>NC_084492.1:12649078-13286805 GCF_030035675.1 Rhineura floridana | reverse complement strand
AGCGAGATGGGATTTAAAGTCTTGCTAGCTGCACATGCCTTTTGCCCTACACTTAGAGCTGCTTGACGCATTATGTTTATCATAAACCTTCTGCTGCAGGTGAAATGTGTAGCATCAATCTCTTCTTCCTACACTTCTCTGTGCATGGAGACAATCCACACAATTTTCAGTTCCTAATTCAAACAGGAGGACACTTTGGCAACTGTTTAAATTGATAATTTTAACCATTTATGAATTTCATTTTTTAAAAAATTACAAAATGTCAATGTTTGGAGTACTTCAAAATCCCAATCCCATATATGAGTACAACAAAACAGAATAGGTTGAGAAATGGGTAAGTGTGGATTTGAAGCCAAGTCTCCATTCCCCCTCCTCCAGACTCATTTTGGAGTGAACAGGAGCATCATGCTTCCAGATTTGTAGTGTGCATCATCAGTGGTAGGGTGCAAAACATTTTAAAGAGGTTAGCAGTCATGTGGACATGCAGATTCCTGCATCCTGTCACTGCTTGTTAAATTAAACAGAATTGACTTGTTTCAGACAAATCCTTTTTAAATACTTGCATGAATTTTGCACAAAATT
The DNA here is from genome assembly GCF_030035675.1 of Rhineura floridana. Taxonomy (NCBI): domain Eukaryota; kingdom Metazoa; phylum Chordata; class Lepidosauria; order Squamata; family Rhineuridae; genus Rhineura; species Rhineura floridana. Next base: position 13,286,223 of record NC_084492.1, on the reverse strand, counting down.
AAAATGATAAAGAGAGTTGTGAAGACTGAACATGTGATCCAACCACAGGTAAGCACTTTAAAGTCCTGTTGATTTCATTGAGAGAGCCATAGATTCACCTCACCTATAGAAATCTATACTATTTAGAAGCAATTAAATGTTGATGGATACTCTCCAATGTTAACAACACTGATCCAGCCTAAGAATAAGAATGGCATTTATATTCCATCTGTCCATCAAGGAGTTTAAGGTGGTGTACATGGCTATCAGCCTCTCCATATCATCATCACAAAAACCCTGTACTGAAGGCTGAGAGTTGGTGATTGGCCAAAGGTCACCCAGTGAGCTTCATGACTGGATGAGGATTTAGATTCTCATCTCCCAGGTCAGAGTCCAACATTCTAACTACTACACCCCACTAGCCAATCCTCTACAGGACTGAATCCTGGAGAGATCTACTCAGAAGTAAATCCCTGAGTTAAATAGGGCTTACTCCAAGGTAAGTGAATGCAGGAGTGCAGCTTTAAGCACTTTTCTATCCCATTGATTTCAGTGGGAGAGTCAAGTGAGTGCTAATGCCAGTGTGGTGTACTGATTAGAGTGTTGGAATAGAACCCAGGAGGCCAGCGTTTGAATCCCCAGTCAACTATGAACCTCACTGGGACACCTTGGGCTAGTCACTGCCTCTAAGCCTAACCTATCTCACGGGATTGTTGTAGGGGTTAAATGAGGAGGTGAAGAACCATGTACGCCACCTTGAGCTCCTTGGAGAAAAGGTGGGATATAAATAAATAAATAAAGCTCTTCCCATTAAGGCCAATAAAAATGGGGGCTTAACCAGCAAGTTAAATACTATTAAGGGAAACTGATTCCATTGGATAAGCATGTTCTCACCTCTCTTCTGAAATTGCTGAGGCGAACAGAGCAATCCAACTCAGGGGAAGTCAGCGCATGTTATGGTGGAGCAGGAGAAGCCGGAGTAAAGTTCCGCCACATCCAAATGCCATCCAGGAGCCTCTGGGTTGGCTGAATGCCAGCTCAGCCGGGAGCTGTGCTCAAGGACAAGAAAGTAAGTGTCTGCTCTCCCAAATACCCTTGCTGGAGAGTAAGTCCTCTCCATCGACTTCTATTGCAATTAATTTCTTAGACCGACCTTTCCCGGCTGAACTTTTGCCTGGATTGGGACCTGCAGGAGACTCAGAACACAAGTCGAATGTGCCCTAAGTCCCGTCACCTCGGCCTCTGCCCTGACATGCCCCCAAAATGCCCCCTCTTTGGGCCTTATGCCAGCTTATGCCAACTCCACTTGTGTTGGTCTCAGCTGAGCCAGCTGGGTTCTGGCTGAGCCAGGCTGCGGGACTTACGCTGTCATAGCCCAACTGACCTGAGACCAGACCAGCTCAACTAGAGATCTGCCACATGCAACTCATCTCAGCCCAGCATAAATACAAGTTGGATTGTGCCCTAAGACTGCAATCCTATAAAAACATACCCAGGAGTATACCAAACTGAACAGTATGCAACGTATTTTTGAGTAAATCTGCATGATTACTCTGCACTAGTTAGTAACTTTGGCTGGATCACAATCCAAGACACCTGCATGTAAGGATGGGGGATAAATTTGATTCCATTCATATTTAAAGGCAAATCTATCAAATTTGCACTTTCCAAAACGATATGAGAACTGAAGCACATCCATCCTTTGAAATTCGCGCTTATCCGAATTTTGTGATGCAGTTCTCCAACCAACCAATGTTTACAAAAATGCATATACTAGGGTAGAGTGCGCATAAAAATGAATATAAGTGAAAATAACCTACAAAAAAGCATCATATTAGGAGAAATGACTTGCAAAACTGTGTAAATTAGCCAAGACTGCATACAAAAAAGGTGTTTATTAGAAGTTCACACTAAAATACTGAAGAATTTTCATGAAGGTTTTTTTTTTAAAAAAATAGCAAATTCCTGCAGAAATGTGGAGAACTGAATTTAAGACTGGAAAAATGAAAGAACTGAAATTGACAGATCCTTCCATTCCTCCTAGCAAGAAAGGGCTATTTTGGTTGTACCACTAACTAAGGCTGCAATTCTAAACCCCCTTAGCACACTTATAAGGTGTTTAAGCATCACTGAACTTAAAGGGTCTTATTTCGAAGTACGCATGAACAGGATTGTGCTGTAAATGCCCTTTATTATGAATGCCTAAACTCAGCTTTAATTTGGACTGCAAACATGTGTTAAACTTGCTCCTTTTACCCTATTAACTGTGCAATAGAAAGTTTTTCCAGCAGCAAGACATTAGGCGGTGTTCTGGAGGAAATATGTCAAAAACAATAGTACACAATTGCATGGAACATATTTATGTTTGGGTGCCAGTGGTTTTATTTTCTCTTTAAAGGAAAGTGCCTTGCCTTGGCTACTCGGTGCAGTGTTTACTTCACAAGCTCCCTCTAGCTCTTCCAAGTCCCAGAAACATATTCCGTCTTGGAAGAGGTGGAGGGAAGAGGGAGACAGTGGAGAGTCAAAGGTGGTCTTGGTTTCAGAGAAACACAAGATGATATTGTATAACCAATCCCAAGTAGGTTTTTAATTTATAAAAGCCACACAGCTAAGAGAGACGCTGACGACCCACCCAATTCTTTTGAATCACGATCAAAGAGAGGGTTTTTTAAAGAGAAAAAATAATGAGACATAACCTTATGATGTCCCAGAAAACCACATTTACCACAGTATCAACCAATTTTAGTCTCCAACACACATACAGAGAGAGAAGGAGATTTGGAAATAATTATCGCCCTCCCCCAAATTTCAATTATGAGCATTTTTAAATGGAAGGGAAATGGATGAACTCTGATATAAAATTCTCATGTATTTTTCTTTATCTCAGCCTGCCTCTTAGGCTGCATCAACACTATACATTTACAGTTCTATGACAGCACTTTAACAGTCATGGCTTCCCTCAAAGAATCCTGGGAACTGTAGTTTGTTAAGGGTGCTGAGAGTTGTTCGGAGACCTCTATGCCCCTCAGTTCCCAGCGTAATTTAACAATCACACCCTCTTCCCAGGGAACTCTGGGAACTGTAGCTCTGTGAAGGGAAGAGGGGTCGTCCTAAGAATGCTCAGTATCCTAATAAGCTACACTAAACCATTAAACGTGGTTTCACAGGACTTTAAACATACAGTGATAATATGGCCTTCCATTAATTGCTGACATGGTATAGTCACTACTAAGACACAATCTATTATGAAGGAACAATAAAAATATAGCCATTTTTTACTGGGGGTCACCAACCCTTTTAGGCTAGAGGGCACATTTGGTTTTTGGAGCAAGTGCTTTGGGCAGCAGCCCCTCTGATCACTTCTCTTCCCAGATTAGTTCACCCCACCCAGGAAGAAGGAAAGTGCACACACAAACACACACATAATTTTCCAAGGGCTCTGGGTAAAAGTCAGCTCCTGTAGAATTCATCTGAGCGTAGAAAAGCACATAGAGCTGAACGAAGAAATGGGAAAGAGTGTCACTCTTCCAACTTCCTCCTTAAGCAAGATGTGCTTTTCAAGGGAACAAATGTTAACCACTCTCACCACCTCCTCAGGGCCAAGGAACGAGGGAGTGGCTCAAAGGCTTTGTAGTCACCAGAGGAAACCCAATGTCGACAGCATATTTGTGCCCATATGGCTTTGTCCCTAAGGGCCCATGTTAAAATGACTAAACTGTTTGATAGATAACATCCCTAAATGCCAACAAAAAAAAATTATAGAGAGTTCACAATATAGCACATATAATGACTCACCATCTAGTTTTAAGAAAGTTATGATGACAAGAAATACTCCAATAATCAGAAAATTTAAGTCACCATGACAGCTTTCTGTTCATTATTAGGAAGGTGCCTTATACCAAGTGAGACCAATGGTCCTTCTAGATTAGCAGCAGCGCTCCTGGGCTTGAGGCAGTGGTCTCTCCCAGCCTACCTGGAAATGCCAGGGATTGAACCAGGGACCTTATACACACAAGGTAGATGCTTTGCCACTGACCTATGGCCCTTCTATTAGCCTCACTTGGTAAACATACCACTTAATTGAATAAGGCCTGTTCTTAGGAACATATAAAGTTGTCCTATAGAGAGATTTGGTTCTTACTAGTGCTGTAAGGTGGAGACTGGAGGCGGAGGCTCACATATTAGAATGCTTCTCCATGCAGCATCCCTTGAAAACAGAAACCTAGCATGCCAGAGAGTATTAAGGTAGACCTCTTGACTCAGACTTGTTAATTTTCAGTATGAAAGATTGCAAGGGGTGGGGTTATGGAGAAGCATTCAGTCATGTGAACCCTTGCCTATAGTGGGAACTAAGGATGGGAGAGAAATTAGATTTGGTTCACATTATGCGAACTGAAACACTAATATTCTTCAAAAATTGCACTTATCCTAATTTTGCTGTGCAGGTCTCCAACTAAACAATGTTCGCAAAGATGCATATATGAGGGGAACGTGTGCATAAAAATTAATATATTCCTGAAAACAACAAACAAAAATGCATTATATTAGGAGAAATTGCTTGCAAAATGTATACATGAGTAAAAACTGCACACAAAAATGTGTTTAGCAGGAGAAATTCTTTCTAAAATGCTGGAGAATTTTCATGAGGATTTTTTTTTTATTTAAAAAAAGCTTTTAAAGTTGAGGTATGGCATATTTACTTGTGAGATTCCTGTGTCCTGCAGGAATGTCAAGTTTGCAGGTGTGTACGACATCTAGGTGGGTGGGTCTGCTCCCTTCTTCAGAGGTGCGGCCTGGTCCTGGGGAACAAAACAGAGCCCACCTCCCCTTCCCAGTCCTGTTTATCCACTCCAAGTGGCCTCCAGGCCATGAGCAGGAAGGTAGCACAGGAGCTCCTGCCTCTCCATCCAGATTTGCCAGAATCGGGGAAAGCGGAGGACCTCCCTCCGCCAGTGTCTCAGCCTCCCCCATACAATCTTCCTCTCCTCTCTCCTCATCTTCCCTCCCAGACTGCCAACCCAAATCTGAGCCCAACACTGCCTTGGGGTTGATGATACCCAGCATGTTTCAGAATGAGGGAACATCTAGCACATTCTACAAAAATAAAATGGCAGTCACCAGCAGAACCACCTCAGGAGCAGGTGCAAAACAAACAAACCAAAGTATCTCACACTCCCCTAGAGGAAAGCAGTAGCATGTCCAGAGGCTAATCAGAGGTCAAGGAAACAGAGAAACTCATGCTCTCTGATGCAGTCGGATCAAAGACCTTGTGACTGCATGTGCATATTTCCATGTTCTTTGAGATTTCAGAATAGTTGGCATAGTTAACTTCAAATCTTTCTAGTTAATTGTTGGCAAGAGAAGACAAATTATGAGCAGGGGAACTATTCTGGGAGGATTTAGAGTATTTGAATAATTTAGACCCCTGCCGTGAATGTGACAAGATTGTTTTTCTCTTGCCGTCACCTGCTGCTACAGGAATTAAAACTGCCGGGGTGCTCTCTGGCCTAGGCCAGGCCTTAGTAATGAGCTTTATCAGTCTGTAAATGAGTTTATGCAGCAAATTAAACTGTAAATTTGGCTGGAGTGGTAAATATTGAGAAAATAAAGATATGCAAAGATAATGAGCAGGGGTGGGCAAAGAGAGAAGAATGCAAAATGTCAATCCTTTAAATCTTCATCCTAGTAGGGTTTCTCAAAGTTTACTGCCAATGTTGAGCGTGTATGTTTGTCTTTGTAAATATATGTATACCTCTGCAAATGGCAAGGGAACACTTAATTTCCAGAGTAGTTACAGATGCACAGGATAAAAGTGTGTATGGTTTTTTTGGCTGCTGGAATATTGCTGAATCTAAAGTGCAGCAAAATTTAATTAGTAGCTGGCTGGGGAGGGGGCAGAAGAGAAATCTGTTGAATGCAGTAAGGTTGAATGGGAAGTAGGTTGGCCACTTAGACACTGTCAGAAAAGAACAAATACATTAACACCACCACCACCCCAAACAAAGAGGGGAGGAGACTAATCTCAAAACAGTAATGACTTGATTAGGATTCCAGAAAACTTTCAGATGGAAGATCTTTGGCTGCATATATACCATCCATCTAAAGCATATTTAAAGCACATGATGTTCCTCAAAGAATACTGGAAAGTATAGTTTGTTAAGGGTGATAGGAATAGTAGCTCTGTGAGGGTTAAACTACAGGTTCCAGGACACTTTGGGGGAAGCAATGTGCTTTAAATGTATGGTGTGCACCTGTTTGGGCGTTCAAGCAACAAATGGGGTAGGAGTCCATAGGAAGCATGGGGGCACTTTATTGATTTATTTATTAAACTTCTATCCTGCACTGGCTGTCTGAAGGTGGCATATAAGCATATTCAGATGAATGAGGTTGGAAGCCTGCAGTCAGTCAGGAACCCTGAGAAAGTTGTGTTCCCAATTGCATGGATGTCTCCTTTGGGGTCAGGGCTTGTGTCCCCAACTCCTCTGCCACCTTTACATGTTCCCTTGGAGCAGATGATGAGGGCTCTGGAGTAGAATGAATCTCCCAGAAAACCCAAGAGTAAAGACTGTTTCCCAGCCAGAGAATCACACTTGAGTACTAACTCCTCGGCTCTGTAACCTTCCCTCTCTGCTGATTTCTCAAAGATCCAAGGAGAGCATTGGGGTAGATGAACTACCTGTCTGTGCATCTACCTGTCTGTGTATCTAAAGCATTTCTATCCTGCCTTTCAATTACAAAATTTCCAAGGCAACTTCCTTTACAGCTTGTTAGGAGAAACAGTACACATTCATTACAGAAATATAATAAAAGATTAATCAATAAAACTATCATCATCATCATCCCACCCTTCCTCCCAAAAGGATAACACAGCAGAATAAAAGCAAATAAACACAGAAACCAAGGAATCTCAAACAGGAAGCAGCTAAAACCTCACTGCTGTTCATGAACAGGCTGGGCATTTCCTTTTAACAAAAGAAAACCCTGTTTACCTGGCACTTAAAGTTCAATGGCAGCAAGAGAAGCATGGGGTGAGCATTCCAATCAGGGCCATCCCTATCATTAGGCAGAGAGATGCTGAGGGACAGCAGTAGCAGTCCCTTGGCTTTTTCTTTTGAGCCCCCTGATGTGGTAACGGATGACACCGTCCCATCGCCAGTATTGAAAAATGATTTAACCACCAGTCTAGTTGGCGTGTGGACATGGAATGGTGGTGGCACCATCTTGTCCTTTGCCTCAGGCAGCAAAATGTCTTGGGCTGGCCCTGATTCCTAACCAGAGTGCAACTACTGAAAAGACCCACCTGCTCTCCTGGGATAGCCTTTGATCTTAAAGAACAGGCATCTGATGTGGGCATGTCCAGTACTATTATCTTTTTGATTTGAAGTTGTCCATTTCAAATTTGTATTGGTGAAATTTTTGAAATCTGCAGAAGTTCTTTTGAATTATATCCCTGCTGAATGGACATTTACGACAGGACAACATGAATGGATTTTATGTGCCTTTATGGTAGCTAAGAGACTTGTAGTTTGAGCCTGGAAGGATAAATAGCCAGCATCAATTATGCAATGGTTTGAAGACCTTAACACTCTTGCTATATTTGAGTGTATTTTTTATAAACATCAACTTTGCCTGGGTTCCTATTCAGACATTTTGATGCCATATATTAATTGATATGTATTAACTAAGATGGATGTATTGACTGTTAGTATATTGTTATTATGAGGCTGATTTTTTTCTCCCCCCATATTTTATTGTTGTTTTCTCTTCCTTACTTTCCTTAATAAATTGGCAATAAAAAAAGGTTAATTCTGTTAGTGTTAGAGTCAACTAGCCAAGAGGAAGATGAGTGAAGATGATGCTTAGCAACCAGGAAGAGTGGCATGATCTTCACTGAGGTAGCACATACTCTGATTGGCTGTGTAGTTCTGGGGGAGCTTTTCCTCTTTATGTTTTAACTGAATGTCTCTGCTATGCACAAGGCCTGATCCAAGAAATACAAAACCTCTTTATTCCTCTCTCACCAAATGATACACTGTTTTTGTTCAGGTTGCTCAACAAAGTGTTACTGAGACTTTTCTCTTGGGACTCCATTTGTGTTATTTAAGTGACTTCACTAACAATAGCCATGTAAAACCAAGACAGAAACTGAGGGAGGAAAAGAACAGATGCATGGAGATGTAGAAGGAAGGGTGGCAGGTGCGATGTGTCAAGGAGAAAAAACAGATGGAGGACCTTGGTAAGCCTGGAAAGAGGGGTGATGCCTCAGGGAACACTGGAATGGAGGCAGCATCTCAAAAAGATCCAGGGAAGGTGAAATACAAGGGGGGAAGTACTTGGACGGGACAGGACAGGGATCTCTAGGCAAAGGCAAGGTAGGGAAAGTCCTCTGCAAAAGAACCTAGAGAACCACTGCCAGTCAAAGTAGGTCATCTTGGGCTACACAGATCCACGGTTTGACGTGGTATAAAGCAGCTTCTTAGTTTATGACTATGGAGAATGGACCAAAGTAGGGCTCCCTACCATGAGGTACAGGCCTGGACATTTGACAGCTGCAGCTCAGTCTGGGGGCAGGATGGACTTGAGTGTATTGTAGTACTGAATTGTTAATTGTTTGATTATTATATTGGTTTTAGATTTTATGGCTTTAATTCGGTCTTAATGTCGCACTGTAGATATTAGCCACCGTGACCTCTGTGTGAGGAAGAGTGAGATACAAGAAATAAAATAATATGAAGGAGAAGGATGATGATGATGATGACGATGACAATAATAACAATAATAATAACAACAACAATAATAACAATAATAATAATTCAGGACTGCCACTAACCACGACAGCTATGTTCTGCCTCAACTATCTGAGGCAATGTGCCTCAAAAACCAGTTGCTGAGGGAGGATGAGCAGGAAGAGTGCTATTGGCTTTATGCCCTGCCTGTGGGCTTCCCATAGGCATCTGGTTGGCCACTGCAAGAGCAGAATCTTTGACTAGATGTGTCTTTGGCCTGATCCAGCAGGGCACTTCTTAAGTTCTTATGAGACTGGTATTGACCTCCTTTTCTTCTGTGGTTTGTGGGGGAGTGGGTCCGTGAAGGATCCCTCAAGGATGCTTTGAGGTACCACCACACATGTACAGTCAATGGCAGTAAAGCACTTGACTAAAAGCTCTTGGGCTTCTGTTTCTGGCTGTCTCACTAGTGACCTCTTATGTCTGCCTCTCTTTCTTTTCCCACACTTTATCTGCCTCATCACTTTAAAGATTGTGGCAAGAGTCTTGAGGAAGGCACCATCTTTTAATATATAGTGTTGCCTCTGGGCAGTATTGTGATACAAACAATGCTAATTATAATATTTAACAGTGGTGGATTCTAACCACAGTTCCCATGCCAGGCCCAATGAAGAACATTGCAGCGGTCCCACATTATGCTGTGTGTTAAGGAGGCATGACCTCAGCCTCTCTGAGCTAAATGAAGATGTGGCATTAATTGCATGAATGCAATTAACACACACATTTTGACAAATGGAAATAACAGCCATGGGGGGCGTGAACAACAGCAGAACTATAGGAGGGAGAGAGGGAGAGTTTATCCCTTCAGCAGTGCTGTGCTCTCTAGTGACACTCCTCTCACTCCCAAAGCTGCTATTTCCATCAAGAGGGAAGCTTCTACTTCCCAATAGGGAAGGTCCCAATGGTGTTGGGATCCCAGCTGGGATCTTGATTCTGATTGGCCCCCACCCTGAGATTGCTATGCATCCAGATACTTAGAAGTTGAGATTAAAACTTGTGACTTTTTAGCTTACTGTTGATTGGTCTTAATTATCTCGTGAATGTTCTTAAATGTCTTTTATTGATAATTTTAAAAAGGGGGGACGTTTGTAAACCACTTAGAGGCTCTGTCACAATCAAGTGGTATATACATTTTGTTAAATAAACCCATGTACATTTATTTTTACTTTTTAGATTGCATGCCTTTGTGATAGGGACATGGTTTTATTGATTTTTATTCATTTAGTTTTCTGTACAGTGCCATGTGCATTGATGGCCCTATATAGATAAACAGCGACAATAATAAGTTCCCATTCATTATATTTATGCAATTGATGTCATGACTGGTTTGTCATTCTGTAAATACTTTTAAGATGCTCCCCCTTTTTTGAAAAAGAACAGAATGTTGTTAGGAGGGATGGAAAGATCTGGCCATTTCGGTTCTCTCCCTTTCTCATTTTTCCAATCTTAAATTCGGTTCTCCCCATTTCTCCAGCAATTTGTGAATTTTTTAAATTCCTAATGAAAATTCTCCAGCGTTTAGTGTGAATTTCTCCTAATAAGCACATTTTTATAATTATATTTATTTATTTAAATAGCACCAACAATGCACAGAAAAAGAATTAATGAATAAAAATAAATAAAAACACATCCTTACCACAAAGTTGCACAATCTGTATGTAGTTTTAACTAAAGCACACATTCTTGCAAGCAATTTCTCCTAATATAACACATCTCTGTAAGTTATTTTCATGAATATATTCATTTGTCTGCACATTTCCTGCTAATATATGCATTTTTGTACACATTGTTTGGAGAACTGCATTGCAAAATTCGGATAAATGTGAATTTTGAAGAATGGCTGTATTTCGGTTCTCATATCATTTTGGAAAGTATAAATTTGGCTTAAAATGTGAACCAAATATAATTTATCCTCCATCCTTACTCTTAGAATATTACATCTGTGTTTGGGTGAAGTCAGAAGACAGAAAGAAGCCTAAAAGGTGTTCACATATAACATTCAATGAATGTACAATCTGTGTACCTGTGTACAAAAATAGCTGAGCTGTACACTCATGAAGTTTTTTACATGTAACATTCAATGGCATACTGTCTGTACACCTGTGTACACAATAGTTGAGCTATACAAATCAAGAAGTGTACACTTCTCCCACATAAATGCTTGTACATGTGTAGTGTAACATCTGAACAAGCCTATTGTGTTTGCTACATCAACTGAAATGGGAGTATTGGTTTTGTTTTAGTGAAGGAAGAGGTCTGAGACCCTTTCTGAGCCCACAGACAAACTATATGATGCTATATGAAACAAAATGAGGGAAGGAGGTTCACAACCATGAGCATTTTATTAATCTTAATTGATGTTTTCACTGAAGTTAACAAACCTGACATGCTTCTATGAGGAAAAGTTGCACCATTTGGGGCTTTTTAGTTTAGAGAAAAGGCAAGTAAGAGGTGACATGATAAAAGTGTATAAAATTATGCATGACATGGAGAAAGTGGACAGAGAAAAGTTTTTCTCCCTCTCTCATAATGCTAGAACTCAAGGACATCCAATGAAGCTGATTGTTGAAAAATTCAGGACCGACAAAAGAAAGTACTTCTTCATGCAGCACATAGTTAAGCTATGGAACTTGATCTCATAGGAGGCAATGGGTGGCCAGCAACTTGGATGGCTTTAAAAGAAGGCTAGACAAATGCATGGAGGATAACGCTATGAATGGCTGCTAGCCATGATGGCTATGATCTACCTCCACAGTTCGAGGCAGTATCCTTCTAAATGTCAGTTGTTGGAAACTGCAGGAGAGGAGAGGAGTCTTGTGCTCAGGTCCAGCTTGTGGGTTTCCCACAGGCATCTGGTTGGCCACTGAGAGAAAGTTGTGCTGGACTAGATGAGTTATTGGCCTGATCCACCAGGTTCTTCTTATGCTCCTTTTTTTGTCATTTTGCACAGTTTAGCTAATGCCTTTCACAAATGCAGTGTATTCACTTACAGCCACTTCCCAGGTTTCCAGTAATTTTACTCCTTCATTTGGTTCATTCACATTATCAGGTGGAAGGCTCTGGAATGGGGAAGAAACTAGGAGCTTTGGCTTGCATTTGAATGTGAAACTAGTTTATTCACACTTCCCCAAACCCTTCATGAACTGAAACACAGATATCCTTCAAAATTCGCAATTCTCCAAATTTTGTGATGCAGTTCTCCAACCAACCAACCAACCAACCAAAAAAACACAAAAAGTACAAATCTGCCTATGTTGGGGAAAGGTGTACATAAAATGCATATATTAGTGAAAATAATATACAAAGATATATTGTACTAGGGGGAATTACTTGCAAAAATGTGTAATGAGACAAAATGACTTACAAAACTATGAATATTAGGTGAAATGCACACTAAAATGCTGATGAATTTTCATGAAGGCTTGAAAAAATATCCTAACATCAGAAATGAGATGCACTGAACAGAAAACAGAACCGAACAGAAAACTGGGAAACTGAGAGAAATTGAAATTGACAGATTTCTCCATTCCCACAATTCCTTTCAGAAAAAAAAATTCTATCCAGTATTGAAAAAGAACAAAAAGTAGGCACCATTCCATATTGTGGTTATGCATGAGTGTGGACCAATCCTATTAACATTGTCAGGCTCTTCTCACATGGGGACTCTAAGAAAATGTGAACCAGTCATTAGATTACATGTTTGCAATGCTTTTCTCTTATCTCTTTCCCCTAACAGAAAAAATTCACTAGCAAGTTGCCAGTAGAAATTTTATCAGATTCAGCTTCTAAGTAGGCTGAGCAATATATTGCTATTCAAACTGATGTAACTGGGATCCCATTTGCACTATATGTTTAAAGCAGTATCATTCCACTTTAAATAATCATAGCTCCTCCCCAAATAATCTTGGGAAGTGCAGTTTGTGAAGGGTGCTGAGAGTTCTTAGGAGACCCTTGTTCCCCTCAATTCTACAATTTCCACAGTTCCCTAAGAAGAGGAATTGACTACTCTGAGAATTGTATGTCTGTGAAGTAAAAAGAGGTTTCAGGACAACTCTCAGCACCCTTGATAAACTACAGTTCCCAGGATTCTTGGGGGCGGGGGAGAAGCCAAGACTGTTTAAAGTGGTATGCTGCAGCTTTAAATATGAGGTGCAGATGGAGCCTAGAAGGCAAATTCTATTACTATTTGTAAGAAGATAAAAACATGCAAAGAGCCTGCTAGATCAGGCCAATGGCCCATTTAGTCCAGCATCTGTTCTCACAGTGGCCAACCAGATGCCCATGGAAGCCTGCAAGCAGGACCTGAGCACAATAGCACTCTCCCTTCTTGTGGTTTCCAGCAACTGTTACTCTGAAGGATACAGCCTCCAACCATGGAGGTTGGGATACACACATGAGTTCAATTCTTAATCAAGGCCTTCTTAACTTAGTGCATGCTTAATTTGGAGGTCCATTCTCCTTGTGTGAATTTCTGCCTATGTTGGCAACCCAACAAATCCTTCCCTAGGCAGCAACATCTTTCACATGGAGCCAGGAGCTTATGCAAGTGCTGGCCTATCTGAGTCTAGATCTCTTACATTTATAATAAAGTCATAGAGTTGGAGAGAAAGAAAGGACTCAAAGTATAATCTAATCCAGCTCCCTTCATTGAAATAGGATCCACTGCGAGAAATTAAAACCTCAGCCCTCGGGACATACAAGTAACACTTTGCACAATGAAACTCAATTACAGTCAGCCATAAGCTTCTCAGAACTTGAAGAGAGCTAATAAGGAGGAGATACCAGACGGCTATATGTAAACCTGCCATCACATTTCAAGACCGTGGAAAGAGACCTGGTTGAGGGGATTGATTCATATACAGAAAGACAAGCAGTCTGCTAGTCAAATTACCTCCATAGGAATTAGGCATTTATTAATGTATTGCATTTCTCACAACCACCATCACCACAAATGTTTCTCCAAGGAGATTAGAGAGGTGTACATGGTGCTGTCCCTTCCCCTCATTTTATCTTCATAACCATATGGCTTCTCCATTTTAAGGAGAGAGGCACCCAGAGGTGAGTGGCCAGGATGGTAATGGGTTTATGCATAGCCTATATTAAGAAGAGAGCATGGGCACAGAGAATGATAAAAGAACATCCTTCTTCACACAGTGGCCTAGGGATGGAAAGATCTGTCCATTTCGGTTCTCACGTTTCTCATTTTTTTAAATCTTTAATTCAGTTCTCCGTGTTTCTGAAGCAATTTGCAATTTTTTTAAAAAAAATCCTCATTAAAAGTCTCCAGAATTTTAGTGCGAATTTCTCCAAATCAACACATTTTTGCATGCAGTTTTGACTAACGTATACATTTTTGCAAGCCATTTCTCGTCATATAATGCATTTTTGCATGTTACTTTCACTCATATAGTCATTTTTATGCACATTTCCCCTTAATATATGCATTTTTGTTAACATTGTTTGGTTGGTGAACTGCATCGCAAAATTAAAATATTGAAAGATGTCTGTGTTTTGGTTCTCATATCGTTTGATCAGAGCTTGGAAAAGTTACTTTTTTGAACTACAACTCCCATCAGCCCCAGCCAGCATGGTCACTGGATTGGGCTGATGGGAGCTGTAGTTCAAAAAAGTAACTTTTCCAAGCTCTGCGTTTGATGAATTTGATGAATTCGGCTGGAAATGCAAACTGAATTGGAATTCTCACCCATCCTATGCAGTGCATAGTTAAGCTATGGACCTTGCTCCCAGAGGAGACAGTGATGGCCACCAACTTGGAGAGCTTTCAAAGAGGATTAGACAAATTCATGGAGTCTACTGCTCTTAATGGCTACTAGCCATGATGGCTGTGCTCTGCCTCCACAGTTGGAGGCAGTATGCTTCTGAATACCTGGTTGCTGGAAACTACAGGAGGGGAGAGTGCTCTTGTGCTCAGGTCCTGCTTGCAGGCTTCCCAGAGGCTTCTGGTTGGCCATGGTGAGAACAGGATGCTGGTCCAGCAGGCTCTTAATAAGGTTCTTATGAGGACAGAAAAGCAAAGCCCAAAACACAGTCACATGAAACCCCATACTACCATGACAGACTTGTCCCTCCTCTGCACATTCCTGCCCATCTACCCTTTCCTTTATACTTTCAGGCCCCTCCGTGGACATCCCTGCCCCTCCCCTCCTTTAGATCTCTTGCCTCCGTTCCTCCCACGAGCCACTCAGGGCACCTGGCTTCTTCCCCTAGACTGTGCCCAGAGGAGAGGGACCGGGATGGTAAGGGATTTTATGAAAGAACTCTGGCTACAAGAACAACAAAAAACAAGCCCAGAACACCATCACTCAAACCACCATGGCACCGTTACAGACATATCCAGTGCCACAACTTCTTGCCCCCCTCCACACACTCCTGTTCCCCCCCAGATGCCCCTGGCATGCAACCATCACCCCAGCTTCAGACCCCTCCCCTTGCCTCCCCACTGTCCCCTTCTCTGAGCCACACAGGGGTTCCTTCCCCTTGCCCTGGGGGGTGCCTAAAGGAAAGTGACCAGGAGATTTTGGCTAGGCTTTATTCAAACAAGTTCACTGGTACTGTGAGCAGCAAAAAACAAATCCCCAAAAATATGCACACGAAGTCCCCGCCACTGTTGAAGGCACGTACTTCTCTACATATTCCCACCCCCTCCAAACATTCCCACATCCTCTAAACATTCCTGTCCCTCTCCAGATGTCCCTGGCACATAAGCCACGACCCCCATCATTTGACCCCTCCCCTCCCCTCCCCTGAGCTACACAGGGCTCCCTGCCTCTTTTCCTAAAGTGTGCTCAGAGGAGAGTGACCAGGATGGTAAGGGACCTGGGAACCCAGGCCTATGAGGAACAGTTGAAAGCACTGGGCATTAGGTGTAGCCTAGGAAGAGAAGCTTAAGGAGATACATGATGGCTGCCTTTAAATCTCTGGAGGGCTATTGTGCATAAGATGAAGCAACAGACTGGTTTTCTGTGCTACATTTTCATGCAAATTTACAAATAAAACACACACAGAGAGGAAATGGGAGGGAATGGAGTTATGGACGAGCACACTGAAAACTGTTACGGACCAGAAAGGGTCTGATCCATTCATCCTTGGTTGGAAAGGGGAAGAACTGCAGATCTCTGTGACCAGTGGCACACAGAGAGTGATAAAAGGAGCAGGGTACATTTGTACTTTATTTTTCAACTGTTGAAATCTATTAGACAAAAAATGGACACTATGGCTTGTGTCCAGGAACATTTGTCAAGATGAGTCTTAAGTCAATGGGAACAAGCTCTGCCTATTTTGTGCCAGTGACTTCCACAGAGGACTGTTTCATTTATTTATTTATTTATTTATTTATTTATTTATTTATTTATTTATTTATTTTACTTTTTTATCCAAGGTGGCATACCTATGGCTCCTAGGTGGTCTCTCATCCAGGTACTGACTGACCAGATCCGGACCTGCTTAGTTTCAGCAAACTGATGGCCTCATGTGCCTTCAAGACCATACCCTAACTATTTCAGTCATCCAGTATTGAGTAGAATTGATCCCAGTTTTTAAAATTATATTTCCATTATGAACAAGATGAGATAGAGCAGGACTTATCTCATCTGATCAGACCTTATCCCATTTTGCATCTGTACTGAAATTGTTTTTTTAAGATGTTTTTGAAAACTCTTAGCACTCTTAGCAAACTAGTTCCCAGGAATCTTTGGGGGAAGCCATGACTATTAAAGGGATACAATAGTGCTTTAAATGTATGGTGCAGATATAGGCAAAGTCCAAAAAGTATTACATATGATGGTTTAATGTTTATTTTAAAAAGGAACAAAAATCACTACTATGCAGTGATTCATAAATGTTCAACAAATATGTATATAATGGCATTGAGCTCTTCATATACATATGCTGGTTCTGTGTCAAATGTTCATAATAAATGGATTGTGTTTAAATTTGATTTTCATTTTATACAGCTTATCTCTGAAAGAAATGCTGCTCTCATCTGATATTGCCTTTTTTAAAAACACGAAGGTTTGCCTGTTGCATTCCCAACTTTCTTTGTTTGGGGTGTCAATAATTGTTTGAATGCAAGATGAAATGTCTTTTTGTTCTTCAAAAACACAGTAAAAATTGGACAGCTATTTTTGGAAAATAAATGTTAGGTTCTGGAACACCAGTAATTGTCGAACATTGTTGCAAAAAAACAAAAAAAGCTCAAAACACTTCTATGATGAGGCCAAGAAATTTCAATCACTTCCAGAAGACGTCTTTGAATGAAAAGAGCTTAAGTACTGAGACTTGCAACATCTCCTTGCAATAACTTGTTTAAAGCTGAAGTCCAGGGATGGGCCTCCCAGATGTTGTGAGCTAGAATTCCAGCCATCTCTGACCATTGGCCATGCTGGCAGAGGCTGATGAGAGTCAGAGTTGAACAACTTCTAGAAGGCCACAGGCTTCCCGTCCTTGCTGTAGTCAAACTTACACAGGGAGTAAATCCAATGAAACCCATTCCCACCAGGATCCCCATGAAAAGTGAGCACTGCAACATCTTTTAAAATGCAATGTTAGGGATACAATAAAGGAAATGGCTAATAAACAGCATCTTTATTATGGTCAAAAGACCAGGCTTACTATTATCAGGAACTGTGGGGTCTATATATAGCTAAAAAATAAATACCAACAACAGGGTGTGAATTTTGTGACTTAACGGTTTAAGTCAAAGGCGCTAGATCATTTCACCCCTTATACACCCAACCAATGACTGGTTTCTGCAGGAGAAGGCAACCTGCAGATACCGTGCAATTAGGATCACCATTCCGTACAATGTTGGAAGTGAGCATTTAGCATGGCAGCACCTACCCTTTGGAACTCACAGTATGTGCCATCTCTACTGTCTTATTGACGCCTTCTCTATCTTTGCAGAACAGATTTTTATGTAGTGATTTTCTGCAGCTATTTTTGAAAATGGATTTTTTTTAAAAAAAGCCTCTAAAGCAGCCTTTCCCAACTAGTGGGCCACCAGGTGTTGTTGGACCACAACTCCCATCAGCCTCAGCCAGCATTGCCAATGGTCAGGAAAGATGGGAATTGTGGTCCAACAACATCTGGTGGCCCACTAGTTGGGAAAGGCTGCTCTAAAGTATCAATATTAAGAATGATTATTTTAGCAGTATTTCCTTTCACTTATTCCTTTCAAAATATCAATATTCATACAAATATTTTTGCAAAGGGGAAAATGGATCGGTAATAGCAGCAGCTAGAGGACAAAGACCTATGAGGTCAAAGGGATGATTTTGATAGGGGTGTAGTCGTCCAGGGTGTCACAGAGTTTTAGACCCCTTTCCTTTTGGGGAGCAGGTCCCAGCAGGGTTCCTATGTCTCCAGCATCCTATGAGCCAATAGGCATGAAAAGAGAGTGTGTTAGCCATTGAGAAGAGTCTTCTAACATGCCTCTTTGTCCTTTCCTTCTCATGGGAGCCAATCAGAGTGAAAGGAGATAAGTCAGCCACTGAGAAGACTCTTCCCAATAGCCAACACTCTCTATGCTTATTGGCTCCTAGGGACATCTCTTGTTGTGGGACAGTGAATTGTACATTGCCATGAATGCATTAACAAGGATCTCATTTTCAACCTAGCAGCAATATATGTGTGGGGTGTGTGTGCGTGGCTGTGACTATCATGAAGGGATGCTGTACTTCTGAATTTGCACTACTGGCAATCGAACTGGAACTGGCCAACGGATCCCATCCTTAAGTAACAGTAGTAGTAGTTTTAGATATGGAGAATTTCAGAAACATCCCCAGCTGAAGGAGTGATGAGTGTGCAGGCAAGCATGCACTGGCATAGGGAAGGGCTCTCTCCAAAGTTGCCTGTAGCAGTTGTCGGAATTAGTGGCCGTCAAAATCACTGGGAGCCTCAGTTGTGGGTGAACTGGGCCCAAGTCTTCAGACTTTGGAGTGATTTGGGAGGACTTTGTGTTTTCTAGGAATGGGACGTGGCAGAGATTTATAAAATTACTCATGGAATGGAGAAAATGAATAGAGAGTAATTTTTTCACCCTTGCCTGTAATACTTGAACTCCGAGCCATCCAATGAAACTCATTAGCAGAAGATTCAAGATAGGCAAAAGGAGGCCCTTCTCCAAATAGTGCATTTTACATTGTCTTGAATTGGCAATTTAGAAAGAAAGAAAGAAAGAAAGAAAGAAAGAAAGAAAGAAAGAAAGAAAGAAAGAAAGAAAGAAAGAAAGAAAGAAAGAAAGAAAGAAAGAAAGAAAGAAAGAAAGAAAGAAAGAAAGAAAGAATTTATGGAATTCACTGCCACAAATGTGGTGACAGCCACTAGTGTAGGTGGCTTTGTGGAGGATACATCTATCAATGGCTACTAGTCATGGCAGCAATATGCAACCTCCAGCTTTCAATTGCTGGGGAGCAATAGCCGACATGTCCATGTTATGGGCTTCCCAAAGGCATCTGGTTGGCCACTGTTAGAGACAGGAAACTGGACCAAAATGGACCATTGACCACTGAGCAGGGATTTTCATACATTCTTATAACGTTAACAATACAGCCCCACTTGTACTATACATTTAAAGCAGTATTGTACCTCCTGAAGCAGTCATGGCCTCCTCTAAAGAATTCCCTCGGAAGAGGATTGACTATTAAGCCACTCTGGGAACTGTAGCTCTGGGAGGGTAATACAGGGTCTTCTAACAAAAACCCTTAACAAACTACTGTTCTCAGTCCCTTTAAACTACAGTTACGTGGATTCTTTGCGGGCTATGACTATTTAAAGTGTTGTGATACTGCTTTAAATGTATAGTGCAAATGGGGCACAACATTTCATTCATACTGAACTTTCAAGAATCTGCAAGAATGTTGTTGCAGAGCTTTAGTAGTTATTCCCAGCAGACTGACTTACGATCCAATGGGTTACTATGAATGGAAAAACTGGAAATGAACGCATTTAAAGCTTGGAAAGAAATGGAGTCACCTAATATAGAGCTCAGCTGGAAATCCGTACACATGCGGTTTTATGGAACATATGCCTGCAGAACTCAGGACAAGACTGTCAACTCTGATTTTTAAAATTTACTACTTAATTTTTTTAAAAGGTGAAATCACGCAACTGGGGACCAGGGGAGAGATCGTCCAGGCTTTTTGAATAAAATAATTGGTACTAATGTGGAAAAGCAGTTTGTTTATATGGCAGAGAATATTCTAAATGCTTCACTTTCTTTGTGCTTTTCTCTGAATAGATTTCCTCACTTTAATTATCAACATTTGTAAAATAACTCTGGGAGTAGGTGTAATTTTGGGGCAGGTGCTATGTGGGTAAGGAGGCCAAATCTATCTCTCCTTTAAGTCCCCACCAGAGTTGGCTGTGGACACCATGTCCAAGTGCCTGGAATCCGTAAGTGGATGGATGGGAAGGAATACGCTGAAACTAAACCCCGACAAGACCGAGGTGTTACTCGTGGGAGACAAGGGAAGATTGGGAGATATAGACCTGGTGTTCAATGGGGTAAGATTACCCTTGAAAGACCAGGTCCGCAGCCTCAGGGTCATTCTTGACTCCCAGCTGTCCATGGAGGCTCAGGTTTCGGCAATGAGCCAGGCAGCTTGGTATCAATTACATCTGATACCGAAGCTGCAGCCCTACCTTCCTGCCCATCTGCTCCCACGGGTGATACATGCCCTGGTCTCCTCTCGCTTAGACTACTGTAATGCGCACTACTTGGGGTTACCCTTGAAAATGGTCCGGAAATCACAATTGATACAGAACGCGGCGGCACGGTTGATTAAGAACAGCCGTCGCCGTGTTAGTAGACCTACACTGGCTATCAGTTGCTTACCGGGCCCAGTTCAAGGTGTTGGTGTTGACCTTTAAAGCCCTATACGGTTTCGGCCCAGTTTATCTGAAGGAGCGCCTCCAGCATCACCAATTATGCCGCCTGACGAGATCAGCCACACAAGACCTTCTCTCCGTCCCACCAGTTAAAACAGCGAGACTGGTGCGGACCAGAGAGAGGGCATTTTTGATTGTGGCCCCCACCCTCTGGAATTCCCTTCCTTTCGATCTTTGCCATGCCTCCTCCCTGATAGGTTTCCGCCGGGCCTTGAAGACCTGGCTGTTCAGGCAGGCATATGGGATCTCTGGGGTGGGTTAGTTTTAATGTGGTTATTAATCTGAAGGGTGGGGTTTTAGATGAATTGTGGTCTTCATTGATTTTATTGTATGGTATTGTATGTTGTACATCGCCTAGAGTGGCCGTTAACTCCGCCAGATAGGCGACTCAAAAATAAAATTTTATTATTATTATTATTATTATAAACGTGTCTTACAGCCTTGATCAAACGGAAGCCTGTGAACGGACTGACCAAGAATTCAGTATCTGTTTGTTCAAGCAAACAAAAATAATTTCAGAAATGGAAGCCCAAATGCCTAGTCCTCAATGAGGTGCTAAACCAGTTTAGAGACTGCTGGTGGAGGATCATCTGATTATCTCTAAGTTAGAAAACCAGATGTCAGGGTTTTCGCTTAGACTTCTCCTTGATATGCTAGTTTGCTATGTGCAAGGATTAAAATATGTTTACAGAAATGTTTATTTATAATTCATTTATTTAAAGCATCTTTATACCACTCTTCAGCCAAAAAGACTAAAAAAGAGCAGCTTACATAAGACCAATTACAACAGCCCTTACCCACAAGTGCACAGCCTAAAAGGCACAACACAAAAGGAAAAGGGGATGAGGAGAGGAGAGGAGGGGAGAGGAAGCAAGCAAACTCAGGCGCCAGTTCCTGTTATTGCTTAGTAGTACTTTTAATGGCCATATGTTCACATGAGCCCTCACCAAACTGAAAAGTTACATCCCAAACATAGTTTTACCATCTCAGCAAAAACTATGCCATAATGTATCTTACCATGTGGTGGTTCACAGTACTCATATTTTAACGTCTTTCTGTGGAACTTTGCAATTTGCATATAAATTGATTTAACCATCTGGGTTCATTTCAGTAATTTGCTAGGGCATCTTTCATTTCTCCACCCTACAATGTCATCCTTAATATTATTATTCAAATACTTATGACATCATTAGATAAATATATTCCTATCTGCATGTGATTTACCTGTCAATCACCAGCCATGGGAAAGAGAAGAGAAATTTCTACAGCAATGTGTATAAATATGGGGCCATCAAGATAATGAAAGAAGTTCCCGAGGTTCCCTAAGCCTTGTTCAGATGAGGAAGTGGCTACTAGCCATGATAGCTAGGTTCTACCTCCCCTATTGGAGGCAGTATGCTTCTCGGAAATACAGGGAATTGCAGTTGGGGTGAGTGCTCTTGAACTCAGGTTCTGCTTGTGGGCTTCCCATGGGCATCAGGTTGACCAATGCCAGAGCTGAATGCTCGACTAGATGGGCCTTTGGCCTGATCTAGCAGGGCTCTTCTAAGGTGGGGTTATGCAAATGATACAGATTCATAAATACGTAGGGAGCTGCCTTAGACTCAGGAATTCTGGCCCGTGGTAACACTAGCAACAGAAACCAGCTTCATCAACACAAAAATCATTCAAACAATAAAACCTTATTATAAAAACAGGTTAAAAAAAAGAACACGTTAAAAAAAAAATCCAAGAATTAAGAAATAACAGGGTTCAATCTTCTGTGTCAGGGAAAGCCTGGGTAAAAAGGATATGTCTTCACAAGAAGTCTGGAACTACAAATAGGTGTTGATTCACAACAGTGGCAGAGGGAAAAGACAAGGGCAAAAAAAGTTTGTTCAGTCAGTGGCATGTGATTTTCTGTGCCATGAGTAACATTTTTCCCAAAGTGATCTTACAAGTATATACAGAGTCAGGTGGTCTTTCAAGTATTTCAGGTGAAAAGGGTGGAGAATATTCAGAGGATACTGTAGAGGTGTGAGACAAAGTCTTTCCTAAGAGAAAAAAAAGTCTTCTGAAAAATGTCTGCTTGGCTCTCTGCTTTCCTGCTCTGGATTGAACTCAGGGCTTTCTTCAGGCAGTTGCCTCTCTGCCAATGAGCTATGTCCAACAGGCCCGGCACCAATGGGCAGACATGTCAGGCACTGGCTGAGGGCCTCTGCAGCTGGGGTTGGAATGATGGAGCTCCCACTCTGCAATCCCCACCAGCATCAAGTCATGGTGCGTGATCGCAAATAGCAACTGAACAGTGGCGCAGATCACAGTGCACAAGCTCCACTCTCCCAGGCAACACCACTCCCCCATGTGTGTGCAATCAATGCATACTTAAATAGGTCTGGTTGCACCTCCTCTTGTATTGCAGCTTCAGAGTGCTGTGCGTGCCTGCTTACCATCTTGGGTGATGGCAGGCATGCACGCTGATGCAGCAACATGAGAGGTGGCGTGACCAGGTATACTTAAGCATGCAGGGGAGTAGGGGCCTGCTTTGCTCTGGTGCATCCCCTGATGGCTAAGGATAGGGGAGAAACTGATTGCAATTAAAGGCAAACTTACCCAATTCTTATTTTCTGAAATAACGCATGTACCAAAACACAGCTGTCCTTCAAAATTTGCACGTCTCTGAATTTTACAGTGCAGTTGTCCAGCCAAATAATGTGGACAAAAATTCATATACTAAAGTAAAGTATGTATATAAATGCATGTATTCGTGAAAATAGCATACAGAAACGCATTATATTGCAGAACTCTTGCAAAAATGTGTACATTAAGGGAAATGTGGAAATATGGAGAACTGAAGAATGAAAAAATGAGAAACAGAGAGAAACTGAAACTGACAGATTTGCCCAGGGTCAGCGCCAGTGGGAGGCCAGGATGAGCCCTGACTGAGGGCCCCTGAGGCCCCTTAGGGTGCGACAGTGATACTCCTGCTTGGCAATCTACGGTAGCATTGGACGTGGCAGCATCAGGTTGCAGGACTCGGCAACCTGACGCTACCATGGATCGCCAAGCCAGAGCTTGGACCCCCACCCGATATAGCACAGGGCTTAAATAAGCCACCCCACCTATCTGTTGCTACAGCACATCAGTATGAGCCAAGATGGAAGCAGGGGCATTCCAAAGGGGTTGACACTTCTGCTGCCATCTTGGGTGATGGCAGGCATGTGCATAGATGAGCTGATGTGGAAAGTAGGTATTTAAGCCCCACACTACCTATATCCAGTGGGGGTGTTTGTCCTTATGGTACTGTAGGCCTGGTGCAGGCTGATGCCCAAGGGCCCAGCCATGCCTAGTACTGGCCCTGGATTTGCCCATTCCTAGCTATGTCTCTTCTGAATATGCATCTCTGGCTCACACATGAGCACACTGCTGAATCAGAGGCAATGTGCTTAATTTTGGCTATATTGTACCCATTTTTTAAAAATAAAAAACCACCACTCTCCCTCTCTCTAAATCTAGATCAAATCTTGCAGCTAAAAGTGTTCAGTTGTTCAGCTTCAAGCCCACCAAATAATACCTCCAATGTGATGTCAGTGTCAGTGAGACTATTTAAAGCAGTGTTCCAGGGCTGATCTCACATAAATTGTTGAACTCATTAAAAAAAACCCAACGAGAATACTAAAAGGAATTAAAAACTGTTTTCAAATGCTTCCTTGCTGTGATTTAGAGTTTTTCAGGAAAGCACAGTGACGTGAAGCAAAAACAAATCAAAATGAAATGAAACGACAAAATAACTCACCCCCACAACCGTGTTATGGCCTGGCCTCATTATTTCAATTCAGGGACTGACAGTGTGAGACTTAATGTTACAATGAAAAGCAAAAATGGTGTCAGCAAAACACACACACATACACACACACACACAGAGTTTGGTTGACACCCAGATGTGAAACACTATGATACATCGGTTAAATCCACGTTAAAAGCAGAAACACATAAGATTGCAATTTAATCTTTTTATTTGAAACATAAATATTGTTACTATCAAGCTTGACAGTATAGAAAATGTGTGCCCTGCAGCCTCCTGACAAAACAAAATTTATATTTAAAACTTCCTGGAATAATGCCTTTCATATGTAGGGTTTTGTCACACTGCAGTGACTCTAAACCTACCTTATGGTCCTGTACCTTTAATTATTTTATGCCTAGAAGACACATTTTAAATAGAAGTGGCGGGTTACAAGCGTTTTGACAGCTGAGGATGATTAAAATACTGACAACATGTAGTATATAAAATTCCCTGAGGTTTTAAGCTGGGTACTCCTAGGAAAGTTAGACATTCGAATCCAAGAAGTATTTATTTTAACCACTAGCATGAAATGTTTAGACCATGGGGATGGAGTTGTTCTCCATTGCCCCTTCACTTGAAAACCTTTTTTTCTCAAATGAACTCAGAGACACATACTTGAAAAGTGGTCGACAAACATTTATTTATTAAAGTAATCTTATTTCAAAAATATACATCGTCTTTTCAGTTCAGCTGTTTTATATCATGACAGAAGCAACTGGGGGAGAGACAGCGCCAAAGAACATACATTTTGGAGTACACCTATTTAAACCTTTGATTTCCCTTTCCTTTAGAATGGGTGTTGGATGCTGTGAGCATTGACCCATGTGCCTGTGCCTCTCATTTATACAGTGCATTATTGTTTTCATTACACTAGAAACAAAGTACCCTTTTCCCTCCAAGATCCAGTACAAGAGTGATATTTAGGTAAGAGTTGATTTACACAGGTTGCATTTTTCCCCTAAGGCCGAGCCAAAATCTTCCTCCCCATTTCCTGAAAATGTCCCCCCACCCCTCAATGAAAACAAGGGCCACTTTTATGCTGCTTTTTTACAGGGGTGGGAGCAACAAAGTTATCAAATTGTGGAAGGAGAGGTGCTGACAGCAGGGAGATGTGGAGAGAGCCTTGAACCTCTTCCTGGCATCTGCACTTCCCAGAATGCCTTGGGAATGATGTGACACAATGTGCCCCCATCCCCAAGAAATTGTTGTTGTTTGTTAAAAAAAATGGCACAACTTTCTTTTCATGGTACCCATATTGCCAACTGGCCATGCTGAACAGGTGTTAAGAACTGCCCCACTGGATCAGACTCAGGGCCCATCTAGTTCATCTAGAATTATTTTCAACAATGGTTAGATACCTTCAGGGAGTTTACAAGCAAGCCATGAAGGTAGCAGTCCTCCCTAACTGTTTGTCTCCAACATCTGAACATGAAGTATCATTTCCAAACCATGTGAAGTACTAGTTCCCCTCTATTTGGCACTGGTTAGGCCTCATCTCAAGTACTGTGTCCAGCTCTGGACACCACACTTTAAGAAGGATGCTGACAAACTGGAACAGGTTCAGAGGAGGGCAACAAGGATGATCAAGGGACTGGAAACAAAGACCTGTGAGGAGAGACTGAAAAAACTGGGCATATTTAGCCTTGAGAAGAGAAGACTGAGGGGAGATACGATTGCACTCTTGAAGTACTTGAAAGGTTGCCACTCAAAGGACAGCCAGGATCTGTTCTCGATCATCCCAGAGTGCAGGACATGGAATAGTGGGCTCAAGTTGCAGGAAGCCAGATTTTGGCTGAACATCAGGAAAAACTTCTTAACTGTTAGAGCAGTGCGACAGTGGAGCCAATGACCTCAGGAGTCATTCTAGAGGCAGCTAGACAGCCACCTGTCAGATATGCTTTAAGTTGGATTCCTGCATTGACAGCAAGGGGATGGACTTGATGGCCTTATAGGCCCCTTCTAATTCTACTATGCTATAATTCTAAATGATTCTATGATTCTATGAAGGTACCATTTAACTATCATGCTTAAGAGACAGCAGTAGAGTCATCATCTCTGATGTCTACTTTTATTGCACCATCTAAGCTGGTGGCCATTTCTTACAAATATCATGTGACAATGAGCTCTGTAAATTAATTTTGTATTACACAAAACAATACTTTGCTTTCTCTTTCCTAATCTACTGCAAATTTATTTTTATTTATTTATTTATTATTAAATTTGTTAGTCGCCCATCTGGCTGGATGTCCAGCCACTCTGGGCGACGAACAAGATAAAACAGTATATAAAACAATTAAAATTTGAAAACAGTAAAACAGTAAAAAACTAGCCCATATCAAACACCCGCCTAAAAAGCCAAGTCTTCAGGGTCCTGCGGAAGCTCATTATAGACGGGGCATGGCGTATATCACCTGGGAGAGAGTTCCAGAGGGTGGGGGCCACTATTGAGAAGGCCCTCTCTCGAGTCCTCACCAGCCTAGCTATTTTGACTGGTGGGATCCAGAGAAGGCCCTCTGAGGTCGATCTTGTTGAGCGGCATCCCTGTCGATGCTGGAGGCGCTCCTTCAGATAGGCTGGGCCACAACCGTATAGGGTTTTAAAGGTTAAAACCAACACCTTGAATTGGGTTCAGTACACAACCGGTAACCAATGCAACTCCTTCAACACAGGAGTGATGTGATCTCTACGGTGGCTGCCTGCAATCAGACGTGCCGCTGCATTCTTAATTAAATCAACTTAATTGGCCACCCTCAGTTTTTGGGATGGGTCTTTGGGATGGGTCACGTTCCCTGGTAAAGCACAAGGCCTCAGGTATAAACCCTGGTATTTCCTGGGAAAACAATCTCAAGTTACAGGGCTAGGAGTGGTCTTGAACCCTAGTATTAAATCTGCACACCTTCACATCCATAGTTTAATCATCTTTATTTTCTAAACTAAAAATAGCTAAACACTTCAGTGTTTGTTGACAGGATAGTAAAACAGACGTGTAATCCTTCTGAAATTTTGAAGCCATGGGGAATATTTTTTCCGAGGTTTTTCAGGGGGGAAAATGGAAATTTGGGGGGAAATAGAAAAATGTGTGATAGTTATTCTGTAATATCTGTAAGTGTCCTTTACAGATTGAAAGTCACTTTGTTCCTTTAGGAACATAAAATGTATTATGTATAACTTGGTTTGCCATTAAATTATCATGTTTAGTATATGAAAAGTACAGTTTATTCAGACAATAATTACAATTTGAATTTACTTAAAAAAAATGTTACAAAGGCAGCTACAAGCTGTTGAATTGTAAAGAACCTAGGATCTCTTTTGCTTTGGAAGTTTATGAGAAACTAAAAAGAAAAAAAGAAAATAGAAAATAAAAAAGCAATAAGAATGTGTACTGCCCTCAAGTCGATTCCGACTTATGGCAACCCTATGAATAGGGTTTTCATGAGGCTGAGAGGCAGTGACTGGCCCAAGGTCACCCACTGAGCTTCATGGCTATGTGGGGATTCAAACCTTAACTACTGCATCACACTGAGAAGCCATCAACATTGTACTAAAAAAAAGAGATTTTTTTCTTTTTTCTTTTGAAAAGGATTATGTCTCCTCCAGTCCATCACCGTGTCTGCCAGATATAATGCACTCATTTCAATAGAAAGAGGGGAGAACAAGATTCAATTAATAATACAGAGGATTAGGCAGTTCCATTTTCTGAGTTTTGTTCTGATTCTTCATATCTATCATCGTATGAAGCAAGCTTCTATGCCCTTTTATATGCCATAGTCTAATATTTTTCAATTTTCTGGAAAAACAAAACAAAGCTTTGGAAAACCCTGAGCTTTTTTCCTGAAATTTTCCATTTTTCAGTCCTTCACATCTCTGTCCAGGACAATCTGGGGCTGTCTTGACCCAACCCTGCCCAAGCCCAGATCCCTCCAAATGGATCTGATTCAGTTGGGGCTTTGGACGAATCCAGTGAACAGCCCAAATTTGTATGTTTTTACTTTGAATAGAGATGGCCATAATTTAACATAATTTAACACCACATCTCACGTCAATGTATTAGCAACATAATATGGATGTAGTAAAATGAGACTTTCCCCTAAGAGCCTTACAGAGTGTATCTTTGCCCTATAGCATGTAATCATTCTTCAATTTTCTCCCACAGATCATTTCAACAGAAGACATTCCCAAGAGATGTACGACACATCTAAAATAATCTAATTCATTTCAGCTTAATGAACAGCCATCTAATTTTGATTGTAGCGGCTGTATAGCAGGTTTAACCATACTGTGATATTAACACCAGTAATAAAGAACAAGAAATGCATTGCTTTCTTCATGGTGCAATGCAAGTTATTGAAGCAGGAGTTAATTAGCATCAACAGGAGCCAAGAATAGTTGAAGTGCTTGATTAGAAAGGCACAAGGACATAATAGGAATTTATCAAGAGTTCCTATTTTATTTGGCTAGGTGACAAAAATACTTGTTTTTTCTAATTCCTTTGGCTTTGTTGAACACAAGGTTGGACTCATTTATTTCTGCCGAGAAAGGCAGAATTATTTTTCTTGCCTCCTAACAACCTGATTTCCTGAATCTCAAAGAGTGGGAAGTACCGATAGGAAAAACTGGTGCTTATTTGCTCATTGCTTCATTTCCTTTTATCTTTGGGGGAGGGGACATCTTTAAGTGATAGAATCCTAGGCACACTAAATTAGGTGTTAATCCCAGTCAGCACAATGGAGATTTACTTCTATGTAGGGATAGGGGAGAAATTCAACCCAGTTTGCATTTAAAGGTGAACTTACTGAATCCACACTTTTCAAAACAATACACAAACTGAAACACAGCCATCCTTCGAAATTCACACTTCTTTGAATTTTGTAATGCCGTTCTCCAGCCAGGTAGTGTGCACATAAATGCACATATTAGTGAAAATAGCAGAAAAATGCATTATGAAAAATTGCTTGGACTGCAACTCTAATCTTCCTTCAACATTGGCCATGCTGGCTAAAGCTGATGGGAGTTGCAGTCTAGCGGCATCTGGGGGCACCGCATTGGCTATCCCTGCTTGACTCTACTTCTCAGCTTCCACCCAGTTTGGATCAGTTAAAACTCTCTGCCCACAGAGCTTGGAAAAGCAACATTGTATCATGTGGGTTTTTTGCATGTACTTTTTGTTTAAAATATATTTATTTCATTTTGTTGCTTAAAATATGGACTTTTATTATTGCTCGTAGCAGTACTAGCATTGTTTGGTTTTGAAGGTGGGATTTGTATTCTATTTCTTATCTTGATTCTTGCATTAATTCCTTTTTGTTGGGATTTGTAAACTGCTTGGAGATTTCTGTTGAAATATGAAGCAGTATATAAATTAAGCAAATGAATGAATGAAGTGAAACAAAGCCATCCTTCAAAATTCACACTTCTCCAAATTTTGCAGTGCAATTCTTAAGCCAAGTAATGTGTAAAAAATGTACATTCTAGGGCAAATATTGCATGCAATGCATATATTAGTGAAAGTAACATACAAAAATGCATTAGATTAGGCAAAATTGCACAGAAACGTTTCAAAGGTTGGCCATGTTTCAGAAAGTGCAAATTATGTGATTTTCAGAATGTCTAAATTATGCCTTTAAATGTAAACCACATCGAATTTCCCATGGAATATATTTTAATCTGTTATTTTAACTTAAGTTGGATATTTTTAACTCTTTATTTTTTAAAAAACTTGTTTTAACCTTTATAAACTATTTTAATGTACATTTTATATTTTTTTGTAAACCACTTAGAGGATTTATTTACAGTTAAGCAATATACAAATTCTGTTAAATACATAGAAATAAAAAAAAATTGTTCCCCATCCCTAGTTAACAAGACCTCCTATAGGACCAATCCTTGTTGGAGTTAGAGAACATGACACATACATTTATGAAGAAGGCCAAAAGCATGCTTCTTGGTGGAAACCAAAAATGTACCACATACAATGCATAGTTAAAACATGGAATTTATTCCTACAAGAGGCAATGATGGCCACCAACTTGGATGGCTTTAAAACAGGATTAGACAAATTTATGAAGGATATGGCTTTCAGTGGTTACTAGCCATGATGGCTATGCTCTGCCTTTCTAGTCGGAGGTGGTATGCTTCCAAATACTAGTTGAAGGACACTGCAGGAGGGGAAAGTGCTCTTGTGCTAACGTCATGCTTGCAGGCTTCCCATGGGCATCTGGTTGGCCACTGTGAGAACAGGATGCTCAACTAGATGGAACATTGACCTGATCCAGCAGGCTATTCTTATGTTCCACATTTGCCCCCCAGCCCTAAAGTTTCCCCATCCCTGTATTTCCTAAAACAAAATTATATGAATCTCCTGCTTGTTTGCTTTCACTTGTTGCTGGAGTGGTGGGTGAGACAAGACTCTTCCTTGCCGGAGTGTATAGGCTGCTGTCCTTGTGTTTAAACTTACAGTGTATAATGAGAGAGAGAGAGAGAGAGAGAGAGAGAATGTTACTGAGTGCTTCTTGATTCCTGTCATTTCCAGCCCAGGACACCTTCCCACAGATGTTTAGCTTGCTAGTGTACAAAACACTTTACATATCAAGACAGGCTCTTTCTATTCAACCATTTAATTAGGACAAATTTCAGTTTTGCAACTGATTTTGGGCTTCCTTGCAGCTGAATTTTGAACTTACTGTATGTGTTTACTTTCTGATTTTGTGTTTGTGTGTGTGCGCGTGCAGGCATGTGTGTGTGTGTGTGCTGCATATAGTTTGTTACAAAGGTAGTTAGGTTTTAATATTCCCACATCCCAATTACTAGAGGAGAGAAACTGGAATTATTTTTTTAGTGTGACTGGCAGAATAAACTGCAGAATAAAGCAATCATATATGCTCTCTTTATATGAATTGGTTTTCTAATATCAACTTTCCAGAGCAGACAGTATATACCAATGAACAGTTGAAGAAGACCTTGCAATGTAGCATTGTTGAAGCTATGGGTAAGTTGGCAATGAATTGACAACAGGTAGACCTATAGATTGCCTGGTTTCATTTTTGCCTCAAAAGTAGTGATATAATATTATTTCATTCAATTTATTTCATTCCATTTATGAATCAGGTCATATTAAACATCTCAAAGCAATTTAGCAAGAAAAACATTTCTATAAGCCAGAGATTTTACTTTTTTGTAATTGTCATAACTGTTCATAATTTTTCCCTCCACTGCTGTCTCAGTAAAAAAATTCTCTCTCTTTTGATTTATCTTCAAAGGATGCCAGACAATCAGGGATCATGTCTTGGCTAAGGTTATGTCAAAACACTACATTAGTGGATAAAAATATTCACCTATGTGCTGATGTCACTAACGACAAATGAAGCCTATTGAAAGTGAGGGTAATGCTTCCTGTATTGGTCACATGGACAATCCTTGCCAATCAGGGATCATTCTAAGAACCAAATAGTTTATCACGCCTTGTTGCATTGATCTTCCAGAAGTAGCTGAAAGGAGATTCTGACAAAAGCTGTTATGAAACCAGCCTCCCATTTTCATTTAGTTCTATGCTGAACTTTGAAAAAGAGGATTAGCTAAATAGGCAAGGAAGTTGTCTTTGCCTCCTCATTTTTCCATTCACTCCCAGGGCCTTGGGCCCCTGATTGTCAGAAACTTGGGGCACTTCCAGACTGCCACTCTTTTCAGGAGGGATTCAATCACATAGCTCACACAAGTATAATTGACTGGGAGGTCTCACACAACAAACCCACTTCCTAAAAGATTGGGATTTTTGGAATACGTGACAGGAAAATGCATTGGACAGTGTAGGATAACACAAGCTCTGATATGCAGCTCTGATGGCCCACTGCAGAGGCAATAGAGTCTATATGGGTCCCAAAGAGAGTTTGAAAAGTTCAGGTGGACAAAAATGCTGCAGAGTGTCCTTACTGAGACCTGTCACATGGAGCATATAAACCCCAGCATTTTGCCATTTTCTTTGGCCTCTCAATTGTTCCTAGATCTGATTCAAAATGCCTTTAAGCCCCTACATAGTCTGGGCCCAGGATATTGGAAGGACTTAGACATAATGTGAAACTGTGGACTCCTACTGGGAGGAAGGGTGGGAAATAAATATATAAATAAAGTGTTAAGTGCAAATTTCCCTTCCCCTCCGGTGTGTCTCAGAAGAGGAGATTCTGGATTTAACTAATGAGAGTTCCCTGTTATGCCCAAACTAACAGAAATCCACTTAGTTTAAACTCCTGTTAGTGAGCCAGCCAGAATCATAAACCACATTTTGATCTGGCACGTTTGAACTAAACCAGGTGTAGGGAAGCTATGACCTTCCAGATGATACTGGTCTTCAGCTCTGGCCATTCCTGTCCACTGGCCATGTTTTCTGGGGATGATGGGAGTTGAAGTCCTGCAACATCAGGAAGGCCACAATTTCCCTACCCTGGATGGACTAACTAGAGTTTCCCAAATGATATTGTAACAGGGAACTTTGGTTTCTTTCTCTGTCACAAAAAAATGACAGGAGCATATGAGTCACTGTGGCTTGTATACATAATGCTAAACTATGGTTTAGCTTTATATCTCAACCAACCCATTGTTTTAAATCATGTTGTTTTCTGCTCTTTCCTGCTATGGTTTATTGTTGACTATAACGACAATAAATCCCCTGCATTGCTCAGGAATTCTAGGATACAAAAAAAATATCAGTGCAGCTTTGAAAGATTCAGTCTGCCATCTTGATTCAAAATGGTGTCCAACTGTATCCAAACATAGACAAAATCCTGCTCTTTGATCACAGGATCTCTCTCTATAGATATAGATTTACAATGTATTCAATATTTGATATATCATTGCATAGAATCTAATCATATGGGAGGGGTAGGCTTTACACGTAACATATGTAACTTCTCAAAAGTTAAAATTTGATGTGTTTGTTCATTGGAAGGATCTAGGAAGAGCTGATTCCTTCATGATATTACATTTACCCTCAATATTTTGCCTGAAACAATATGCATGGAAGGAAAGTATTTTTAGCAGCGGTTAACTGCTGAAAGTCACTGGAAAAGAGTACCTCCCTGGATGCAGCTAATTCCATTTGCGATTTTAGACTCCAAGGCCAATATTTCAATAATACAAACATTATGAACTGCTAGATCTGGCAAGGTGCATAGCTGTTGTCTGTTCCAGAGAGGGATTTGGTTGCCTTTTCAAAACTAATAGATATAGAAGTGGAATCCCGCATGGAAAATGAAGGCAGTTCAGCGGAAGGGTAATTGAATTGGGAGTTTGATTTTTTTTTTTTTAGTATGCTGCTGCTTGGAGCCCACTCTAGGATGCACACCTTAATGTGGTGAGAGGGGTTGAGAGTGTTCAAGAAGCTGAAAACAATGCTATCAGGAGTCTAGACCAAGAGGCTAGACTCCTAGAAGGGGCACCCAAGGCAGAATGGCCAAAGCTGAGACACCAGACTAAGATGCATCCAAACAGAGGAAGGCAATGGTAAACCACCTCTGAATACCTCTTACCATGAAAACCCTATGAACAGAGTATACAACATGCAACATGAGAGTGCTGGAAGATGAGACCCCCAGGTCAGAAGGTACTCAATGAGCTACTGGGGAAGAACAAGGACAAGTATGAGAAGCACTGTGACTAATGATGTCAATAGGTCAACGCCGAAAGGGAGCCCAGAGGCTGATGCGCACAGATGCGAAAGGAGAGTCCAGAGTTGTATGACACACACAATAGGAACATGGAATGTGAGAAGTATGAACCAGGGAAAGTTAGAAATTGTCAAGCAAGAAATGAAATGTATCAACATTACAATAATTGGTGTGAGTGAATTAAAATGGATGGGAATGGGACATTTTCAATCAGGCGACAAAATATTTTTTTATAATAATTTTTATTATTCAAATTTTTATAAAACAAATACAACAAAAACAATACAACAAAGATAAAATAATAAAAAAAGAACTTGACTTCCGATTTGTTACAGATCAGCTATAAGTATATAATATATATCAAACCTGTCTCCTAAAACATACGAAATTCACTTTTTTCCATAGTCTATCTTGATTAATCGTCAAATCCCATTATCATCATTTCATTTTTTCTTTCAACAAAAAGTCCAAAAGAGGCTTCCATTCCTTAAGAAATGTATCTGTCGTTTTTTCTCTAAGAAGGCATGTCAATTTGTCCATCTCAACTAAGTCCATTAATTTCAATAGCCATTCTTCCATTGTTGGTATCGATTCCATTTTCCACTTTTGTGCATATAATAATCTTGCTGCTGTGATCATATATAATATTATTCTTCCATATTTCTTTTCCTTTTGTTTATCCATAAAACCCAATAAAAAAAAATCTGGCTTTGACTGAATATTTATCTTTAAGATTTGTTGCATCATCCTACCTATCTGTGCCCAAAATAATTTTGCCTGTTTACACAACCACCACATATGATAAAAAGATCCTTCTTGTTGTTTACATTTCCAACATACATTAGAAACATTACTATACATTTTTGACAACTTTTCTGGAGTCATATACCAACGATACATCATTTTATAAAAATTTTCTTTAAGATTATAACATAATGTAAATTTCAAACCTTTTTTCCACATATTTTCCCATCGATCCATTTGTAAATTATAACCAAAATTTTTTGCCCACTTAACCATACACTCTTTTACTTGTTCTTCTTCCATGTCCATTTTCAATAAAAATTTATACATTTTTGCAATTATACATTCATCATTTGTACACAAACCTATTTCAAAATCAGATTTATTTATTTCAAACCCATACATTTTCTTGTCCATTTTGTATCTTTCTAACAATTGTAAATAGGCAAACCATTGTGAACTATATCCTTCCTTTATTAGTTGTTCTCTCTCTTTCATTATATATTCTCCATGCACATTTTCTAATAGTTCTTGGTAAGTTAACCATTTCTCTTTTCCAGCAATTTCTCTTCTATAAAATGCTTCTTGACTTGAAACGCATAGTGGTTATAAAATGTCTTATAAAACGTCTTATAAAATGATTATTAAAATCCACATTAACTTTTACTTTATCATACCATAGATATCCATGCCATCCCCACTTCAGGTTGTGACCCTCCAAATCCAATAATCTTTTATTCCTCAATACAATCCATTCCTTTATCCAGATTAAGCAACAAGCAGCAAAATAAAGTCTCAAATTTGGTAATCCCAGTCCTCCTCTTTCTTTGGCATCTTGTAATAATTTAAATTTAACTCTTGGTTTTTTCCCCTGCCAAACAAATTTAGAAATATCTTTTTGCCATTGTTTAAAAGGTAAATCAGAGGATATGACAGGTATTGTTTGAAACAGAAACATCATTCTCGGCAATACATTCATTTTTATTACAGATATTCTACCCATTAATAACTGTAATTTATCCCATTTTAACAAATCTTTCTTAATCTCTGTCCATAATTTTTCATAATTATTATGAAACAACTTTGAATTTTTATTTGTCATAATGATACCTAAATATTTCATCTTTTCTTCTATTTTAAAATCTATCTTCTCCATTAACTCTTTTTGATCTCTTAAAGATAAATTTTTCACCAACATCTTCGTTTTTTGATTATTGATCTTAAATCCTGCTAATGGTCCAAATTCTTCTAATTTATCCATCAATACTTTGATTCCTTCCAAGGGATTTTCTAATACAATTATCAAGTCATCAGCAAATGCTCTCAATTTATATTCCTCTTTTTTTATCTTTATTCCCGAAATCCTTTTGTCTTGCCTTATGTCTCTAAGCAGCACTTCTAGAACCAGAATAAATAAAAGAGGGGACAATGGATATCCCTGTCTTGTGCCCTTTTGTATTTCACATGAGTCCGTTAAATCCCCATTGACAATTATCTGTGCCTTCTGTGATGTATAAATCGATCTGATCCATTTTATAAAATTATCTCCAAAGTCCATTTGCTCTAGAACCTTAAACATAAATTTCCAATTCAAATTATCAAATGCTTTCTCAGCATCCAAGAAAATCAAAGCTGCTTGTATGTCATTTCGTTGTTCTAGATATTCCAACACATTCAAAACATTCCTGACGTTATCACGTAATTGTCTTTTAGGTAAAAACCCCGCTTGATCTTCCTGAATAAATTGTTGCAATATTATTTTCATTCTTTCAGCCAAAATCATTGTAAAAATTTTGTAGTCATTATTCAATAAAGATATTGGCCGATAATTTTTTGTTTTGGTTAGATCCTGCTACTCTTTAGGTATGAATGTTATATTGGCATTTTTCCAACTATCCGGTATCTTCCCCTCTTGTAAAATAGAATTCATTGTATACTGTAAAGGTAATAAAAGTTCCTCCTCCAAGCATTTGTAATACATTGCTGATAGTCCATCCGGTCCTGGTGCCTTTCCTAATTTAATTTTACTTATAGCCTCAGATATTTCTCTTGATGTAATAGGACCATTAATAGCTTGTCTCTGAAAATCTGTAATTTTAGGCAAATTCTGTTTAGATATATACTCTTCTATTTTTTCAGAGGGAATTTCCTGACACTTATACAAAGTTGAATAATATTGATGGAAAACCCTTTGGATTTTTACATTGTCTGTCAACATCTCATCTCCTTCTTGTATCTTTAAAATAAGATTTTTTTGTCGTTCTTTTCTTAATTTATATGCTAGCAATTTCCCCGGTTTATTTGCAAATTCAAAAGTCCTTTGTTTAGCAAAGTTTAATTTCCTTTCAATTTCTCTAACTGTCAGCATTGACACTTGTTTC
Source organism: Rhineura floridana (assembly GCF_030035675.1). Lineage (NCBI taxonomy): Eukaryota > Metazoa > Chordata > Lepidosauria > Squamata > Rhineuridae > Rhineura > Rhineura floridana. The sequence continues at coordinate 13,248,944 of NC_084492.1, read as the reverse complement.
TGTAACATTTTAATTTGATTTACAGTAGAAGCTTTAGTTGGATTCTTTTTCAATTCTTCCTCTTTTTGTTTTATTTCTTCCAAAATTAATTGCATTTTCTGTTGTTTCTTCTTTTTTAATTCAGAATTACATTTAATAAAATATCCCCTCATAAATGCTTTACTTGTATCCCAAACAATATTTTCTTCTGTTCCTTTATGTAAATTGTGTTCAAAAAACTCTTTTAATTTCTTCTTACATTCCTGCACTATTTTATCATTCTGTAATAAAGATTCATCTAGTCTCCATCTAAATCCAAGATTTTTTTTTTTAAAGTCAATATCACTGGATTGTGATCCGAAAAAGTTTTTGGTAATACATCCATCTTGGAAATGTCTTTCATTAAGTTTTTAGACATCCAAATCATATCAATCCTCGAAAATGTTTTATGTCTTTCTGAGAAGTAAGTAAATTCCTTTGCATTGTCATTTATATATCTCCAAGCATCCACCAATTCTAAATTTTCCATCAATTCAAAGCAGATCTTCGCCAATTTGCCCTGTGTCTCTTTAATATTTTTCTCAGAAAGTCTATCCATTTTTGGTGAAATTACCCCATTCCAATCACACATGACACACCAATGATCATATGCAAACTCTGATAATTTTTCCATAAGTCCAGTATAAAACCTTGTTTTATCTTCATTGGGAGCATAAATGCCCACTATCAAGATTTTTGTACCCTGTATGGTAATTTCAACTCCCACAAATCTGCCACTATCATCCAATAATATCAATTTAGGAGACAATTGTGAGTTAATATAAAGAACCACACCATTTTTTTTTTTGGATCCTACCGAAATAAATTCTTCACCCAAATTTTTACAGATTAAATATTTAGAGTCTTTCTTCTTAATGTGAGTTTCTTGTAAACAAATTATATCCAATTTTAATTTTTTCAAATAATGAAATACTTTCCTTCTCTTCTGCGACGAATTAGCTCCATTTATATTCCAAGTTAGATATTTGTAATCCATTTTTAAGCATGTATTTTAGAAAAATCTGTACCTGTTGCTCCCTTTGTTTCATCATCATCCTTTTCTTCCTCTACCTTTTTCTGTTGACTTTGTTTCCCAGGAATTATGTCCATATCTTTGAGTTTATCTTCTTCCATGTCTTTTGAAGCTTTTCTCAAGAAATCCCTTGCTTTTTGAACAGTATTTAATCGATACTTCTGTTGTCTAAATGTAAAAATCACTCCCTCCGGGACATCTAAATTGAATTTTACATTGTTTAAGTTTTTCTGTGAAGAAAGCGTATTCTTTTCTCTTACGTAGAAGTCTAATAGGAATTTCCTTCATCACCTGTATTTCTTTACCGTCAATTTTGAAGACATTGTTAAAATGATGTTGCAAAACCATATCTCTGGTCCTCTTTTTTAGAAAATAAACAAGCACATCTCTTGGGATTTTTTTCATTGTTGCATATCTGGAATTAATTCTATAAACTTTATCTATTTCAAATTCCATCCGATCTTCGTTCCAATCCAAGGATTTTACCAAGGCATTAACAATTTTCTCTCTGATATCTTCACCTGTTTCCTCAGGAATTGCACGGAATCTCAAGCAATATTCTTTATCTCTGAGTTCCATAACAGCAATATAGTCCAAATTTTTTTCCAATTCCACATTTGTAATATCTATTCTATTCTCTAAGGTTTGCACCTTATCTTTAACATTTTTTACATCCTGTGTTAATTGCCCAATGTTATTTTTAATCTCACCCACTTCTGTTTTGATATGATCTTGTAAATCTTTAAAATCCTTTTTCATATTGCGAAATTCATCTTTAAATTGTTGTCTGTCCTGTTTCATCTCTTGTTTCATCTCTTGTTTAAAATCATTAAACCCCTCCATAATTTTCTGGAACATGTCTATCCCTTCCTGTGTATCAGTTGAACCTCTTCACTCTAAAACTTTGGCTGCTTTCCTGGCTGTCATTCTTGAAAAAAAAAAACCTTTTCTATTATTGGCCAATGTTCCCAAACTTAGAGGCAAACTGTTTCTTTTTTTCTCCCAGCTACAAAAGAGTTAATATTCCAGTCCTGTTAATATGATCTTAACCAACAAGGTTTTTATCTCCAGCACATTCAGGAATGTAAAACAAATCCAGTTCTCAGCATCCAGCAGTTAGTAACATACACGAACAGCAGATTCGTTCAAAAAAATAATAATAATCCAAAATAAAAAGGAATAAAAAATAGTCTCAGATATATTTCCTTCAAATAATCAAATCATCTTATCTAATAAGTTGCCTCTTATCCGTTTTAATCTTTGTAATTCCAGATTTAAGCCAGATTTTTGTCATAAAAAAAATAAAACAGGTTCTTTGAATTGCTCCCTTCTTCCTTAACTTTATATAAAGCGAAAAAAGTGTGACTCACCCAAATTTCTGAGTTGCAGGTTCGTAAACAAGTCTCTTTTACGATAGTAATTTAAGTCAATAGATAAGATTTAGACAGAAGGAGGCTAGCTCATTAAAAACGTTTTTAAAAGAGAAAGAAAAAACATCTCGCTTACTTTCAGCACAGCTTGTTAGAAATCCAGACTCCGTCTTCCGCAGCTAGATATGCTTTCTTATCTCAGGGGGATTCCTGATCAAATCTAGCAATCTACCGCTCAACGAAGTTCCGTGGATAATCTCTTCGGTTCCCCTTTTATCTTTGAGAACATTTACGCCAGTCAAAAATTCCTTTTGACTGGCTTTTAACTGAAATAAGCTTCCTCTGAGATAGAGCTCACTCAGAGACAACTACCAGCCAGCACTCCTTCCGGGAAGTCCCAGGCGACAAAATATTTTATGCAGGAAATGAGAAATTAAGAAGAAACGTGGTTGCTTTAATAGTGAGAAGTGATGTAGCAAAAGCAATTAGGAGCTATAATGCAAGGTCTGAGCGAGTTATATCAATAAGATTAAATGGGAAACCTATTAACATAACCATCATCCAAGTCTATGCTCCGACAGCAAACACAGAAGAAGAGGAATTGGAGAGATTTTATGCAGAAGTACAGGAAGAAATTGATTGCACACCAAAACAAGATGTGCTGATGATCATGGGGGACTGGAATGCAAAAGCGGAACAGAGAAGAACTAGGAACTGTGGGAAAATGGAGTTTAGGAGATAGAAATGAAGCTGGAGAAAGACAACTGTACACGTGGACATCACCAAATGGTCAATACAGGAATCAAATTGATTATATAATTGGTAGCAGAAGATGGAGAAGTTCCATACTTTCTGTGAAAACAAGACCAGGAGCAGACTGTGGTACAGATCATGAACTGGTCATACTGAAAATCAGAGTAAAGCTAAAGAAGAACAACAAAGCAATCATAATGCCAAAATACTCTCTCAGGGATGTTCTAGTTGTACCCTGCACTGAACAGGGAGTTAGACTAGATGACATCCAAGGTCCCTTCCAGTTCTATGATTCTGTGCTTGCCGGAGGTTAATGCAATACTTGCTATGGCTAGCACAACAAGTGGAATTGTGGGCCCCTATGCATAGTCATAATTCTGTTATGCCCATCACAAAGCTTCATTTTATGCTGTTCAGTCTGAACACTGCTGTTGTGCTCCTATTGAAACATCAGATTTTGTATGATAAAGTACTTAGCATCTTCCCCCACCCTCCCACCGAAAACCACCTGATCCCAATTTCACTCATATCTGATGGAAATATATGTGCAGGAAGGAAAATAATCCATTATTCATGAGAGCAAAACAATGGGTGATATAACAACACAGTTCATGAACCCAACCCCTTTACAAGTTAACTTATCTCCCATATACTGTACATTTATCAGAACATTCACATATTTTAAACAATTGACACATTTATGGCCCTAAAAAGTTACAGGAACAACTAGCAGACAAGGCTTTTTTGGTTGAAGGAAGTGTGAGATGTTTCACATTAGGTGGGATTCCTTTTCTCCTGGCGCACTAAATGACAAGACTCTATGACATTGTCTCTCACCAGGAGGAAGCCTTTTTGGTAAGGTTTCAAGGGCAGGATTTTGAGATCATCAAAATACATGGACATTTTAGACACTTAGCCTTGGATGGACTTCTGGATGCTTACAACCTTCTTGTCCTCTGCTAGCTGAACAAAATGATTTGCATTCACACCTCATTAGTCTGGCTACCCTATAAGCAAGCAAGTCCAGTTTTCTGATGACCCTAAGTTGCAAAGAGATTGCAATGGAGCACCAAGTCTTACTACAGTGGAGTGGCTGTGACTGCATATCTTTCAAAGCAGGTGGAGGAGGGATATTTGAACCCTCCTGTATTTGGATTATACAAAATATAAAATAGCATGCAGTATATGTTATTATTGTTATTGTTATGCCACCAGTGGGCTGTTGTTGTTTATACCATGTCTTTAGGAGGAGTCTTAGGAAGGAGGGACATGGATGATGCCACCCCAGTTTCAGTGGTGATGGGCAGAGGGAGGTATAGCCATGGGGAGGTGATAAGTTAACTTGAAAGATTGCAAGGCTATCTATGGCCTTGTTCCTTTCTCGTGCTCCCCTCATGGTTGGGTTCCTGGTTGTTCACCTGCTGTGCCCACTGGCCTGTGTGTGCTGTTGTTTAATGCCAGATTAGTACACAATAAAAGCACAACCATCCATGATTTGATCATGGATGAGGGTTTAGATCTGGCGTGTCTTACCAAGACCTGGGTGGGTGAGTTGACATGATCCAGCTTTACCCACCTGGATATTCAGTGCAGTAAGGTGGGGAGGAGTGGCTGTGGTCCATAGAACTTCCTTCTCTATCTCCAGGAAACCTCTCTGTCTTAGAGCTAGCTATAAGGGCCTGCACCTGGTATCATGCCAAGAAGACGGTAAATTAAGATTCTGCTGCCTAGAAGATTCTCTGACTTTCTCTGACTGAGCTGGCAAAGGCAACTATTATATTGGATAATAATATATGTGGACATCTATCATTTATTTTATTTTATTTATTTTATTAGATTTATATACCGCCCGACTAGCATTAGCTCCTTGGGCGGTGAACAACAGAATGTAAAAATACAAAACATCTCAGATCTCATAATAAATACAGGATAAACATATATAAAACAATAAATCAAAAACAATTACAACAAAATTTAAAACTAAAACGAGTTACATATTAAAACGCCATAGCAAAGAGGCAAGTCTTAACCTGGCGCCGAAAGGAGAGCAATGTCGGCGCCATACGCACCTCTTCGGGGAGACTGTTCCACAGTTCGGGGGCCACCACTGAGAAGGCCCTAGATCTTGTCACCGTCCTCCGAGCCTCGCTATGAGACGGAACTCAGAGGAGGGCCTTCGATGTGGAGCATAGTGTACGAGCAGGTTCATATCAGGAGAGGCGTTCCGATAGGTATTGTGGTATCATGGGTTGGAGTATGTCGTGAACAACCCTGGTGTCAGCAAATGGTATCCTCAGGCAGCTGTTGAGGTGCCACAGGCCATGCTGGCTGGGGCTGATGGGAGTTGTAGTTCAAAAAAGTAACTTTTCCAAGCTCTGGCCATGGAAAACCTCACCTTCTAACCTCACCTTCCCCAGGGCAATGAGCATCCACTATTTTTTCACATTGATGCCCCAGACCAATGTCCAGGACATTGTGGGAAAAATAAAAAGGTGGCTGCCAAGAAGCTGGCACTCACTGGAGCTTTGCCACTCCTTTTTAGGGATGGAAGGATTTGTCAGTTTTGGTTCTCTCATTTTCTGATTTTTCTAGCCTTAAATTCAGCTCTCCATATTTCTGCAGAAATGAGTGTGTGCTTTTTAAAAGTCCTCCTGAAAATTCTTCAGCATTTTAGTGCTAATTTCTACTAATAAAATGATGTTTGTCTGCTGTTCTAAATAATGTACACATTTTTTTCAAGCAATGTATAATATAATGCATTGCATTGCAATGAGGGAATCAAACTTGGAGTCAGCCTTACCCTGAATTCTCCTCCATTTTAACAGCATAAATGATGCAAAAAGCATAAAAGAAGCACACCTGGTTGGTTTTATAGTTTCATGGTGAGTGGCATAGATCGTTTCTAGAAAGAGTTCCTAATATCTTGCATTTTTAAGGTACTGGGGCTTCCTCCATTCACCTCCATATCCAGAGCTTGGAAAAGTTACTTTTTTTGAACAACTCCCATCAGTCCCAGCCAGCATTGCCACTGGATTGGGCTGATGCAAGTTGTAGTTCAAAAAAGTAACTTTTCCAAGCTCTGTCCATATCTATAAGAATGTAAGAAAAGCCCTGCACCCAAAGGCCCATCTAGTCCAGCATTCTGTTCTCTCATTGGCCAGCCAGATGCCCATGGGAAGCCTACAAACAATACCTGAGTGAAACAGCACTCTCCCCATTTGTGAGTCATACCAACTGGCACACAGAGTCATACTGATTCCAATGTTGAAGGTAGTACATAGTCATAATGGCTAGGCAGCGTTGCTAGCCCTACATGAATTTGTCTAATCCTCTTTTGAAACCATCCAAGTTGGTGGCCATCAGAAAGCTTGGAAATATTTCAGAGTCCATATGGTGCACATAACTTAAAGAGCTGAGGGGTGGCTACCAATGACCACATGTTCATTTACCACAATGTGTCTATAATCATGGGATGGGAAAGACCTGGTCTTGCTTGCATCTAGCTATCGGATAAAGCGACTTTTTTCCCTATTCACCACAACCCATATTTCCACCCAGGAATAAGCTGATCTGCAGATCCTCTTTTTGAGTTGGAGGAGTTGAGGTCCACCGACATCAACCTACAGATGGCGATCACATGGTAAACAGTTGTCTGTAGCTTTCCAAGAGTAACAGCGTCAAGCTTCTTGCAAAAATATCTGGTGAGGAATTTGGGTAAAAAACATATTTAATCTTCCTTGCTGGTTGAGCCAGAATATCATCTTTCTCTCATCCAATACACAAGTCTTATTGAGACAAACAACTCCTAAGGAAACATACCAACCAAATGTTATTTTGCCAAGTTCCCTCTATTCTATTCCAACTCGCTCTTTTCTGTCCAACTGTCTCCAGCAGGGAGATAGTTTATTTGACAAATTTAGGAGGGTGAAATTAAGACACCACTGCAGCAGCCCTCCCAGAAGTGACTCATTTTTTAAAACATCTATTTCCCCTCCTCCTCTTGGCTTCAGGGGACACTGGGTCATCATAACTAAATAGCTCATGAATTCATTTCCTAAATGTTCCGCATCCCCAAAGCGTGCTTGGATTATTTTAATTCAGTCAATTTGTAGCAAGTATTTAGGCCATCTCCTCCACGATATTTTATGATAAATCCTATTCAATTCTGTATGTGCGGCTGCAAGCTTTATTGCTCAACAAACATTTCGTCTACTCTCCCATAATTTATATCTGAATGGGTTTATTATAGGCAGAGCATTTCATTCATTGTGCTGTTAATTCTGGAACATGCTGCCTGTTTTCAGTATGGTCGCTCGACCATTATGCGCTTTCAGTACAATTGAATTTTTGGAGTTTATAAAACAGTTTATGAATATGTAATGCAAATTATATTAACAAGGCGAGTGTATTCTTTGTTTCCTTTATGACCACTTCCAGTCAATGGTTGGTTAAGAGAACAGGCACAGTAAAGTATCTCGCTCTGCTTCTAGGATTTATTAAACAGAGTGATATTGCACAGCCTTATTTTATTTTTTATTTTTTTTAAGGTACAACGCTCCCACTTTAAGCAAAACAACTGTCATGATTGTTTATAGGTTGTTTTGGCAGACTTTCAGCTGATAATAATGTGCACTGTGGTGGCATTCTGGGCCCCATTTTCAGTGCATGATGGTTAGCATAAGATAGTTACAGTATAAGATAGGCAATGGGGAATTGAGGGAGACACACACCCTTCCCAGTTCAGAGCTTGGAAAATTTACTTTTTTGAACTACAACTCCCATCAGCCCCAGCCAGCATGGCCACTGGATTGGTCTGATGGGAATTGTAGTTCAAAAAAGTAACTTTTCCAAGCTCTGTCCCAGTTATACAGGGAATATTATAAGTGTGTGCTACACATACACACACACACACACAAAGAGAGAGAGAGAGAGAGAGAGAGAGAGAGAGAGCACAAAGGGTCCACAATTGCTCAATGCAAGTTGCAGGAAAAGATGCTGGATGCAAACAGGAGATGAGCCTCAAGATGATGGCAGGTCTGGCATCTGAGGTTGGTATTACTGGGCGAACTGCCAACACACACCAGTAGGGGTTCCACTTCTAGTTCCGAGATAAGAACATAAGAAGAGTCCTGCTTGATCAGACCAAAGACACACTGAGTCCTGCTTTCTGATCTCACAGTGTCCAAGTAGATGCCTATGGGAAGCCTGCAGGCAGGACCTTAGTGCCACAGCAGATTCTCCCCACCTGTGATTCCCAGCAGCTGGTATTCAGAGGCATACTGCCTACAACAGTGAAGGTAGAACAGCCAATATGGCTAGTAGCCACTGTTAACCTTATCCTCCATGAATTTGTCTAATACTCTTTTAAAGCCATTCAGTTTGGTGACCATCACTATCTATGTTGGAAGAGAATTCCAGAGGTTAACTATGTGCTGTGTGAAGAAGTATTTCCTTTTGATTGGCTAGTAGCTATTGATAGCCAATATTGATACTGAAGGCTCCTGGTCCCCCTTCTCCTTGTCCTTGCAATTACTGCCTGTTCACCTACCTTCTCTGAACATGTAAGAAGCTAGGGAGAGTGCAGAGCAAGAGGCAAGTGAATGGGTACCAGTGGTGAGGAAGACAAGGTAGTTTGCTCATTGAGAGAGGCTCACTATGAACATTTGGACCAAGTGCACCCCCCAAAAAAATACTGGGAACTCCGCAGCCTTGGGGTTGTGCTTGATTCCAGGCTGTCCATGGAGGCTCAGATTTCGGCAGTGAGCCGGGCAGCCTGGTACCAACTACACCTCATACGAAAGCTGCAACCCTACCTTCCTGTTCATCAGCTCCCACTGGTGGTACACGCCCTGATCACCTCTCGTTTGGACTACTGTAATGCGCTCTACGTGGGGTTACCCTTGAAAACGGTCCGGAAATTACAACTGATACAAAATGCGGCGGCTCGACTACTTACGAATAGTCGCCGCCGAGATCACATCACACCAGTGTTGTTCGACCTACGCTGGCTTCCAGTTGTTTTCCGAGCCCAATTCAAGGTGTTGGTATTGACCTTTAAATCCCTATACGGTTTCGGCCCAGTTTATCTCACGGAGCGCCTTCAACGCCACCAATTATGCCGCCCGACAAGATCGGCCACACAGGGCCTTCTCTCAATCCCGCCAACAAAAACAGCCAGATTGGTGGGTACAAGAGAGAGGGCATTCTCAGTGGTGGCCCCCACTCTTTGGAACTCCCTCCCACAAGATCTCCAGCATGCCTCTTCCCTAAATGTATTTCGGAAAGCCTTAAAGACCTGGCTTTTTCAGCAGGCCTTCGGGGTATCCGGGGAGGGTTAATCGATATAATTGTAATGCCTCCTACCCAGTTTTAATATTGTTGTTGCAGATCTATTGTTTTTATTGTATTACTGTATTTTATTAATTGTATTTTAATAATTTTGTAAGTCGCCTAGAGTGGCCATTGGCCAGATAGGCGATGAAGAAATTAAATTTATTATTATTATTATTATTATTATTATTATTATTATTATTATTATTATTATTATTATGGCCATTTTTAAGGACATAAGAAGATAAAGCCTGCTGGATCATGCCAATGGCCCATCTAGTCCAACATCCTGTTCTCATAGTAGTCAGCCAGATGCCTATGGGCAGCATACAAGCTGGACTGAAGAGCAAGACCACTCTCCCTTCCTGAGGTTTCCAGCAATAAGTATTCAGAAGCATCCTGTCTCCGACTGTGGAGGCAGAGCATAACCACTGTGGCTAGCAGCCATTGATAGCCTTATCCTCCACGAATTTGCCTAATCCTCTTTTAAAGCCACTCAAGTTGGTGGCCACCCCCGCCCCTTGGGTGAGTAAATTCTATATATCAGCGGTGAAGAAGTACGTCCTTTTGTCTATCCTGAATCTTCCAATATTCATATTTGAAAACCAATCAATGATTAATCAGCTCCAATCTATTTGCATATTTTAGGGAGGAGCAAAAATGCCTCCCAAATTTTCCACTGTTTTGCTAGGTGCCAAATGTTCCAAATGTCCTGTTTCTAGTACTTGTCCATGGTAGAACATGACGCCCCTTTAAAAGCAAACTGAATCCCACCCATCCCTGCTCATAGACCAGGAGGTTCAACCCTTTTCTCCCTTGCTGTGGTACTGATTAATATGCCCCCCGAACTGCTATTTTCTGTGGGAAGAAAGCTGCTATTGGCAACTTATCTCTCACAGCAAATAGAAACTTCAGAGGATGGTGATTTTAATCAAGATCACACTGCAGGGAGAAAGAATCAAATCCTTCCTCCCTGTGCACTGTAGTCCTGATTTTAGGTTGGAGCCAATGTTACTCCTACTCAGAGTAGACCCATTGAAGTTAATGACCCTAACTTGGTTCCTTCATTTCAGTGGGTCATGTCTGAGTAGGACTGGCTTTGAATGCATCTTATGCTTCCACCCCTTCACAGTTGCTATCTGACAAAGAAAAACCAGACATGTGGAATGTGATCACACATTTTACTTATAGTCCAGGGGTTCTGCCGGTTCCAGTGCATCTCTGCCTCTATTTTCTGAAAAGGGGCGAACACAAAGCTAATCAAACCCTGCCCATTTTTACTGTAAAACTTGGTGGGATAAGCTCAAGTGCATTTTTTTTTTAAAAAAAGCTTCAAATATATTTCACAACTGATTGGCAGTTCAACCCATTGCCCCTCCAGGTGTGGCCAATGGAAATGCTTTGCTGTAGGCGACTAGTGTGCTCACAGCCTTCTCTGATGCAGGAGGATGTGCCATTTATTCATTCATTTCATTTGTGAACCACTTCCCATGAAGCATCCTAAAATGATATAACAATAAAAACATGTATAAAAACCATTTCAAATCCAATACGAATGCAGACTAAGTTAACAGGCTTGTTGAAAAGGGCAGGTTTTCAATAGGCACCAGAAAGACAATAGAGACAGAGCTTGTTTGATGTGCAATTGGAGGGAGTTCCAAAAGGTGGGTGCTGCCACACTAATAACCTGATTCCTGCAACGCACAAAGCAGACCTCCTGATGAGATGGTGCCTGCAGGAGGCCCTCTCCTGCAGAGTGCAGTGATTAGTTGGGTATATAATAAGACAGTCTTTCCTAAGAGGACAATTGCTACTTACATATGTACACACCTTCAAAAATAAAGTATGACTGCTAGTCATAGGAACATAATAACAGGCCTGCTGGATCAGGCCAATGGCCCATCTAGTCCAGCATCCTGTTCTCCCAGCAGCTGGCCAGATGCCCATGGGAAGCCCACCAGCAGAACAGAAGTGCAGCATTGCTGTCCCCACACGTGATTCCCAGCAACTGGTAAACCCATCATGATGGCTCTGTACAGCCTGCAGCGTTGGAGACAACCTTAGTCATGTCCATGAATTTCAACAGGTTTATTCTGAATAGGATTAACATTGGATAAAACCCAGTATACCTCTGAATATTAGTTGCTGGAAAGTTGGCCGCTGTCAGAACAGGATGCTGTATGAGATGGACCTTTGGCTTGATCCAGTAATGTTTTTATAGCCTTAAGCATGCATTTTCCCCTTCTGAAATGTTTTATTCATATGCCGATTTATTCAATTAAACAACTAAAACTCAAATGATTAATCAACCAAATGGACATCCATCCTGATCAAAATGTGCTACGGTCACATATGGAAACATCCTGCAACTTCTAGATTTGTATGAAGCTAAACATAAAATTCACCCAATCCAGGCTTGTCAGGTAAAGTAAAAGTGAGCATTCATGGGAGGAAACTGAATGCTATTGCAGACACTAAGACATCAATAAAATGCATTTCCAGCTAGGGATGGGGGCGGAATTTGTTTCAGTTCACATTTAAAGATGAATCTATCAAATTCACACTTTCTGAAACAATGTAAGAACCGAAACCCAGCCATCCTTCAAAAATCACACTTATTCGAATTTTGCAGGGCAGTTTGCCAACCAAACCATGTTTACAAAAATACATATGTTAGGGGATGTCCATAAAAGTGAATACATTAGTGAAAATAACAGACAAACATGCATTATGTTAGGATAAATTGCTTGCAAAAATGTGTACATTAGCCAAAACTGCAGATAAAAATATGTTTATTAGGACCAATCCTCACTAAAATGCAGAATTTTCATGAGCATTTAAAAAAAAGCAGACTGCTGCAGAAATGTGGAGAACTGAGCTTAAGTTTAGGAAAATGAGAAATGGTGAATGTGAAATTGACAGATCCTATCATCCCTCACCCCCTGTGCACCAGAGTGGCAGGATCTCTGAAAAGCCAACAAGAGAAGCCCAAGCAGAAGAATGCAGTCTTCACTCCACAAATTAACCATTCATGTCAGGAGAGGATATCCGTTCCACTGAATCCACATGGTGGTAGGGGAATGTGAGTTTCCACTAAATCATTCCACCTCCTTCTCCTGATGTAAACATTTTTTTTAAGTGACTAAAGTTTTCTGTTCTTGGCAGCAATGAACACTGGCACTCTTGTAACACTGGACCAGGCAAGCCGTGATTTATACACAAAGGGTAGTTTCCAGTTGCTTTGGTTTACCACATTTACCTTGCTGAACCTCCCAGATGGATTTCCTAATGCACTTTACCTGCTAAGGCACATTCTAAATCTTCTGTCTTGGCATGAAAATGCATAAAGACGTTATTAAAAGCACCATGGCTCCATTTAATGCCTTGGCTTGCTGGATGTGAGTCCAACGCTTGCCTGCAGTGGAGCTACACACTCCCACAGACAGGAATGCAACAAATCCTTTGTGTGATTTCAGCAGAAACACATTGAATGTGGGTTTGTATCTCAGTTTCAGCAATCAAAGGTGGAAGTATTTTGGGCAACATGAGGGTGGTTTTTTTTAAAAAAAAACAAAAAAAATCCATGAAAAAAAAGTAGTTGTATTACATGATAATTATTATTATGATTATTGATTGAATTTATATCCCGTCCTTCCCCCAGAAGGAGCCCAGGGCAGCAAACCAACCAACAAAACAGTTTAACAACAACAAAAAGAGAAGCATTCTAAAGACAGTTACAGATAAAAACATCCCAAAAACTGTTACAGTTAAAAACATTATTTCATCCTGTGATCTCCGGGTTGCCAGGAACAGTTTCCTTCAGCCATCAAATGCCTGAGTAAACAGGAATGCTAATTCAAACAGTCTGTAAATAGACTGATACAGAGTTGAGGATGGGTTTCAGAGGTCACATCCACACCATAGATTTAAACTTTTATAACATTTTAACAGTCATGGCTTCCCTCAAAGAAATCTGAGAACTGTAGTTGAGATTTAAATGTTGGAAGTATTCCCACAATACAAATGTGTATTGTTATGTCTCAGGCTGCAATCTATGGATAGCTACTTAGGAGTAATCTCCATTGAACACAGGGGGCTTAATTCTGTGTAAACGTGCAAAGGATTGCAGTGGTGGTATACTGTTAGGCATACTGGGCTATATCAATGTTCTCTGTCCACTAATGCAAGGGCTTTTCTGCTAGAGAATGGGTGAGTTTTCATGTTACACAACAGACGGATCCAACACAACAGTTACACTAGAAGAAAATCTATTGTACAAAAAAGTTACCAGCAACTTTATATGTATTCTCTTGCACAGCAATGTTCCACTGGTGCAAAACATTTTGGCAGCAGAACAAGTATACCATCAAGTAGGGTTGCACAAGAAATTCGATTCAATTCGCATTTGAAGCTGAACCGAGAACCAAAACACAGCCATCCTTCAAAATTCATTTATCCAAATTTTGTGATGCAGTTGTCCAACCAAGCAATGGTTACAATAATGGATATATCAGGGGAGAATGTGCACAAAATGAATATATAGTGGTAAAAATAACATACAAAGTGTATTATATAAATTGCTTGCAAAAATGTGGACATTAGTTAGAACTGCATAAAAAATGTAGAAATCCACAGTAAAATGGTGAAGAATTTTCATGGGGATTTTTTTAAAAATCACAAACTGCGGCAGAGATGTGGGGAACCAAATTTAAGAGTAGAAAAATAAGAAAAAGAGAGAACTGAAACTGACAGATCATTCTCACTTTCAGTTAGCACTAGATTTGTTAGCACTATGGAATGCCCTCCCAGACGAGATACGCCTGGCGCCTTCTCTGTTAGCTTTTCGGCGCCAGGTAAAAACTTACCTTTTCGCCCAGGCTTTTTAAATTTTGTAAATTTTTAAATATTTTAAATTTAACATTCTAAACTTAATATGATCTTAATTTATAAATCTCAATGGCAATTTTATTAATGTTTTATAATTGTACTATATATATATTTTTTTCCACACTTGCTCATATTTTAATTGTGATTTTATTTGTTGTACACCGCCCTGAGAGCTTTCTGCTATAGGGCGGTCTAGAAATGTAATTAAATAAATAAATAAATAAATTTGTTGCAACCCACTGCTACTAATGCTTCAATGGCTTTTAAAAGGGATTAGACTAATTCATGACAGTTAAATAGAACTTCCATGTGCACAGAAAGTGTACCTCTGAGTACTGGTTTCTAGCAACAGTGAGGGAACGCTGTTGTTTTCATGCTCTGCTTGTGAGCTTCTAACTGGTCACTGTTGGTAGCTGAACTGGATGACCCTTTGATTTGATCCAGCAGGGCTCACATTCTTAATAATAATCATATATATGAATAGCAATCTTAATTCTCTGAATTGGATAGAAGAGACCACAGGTATCCAAAAACGGAACCACACACACACAAGGTGTATCAGTAGGGTTGGGGGATCCCCAAGGTGTCCCTCATGTAGGCCCATTTTTCTCCATCACATGGATGTACATTGCATATCCCTATAACACATCTCCACAAAGTGGACCTGGATATATGAAAACCTGTTCTAGGTACGCAGGATGATAAATGAACCTTCTGATCCCTGTCATGTGCAGCCTTCTGTCAGATCCATAGGAGAACTCTATTAAGTCCCTAAGCCAGGGAGCCACCCTGTATCTTTATTATATCCCTCAAAAGACAAGTTTTATATTAAAGTTAGCAAAGGCTTTAAATGAAATGTTAGATAGGGGATTTTATCTTTTAAATAAAAGTTTCATGTAATGAGATACTGGGGATCTTAAAGTTTAAATGAGCTTTATATTTTTATGTAGAGGGTAATCTTTTTCATTGTTGTGCCTATATTACTCTTATTAAAGAGATTATTAGGCTATGGATGTACATTGAGGTTCCTTGACTATAGGGTAAAGGAGACTGCATCTCAATGCCCTGGACAGAGAGCATATCTATCTATCTGTCCTTTACCATGAGATCCCAGGGTGGGTTACAACAGTTTAAGACACAATATTAAAATCAGTGAAAACAAATTAGTCAAGAGGATAAGGTGAGTCCTTAAGATATATTATTATTTATTTATCAAATTATATTCCACCATTCCTCCTGAAGGGGCACAGGGCAGCAAACATACCAACAAAGCATTTAAAAAAAAAAAGCATTCTAAAAACAATTAAAATCATTCTTTCATCCAGTGATCTTGGGTTGCCAGGAACAATCTTCTTCAGATGCCAAATACCTGGGTAAACAGGAATGTTTCCAAATTCCTCCTAAAAGTCAATAATGAAGAGACAGACACACCTCACTGTGGAGTGCATTCCACAAATGGGGAGCCACCACTGAAAAGGCCCTGTCTGTTGTCAAAGGTCAGGGCAAAAAGATACATCTTCAGTATAACAAAAAATGACATAATGAAAGTGCCATAATGAAGGTGCCAGATTCACAGCTTAGGGACTGCCACAGCAAATGCCCTTTCTCAGGTTGCAACCCTGCAAATTTCTGAGAGTGTTAGGACTACCAAGAGGGCTCCCTCTGCTGAGATGATCTATTAGTAGAAAGGAGGTGGTCTTTCAAATATTTGAAGCCTAAGTCATTTATATATCAATGTTGACTTTCAGCATTGTTCAAACTAGCAAGAGGCTCATGGCATCAGATGGGAGCTTCCCTGCATCCAAGCGTTTTCCAGATCCTGGTTCAAATCTTTGCACTGGCTAACAGGTAAAGCAGCACCACAGCATTGTCTGCCATGTGACATATTTGATTCCAGTGCAGTATAAATTCATCAAAAAGGCCTCTGGAACATTTTGGTCATTCCAATGAGTTTTTTTAAAAAATAAATAAATAAAACTTAAGTAGTGTTTGCATGTAACACAAAGCTGTATGAGACGTTAGCAGTGGACATGGCAAGTGACAGTTCTGGGGCCCCAAAAGAGTTCAGTTGACTTACTGCATCATGACTAGTAGCCAGTGGAGGCTGGTCCATTGTGGCAATTGGGGTACTGGCCCACTAACCTCAGCCTGCCCTCAGCCAGCCCCTACCTGCCTGTCTCCTTACTTAGTTCCAGTCCAGGGGGTGGCACTGCCTGCCATTTCCCCCCTCCTCTGTAGCTTCAGTGTTTCCTTTGCAAAACTTAGCAGGGGAGATGATGGGGACAAGACGTAGAATGAGTTGGCTCTGCCTCTCATTGGCTCTACTTACTGTTGGCCTCTCTGTCTTCTGTCCCAATGGCCACCAGCCACTACTACAAGTAGCTATCAGGAGCCTTTTCCTCCAGGGATTTGTCTAATCCCCTTTCCACCTCTCCAAATTGGTGGCCATCATTACAACTTGCAATAGCAGATTTGATGATTTAATTATGTGCTGTGTGAACAAGTGCTTCCTTTCGTCTGCCCTGAATCTCCCAACAGCAACTTTATACTACTGGTTCTAGTATTATGAGAGAGGAAGAGGTTCTTCACTTTTGGTTCCCCCATCCCCACTGTACACACTTATCTGTGCATATCATGTGTCCTCTCTTCCTTGTCTTTCTTTCAGTTTGTTGTTCGTGGCATTGCTGGTACTGACTGATTACAGCAGCTATGTCCTGAGGGGTGCCATTTTATTTTCCCAGAATGCCCCAGATGTTGCAGGATATTTCTAGGGATGTAAGAAGGTAACCTTTTCTGTTATGCCCCGTATTTGTCACATGCAGCACTGTTTCCATTCCGCTGCAGTTTATCTTCAGCTGTCCACTGTAAATTGTTAGGTTACATTGTCATTACATTATTTATATCAATGCAGAGGAAATGCAAGACAAATGGGGAAGAAACATAATCAATTATGTATCATTTATGGACTGAAAGCAATAACAACAGCGAATACCAGTGAAAATTCACTGGATTGATTTCCATTCCAGTCATGAATAAGTGAACATCTGCAATTTGTGCTCCCATTTCTGTGTTTGTCAGAATTCTCTGACACTCCTAGATATTATTGTCCTTTATATCAAAGAATAAACTCAGTTACATAATTTTAAGATATGACTATCCTTTTTATACACCTTTCCCCATGTCAGTGACTAAAAATAATATTCTAAGACAGCAAATTACTTGTAGCTTTTCCAGCTTCTGTTATGATATTCTCCCTCTCTCTTTCATAGCTTTTTTCTTTATTGCACTTAAGTATTTCCAGAGAAAAGGCGACTGTAAATCTTTGTGAAGTTCCCCATGATTGGTTTCTTTTGGAGCAAGGCCAATGCCTTCTTCCAATATAGTTTTTACACAGAGCTTCAATCAAGAATGCATGTATTAATCCTTCCAACCAAGCTGGATTAAGCAGCTCGGGTGTTTGAATGACAACAAGCAACTTGGCACCTTTTGATTTTTTCCCTCTCCAATCAAACCCACTAATGTCAAACAGAAGTTGAGATACACCATCAAGTGAAGTGTGTAGATTGCCTTAGGTTGCTCAATGGGTAGGATCCTAACTTTCCTTTTCTATGGATGGAGGACAAATTCAATTTTGTTTGCATTTTCATGAGATTATCTAAATTGCATGAGATGCAGACTGAAACAGAGTGATCCTTCCAAATTCGCCCTTCTCCAGATTTTGTGATGCAGATATCCAACCAAATAATATGTACAAAATGCATCTATTGGGGGGAATGAGCATAAAAGCACATGCTGTATGTTAGTGAAAATTCTTAGGAGAAAATTCTTGCAGAAAATTGTACATAGGAGAAAATTCTTGCAGAAAATTGTACATAGTTAAACTTGCAAACAAAAATATGTTTATTAGGAGAAATTTGGACAAAAATGCTAATTAATTTTCATGAGGATTTTTTTTCATGTTCATGGAAAGGAGCAGTACACACACTCCAAAATCTACTCCTGAGGGTTGGGCAATGCTTTTAAATGATGGTGGATTATTGTTGTTACTGTTGTTGTTACTAAAAAGACTTCTAGACCATTCTTCATTATCATAATTCCAGAGAAGGAAATGACATAAGAAACATAATAGGAATATAGATTAGCAAGTCATTTCTCCTACCTTTTCCCATTGTTCAGTTCTGCTGTCTACTGTGGGCTGGAATTATTTTATTTTATTTTATCTAAAGAATTTATGAATCACTCACCATTTGGAAACATTATAAAGGTGTACAAAATGAAGATATTAAAAACAAAATACAAAACAAAAGGTTAAAACCATTTTTCAAAAATACATTAAATCCACCTGTAAGACCAACGGGAACAATAGCCAGCAATGCTACTTTGAAATGGCCTAGTTGAATAATAATAAGAAGAAGTCTGAAAGAGGCACTTAAAACAACACATTACTGGCACCCCTTCTCCCAATTTTCAGGAAGAGTGTTTTCCAAAGTGTGGGTGCCACCTGACTAAAAGCTGTGCCTGAGATTAAATGACCTGTAAGATTATAAAACAAGCAAATTGAGACATTTGATATTGGCACAGTACAGAAAGCGATTTGCTTGTCTTATAATCTTACAAGCTATTATCCCCTGATGAAGGCCTGTAGATAACAGACTGAAACGCGTTGGGTTTTATCAAAAATAAAAGTTCCCATTTTCTAACATCTTGGTCTTTGACCTCCTCTTTTTGAATTCTTATTTGGATGCTAGCCACCCTCTGCTTATTCCCTGAGATTAAATGAATGTCTGCTGCAGGTGGAATCCACAAGAGGGCCTCACGTGATGACCAAGGGGTTGGAGCAAGATGAGACGGAAAACATGATATGGGATGTTCATCAAGACTGATGCAGTCTGTGGGAGCGAACGGTGGTAAAAGTGGGACTATCTGCTCTACAGTTTCTATGGCAAGGGTGGGAAACCTTTTGTCAGCCTGAGCACCTCATTCCCTTTTGGGCAACCACCTGCTAGTGATGAGTGGGGCCACAGGCAGAAGTGGATGGAGCAACACATGTAAATGTTATCTTTGTATGGTAGGCTGGTTCCTACACACACTCACACACCCTTGCCCATCCTCCATCCAGACCAGCAAAAGACATCAACAGAGTTCAAGGGTGCATTCCAGCCAGGCAAAATGGTTCAGGGTGTGAAACAGGGCCAGTGAATGGTGTGTCTGCGAAGACTATTGAGGGACAGATGAAGA
Organism: Rhineura floridana; assembly: GCF_030035675.1. Taxonomy (NCBI): domain Eukaryota; kingdom Metazoa; phylum Chordata; class Lepidosauria; order Squamata; family Rhineuridae; genus Rhineura; species Rhineura floridana. Next base: position 13,229,315 of record NC_084492.1, on the reverse strand, counting down.
GGCCTGGAGGGCTACATTCAGCTCCTGGGCTTGAGGTTCCACAGCCCTGCTCTATGATATTGAGCGATTTCAGCTCCCGTCCAAGATCAAACAACGGGTGACGTGCTGAGGGTCAAAGTCAGAGCTGGGTGTCTAACCTAGAGGGCAAGCCAGGAGTCAGAGAATAATTATTCTTATTAATACTTCAATTTGTATGGCAATTTTTTGGCAATTAGCCCTGTAGTGGAGGAGACGAAGGGTTAAAGCCCTGATTCTGCTACACTAGGGTCATGATCTAGATCAGGTCTCAACATTGGTTATTGTAGAAAACAACTCTGCACTTAATTGTGGTCCTACGTGGGTGATAATGTCTCAGGCAGCTTGACCCTCAGATCTGTTGTTTCCTGGGTATATCCCCCAACCACCTCATTTTTTATCTAGTCAACGACATGAGTGCAATTGGATTATATTTGCCCATTGACAGATTTACACAACCACTCAAGGTCATATAAGTACTCAACAATAATCCTAATGTTGTCGTTACACTTTCCACCACCCCTCATTCTGAAGGCTTCTTTTCATTGTGTTGACTGTAAAATTATAATCAAATAATATGCTTTACGTTCAATCAACTTTCTTCTCCCCCACAACCAATCATTTGCCTAACATGATTCAATGGGTAGGGGGGGGAAATCATAAGGAAGATTCTGGTTGAAATCCTGTACCCACTTATCTGGAAACATAAGAACTTATGAAGAGCCCTGCTGGGACCATCTAGTCCAGCACCTTCTTCTCACAGTGGCTAACCAGATGCCTAAGGGAAGCCCACAAGCAGGACCTGAATGTAACAGCGTTCTCCCCACTCGTGATTCCCAGCAACTGGTATTCAGAGTAGAGCCAGCCGGTGGCTCCATATCAGTGGGGCAGTAGAATCTGCTCCAGGTTTTAGTCCATACTTTCAAGAAGCTGTCCAACTTTGGACAGCTTCTTGAAAGTTCAGAGTAAAAACAGGAGCAGATTCCACTGCCTCACTGACTTGAAGGCACTAGCCGCTGCTGATTCAAAGTCATTCTGCCTCCAAATATAGCCAGGAGCCACTGATAGCCTTATTCTCCATGACTTTGTCTAATCCTCTTTTAAAGCCATCCAAGTTGGTGGCCATCACTATGCCTTGTGGGAGAGAATTCCATAGGTAACTGTGCTGTATAAAGAAGTATGTTCTTTTGTCTGTCCTGAATCTTCCAACATTCAGCTTCATTGGATGTTCCCTAGTTCTCATTTTATTTTATTTATTTAACAAAATTTATATACTGCTTGAATGTAAAAACCTCTAAGCAGTTTTTTTTAAAAATTAAAATTATCAACAAAACAGTTAAAAACAAGTAATTAAAACAAATTCAAAACAAATAAAACAGCTACTACCTAAACAAAAATTAACACAGATCAAGATCTAACGGTCTGGCTAGGCTTGCCTAAATGAAAACTTTTTAAGCAGGTGCCAATAGGAATATTTTATTTATTTATTTAATTGCATTTATATCCCACCTTTTCTCCAAGGAGCTCAAGGTGGCGTACAAGGTTCTCCTGCTCCTCATTTAAATCCCACAACAACCCTGTGAGGGGCTGAGAGGCAGTGACTGGCCCAAGGTCACCAAGTGAGCCTCATAGCTGAGTAGGCTCCCTGGTCCTGGTCCAATACTATAACCACTACATCACACTGTCTCTCTATATAGCGAATGTATAGCAAAGGCACCAGCCTGATGTCAATAGGCAGGGAGTATTATGGGAGAGAGAGAAAAAACCACTGTCTCCACACACCATGCACAATTTTAAACATTTCTTTCATGTCTACCATGCCGTGTGTCATGCAAACTAAATCTCCTGAAACTCACTCTTCTACACAACCATTAGTGGCACAAGAATTCTGTCCACTTTTGCATCTGATCGCCCTATTTAGAAAACCACTTTGCACTGTTCATTTTGCAGCAGAGTCCTGGAGGAGCAATCATTTTGTGAGTGTGTCTCTGAGAGTGTTTTTATTAAATTAAACTCAAGTGGAAAATGTGGTTAGTTTGTAAAGGTAGTTGATAAGAAGACGATTCGCACCTGTATTGATGCAGCTTCTAGGATCTCTCATCCGCAGTTCCAACTCTTTTGAAACACTTTCTTTTTTCTTTTCATTTAGCAACACTTGTTTGCGTTTAATTATAATATGTAAGAGAAAGAGGGGGGAAACCCACAAGAGCATATTTAAAACTGCGAAAAGAGAGGGGGAGAAAAGGTTTTAAATTTTAATAGAAAAATTGTAGATCATAAATATTATGACTACAAGGGAAAATGAACCACAGCTTGATCGTGCAACGAGAATAGCAATTAGGAACGATTGTTGAATTTGGTTTCAGTGTGCGGTGTGTGAAGGTAAATATGCTGAATGCTAATGGTTCTATAATAGTCTTATTAATTCACACAAATAGTTAATGTTTTTAAGATAAACTCCCCATCTTTAGGGTAATTTATGCGTTCAGCTTTTGCAGAAATTCCAGTCGAACAAATATGAGTGCAATCATTTTGCACAAACGCTCTCTAAGGAGAGTGCACTGAGACTGATGCAAAGGCAAGACTCCCCACAGCTTTATTCATAATGGATCAGCCCATTCATTCCTTATTAATTTAATGGAGTACAACTGAGCAGCCTCGCAGCCTCAGCTTATGAGTGTTTCACAAATGGAGCTTTTTGCCTGTAATCGCTTAATCCTACTGGCTAGGACTCATAAATTGAATAAAGGAGTGAACTAGGTTTTAATTAAGTCTATGGAATGAGCCTGCCTGCAAAAAGATACCGCAGCCTTTTAAGAACCCAATGGTGAAAGAGGGTTTGTCCTCACGCCCAAACCGTGTCGGCCAACACTGGGTTAGAGGCGATACAATGAAGGGGGATGCAACGCAAGCTCAGAAGGGGGCAGGATTGATACAGAAGGCTTGTCCCTCTCTTTAATTAAAAAGGTGTTTTCCGTTCTCATTAAGGCAATGCCTTCTAAAACAGAGATAGAAGGAACTAAGCAGGGGAGAGAAAGAAACAACCTGTTTTCTTTCTGCAGAGCTTCTCGTTGCTGTTAAACTGCAAGTTGTTCCTCTGTGTTTGTGAAATCAGAAGTACTTTTGAAAAAACTGTTTGATCACTTTTTATGGCTAATAAATGGGGCTGTGTGCTATGACTGCCGGGGGAGCACAGGCCAAAAAGAGAAGACAGGATGTGAAGTTAAGCAAATAATTCTCCTTCCTGACAATTTCCATCGTTCAAGTTTCTTTCAAAGGCACGTTTCTATTTCTCATGACTATGAGTGTGGGCAATGCCTCTTGGTATTTCAGAAGCCAGAGGTGTGTCTGAATAAGAGGTGGGCTTCCAGCTGATCAAGAAAAGAAAAAGGGAGGAAATCAATTGACCAATCAAATACTGTCAATTCATGATCAATTATTTTTGTTTTAAGTGCTAGCTTTTTTAGAACAACAAAAAGATCCTTTAAGCATTCTGATACTCACTTACAATAATTACACCAAGAACTTGGTTAACAGTTTTTGTGCAATTATGAAATTAACTTGGCTTTAAAGAGCAAAGTGCAGCTGACAAGGGATGGTGGCATCCATCTTGGTTCCTGCAGTTATCAAGATGGAGCTCTAGACCAGGGACGGGGAAGTGTTTTCAGTCTGGGGGTCGTATTCCCTTCTGGGTAATCTTGCAAGAGCCACATGCTGGTTGAGGGTAGGCCAGAGGCGAAAGCAGAAGGAGCAATGAATGTAAATTTTACCTGTATACAATTGGCTAGTTTCTACACATGCTCACACCTCCCTTTCTATTATCCATCCAGGCATGCAAGAGCTATGATCAGAGTTCAACAACACATTCCAGCCAGGCAAAGATGTTGCAGGTGCAAAGCAGGGTCAGTGAGGAGTGTTGCCCAGGGAGAGTCCCCAAGGCTCAGACAGAGAGGGTTGCCTTCAGCCTCCAGGCCTAAAGTTCCCCAGTTCTAGATAGTGACCTTTGCCACGATGACGTCTTGTGTTCTGATTCCTGTTTGGAGATGACTGCAGTTCTAGCATAGAATCATAGAATCGTAGAGTTTGAAGGGGCCTATAAAGCCATTGAGTCCAACCCCCTGGTCAAAGCAGGAATCCAAGTTGAAGCATCCCTGACAGGTGTCTCTCCGGCTGCCTCTTGAAGGCCTCCAATGTTGGAGAGCCCACCACCTCCCTAGGTAATTGGTTCCATTGTCATACCGCTCTAACAGTTAGGAAGTTTTTCCTGATGTTCAGCCAAAATCTGGCTTTCTGTAACTTGAGCCCATTATGCCATGTCCTGCACCCTGGGATGATTGAGAAGAGATCCTGGCCCTCTTCTGTGTGACAACCTTTCATGTACTTGAGTAGTGTGATCATATCTCCCCTCAGTCTTCTCTTCTCAAGGATAAACATGCCCAGTTCTTTCAGTCTTTTTCCTCACAGGGCTTTGTTTCCAGTCCTTTGATCATACTCATTGCCCTCCTCTGAACCTGTTCCAGTTTGTCTGCATCCTTCTTAAAGTTCAGTGTTCAGAACTGGACGCAGTACTCAAAATGAGGCTTAACCAGTGCTGAATAGAGGGGAACTACTACTCAAAGCAGGTGGCTACTAGGAGAAGTTCTGCTATGCTATATTAAAAAGAATTAAAACACATTTCAATCACAAGAATAGGCTGGGTTCTGAAAACATACTTCTCAGGAGCAGAAGGCCAGGGTTAAGAGATGTATCTTTAGCATTCACCAAAATCTGTATAGCAAAGATTCACCTCTGAAAGGGAGGGAATTCAACAACTTAGTGGCTGCCACAGAGGAAGCTCTTTCCCAGGCCAGCCCTGAAAAAAGCTTCTGAGGGTGGCAGAACTACCAAGAAGGCCTCATTTGCTGATCTTAACACCTGAGAGGGTCTGTAGGGAAGAAGATGGTCTCTGAGATACTTGGGGCCTAAGTCATTTAGGGCTTTAAACACTACTGTGAGCACCTTGAATTTGGCCCAGAAACAAACTGGTCATCAATGCAGCTGCTTTATATGAGTTGTTGCTGCTGCTGCTGTTTTTTATTGTTGTTGCTGTTGTTGTTGTTGTTGTTGTTGTTAAACTTCTATCTCTCCTTTCCTCCTAAAAGGAGCCCAGGGCAGCAAACTAAAAAACCCTTAAAACATCTCAAAACCAAAACATCTTAAAAACACGTTAAAAATAAAACATCTTAAAAACATCTTCTAAAAGAATCTTTAAAAACATCTTAAAAAGCAATACTAAAACAGACCCACACTAAGATAAGGTCTTTATTACAAAAGACTTGTTGAAACAGAAAGATCTAAAAGGAACCCCAGCCAGTAATCTGGCTGCTGCGTTTTGGACCAGTGGAAGTTTCCAAGTCATCTTCAAGAACAGCCCCATGTAGAGCACATTGCAGTAATCCAATCTGGAAGTTACCAGGGCATGGAGTACTGTGGCCAAGTCATCTATGTGCAAAAGGGGCTGTAGCTGGTGAATTCGAGAGAGCTGGAAAGACATGCTAGCTTCTGAGGCCACCTGAGCTTCCAATGACAATGTTGGATTGAGGAGTAACCCCAAGTTTCAAACCTGCTCCTTCCAGATGCCATAATCAAATTTATTTATTTATTTATTGTATTTGTATACCGCCCCATAGCCAAAGCTCTTTGGGCAGTTTACAGTAACTAGAAAGATAAACTGTAGCTAAAAGGTAAAGGTGTCCCCGCACTTATAGTGTGAGTCGTTTCTGACTCTTAGGGTGACGTCTTGCGATGTTTACTAGGCAGACCGTATATATGGGGTGGGATTGCCAGTTCCTTCCCCGGCCTTTCTTCAGCCCCCAGCATATGCCAGGTACTCATTTTACCGACCACAGATGGATGGAAGGATGAGTGGACCGCGACCCCTTTTACCGGAGATTCGACTTCCTCCTTCCATTGGAATTGAACTCCAGCCGTGAGCAGAGCTTCAGCTGCGTTACCGCCGCTTACCTCTCTGCACCATGGAAGATCTTGTAGCTAGGGATGTAAAAAGGCATGTTTTTCCATTCTGCCCTGTATTCATCACATGCAGCACTATTTCCATTCTGCTGCAGTTCATCTCCTGGCCAGAGTGACCTTATTCACCTCATTGTTCGCTGTGTTGAAATTACCAAACTTATGTATTTTACATATTTAATCACATAAATTACACAATTACATTGTCATCATGTTCTTCCACCCAATTCATTGCAATGCAAAAGAATTACAATGCAAATGGGGTGTATGTGATCAGTTATTTGTGGACTGAAAGCAGCAACACTGAATACCAATCTTATTCACTAGACTGATTTCCGTTCTGGACATGGGTCAAATAAACAAACCTCAGCAATTTCCACTCCTGTGCCAGCTTTCATCAGAATTCTCCGCCATCCCTAATTGCTGCTACGAAGTTGGATTCTTGGCTTCAGGAAATACTTGACAAAAGACTATTAATTGGCTGGTCAATTGACCACCATGGCAACCTTAGTCTGAGGAAGATTTCCTATAGTTGAGGGCAAGGTGTTGGTGCCTATCGCTGCCCATTTCCCTTTCCTCATGGCTCCCGATGGTGAATGTGATGTTCCTATATTAATGTATATATGGTAAGTGTTGTTGTTTTAGAAGATACATGGTAAGTGGAGTGAAAGAGGAGGGGGAGTGACTGGGCAGTAGAATGCGAGATGATTGGCTGAGTGTTTAAAATGGCTGAATGTATAAAAGGAAGAGTGAGAGTCGAATCTGGGGGGGAGAAGAGAAAGAGTGGATTGCTTGGTGGGGTTTGAGAGAGTTGTTTGCCAGGAGAGAGTGAAGAAGGAGGGAGATGGAGTTCGGATTAGTATTGAGTAAAACCATATGCTTATGTGCCTTAAGAAGAAATCTTGTTAATCTTGTTGGCTTTGTTATCTTTAATAAATACTTAATTTGGTTTACCAAAGGCCTGATCCTTGGCTGGAGTTTCACAGACCAGAAGGGAGGGTAAGGTAATGACCAAGGCTGAAAGGGAACTGTGACAAATGGTGGCAGCGGTGAAGAGAATAACAATACCAGTATTCAGAGTCTCTGGGAATACTAGTATTGGGACGTTACTGGTGGTTGCCTAGCAGGAGGATCTGTTGGGATCTGTGCTAGAGCGGGGATAGGTAAACCATAAGAGAGTGCGGTCCGGACTGGTGGAGTCCCTGGTGGTGCCTAGAGACAGGCAGTAACCACGAGCAGGTAGGAACCTGACAGGGAGAGCCAGGGAAGGACGCATCACAGTGAACCCAAACGATGACAAGGGAAGCAAAACAGACTAGCAATTTTTTCTTTAGGAGCAAGGAGAGGGTTATACATCCTTATATATACATCCTTATATAAGCTAATATACATCCTTTGTCCTCCACTAACATATTTTTAAGGGAGATTTGTGTCTCTTTGGGCCAAGTGTTATCTTTTAAAATCTTTGTGCATTTATTCAAAAGCTTTCTAGTGCCATACCTGGAGTGTTTCACTTAAAAGCTTCTTCAGGGTGATTTCCTAGCAAGTCATTGGAAATAAACAGGTAGTCCCAAGACTAATGTGCAAAACGCCATGGTGCTTCTGATCAGATAGCTTGAGTGTTTCCAGGGCTGCATGCTGTTTACGGCATGCATGATAAAAGTTATATGTAGATCTTCTCTCTCTCTCTCCCCACACACACACACACACACCCCACAAGCTTCTAGAAGCAGGTTTAAACTTTCATCTTCCAGTCTTTGGACTGGCATCAGCACCTGGCATCCTGGGACAGCTTTAGGACCTTCAGTTCCCTGGCAGGGCCCATTGCTTATATCTGCCTTAAGCCCCTTTTATTTCCATTGGGGAAGGGTAGTGCATCTGTCTTGCATGCCAAAGGTCTAAAGTTCAATTCTCATCATCTCAGGTAGGGCTGGAGAGACGTCTGCCTGCCTGAAACCCTGGAGAGCTGCTGCCAGTCAGTGTAGACAACACTGAGCTAGATGGACAAATGGCCTAACTCAGTAAAAGACAGTTTCCTATGTGCCTATGCTATGCTCCCCCACCTGAGCCTGATGTTCCAAACTGCAGTAAGGGGCTGGACCTAGTCATCATTTAAAGGGGACATTTTCCAAAAATAAAATGGTGGCTATACTCACTATTTGGTTGGTTGCTACTGCCACCACCAGTTGTCTGCCATGATTAACCAACGAATGAGGGGGTCCACTACAGCACATTTTCCCCATGGCTCTTTCGAACATGGATCTAGTCCTGGCTGTCAGACAGGCTTGACTTGGGTTATAGTATCTATTGAGTAGGGATGAAACATTCTGTCAGCTTTGGTTTCCTCAGTTTCTCATTTTTCCAAACTTAAATCCAGTTCTTCAGCATTTTAGTGCAGGTTTCTCATAATGAAAATATTTTTGTAGGCATTTTTGACTAACGTACACATGGTTGCAAGCAATTTCTCATCATGCAATGCATTTCGGTATGTTATTTTCATTCATATATTCATTTTTGTGTACACGCAGAGTGGTAAGCGGCGGTAACACAGCCGAAGCTCTGCTCACAGCAGGAGTTCGATTCCAACGGAAAGAGGAAGTCGAATCTCCGGTAAAAGGGGTCGAGGTCCACTCAGCCTTCCATCCATCCGTGGTCGGTAAAATGAGTACCCGGCATATGCTGGGGGGTAAAGAAAGGCCAGGGAAGGAACTGGCAATCCCACCCCATATATATGGTCTGCCTAATAAACGTCGCAAGACGTCACCCTAAGAGTCGGAAACGACTCGCACTACAAGTGCGGGGACACCTTTACCTTTTCCCCCTAATGTAAGCTTTTCTGTGAACATAGTTTGGATGGCGAACTCCATTCACAAAATTCAAACGAATGTGAATTTCAAAGGATGGCTGTGTTTCAGTTATCATATTGTTTCGGAAAGTGCAAATTTGATAGATTCAGCTTGAAATGCGAACTGAATGGAATTTGTCACCCATCCCTACTATTGGGAATGGGGTTGTGAGGATGAGAACTTTTGTCTGTTGTTACCATTACATTATTTTCAACCGCTGAAGAACTAGAGACTATTATTAGGATTAGGATATTTACCTGCACTTCATCAAGTCAAGGTACAACAATATAAAAATATAAGATTAAAATCAGATACATCAATTTGCAGTCAAAAGAATAGGGATACACACACACACACACAGCTTAGCATAACTTGGGGGCTGACATAGTGAATGCCATCTCCTGGCCTCCATCCCCCAAATTTCTGAAGGCAGTGAAGCTACCAAGAGGGCCCCCTCTGTTTCTCATGGAGAGGAGACAGTGATGCCTCCATCATTCCACTCCTTATGCAGTGAGTCCAAGGAGGCTTGTAAGCTCCACTGGAGTACAGGCTTCTAAAACACAGCATAGCCCCATTAATCCCAAGCAGTTTTCATCTAAAGAGATAATGGAATGTCTACTTCTGTACCTAAACTTGACACTGTCATGGAAAGGTGTTTCTCCTAAGGTTGAGATGGTTCTTGTAAATAGTCATCAGAGTTGGAGGAGGGGGATAAATCTACCTCCTCAAAAGCAAAGGTAGCTCTTTCTTCTCTGTGGGAGGCTCTAACACAGGGACTGGGAACCTGTGTAGCCCTCCAGATGTTGTTGAGCTCCATCTTCCATCAGTCTCAGCTAACATGGCCAATGGTCAGGGATTATGGAAGCTGTAGCCCAGCAACATCTGGAAGGTCATAGGTTCCCCACTGCTGACTCGTATGCAAGTAGGCTTTCCCTGGCTCCAGTTTTAGCTTCAGCTTCAGTGTCAAGCTTCTGCAACAGGTACAGAATACACTCTGTCTCATTCATTCATTCATTCATTCATTCATTCATTCATTCATTCATTCACAGTCTCTCTATCTTGATTTTCAACTTAGAGGAGTTCCCAAAGCAACAAGCCATACAATAAAATTGCAACAATAAAGATCAAATAGCAGAACTGTATCATAAAAATACAGCAGTAAAAACCAAACAGGAAAATCAAACAAGGAAACACCTTCGGTCTCGAACCTCTTCTCCAGAACATAAGAAGACCAGTGGCCCATCTCATCCAGCAACCTGTCCTCACAGTGGCCAGCCAGATGTCTATGGGAAGCCCACAAGCAGGACCTGAGTGCAAGACCACTCTACCCTCCTGCAGTTTCCAGCAATTGGTATTCAAAAGCATACTCCCTCCATTCATGGAGGTAGAACATAGCCATCATGTTTAGTAGCCATTGATAGCCTTCATGAATTTTTCTAGTCCTCTTTTAATGATGGTCATTGTTGGTGGTCGTCACTACCTTCTGTGGTTGTCACTACCTTCTGTGGGAGCAAGTTCCATAGCTTAACTATGCACTCTGTGAAGAAGTACTTTCTTTTGTCTGTCCTGAGTCTTCCAACATTCAGCTTCATTGGATATTTATTTATTCATTACATTTATAGCCGGCTTTTCTTTTTTTTCAAGAAACCCAAGGCAGTTTACATATGGTTCCCAGGCGGTCTCCCATCCAGGCACTGACCAGACCTGACCCTGCTTAGCTTCAGCAGGGAGCTGGCCTCATGTGCCTTCAGACCATAGCCTGGGACCATAGCGTGGATATCCATGAGTTCTTGTGTTATGAAAGGGGGGGAACCCTCTTCTCTATCCACTTTATTCATGCCATGCATAATTTTATAAACTTCTATAATCTTACCCACCTTTTCTCTAGTCCAACAACATCTGGAGGGCACCATGTTGTCTATCTCTGATCTGAAATTTAACAACAAAGGTGCCAGGCAGATGCCCCTGTAGAGAGTGCTCCATTAAAAGGGCCTTGTTCCAATCACCAGTCACTTCAACTCTGAAGAGTGGTGCACTAGAGAAGGTCATCAGATGAACATCTCCTTATGCAGACAAGTCTAGATTTGAGAATAGCCATCCCACAGTCCCAGCCTAGATCTCACATTTCTTTGATGTCAGAAGAACAAATGGATTATCTACAAAGTCTGAACATGCAGGAACAGAGATATATAATGCATTGTTTTTATTTGCTTAATGCACTCAACCACATTCTGTATGTAAACTATAGATAAGGCCAAATAAAAGACATAATGTCCTGATGGAAAGAAATGTGCACTAATATTACTTGATCAGACATATTTTGCATAAACGATAAGAGCCCATGGTGGTACAAGACCTTAATAAAAAAAGATGGTACTTGCACTAGATTGCCTACGGATAATGATATCAGCGCGAGCTGGTAGAAGGAGGCGTTGATTTAACAACAAGTAATTTTGAAAAGAGGTTTTGCTTCAATGAATTCACATTCTAGGTTTTCTTTGGTATATGTGTGTGAAAGAAAGGAGACGGGATGTCTTCGAATGATTCTCATTCATTCAGAGAACCTAGGGGTAAGAATAGCTTCAATTTGCTTGACTGGGTCTGATCCATCTACTATTAAAGCAAATGAACCACAAAAAAAAGTCATGCACACCAGTAACTGGAGGGGGGGGACAGGTCATAATGAACAAGATAAAAAAGTCAATTGCTTCTACTAGCAGAAGCTGCATCATTAACTCTGCATGTTATGAGTGGACAGTATAAGGACAATTTTAAAAAAAGAAGATATGGTGGTGAATACATTACCCAAACATGAGATGGGCTGGGGGTGGGGATAGAAATAAGGATGTGCGAAATATTTACCAGCTTTGATTGGAGGAGCAAAATAGTGATGTTTGTAGAGTACGTGCTTTTTGAAGAGTCCAACTAAAATGATCTTATGTGGCAGGACTGCAAGATAGCTCTTTAAAAGCACCTGCCAGGCAGCACATGGAATCCTGGGCTAGGTTGACCATGGGTCCAATTCACATGAACATATGTGTTCAGTTCCTTCTACTGAGTCAGAACTTTGACTTGGCTGTCAGTGGATGCTCATTATGATGGATAAGTCCAGTATACCCCTGAATACCAGTTTGCTGGGGAACAACATCTGGAGAAGGCTGTTGTCCTCGTGTCTTGTTTGTATCTTCCCAGAGGCATCTGGTTGGCCACTGTGGGAAACAGGACGTTGGATTGGACAGGCTTTTGGTTTGAGCCAGCAGAGTTCTTCTTGCGTCCATTGAGTCCATTGAGTCCATTCTTCTAGTCCATCGAGTCAGTGTAACTGAGGCGACATTCGCACCATACATTCAAAGTACTATGATACTTTGAATAGCCATGTCGTCTCCCAAAGCATCCTGGGAACTGTAGTTTGTTAAGGGTGATGAGAGTTGTTAGGAGACCCCTAGTCCCTTCACAGTTTCAGTTCCCAGAGTGGTATAACAATCAATCCCTCTTCCCAGGAAACTCTGGGAATTGTAGCTCTGTGAGGGGAATCAGGGTCTCCTAACAACTCTCAGCACCCTTCACAAATTGCATTTCCCAGGGTTCTTTGGGGGAAGCCATGAGTGGTAAAGTGGTATTACAGCCCTTTAAATGTATGGTGCATATACAAGTTGCAGACTCAACCCCTGGCATCTCTAGTTAAAAGGATATTTGGGGAGCAGGGCTCTGAAAGAGACTTTCCTAAGAACAGTGTGAGACCCAGTGTGGTGTAATGATTAGGGTGTTTGACTATGACCTGGGAGACCAGGGTTTGAATCCTCACTAAGACATGGTGCTCCCCGGGTGACCTTGGACCAGTCAGTGTCTCTCAGCCTAACCTACCTAGCAGGGTTGTTGTGAGGATGAAATAAAAAAGAAAGACCCCAGAGAGATATTGTATGTCAGAGTTGGCAATTGTCAACTCGAGCAGCCTTTCCCAACTTTGGGTCCCCAGACATTGTTGAACTACAGCCCCCATCATCCCCAGCCAATGTGATGGGGGGTTGTAGTTCAATAGCACCTGAAGACCCAAGACTGGGAAGGCTTAGCTAGATCATCTGACTCACTACAAAGGGGCTTCCTGTATCAGTATGAGTAGATCCCTCCCCCACCTGAACATTTTATGATATTCACATTTTCTGATGTTCTTCAGCTTCTCTGCTGTCCTCCACAATACGTCAGACCTAGCATTGTTCTGGGACTGGGTGGGTGGGTGCAGGGCTTTTTTTAAAGGAAAACTTAGAACTTCCCATTGGTACATGATTATGATTCAGGTGTAAAGCACACCACTACAACACACCTGTGCATTTACCTCATGTGTTATATTTCACTTGTATGATGGAATTCATATTAGGATGAAATAATGTTTTTAACTAACTGTTTTTAGAAAGCTTTTATAAAAAAAATGTTTTTTAAAAAAATTGTGTTTACTGCCCTGGCCTCCTTCAGGAGGAAGGACGTCTTATAAATTCATAATAATAGAAACATTGGTGAATACTCTGTGGAAGTAGCATTGTTGAATATTCTGTAGGGGGTGTCTTTGACAGGGAGAGGAGACATGGATAAGGTTGATCAGGGCCTGGGGCTCTAGGAGAGCCTGGATTTACTTTTTACATTGTTCTCAGTCACTTATTCTATCATCTAAGGAGCTGGTATAGCACAGTGAGGAGGACAGCCTGGCTGGGAGTCCGGAGTCTGTGAGTTCAAATCCCTGCTCGTGTCTCCTGGGTGTCAAGGGCCGCTAAAGATCACCCCCACAGAGAGTGGCTCAGGGGTTACATGCCCTGCCACCTGTGCAGCTGTGGGCAAGCTGCAGTCCCAAGGAGCCCAGTTGCCCCCCAGCTGGCAGTTGCGGACAAGGAATGGGCTGGCTTGTGCAGCTGTGGCAAGCTGAGCAGGCCCTAGCCAGCTGGGGAGGACTAGCCTCAGAGGGAGGCAATGGTAAACCCCCTCTGAATACTGCTTATCATGAAAACCCTATTCATAGGGTAGCCATAAGTTGGAATCGACTTGAAGGCAGACCATTTCCATTTTTTCAACATAATACAACTTTTGCATGACTTGATTTTTTTCAGCTGCCCAAATGTTCTTTATGAACTGCCCAATTTCAGCCTGGCTGCTCTTTAAAAATAAAAAAATAAAAAGCCCTGAGTGGGTGGACAGGGAGTTGGAATGACAGCCACTACAAGAAAATGGTGGAGAATATTTTGGGGAAGGAGAATTGTGCAAAGGCAAAAAAGAAAAAAAAATCTCAGGACTTTTCTCAGATAATTTTTTCAGCTCAGCACTAACATACACTGGCTCTTTAACATTTCAAGGAGGATCTTTTAAACACAAAATTACTGCACAGCATAAGAAAAGAATTCAGTGGTGTGTTTTATCACCATAGCTAGCCAACTTTAACTCATCTTGCATTATTATAAGAAATAGAATTTACTGGTATGGACTTATATGCAATCGCATACCTTCCTTTTTTAATGAAATGTCATTATTCCAATACATATTCTTTCTTTTCGGAGTCTGCCTTTTTCCTTTGCTCCCACTCTCCATTCCTGGTATATTTCATTTCCCGCAGTTACGTGATATTATTGCCAGAGGATTCCCCCTCCTCTCCACAGCTATTGATTTAGGTGTATACGGTTATTACAATGCAAAATAAAACAGTTTGCCTATCCATTCTCCCTTGTACTGTCGAACATTAACTTAATTTGTTTCAAATCTGCATTTGATTTGGCAAGGAAACCATTTATCTTTATGAAGAAAGCCCTCATAAAGAAGGGACTTCAGAAGATCGCTGCTTTAAAAATTTAATAGCCTTGTGTCTTATACACTAGAAAAATGAATTAAACCTTCAAATATTATATATCTCAATGTAACCTTTTTTGCATTTTGTCCTATGTTTAATTTATGGTACAAAGCTTCCCCCACCACCAACACCACTTAAAAACAAAAAGTCTTGCTATATTCAAGTGGATTGAATAAAAGTCAATGAAGAATTTTTCAGGAACTTTATAAAAGAGATGGGGGTGGAGCTTGAACCTGACTGACAACAGGTGCTCTCTCCTACTGTTGGGCCCCACCTACTCTCAGGAGCTCATTTGCCATAGCCCCCCAAAAGGTACCTGTTTCTCAGTACATACACACACACACATACTATATTGATATGCATTAAAATACGTTTAAATGATTGTTTGTATCCAACTAGACTATAATTAGAGTGGGCCCATTGGAATTAATGGACTCACATTTACATGAGTGGATCTACTCTCAGGACTAACCTGGAATGCAATCTTATGTCTTACTATGTTATATTTTTCTAAGCATTCACAGGTAGTATGACCCTGTGAGGCGAGGTGAGAGGCGAGGTGATGGGTCTATGTGTTAAACGGTTTTAACTCTATAGATAAGTTTAATTACATTTTAATTATAAGTTTCTGCATATTTTACTTATATGTTTTTAACTGTATTTGTTTTAATTGTTGTGAGGCGCCTTGAGTCCCAGCTCTGGGGGAAAAACTGGCTGTAAGTGAATAAAGCAAAGAAAATAAACAAAAAATGCTGCTGAAAGAGGAAGTGGGAAGGGTGATGCTCTTTCCCATTTCCTCTTTCATGTCTACCTGCTTTTCAAAGTTTGGATGAATTCTATAGGATTCAACTTTTACCGGACTTCCGGGAAGGGTGACTTAGCCTGTGCCTGCTTTTGGGACGGGCTCCCGCCGCAAAAGAAGCTTATTCAGATATAAATCAGTCAAAACTTTTTTTTTTTGACTGATGAAACTTCTCCCGGGCAGGGAGAAACGAAGAGATTAACCTCAAAGCCTATTTTTGTTGGGAGGACTAGATTTCATTGATTTATGAGACGAAGTCCAGCCGACAAAGAAGGACGGATTTTCAACAAGCTCTATCTGATAAAGCGACACGTTCATCTTTTCTTTAGAGAGAGAACGGACTAACAGGCAAGCACCCTTCTTTCTATATTTTTTTATTTGACTTAAACTGTTGCAGTAAAAGGAGATTTGCCAGATTGATCGGCTTTGGACATCTTTTCGGTGAGCTATAACTCTTCTCTGCTATGCACTAATTAACAGCTTATCTCTGTTTTTGTTGCAAAAAGCTGTCCTGGATTTGCATTCTAAAGATATACACAGAAGAGAGATTTCTATTCCTGATTTCTATTCTGAAGAATATTATATTGTCTGAGACTACTCTCTTTTTGGTTTATTTTATTTTGACGAATCTGTTTCCTGACGACGCCATTAATTGTTTCGATCCTGGGAACTACATTTTGTTTTCCTAAGCATAGTGAGATAAGGCTGGCTGCTCTGTTTATACTGTGATGTCATCAAGTTTGGAGTATTAACCCAATTGTTGCTGAAATAAGAAGTGGTTCTCTTATATTTTTCTTTTAAAATGGCAATCAAGAAAGTGGCTGAGAATCGGGAAGTAACTAGGTTTCAGAAAATAATGGATGAGATTGAGATAACGAAACGAACCCTGCGACAGGGTTGTAAGGAGCTGAAAATTGAATTGTGCAAAATGATCCAGGAGTTTAAAGAAATAGGGGTCCCTGTGAGAGAGGAGACCCTGGAGCCTGGAACAAACGTGGAACAGGAAAAAGATTTGGAATTTATGGATTTTAGAAATAAAATCTACTGCTTGGAATTCAATGTTATCTCTGAAGAAATTAATGAAGATATTAGAGATAAAGTTATCAATGGCATGGACAATCTTCTGGACTGGAATGATGTGATGGAGCCTAATATAGAGAAAACCTATGGAATTAACTGCAGCCATGTGACAAGGGAAAAACTTTCAAGAGATGAGCCAGTACATTTTGTAAAAAAGAACAGAGATATGATTTTACTGCAGTATTCCAGCAACCTATTCAGAATGGATGGCAAGAAAATATTTGGGATAGAGGGAATTCCCATTAGACTCTTACTATATGACTATGGTTATGACAGCAAGATTATTACGGAATACTGATAATGGAAGATTGGACACTGAAATTACTGGAGTTAACAAGACTATTGAAGATGGAAGATGGAAGATGGAACTAATAGGGATAATAGAATAATGGCTATTGAAATTATTGAACCTAACAGATTCTGATGAGATGGATTAATCGAAATGTTTATTTTGACTATGGTTATGACAATAAGATTATTATAATTATTAATGAGATGGATTAATCGACATGCTTATCTGGAGAAAAATTGATAGATATATTTCTTAAAGAATTGAAACCTCTCTTTGACTTTTTGTGGAAAGAATAAAGTAATGTTTATGAGATTTGATGATTAAGTAAGATAACTACTGGAGGAAAGTGATTTTATAATATGATTTAAGAGACAGGATTGTTATACATTGTAGACCTATAACTGATTTGATCTGTGACAAATGGGAAGTTAATATTTCTATGGTTATGACAGCAAGATTATTACGGAATACTGATAATGGAAGATTGGACACTGAAATTACTGGACTTAACAAGACTATTGAAGATGGAAGATGGAAGATGGAACTAATAGGGATAATAGAATAATGGCTATTGAAATTATTGAACCTAACAGATTCTGATGAGATGGATTAATCGAAATGTTTATTTTGACTATGGTTATGACAATAAGATTATTATAATTATTAATGAGATGGATTAATCGACATGCTTTTCTGGAGAAAAATTGATAGATATATTTCTTAAAGAATTGAAACCTCTCTTTGACTTTTTGTGGAAAGAATAAAGTAATGTTTATGAGATTTGATGATTAAGTAAGATAACTACTGGAGGAAAGTGATTTTATAATATGATTTAAGAGACAGGATTGTTATACATTGTAGACCTATAACTGATTTGATCTGTGACAAATGGGAAGTCAATATTTTACTTTTTATTTTTTTTTGTCTAATTATTTTTGATTTTGTTTTTTGTCTTTGAATGTTTTATGGTTTTGTTTTGTATGTTTTATGAAAATCTGAATAAAAATTATTGTAAAAAAAAAAAAAAGGATTCAACTTTTACCCAGATCCCTCGAAAAAGGGATGAGTGTATGAAGGACCAGATGTAGATTGATCTATCCGTCTCTAGTTTTGTGTGTCCATGTTAGGAATGGAAAGATCGATCAATTTTGGTTCTCTCAGTTTCTCATTTTTTTTCCAATCTTAAGTTCAGTTTGGCAGCACTTTCTGCAGCAATTTGCATCTTTTTTATATAAAAAAATCCTCATGAAAATTCTCCAGCATTTTAGTGCAAATTTCTCCCAATAAACACATTTCGTAGGCAATTTTGACTAATATACACACTTTTGCAAGCAATTTCTCCTAACATAATGCATTTGTGGATGTTATTTTTGCTCATATAGTCATTGTTATACTCACTTTCCTCTACCATGTGCATTTTTGTAAACATTGGTTGGTGAACTACATTGCAAAATTCAAGTAAGTATGAATTTCGAAGGATGTCTGTGTTTCAGTTCTCATATTGTTTAGTGAAGTGTGAATTTGATAGATTCAGCTTGAAATGCAAACTGAATTAAATTTCTCAACCATCCCTGATCCATGTCTAAACTAGTTTGGGACCACAACACTTAGGGACAGATTTAATCCTCTTCCCCGTGTATCTGACTGATGCCCCACTCCTTATTTCCTTCACAGGGAAAAACATATGGGTGTGATAACATATACTTTAGCCTCAAAGTATCTAATGTGGTGCCACCCAGATGCTGTTGGGAGTCAGCTCCAGAACAACCTGTGATCAGGGAGTTGGAGTCCAACACCATCTGCTCTAGCCTTTATTACAGCTTTTTTGCTTCTCATCTCCAGATGTTTCTCCTGACCAGGAACCTCCACAATTTGTGTCAAAATTCCATGCCAGGCAAATGTGATGACCCCTCTAAGCCAATGCCTTGTTAACTATGCCAAATGTGTAAGAGAGTTTCTTCATCCAATTCTAACTCCCAACAGAACACCCAATGCTGGTGGGAGACGAGAGTACCCAAAGCATATTTTGACTAACCATGAGTATTCTTAAATGAAAATAATGAACTGTGCTGCAAAATGCTGTGTGAGAATGACAATGAATATCATTATCATTATATTGACATCCCACATTTCCTCCAAGGAGCTCAAGGTAGTGTACACGATTCTCCCCCTCATCATTTTATCTTCATAACAACCCTGTGAAGTAGGTTAGGGTCAAAGACAGTGACTGGCCCAAGGTTACTTAGTGAGTTTTATGGCTAAATGGGCATTTGAACCGTGGTCGCCTAAGTCCTAGTCCGAGCCTGTAACCACTATACTACATATATTTCAATAACTGAGATGTCTTACTTCCTCTCAACAGATTCATGGGATGCTATATCCATCTCAACTTTGAGGAGAGATTCACAATCCCCCACCCCATAGCTGCAAAACACCTCCTTGTTACTGTTTGTGAGCCTGAATGGCCCCATCTATTTATCAGTCTCTCCATAGAGCAACTATGGATTTTTTCCTTCCTTCCTTCCTTCCTTCCTTCCTTCCTTCCTTCCTTCCTTCCTTCCTTCCTTCCTTCCTTCCTTCCTTCCTTCCTTCCTTCCTTCCTTCCTTTCTTCCTTCCTTCCTTCCTTCCTTCCTCCCTCCCTCCCTCCCTTCCTCCCTCCCTCCCTTCATCATCTCACCCCACACACATACTTTGTTATTTGTCACTCTTCACTTTGGGATTATTTAGATGAAAATCCATCACACGTAATATGAATTGCCCTTCTCTTCAAATGCAATCGATTTCAAAAGCATGCAAGCAAAAAACTAAGCACTTTGGGATTTTTGCAAGTGTCCATGATGTGGGAGTCTTTAAGTGACTCAAAGCTATTTTCCTGGCTGTCAAGCTGCCAAGCCCTTTCTCTGCCATAAATGCCCGCCCAAGGCATCTGACCACCGCTTGCCTTTTTGGACACATGTGAAGAAAGAAATGTAATTACAAGCAAGATGTAATCAACATGGCTTTAGTATCAAAGCTGCCACCGTATGCTTGCACGGTATAGTTAGCAATACCTAGGGAGGAATAGAATTGCTTGGAGTTTAGGTGGTGGCAATGTTGGGGGGGGAGAGGGATGGTGTGTACATAAATATTATATCTGTGAAAACACAACATTTAAATGCAGCATCTGACTTTCCAAATATACTATCCAAAAAACCTCTGCAAAACCATTTATCAAGAACAGCAGGGAGAGGAGGCACTTTAAAACCATGATACTCCATGAAGGATTATGAAAATAGAGGTCATTGATAGAAAGAGAATTGCAAACACAACTTGAAAAGCTTCTCACATTTGTAAATACACTGAGAAGGATTTATTCCTCTCTGCTTTTGCTGCTGCAGGATATTTATAGGTTTCTTGTGGAAAGGGAAAAAGATGAGAGCAAAAAATACCCCTCCTTCATTTGATGCACTCAGTGCAGTGTGACTTACTCAGATCTGGCCATCACAAACAACTCATCTCCAAAAGAAATGGGCTTTCTTAGATTCAGGGCATTTTTTCCAATAAGCCCATCTTGACTTCCTACCCAAATAAGAGACAGATGGCAGAATCCAATGTTGGGAAAATCTACCAGGAGACTCATGCACCAGTGATTGTCCTGCACAAATTATGTTGCATCTAAACCCTTTGTGCCAACACCTGGGAACCACATCCGAGAAAATGAAAAGAAGTGTAGCAGAAGGTGCAAAGATATGTCCATGACATCCATTGCAACCCTGCCCACATCGGCCAATCTAGACATGACTCATAGCTTGCATGACCGTACTGCCCACTATGCACGTGGCCAATCAGGAACCCATGACGCTTCCCACCACTATCAACATTGCTGCAACCTTGTTGATCTCAGCTGCACTTCTGCCTTGGACCCTGGGCCCCACCCACAGCACTCACTCACTACCCCCACCTTGGACCCACATGCCAGTAACAGGCAGATCTGTGCAAAAAAAAAGCGCCCTTTATTGGCATGACAGTAACAAGGATGAAGCCAAACAGACACAGAAGGAAAGCACAGCAGCAAAGATACACCCCCCTTAAAACCCTGACTGGGAGGAGTGGGGGAGAAATTTAATTCAGTTCACATTTAAAGCCAGTTTTATCATATTCACACTTTCTGAAATGACATGAGGACCAAAACACAGCCATGCTTCAAAATGTGCTCTTATCCAACTTTTGCAATGCAGGTGTCCAGCCAGAGAATGTTTACACAATGCATACATTATGGGGAAATGTGTAGGAAAATAAATGTATTAGGGAAAGTAACATACAAACGTGTTGTATTAGGAGAAATTGCTTGCATAAATGTGTACAGGAATCAAAAGTACATACAAAAAGTGTTTATTAAGAGAAATTCACACTGAAATGATGAAGCATCACATGGGGGGTGACGGTGGCAAGCGAGGTGAGGGCGTAAGGGAGGCAAGGATGGCTGGTTGGGGAGCAGGCAACCAAGTGAGTGAGTGGGGCGGCCGGGTGTAGGGTGAGCAGGGCAAGCGGGCAGCTATGTGGCAGGTTGGTGAGCAAGTGAGGTAAGTGAATGGCTGTTGAGAATGGAGGGGAAGGGGGAGAGGCCAGGGGCAAGTTGCGGCAGCAGCAGCCTGGGTGGGTCACTGGTAAATGCCTTAGGTGAGGAGGCAGCCTAGAGCGGTAGTTTGTCAAGGGGGAAGCGATGGTGTGGGACCGTGGCAGGGCAGTGAGACAGTGCAGGAACAGGTGAGCAGCGTTAGTGAGCCAATGGAGGCTAGTGCGAACCAAGGCTTGGAGGCACTGGGGGAACTAAGAGGGGCAGAGGTGAAGAGAGTGGGGTGCCTAGGGGGGCATCTGGGTGGGCGTTTGTGAGTGCCTGGGGAGTACATTTGCAAGTGTATATATTTTAGAGTCCCTGCGTGTGTTTATGTGTGTGTTTGGGGGTGCCAGGTGTGTGTGTGTCAGTAGCTCATTCAGCATAGTACAAAAATGGCACCTGTTTAACAGTATATACGCACACAAATACTATACTGATATGCATTAAAGTACATTTAAATTATGGTTTGTATCCAGCTGGGCTACAATTAGAGTAGACTAGGGATGGAAAGATCCTTCTGTTTTGGTTCTCTCCGTTTCTCGTTTTTCCAGTGTCAAATTCAGTTCTCTACATTTCTACAGTGGTCTGCAATGTGTGTTTTTAAATCCTCATGAAAATTCTCCACCCCTTTTTAGTGTGAATTTCTCCAAATAAACGCATTTTTGTAGACAGTTTTGACAAAGGTACACATTTTTGCAAGCCATTTCTCATCATTTCAGGCCGTTTGGCATGTTATTTTCACTCAAGTATTCATTTTTATGCACACTTTCCCCAATATTTGCATTTTTGTAAATATTGTTTAGTTGGCGAACTGCATCCCAAAATTCTAATAAATGTGAATTTCAAAGGATGGCTGTGTTTCGGTTCTCATCTTGTTTCGGAAATTGCGAACTTGATAAATTCTGCTTGAAATGTGAACTTAATTGAAATTCTCACCCATCCCTAGATCCCTAGAGTAGGCCCACTGGAATGAATGGACTCAAATTTACATGTCCATTATTTTTAATCGGTGTACTCTGAGCATGACAAACCTGGGATGCAACCCTATGTTTATTAGACATGTATTTGAAGGAATACATTTGAAGGAATATTTGAAGGAAGGGCCGTAGTTCAGTGGTACAACATCTAGTTCAGCATCCTATTCTCACAGTGGCCAACCAGATGCCTGTGGGAAGCCCACGAGCAGGACCCGAGGACAACTATCTCCCCTCCTGTGGTTTCCAGTAACTGGCATTCAGAGGCCCACTATTTTGGGGCAGCAACATTAAGGGAGGATATTTTGCTGAATATTCTTGTGGGGGAGGTGAGCTGTAATTCTCCAATGGTCCCCCTGCCCATAACTATCTTGTGAGAAACATATCAGCTCATTTTATTGTTGAACAAAACTCTATTGTTAGTTCATTTGGGTGGATTAAGGAAGCAACGGAAGGTAGACTAGGAGGTGTAGGGGCCAAACCCAACAGTATTAAAACTGGATCCAGAGTTGAACCCAATTTCATAGATGATGAAACTGGGGAGAGTATTTCACCCAATGTTCTCCACAAGAGGACTGGGCTTTTCTAGACATTCAGGAGCTCAATTGTCCCTCCACCCCCAAAAGAGTCTTTAAATTCTTTTCTGAGACATTTCAGTTCAGTCCTAATTTGTTTCAAAACAAAATTGAACCAAATGGCCCTAATAAACATTCAGGCCTTACACTAACTGACCTCTGGAACAGAAGGATAAAGCACTGTTTTAGCAGAATAATAATAATAATAAGAAGAATAAAATTAAATGACAGCTGCTGCCTTGATTTAACAGACAAGAACAAAAGGATTTGTACTACCAGTGCTCTCATTGGAGAGTAAAGAGACAAATGTTTTTTTAATAAAATGGTCACACCCATGTTTTTACACTTCAGCTACAGCCATTTTGACATATGCCCTCCGGAGGGTTGAACATGGCTCAATGTGAAGTCTGGAGGGAATTCTGAGCAAATAAAAGAACATCCTTCTGGACACATCTTTGTCATTAAAGGCTTCAGTGACTGCTGTTGGCAGGAAGTACCTTTCCCTAGCTTTATCTGGTACACCAGTTACGGTTATATCTAGTTCAGGATCCCTTGGCCACTATAGCCCCTACACTGGTAATCTTAAGAATGAATTACTGCAATATGCTTTATGTGGGGCCAGGGCCGGTGCTATCATTAGGCCAACTAGGCAGCCACCTAGGGCGCAGACCTCAGAGGGGCGCAGTACTGACCTTTGAGGGGCACAGTTTTATACAGATTAGTTGTTTTAACGCTTGGGAAAAATGCAACTAAAATAAATTTAGCAGTTTCAAGTTTTGTGCTTTTCATTTTTTCTACAAGACATCTGTTTCTGAAAATTGAAGTTAGCCATTTTTTTTGGGGGGGGTGCAAGCAGTTAGCCTTGCCTAGGGTGCAAAATAGCCTGGCACCGGCACTATGTGGGGCTGCCCTTTGGCCTCATCCACAAGCTTTAGCTGGGGCAGAAAGGCTAGAGTGCTGATGGGGGCAGGCAGCTGACAGCATGTGACACCTGTGCTAAAACATTTGCCTTGGCTTCCCATATGCTACCGGATCAGGTTCAAGGCCGTGTTGATCTACAAATCACTGAACAACTTGGGTCTAGGATACCTTAAGGTCCATCTGAAATCTTAAGTCCATGTTTGGTCACTGAAATCATCCAGAGAGGACTGTTTGTTGTCCCCAGTGTTAACAGTGGCCCGATTGGCCTCAACCAGAACTTGGACATTTAATGTTGATGGTCCAGCAGCTATTTGGCAGGCATGCCCGCTTTTGACTTTCAAGTGTCTCTTGAAGAGGGGTTTTTGTTTTTTTTATGCCGACAGGCCTTTGCAGATTTTTTCTTTAGCCAGTCACTCTAATTATTTGTATTGTTTTTAGTGGTGTTCTACATTTTATCATTATTTACTGCCCTGGTATTTTATAATATGGCAATACAGAAATATCTCTACACATAAATAAATAATGTGGCCCTTGGACCAAAAAAAAAAAAAAAAGATTAGCCATTCATGGATTAATGGATTTATTTTGTAGCAGGGAAGAGCACAACAGGGATCCTGCACAAACTTGAACACAGCCGTCCTGACCACTACCACCTCCACCCTTTCTGGTAAATTACATGAAACTGGGGTTGGTGGCAATGAGAGGATCATTTGTGTGCCAAGGGTATCAGCAGATATGGAGCCCTCATCATGACCTCATGCCGGGCCCTGAGTTCCTCTGAAGGCTTATGTTTAGGCTAGATCCAGATCCTAGATGTGATCCACAGGAGCCCAAATCCCTACATCCAAGTGTGGTGGTGGTGTGCATCAACCATTTTAACTTTAAACCATCCACAATCTTTTGCTTATTGTCCTGTTTGGTTTATCCTGGTGCCTGTCAGGGTGGGAAGGGAAGATGGCTGATGGAGATTGGTGTGACATTATTATTTATTTGTTTTCGTTCCCATATTGTGTGACATTTTAATTTCTGCATCTATGAGGACTTAACACATCCAAAAAGATACATAAATGGACTCACAAAGAGGAACAACAATTGATTAATACTGACTCTTAAGTATATTTATTGAAACAGATAAAATTCGCTATAGCTTATGCTCAATAGAGGCCATTTAGTAGCTACCATGTATGTTCAAATCAAGAGATTGCAATTCATAAAAAAGGAGGAAAAAAGCCATTTGAGTCTAACGACAAGTGACAGTTTAGTTCAGTCACAATTAAAATCAACCTGGCTTATTCTCTCCATTACTAGCAAGATATTCCCTTTAAGTTCATAGAGGGTTAAGTTTGTCATCCTTGGAGATTTCCTAATGGTCCTTGTTATCTAAACTTTGATTCATAATGGTGGCTGTGTATTATATTTTCATTGCACATCTACAGACATATTAGGATGTGAAGTGAATTTGACAGGAGAAGAAAATTTCTTTTCCCCTCTGAAATGCCCCAGGAGAGCTTTCGACTAGCGACCTCCCCAGACCTTGGCTTTACATTAGAGTTATTGTCCTGAGAGGAGATTCGGTTAAAGCACCCGATTCATTTCATATAGTGCTCTTCAGTTCATCCGCAGTGGCAGCCTTAAGCTCTACAATTTTGTTAGGGATGCTCTCTTGATTTTGCTTGATGGTAAACAATTATTCTATCATCGGAGCAACATGCATTTGCACCAAGTCGCTGGCCGACCGCTGCAAACCAGTTGTTTTGCCATGCTGTGTGGCTGTTACCTGGATAAATTGTTTGCCATCTGATTAAATAAAAAAGGGGGGAACGGGAAAATGAGCTCCGACTAGGATGTTGCCATCTGATAGGCTAGATGATGATTCCACCATCAGAGGGCAAGAAGCTAGTCCAAGGTCAAAGGCAGGAGTCCAACGGTGGCCGATCACCTCCAAACCAGCCTTGCAATGCTGCAGGTCAGCCGCAAGAAAATCAGCAGGAATGCTGAAGATGTAAAGCTGACTTAAAATGAGTCGGGCTCTTGGTTCATTTAGCCCAGGTCGGCACTGTGTCCTGTTTTACAGCGGACAGTCCTCTGTTTGAAGGACAGCAAAAAAGACATTGGTTTGCAAGACTATCCAGTCCCGGTCTGCTTTAAAGATAAAGAACCATCTGAAGGAGAGCAGAAGTCTTAAAGTTGATCATCAGGTGTTAGCACCTGGACAGCAGACTG
Source organism: Rhineura floridana (assembly GCF_030035675.1). NCBI lineage: Eukaryota > Metazoa > Chordata > Lepidosauria > Squamata > Rhineuridae > Rhineura > Rhineura floridana. The sequence goes on along the minus strand of NC_084492.1, from coordinate 13,203,153 downwards.
AACAGACACAGGGGTCTCCTGGCCACACTCCTCCCAGTGATGGTAATATGCGCTGAATTTCTGTTTCAATTACAGAGATTATTACAACGTGCCCATCCATGCACATAAGCTAGCATAGGCAAATTTCATGCAAAGCTATGTCCTCTTTGGGGGTGATGTTCCTTTATTTCTTGTCATTATTGGGGATGCATCAGTGACCACTCTGGTCTAGCCAAGTGCTATCTGCTCAGGCTATCCAAATTGTGGAGAGACTTATTTATTTATTACATTTATACCCCACCTTTCTTTTCATGAAACCCCAAGGAGGCTTACATATGCTTCCCAGGCGGTCTCCCATCCAGGCACCAACCAGACCTCAGCCGGCCTTATGTGCCTTCAGACCATAACCAGGGACCTGCCTTTCTTAGCCTTGCTTTCCTGAAATACTATCAAATTGAAGTGCTGGGGATTCAGCCTGGGACCTTCTGCATTCAAAGCATGCGCAGTGCCACTGAGGTGTGGCTCCTCCTTTTACACCAAGGATGGGGGAACCTCAGGCTTGGGGGCCAAATGCAGCCCTCCAGGCCTTTCTGTCTGCCCCTTGGGACTCCCCACAGGCCACACTTCTCTCCCCTCTGCAGCCACACCCTGCTGGACCTTGCACTTTCCTTGACTCTGAACATGCCTCTTGCTTTCCAGGATGGAGGACAGAGAGGGGTGTGTGTAAGTGCATGTAGAAACTAGCCTACTGTGCAAAGGTAACATTGGCATTTGTTGCTCCACCTACGTTTTCCTCTGGCACCGCCCACCACTGGAATGTGACCCTTGGAAAGTTTCCCAGAAGGGAATGTGGCCTTAGGCTGAGAAGGTACTGACTGTGGCCTCATCTGCACTATACATTTAAACTGGTATTATACCACTTCAAACAGTCATAGCTTCCCCAACAGAATCCTGGGAACTGTAGTTTGTTAAGGGTGCAGACAGTTCTCAGGAGACCCCTATTCCTCTCACAGATCTATAGTTCCCAGAGCGGTTTAACAATCAATCCCTCTTCCTTCGGAACTTGGGAATTGTAGCACTGTGAGGAGAACAGGGGTCTCTGAACAACTTTCAGCACTCTTAACAACCTACATTTCCCAGCATGCTCTGGCGGAAGCTGTGAATGTGTAAAGTGACATAATAGTGCTTTAAATAAAAGATGCAGACAGGCCTGTGGTGCTCTTTCTAGCACTAAGGGGGTGGGAACTCTTTTCTGTTCCTCTGGGCAACAATTCATACCACTCAGGTTGAGAGCCTGGGTGAGTTGGGGTGGGGATGCCCCAAATCCACAGACTGAGAGTCTGTTGGCACAGAGTGAGGCCCTTTTTATGTGAGAGACAGAGAGTGAGTGGGCTGCTCAGGCCAGAGATGGGGTGGGAACGGTTGCTAAGACCATTTGGCTCAGTTAGTTGGATATCCTGTTTTCTCTGCCCAGGTGTTTGATGAGAATGAAAATCCTAATTGCTGTCCACACTGCTTTCTTTGCTTTTTGATGGAGCTGTTAATTTGTTATTTATTGAACTTGTTTGTATGGATGCTGTAATTTTTGCATCTGGGATTGAAGATATTCAATGAAGAGTGGGCTATAAATACTTAGAAATAAATAATAAGTAGTATTATATATGTATTTATTAAATTTACAACCTGTCCTTCCCCCCAAACGACCCTAGTGCAGCAAACACACAAGTGATAAAACAATCAAAACATTAAAACACGCACACACACAATTTCAATACAGATGCCCTCACAAACTTATTCAGGAGTACCTCTGAGCCAGGGTGGGTAGTCTGGGTGTTGACCCAGCACAGGCTCACTGATGCCCTCCCCCTCTGGACTGAAGTCACAGGGGGGATAAGGGGATTTGTGCATAGCTCTAACAATGCCTGCTATATTCATTGGAAGACAAGCCCCTATTGCCATAAATACAATGCAAGTAGCAGGTGTGATGGTACAATCCAGATCAGGATCCCAGTGGAGGCCAAAAAGCTAAAGTCTTCCTAGCCATCTCTTCCCACCCCCATCTCCACCAATATCCTGATCTGAATGGCATCCCCTACTATATGCTTTTTCAAAACCATTTGTGCAATTAGTAATTACATGGATGGAATCATGTCAGGCCCATAGGCCTGTGCTCTGGTATCTGAAAGGGATATGAAAGGGATCTGAAATGGAAAGATATCCATTGAAAGGCTTGTTGAAAAAGGAAGGTCTTTTGTAAGCCCCGAAAAAATAATGGAGATAGAGCCATCTAATGTTTAACAGCAGGGAATTCCAAAGGGTAGACGCCATGTCATATTGTGCAGAATGGACTTCCTGATAAGATGGTATCTGCAGGAGGCCTTCACCTGCAGAGCACAGTGACTGATTGGGTATATAAGAAAGGAGACAATCTTTCAGGTATCCTGGCCCCAAGCTGTATAGGGCTTTATACACCAGCACCTTGAACTTAGCCCGGTAGCTTATTGGCAGCCAGTGCAATTCTTCCAGTCACTGTGTCACAAGGTGGGGGGATCCTGCCCCAGTGAGCAATTGTGCCATTGTGCTTTGCACTAGCTCAGCTTCTGCACCAACCTCAGAGGCAGCCCTATATAAAGTGCATTGCATTCTTGGGTCCCAAATAATATTTGGATCCTAAGTCATTTGTACACTAGTACTATTTATTTATATCCGGCTCTTCCTCCCAGAAGGAGTCCAGTTTTTGTCTTTGTTTTTAAAAAAACAGCTTTAAAAACATCTTAAAAAGCAATTCCAACCTAGACGCAGACTGGAATAAGGTCTCTATTTAAAAGGTACTACACCTTGATTCAGCCAGCGGTATGATAGGGATGATATTTCCTCTTGCTGCACCGTTCAACATCAAGAGATATAATATTCTGCACTAGCTACCACTGCTGACCATCATCAAGGATGACCCATGCAGAGTGCATTGAAGTAAATCTATTAACCTGTGTTACTATTTGTAAATCTTTGTTATTGCAGTTAGAAAGTTTTGGTGAAGAAGATGAAGAAGCCCCCCTCCTGACTTCACAAGCTTTTAAACAGACCTTCAAGGCCTTTTTATTGCCAGCTGATTTTAATTCATGTGTGTGGTGTTCTGTATTATTTTTGACTGCGGCAGTTTTAATGCTTTTAACGTTTTAATGGTTTTTAGTTTGCATTGTGGTTTTTACTGATACCTGATGAATTGTGTGGTACAGGTTTATGTTTTTGATGTGGGTGGGGTTTTTTTCCTTGGGAAGCAGCATACAAATTCTAATAATAACAATAATAACAATAATGATGATGATGATGACGATGATGTAGCAGTAGCAGCAGCACTTACATTTCTACCTGCTGTAGTCAGGCTCTCAAAGCAACTAGACATGAGGGGTGTTCACACATTACACTCAACAGATGTTCACATGTAGTGTTCAATGAATATAGTCTATGTGCACAATATGTTTTTTTAAATATGTTTTTAACCCTTTTTTAAATATGTTTTTAAAGCTTTTTTAAAAAATGTTTTTAATGTTATGTTTTATTGTATTTTAAGGTCTTTATGATGTTTTAAAGTGTTTTTAGCCTTTTTGTTTGCTGCCCTGGGCTCCTGCTGGGAGGAAGGGCGGGTTATAAATCAAATAATAAATAAATAAATAAATAGTTGAGCTTGTTCAAATCAAACAAGTGTTCACTCTTTCACACAAACTCTTGTACATGAGCAGAGAGACTGTACGTCTATTCACTATAATATGTGAACAAACCTATATTCATGGAGAATCGGTCAGTGTATCCAAATGGGATCTCCATGAACTCAAGCAATATCTCTCTGAATAACAAATGTCTGAATCTCAAGCATGCTTCTTAATGAGGTTCTAGACCTACAACATGAACTGAGTTTCTAAGCACCATTTTCTCCAGCTAAAAGCTCTAGTATGCTGCCATCTGCTGAAAAATCCAAAACTTTTTGTAGAATCATTATTTAGCAGCAGGCATGTTGGCAGGGACAGGGAAGGTTGTGACAAAATTCTGAAACTGCTGATAATTTTGCCATTTTGCCTGGGCTCCTTCTAGGAGGAAGGGTGGGATATAAATTTAATAAAATAAATAAATAAGTGTAATGTGCAGCCAGGTGGTTCTAATGCACAGCAGGTGTAAACTGAGAAATATAAAGAAACTGTTTTAGATTGTATATTTAGGCTATGGATTTAGGGAAGAACAGTCTATCAATTTCAACAGTCTATCAATTTCAACAGTCTGTCAATTTCAGTTTCTCTCTGCAATTTTTTAGAAGTCCTCATAACATTTGTCAGGATTTTAGTGAGTATTTCTCATATTATACACATTTTTGTATGCATTTGCCCAATATAGACCTTTTTGTAAGTAATTTCCCCTAATATAATACACTTCTCTATGTTACTTTCAGTAACGTGCATTTTAATGCACAGTTTTTCCTTACTACATGCATTTTTGCACACGTTATTTGGCTGGAGAATCTCACTGCAAAATGTGGAGAAGTGCAAATTTCAAAGGATGGCTGTGCTTCAGTTTGCCCATTGTTGCAGAGAGTGCAAATTAGATGGATTCGCCTTCCAATGTAAACTGAACTGAATTTCTCCCTCCTCTTTAGCTCTGGTTGGGAACACAGAAGAATGCCAGGAACCCCATGCCTATTCAGATCCCTGGCAGTTACATTTGTATGAGCCTTTGTGCCCACATAAATGGCATTATGTGCCAAGAGAAAAACACAGATGGATTTCAATGAAAACCAGTTGACAACAAGCAAGAGAAGCAAGAAGAATAACAGTTTTATCCAATTTCAGTTTATTTGGTCTACAAACAATAAACAGTATAGGATTATCAAGACAGCCATAGCACAGAAAACAGACAATATACAGGGACACAAATGATGCATTTTAAAATGAGTTTATAACAAATTCCATGAACAATCAGAAACAGTTAACAATAGACAATTTTGCAGTAGTGTCGTGGCAAATCCAGAAGTACAGGGTCCCTTCATGATAGTCACAGTCACGTCCCCTTCTAAAATTATACAACTGTTTAAGATTATAGAATAATTCAATTTTTGAATACTGCTTTAGAAGACTCTTCTCAGTAGCTGACATATTACCCTTTCATGCTGATTGGCTCATAAAACACTGGAGACATAGGGACCCTGCTGGGACCTGGCTCCCAAAAAAGTAAAGGGTTTAAGACCCCTCCCTGAGACCCTGGACGACTACACCCTTGCAATTTTGAGTCAGGACTCATCTTCCCTTTAATAATTGTAGCCTAGTTTTGATGGGTATGGGGAGGAACCTGGCTATATTTTCTGTGATCTTAGGGATGGAGTCTGCAATTAAAATTTAAACATAGAATTCATCTGAGTTCCTCAAGTGCAGAGAAAATACTGGAGAGATAAATCAAGGTCTTATATCCCTATAAAAAATACAGTACAGGAGAATTTGGGCTAACGTTTTCCCTAAGGGCAACCTCTCAAGCTACAGGGCAGCATGGTAAATGACCTTAAGAACATAGGAAGCTGCCTTCTACCAAGGTTAGTGGTCCATCTCACTCAACACTGTTTACACTGGCTGGCAGCAGCTTTCCATGGTTTCAGGCAGGGGTCTCTCCCATCTCCAACCTGGAGATGCTAGGGCTTGAATCTGGACCCTTCTGGAGGCAAAGCATATGCTCTACAACTGAATTGCAGCCCTTCCCTGAACTTCCTTAACTGCTAATGGCAAAGCATTGAACCTAGCACCCATAGCTGTTTTTTATATATGCCTGTTTCTGCTTTTCAATCCCCCCATGAGAAGATTTGGCACCCTGCTAATCGACACAGGGGCATTTGATATTACACCAAAATGAGTGTCACACCGCTGAACTATGCTAGGAAGAAATCAAATGCATAAATGCAGATTTTTGTGAGATGGAAATATGGGTTGCTTTGTAATGACAAATAGTTGCTTATTTTCGTTTATCAAATTGTCCCACCCCACCACAATCACAGTGTTGTACATCAACAAACAGAATGTAATCAGCATTCAACCAGAACCAAAACATTTTGCTTGCATCCAAGCATAGGATTCCTTTGCCTTTATTTGTCAGTGTTGAAATAAATTGTTCTGTAGGTTCAGTATGACCTTAATTAACTAGAATTAATTCCAGCATTGGACCATGTGCAGATCAGCTTTTAGCTCCTTCACTTCATTTGTATTGCTCGTCTCCATTACGGGTGAAAACATGTCATTAGTAAAACACTGTAAAAAGCACAGCCCTAGTCTGACCGTACATATTGTTCTTAGTATTATTAGTATCATTATCAACAACATTATTTTTCATTAGATTTTTATCCCATCATTCCTACCAAAGGAGACCAGGGTCGCAAATAATACAAATTTTAAAAAATGTTTAGAACAAGCCAAATATCCTCAGAACTAATCATGATTGCACATATGACTGCACGGTGATTTTTTGTACAGTATTTTACTGATGTGCACGTGTTCTCTTGAGCAATACTGCAACATTTTTGCAAAAAGGAATCCTGATGCAACTGTATCTGCAACCCTATGAGACTGCTTGTTTGTGTGTTTTTTAAACAGTGTTTATGATCAAACACTTCCCAAAAAGTATCTTATTTATTTGCTTATTTTAGAGTATTCATGAATCACCTTTCCTCCAAAAGAGTTTGGGGCAACAAACAACAAGTGCAAAAGCAAAAACCAATCAATAAAAACATGTACAAGTTTAAAACAAAATAATTGAAACAGGGCACTCACGTGCATGATCGCATCGAGATGGCTTTTTAAAAAGTGTTTTATTAATGCATAGACACACACTGGTAATACAGAAACTGGGAAAGATACAAATGAACTCAAGGATACAGCAGGTAGGAATGAGGGATTTGCTCCATACTGAGCTGAATCTGGCCTCTTCAGAGGCACTTGGGTCGAGTCGGGTTGAGATGGCTCCAGATCACTACGAGTCGGGTACGGCAGCCCAGACTGATCTGGGGCTATCAGGGGATGGCATGTATGGCAGGATGAAGAGACAGCCATGGGCAGGAAGGGAAAGGTTGGATGAGAAAAGCACCTCTTTGCCAGTGAAGGTCAGTGCCTGCCTTTTCTGCCCAGTCTTCCTACTTCTTCCTTCCTGCCAGGCCTCCCCAAGCCCCGTGCACCATCCACTTCTCGCAAAGCAGCAGCACCCCACAGTAGAGAATCCTCTTGCTTATCCGCAGATAAGAAGGAGGATTCATTCTGCATGGTGATGGTCTCTGCTTGTTTGCTGGTGACCTCCCTGGCTTTTTACAACCAGTCGGGGGGGGGAGGCTGAGGGCCAGCTTCATCTTCCTCAGGCTTAGTGTTTGACCTTCTAGGACTCAGCAGGGGGGGGGACAAAGCTAGAATGAGTCAGCTCTGCCTGTCATATGCTCTGTCTCCACCAACAGTTGGGCTCCCTGCTTTCTGCCCCACCAGTCCCAATGATAACTAGCCACCGCTGCATAGCCATAGACAAATATGCAGAAAAACAGACTTTTCCCCCATCACCTCTCCCCCTGCTGCTCATCCAGCTGACCTGAAGTTCAGGAGCAAGGGGAGATCTGCATCCCCATCATCCCTTCCCAAATCCTTCCCTTGGCCCTTGCTTTCCCCATTGGGAAAGGTAAGAAGTGAAGGTAGCTGGTTTTACCAAGAGCTGCCATCTCAAGGTGATGGGAGATGCAAGGGACTGATCCGATGAGCAGGAATTAACACCACGTTGGTCTGGATAGAGGGGTGGAAGGCTTTCTGCCCACCCCAGCATAATGATGGGAATGCAGATATCCCTTAGCCCATCAGCTCAATCTGATGAGGAGGGGGAGCTCTGCATCAACCTCTCTGCCCAGACTGACCTAGCAATGGGGATCAACATCACCACCTCCTGCTCATTGAATTGGTCTCTTTTATTCTTATTGCCTTGAGACAGAGATCCCTGTTGAAGCTGGCTTCCCTCACTCCTTACCTTTAGGAATATAGGAGGTTGCCTTGCACTGAGTCAGACAAATGGCCCATCTAACCCAGTATCATCTACACTGATTGGCAGCAATTCTCCAGGGTCTCAGACTTCTGCAATACAGAATGAAGAGACAGCAGGCAGCTTACCCAACTCAGCGTTGCTGCTACCCCTGTACAAAACCATCATGTGGAACACCATAGCACCACAGTGAAGGAACATCTCAGCATGTTGGGGGTCCACAAAAAATGGGGGTTGAGATTCAGCTAGTCACTCATGTTCTAATGCAGCAGTTCCACTGCAGAAACCAGATCAGGTAAGTTGCAACTCCTAAATTGGGCGGAAATGCAGAAGAGAATTTCAGAAGTGCTCCAACTAATTAGCAAGCATCGCTTTAACACAGGGATCAGCAGCCAGAGGGTGAATGAGAGTCCCTGAGGAGTATTGCCTATCCCTCCACCAGTTGCTAACCTGAAGCGCAGGGTATATAAATGCAGTGATGGCTGATGCAATAGGAATTGCTAGCTCTCTCAGGGGAGGGGAGGGTAAATTTATTGCTGGCCAGGACTTTGGAGGTAAAGAGCTAATTACTGTCTGGAAATTTAACTAGCAGGCAGTATTTAATGTTAGCTTAGGTGACTTATTTCACATTTTTAAAAGGTGAGTGAAAACTCAGGCCCATCTTACAATTTTATTTATTTATTTTACACATTTATAAACTGCTTCAAGGCCTGAGGACATCAAAGGAACATACATGATAAATAAAATACAATACAAAAATTCCAAATTCCAAAAAATAAATTCAAACCATTTCTACAAACACTAAAAAAAAGCATGCCTAGAGAAGTACAGTTAATATTTCATAAATGACTGGGGCTACACACATACCATACATTTAAAGCACAGCCCACCAAAGAATTGTGAGAACTGTTATTTACACCTCACAGAGCTACAATTCCTACCACACTTGCCAACTACAGTTCCCAGGATTCTTTGGAGGGGGATGCTTGAAATGTGTTTTAAATGTATGATGTCTACTAGGGATGGGTGAAAAATTTGATTCAGTTTGCATTTCAAACCAAATCTATCAAATTTGCTCTTTCCAAAACAATATGAGAACAAAACACAGCCTTCCTTTGAAATTTTGTATTGCAGTTTTGTAAACAATGTTTCTTAGGGCGATTAAACTTCTATAAATACGACACTCTGCAAACTTTTAATAAGCCTTTTGAGCATTGCCATGGAGTCATCTCTGTGTACTTCTTAAGTATGAATTTGGCTAGTTATTACAAACAGGTGTAATTTTTCCCAGACACAAGTCATTCATTCCAACTGCCATTGTAGTTTATTGGAATACTGAATCTTAAAGGAATTTGCTAATAGTATTTTTCCCCACCCTCTTTATAGCTCTTTACTCAGCAGATTGCACCAAGCCCACAGATCCTTGACAAATATTTCTGCAATGATTTTTTAAAAATGTTTCTTTTTATCCATGTCCAACAATGCATGTTACTTACTCAGTGGATCGTTTTAGTGGAATCTTGATGGGCTGCTGCTGAATCACAGGGGAAACTGACGAGTGAATTTTCCTAAGCTAGAGTCAGTCCCTAGCTGTCCTAAACATTTAAAGTGGTATTCTAGCAGTTTAAATAGCCATGGCTTCTCCTAAAGAATCCTGGGGACTGTCGTTTATTAAGGTGCTGAGAATTGTTAGGAGACCCTTATTCCCCTCACAGAATTACAGTTCCCAGAGTGGTTTAACAAGCAACCCTTCTTCCCAGGGAACTCTCAGAATGGTAGTTTTGTGGGGGGAATAGGGGGTCTCCTAACAACTCTCAGCACCCGTAACAAACTATAGTTCCCAGGATTCTTTGGGGGAAGCCATGACTGTTTAAAGTAGTATAATAGTGCTTCAAATGTATAGTGCAGATAGAGCCTCAGAATCAGCTCAGTAATTACAAGATTACTTGGCAACTACTCGGGAAAATAATTTTTTAGACTTCTTTCCTTGCTTGCAGTGTTGGTTCACATGGAGAATGCATGCATCTTACTATATTTTCCCTCCCAAGAATTACAGTTCACAACGTTACCTGAAGAGTTTTTCTAAAACAAATCATAAACTTGCATCACATCCACACTATACATTTCAAGCGCTGTTATACCACTTTAACAGTAGGGGCTCCCCACTTGGAAAGACCTGTCAATTTCAGTTCTGTCAGTTTCTCATTTTTCTAATCTTAATTTCAGTTCTCCACATTTCTGCAGCAATTTGTGATTTCTTTTTTTAAAAATTCTCATGAAAATTCACCAGCATTTTAATGCAAATTTGTCCTAATAAACACATTTTTGTAGGCAGTTTTTACTCATATACATATTTTTGCAAGCAATGTCTCATTATATAATGCATTTTTGAATGTTGTTTTCACTCATAGATTTATTTTTATGCACACTTTCCCCTAACATATGCATTTTTGTAAATGTTTGGTTGGCGAACTGCATTGCAAAATCCAGATAAGTGCAAATTTTGAAGGATGGCTGTGTTTCAGTTCTCATCTTGTTTCAGAAAGTGCAAATTTGATAGATTTAGCTTGAAATGTTAACTGAATCAAATTTGTTGCCCATCCTTAGTGTCAGCTACTCAAAATTGTGGGGCACTGAGGGGTCATGAACCAGAAAGCCCCCTTCTCACTAAAGGGACACAGCATGGGGGCTTGGCCAATTAGGCTCATCCATTTAGAGCAGGCTTAGCTGCTGAATAGGTAATGGCTAATATTTCAGCTTATAGCTGAAATATATTCCTTATGGTTTCCCAATGCAGATCACAAGCTGTATTCAATAAAGTGGTCCTAGTTTAAACCTGTATCTTTTGACTTGCTCTTTATTCTGGTTTTTTCATGAAAAAGTTGTATATTGAAGCTCTGTATTTTTTTCCTGTGTCACAGTGTATTAATATTATTATTTATTAGGCTTGTTACCCAAAGGTCTCCAAGCAACTTATAACACATGCAAATGACTTAAATATATATATAAAACCATAATGCAACAAAACAGAACAAACAACCCCCACAACAGCCACAGGAAGCTTTGGCAGTATACTAATAATGTTGTTATCATTCATTCATTCATTCATTCATTTAATTATTTAATTTATTATGTGGTAGCAGTAGTAGTAGTAATATCTATAATCCTAAATATTAGTATTAATATATTGCTTTAGTGTTTTTTTATAATAATTTTTTATTATTCAAATTTTTATAAATACAAATACAACAAAAACAATACAACAGAAAAAAATAAAATAAAAAGAAAAACTTGACTTCCGATTTGTTACAGATCAGCTATAAGTATATAATATATATCAAACCTGTCTCCTAAAACATACGAAATTCACTTTTTTCCATAGTCTATCTTGATTAATCGTCAAATCCCATTATCATCATTTCATTTTTTTCTTTCAACAAGAAGTCCAAAAGAGGCTTCCATTCCTTAAGAAATGTATCTGTCGTTTTTTCTGTAATAAGACATGTCAATTTGTCCATCTCAACTAAGTCCATTAATTTCAATAGCCATTCTTCCATTGTTGGTATCGATTCCATTTTCCACTTTTGTGCATATAGTAATCTTGCTGCCGTGATCATATATAATATTATTCTTCCATATTTCTTTTCCTTTTGTTTATCCATAAAACCCAATAAAAAAAATTCTGGTTTTGACTGAATATTTATCTTTAAGATTTTTTGCATCATCCTACCTATCTGTGTCCAAAATAATTTTGCCTGTTTACACAACCACCACATATGATAAAAAGATCCTTCTTGTTGTTTACATTTCCAACATACATTAGAAACATTACTATACATTTTTGACAACTTTTCTGGAGTCATATACCAACGATACATCATTTTATAAAAAAATTCTTTAAGATTATAGCATAATGTAAATTTCAAACCTTTTTTTCCACATATTTTCCCATTGATCCATTTGTATATTATAACCAAAAATTTTTGCCCACTTAACCATACACTCTTTTACTTGTTCTTCTTCCATGTCCATTTTTAATAAAAATTTATACATTTTTGCAATTATGCATTCATCATTTGTACACAAACCTATTTCAAAATCAGATTTATTTATTTCAAACCCATACATTTTCTTGTCCATTTTAAATCTTTCTAACAATTGTAAATAGGCAAACCATTGTGAACTATATCCTTCCTTTATTAGTTGTTCTCTCTCTTTCATTATATATTCACCATGCACATTTTCTAATAGTTCTTGGTAAGTTAACCATTTCTCTTTTCCAGTCATTTCTCTTCTATAAAATGCTTCTTGACTTGAAACGCATAGTGGTTATAAAATGTCTTATAAAACGTCTTATAAAATGATTATTAAAATCCACATTAACTTTTACTTTATCATACCATAGATATCCATGCCATCCCCACTTCAGGTTGTGACCTTCCAAATCCAATAATCTTTTATTCCTCAATACAATCCATTCCTTTATCCAGACTAAGCAACAAGCAGCAAAATAAAGTCTCAAATTTGGTAATCCCAGTCCTCCTCTTTCTTTGGCATCTTGTAATAATTTAAATTTAACTCTTGGTTTTTTCCCCTGCCAAACAAATTTAGAAATATCTTTTTGCCATTGTTTAAAAGGTAAATCAGAGGGTATGACAGGTATTGTTTGAAACAGAAACATCATTCTCGGCAATACATTCATTTTTATTACAGATATTCTACCCATTAATGACAACTGTAATTTATCCCATTTTAACAAATCTTTCTTAATCTCTGTCCATAGTTTTTCATAATTATTATGAAACAACTTTGAATTTTTATTTGTCATAATGATACCTAAATATTTCACCTTTTCTTCTATTTTAAAATCTATCTTCTCCATTAACTCTTTTTGATCTCTTAAAGATAAATTTTTCACCAACATCTTCGTTTTTTGATTATTGATCTTAAATCCTGCTAATGGTCCAAATTCTTCTAATTTATCCATCAATACTTTGATTCCTTCCAAGGGATTTTCTAATACAATTATCAAGTCATCAGCAAATGCTCTCAATTTATATTCTTCTTTTTTTATCTTTATTCCCGAAATCCTTTTGTCTTGCCTTATGTCTCTAAGCAGCACTTCTAAAACCAGAATAAATAGAAGGGGGGACAATGGACATCCCTGTCTTGTACCCTTTTGTATTTCACATAAGTCCGTTAAATCCCCATTGACAATTATCTGTGCCTTCTGTGATGTATAAATCGATCTGATCCATTTTATAAAATTATCTCCAAAGTCCATTTGCTCTAGAACCTTAAACATAAATTTCCATTTCAAATTATCAAATGCTTTCTCAGCATCCAAGAAAATCAAAGCAGCTTGTATGTCATTTCATTGTTCTAGATATTCCAACACATTCAAAACATTCCTGACGTTATCACGTAATTGTCTTTTAGGTAAAAACCCTGCTTGATCTTCCTGAATAAATTGTTGCAATATTATTTTCATTCTTTCAGCCAAAATCATTGTAAAAATTTTGTAGTCATTATTCAATAAAGATATTGGCCGATAATTTTTTGTTTTAGTTAAATCCTGCTCTTCTTTAGGTATTAATGTTATATTGGCATTTTTCCAACTATCCGGTATCTTCCCCTCTTGTAAAATAGAATTCATTGTATACTGTAAAGGTGGTAAAAGTTCCTCCTCCAAGCATTTGTAATACATTGCTGATAGTCCATCCGGTCCTGGCGCCTTTCCTAATTTAATTTTACTTATAGCCTCAGATATTTCTCTTGTCGTAATAGGACCATTAATAGCTTGTCTCTGAAGATCTGTAATTTTAGGCAAATTCTGTTTGGATATATACTCTTCTATTTTTTCTGAGGGAATTTCCTGAGACACTTGTACAAAGTTGAATAATATTGATGGAAAACCCTTTGGATTTTTACATTGTCTGTCAACATTGCTTTAGTGTTTTTTGAGCTTATTAGAAAAGACGTTAGTCCTTTTATTATTTATCAGATTATTGTTATTTATCAAATTTATATCCCACCCTTCCTCCATGAGAAGCCCAGGGCAACAAACAAGAAGCGACAAACAATTTAAAAAATCTTAAAAACAATTCAGGTACAGATGAAGACTGGGAAAGATCAGCATGCTGTTAGAAACTGTGTTCTCTCCCATTTTGATCTTGTATACTGCTTTGATGGTCTCTGGCCATGAAGCACTTTATAAACCGGTTATATAAAACAAAAGATCCATTAAATTTCTATTCTGTCTTTCCTCCCAAAGGAGCCCAAGCTGGCAAACAACAAAGGAACAAAGCAATACTATTAAAAATAAAATATAATTTAGAACATTTAAAATGATTCAGAACATCTAAAACATTTCAAAACATCACGACCAACTAAAAGCATTTAAATATAGCCCTATAGTCACACAGCTGAAAATTTCAAGGTACCCAGGAACAGCATCTTTCATTTTTATTTACAAGCTTAAACAAGCAAACAAAAAATATGGAAAGTTTCCATATACAGGCTTTGCTTCCATATACAAGGCCTAAAGTATCTTTTATCTTTACTTAAGAAGGGGGGGACAAATGGGGGAGGGATATCCTGTATGCTGTCTCTGAAATTACAAACCTGCTAAAATATTTAGGGCATTCTTCCTTCCGTTGCACATTTCAAATAGGGTGAGATGGAGGTTTGCCTTTCTGACAGCTTGTGTCCTATTCAAGGCTTAGGCCAAATTCATCCCATGGTAAACTCAGGGAATGCCGATGGCATTACATCAGGAAAGGAATTGGCCCTGCCTCTGTATATTTTGAATGTGCTGTCTGATTGCTTTCGCCAGCGAGAATGAGAACAAAGTGAAATCTCAGAGCACTGAACTACCACCGGGACTAAGAGAATGACAAAGATAATTGTCAGAAAAGCTTCCAAACTCTTGCAGTGTTTATTATTTTCACCCTTGGTCGCTTAGCCAGAGGGGAAAGACGACTTTAGACTGCAGCATGGGGAGACAAGGCACAGCACTTGATCATCCTGCTCTCTCTCCCTCTCCTCCTCCCCATTTGTGGTTCTAGACCCCATTGCTTGTGTTGCTCTCAAACATATCAGACAGACGTCAGCCTACAACTGGGTTGATTCAGGCTTTTCCGATGCTTCATGTCTGCTAACTGTACTGTAATTGTCCAAACACAAGCCACAGGCATATAAGTCATTATTCCACAGCTTCAGCAATTGGTGGACCATGCCCATCCATCGTTCAGTGGTCATTTTGATCTCAGGCCCCATCGGCACTCTACATTTAAAATAGTAATTTAAAGCAGCAATTTCTGGATCACAACTCCCATCATCCCTGACCATTGGACATGCTGGCCAGGGCTGATGAGAACTGGTATTCAACAACATCTGTAGAGCCATAGGTTCCCAATTTCTGCTCTAGTCATTGAGGCCCCATCTGCACTATGCATTTAAGGCATTATTCTACCACATTAAATAGTCATGGTTTGTCCCCAAAGAATAATGGAAATTATAGTTTGTTAAGGGTACTGAGAGTTGTTAGGAGGTCGCTGTTCCCCTCACAGAGATCCAATTCCTAGAATTGCTTAACAATCAATTCCTTTTCCCAGGGAACTCTGGAAACTAGAGATCTGTAAGGGGAACAGGAAGTCTCCAACAACTGTAGGATTCTTTGGGGGATATCATTATTGTTTAAAGTGGCAGAATACTGCCTTAAATGCTTAGTGCAGATGGGGCCTGAGTGACTAGAGCAGGAATTGGAAACCAATGGCCCTCCAGATGTTGTTGAATACTAACTCACCTCAGCCTGGCCAGTATATCCAATGGTCAGGGATGATGAGAGTTGTGATCCAGAAATTGCTGGGGAGGCACAGGTACCCCACCCTTGGTCCAGAGCAAACATTGTCCCCCTGGGCTCCTTCTGTGAGGAAGGGAGGAATATAAATTAAATAAATACTTAAAATACAATGGAGTATCAAACCAGGGGTTCCTCTGTCCCTTTAAAGAAGGGTTGGCTAATAGGTAGCCTTCCAGACATTGTTGAACTACAGCTCCCATCATCCCTCAGCCTTGGCCATTGGAGGAGAGAGCTGTGTGTACCATGTGGTCTACCAGCAGACCCCCAAAGCTAATCAGCTGCCATCAGGTGTGGCAGAGAGTGCTGTCCCACTACCAGTGTTAGAAGTAAGATTTAATTACTTAACTTCTGTATATGGAATGGATGGGGCATCATTATCTTGTCCTTCACCAGAGGCAGCAGCATGTCTTGATGATGTCCTGCACTGGCCTCAGCAGAGCACAGTAAAACAATAAGTATCAGCCCAGTTGCCCTGGGAACAAAGACACATTCCCCTTGTATACATACACCCATTCAGAGTGAGGGCAAATTGATTGGCTTCGTTTACCCTCATTCACATCATCACCTAGTCAAATAGATTTGACTGCATTAACAATGACAATTGTCAGCCATGTCCCTTGCGAGCTGGATCTCTTGAAGAAGTAATGTATGTGGACTTTGTACAACACATAAGTCCATTGTCTCCCACTGTTTTTTGATACAAACTCCATGTGTCTCATCATCTCCATTGTTATGTTTGATACTGTAAATCACATCATGGAAAAAGGAGAAAATGAAGCCAATACAAGTCTTACATATTGCACCAAAGCAACAGCAAAAGAATGGCTATGAACAAATGTGGGAAAATGCACCCCACATGAAGATATTTTTGGAGACTCTTCTTCCCTCTCAAAAACAGTTTTGACCCAAAATATGGTTGAGACAAAAATTCAGCAGAACCTCGTTACTCCCGCCTCCCCGTCAATATCTGTGTCTCCTCCACAAGCTGATTAAAAGTGAAGCAAGTCTGTGTTACTAGCTAGATAAAAGCAGTGTTCCTCGCTAGGCTCCTTTGCAAATCAACTCAGATGCAGCTTTTCTATAACTGAATTGCTGGAAAGTTCAGATCTGGGATTTCTCTAGCCAGTCTAGCAATACCACTGCTCCACTGCCAAGAGGCTAAGCAGGAGATGTCTATACTTGTAGGCACCACCATATGAACTCAAAGTTATTGTCATCCATTTGGCAATATAATTAAAATCTATGTCAGTGTTAAAACCCAAAGTGGGGTTCTTGTGTTTTTCTTTTAAACAGACAGTCACTGCAGGAAGAGAGCGGCTTAAGATCAGAATAACAATGGAAAATGTGGGTGTGGGGCTATGTCATTTTAGTTTCTCTCCGTTTCTCATGTTTAACGTTAATTCTCCACATTTCCACCTCCTTTTAAAAAAAAATGTTCATGAAATTTTAATGAAATGCTTATGGAACTTTATCAGCATTTTAGTGTGGATTTCTCCTCACATACACAGTTATAAAACAAATTTCTTTTAGGTAATGCATTTTTGTCTGTTCTCTTCACCAATGCAAGCGATTGTACGCACACTTTATCCTAGTGCATGCATTTTTGCATACCTTATCTGACTGGAGAACTGTGCTGGAAAACTTGGAGAGGAGCAAATTTCAAACAATGGTTGTGTTTCCTTTCATGTATCGTTTTGGAAAGTACACATTAGGTAACTTCCCCTTTCATGCAAACTGAATGGACTTTCTCACTCATCCCTAATGTGGGGAGAGGCATGAAAAAATATAGAATTTGCTTGGATTTCCTGGAACACCCTGGGTTTGATTCCAGCCTCTGTGCAAAGTCAGTTTATAACTATGTGTAAGGCATGCCAGCCCATTTACAATAATGACATATGTGTTGCCCTCAGATCTCCTTCTCCCTTAGGCTTTCAAAATGGCTTTGTATCTTAAGAAGCATTTGAGGACTAAGTTAATGTCCTCTGTCCAACATACACCCTGTCCTACCTCATTGATTTGATTGGTTTTTGGCATGCTGAGGACAAAAAAAGAAGACAATGAAAAACCAACTGCTCCTTCCTGTTTTAGACCACAGAAGAGTCATAATCACACCTTGTTTGTAGGTAACGCCTTCCACTTAAAGATTGCAGGACACTTTGCAAACAATGAACAATGTTCCCATGGCAGTATCTGTAAGTGAAGAAACCACTCCAGTACAGAGGATGCATCCACTGCAAACACTGCTCAGAGTAGGCTCATTGAAGTGAATATTTATTTATTTTTATTTGTTTATTAAATTTATATCCCTCCCTTCTTCCCAGAAGGACGCCAGGGCAGCAAACAAAAACACTAAAAGCACTCTAAAACATCTTAAAAACAAAAGACTTTAAAACATATTAAAACATAACATCTTTAAAAACATATTAAAACAAAATGTCTTTAAAAAAACAACCTTAAAAACATCTTAAAAAGCAATTCCAGCACAGACACAGACCGGGATGAGGTCTCTACTTAAAAGGCTTCTTGAAAAAGGAAAGTCTTCAGTAGGTGCCAAAAAGATAATGGAGATGGTGCCTGTTGGAGGGAATTCCAAAGGATAGGTGACACAACACTCAAGGTCCACTTCCTATGTAGTGCCAAACTGACCTCCTGATAAGATGGTATCTGCAGGAGGCCTTCACCTGCAGAACACAGTGATCGACTGGGTATATAAGGGGTAAGATGATCTTTTAAGTATCTAACGGATATGACTAACTTAGGTTCATTCATCTCAATCGGTCTGCTCTAAGTAGGAGTTATTTGGATATAACCCATTGTGGCAGGCCATTTCCCCAAAACATTTAAAATGAGTGATGCTAGTATTATGCATAATAATTAGTCACTTTCCAACCCAAAGCGACTTATAACAATAAAATATTAAAACCTATTGTAACAAACAAGTCCATAAAAAACAACAAGAGGAACACAACAACCTGAAAATGCATCAGTACAGATAAATGCAGGGCTTGCAAGACCTGCCACATTGAAAGAGGGCACTGATCCCTAAAACCCTTCAAATTAAGGGACAAAGCCCATGGAAAAAGGAAAGATTTTGCCTGTCACCTACAAATAGAAAATGATGGCTGCAGGCATATCTCCCTGGAGAGAGCATTCCACAAGTGGGGAGCCACCACTGAAAAAGCCCGTTTTTGTGTCGCCACCCTCCTTACCTTTCTCACGGGGCACGCAGAGAAGGCCCTCAGATGACGAATGCAGGTCTGGGTTGGTTCATGTGGTGAGAGGCAGGCTTTGAAGTACTGGGGTCCTGAGCCCCATAAGGCTTTATAGGTTAAAACCAGCCCTTTGAATTAAGCCTGGAAACTAATTGATAGCCAGTGCAGTCCTGACAGAATTGGGGCTATATGTTCTAACCGTCCTGCATTGGTCAACCATCTAGCCACTGAATTCTGCATCAGCTGCAGTTTCTGAACCGTCTTCAAAGACAGCCCCAAGTATAACACGTTGCAGTAATCCAACCTAGAATAAGAATAAGAAGTGTTTCATTCAGAGCAGGTGGGAAATCTTATTTGCACCAATCCTCCCCTGGGAAAGTACTTTCTGCCAGATGACACTGTTTGTCCATTTAGCCCAAAATTGTCTACTCTGTCAGTAGCTCTCTGAAGTCTCAAGGAAAAGTTCTTTCCAGTCACTTTGCTAGCGAACCTTTTTATCTGCAGGTGCCAAGGATTGAACTTGGCACATTTTACACGCAAAGCATGTGCTCTTCCACTGGGCTATGGATCCTCCCCCGTAAGTGTTTCTTTCAGAACGTTACATACACAGAAGTAAGGTGTATAGAAAAATCTAATAACAGCAAGCCATGAAAACCTCCAGAAAATAAAAGTCATTTCAGTCCAAGATGTGAAAATTGGATGCTTCAATATCTAGGCTAGAGATAGGGGAGAAATTTGATTCAGTTTGAAAGTATACAGGAAAATGCATACATTAGTGAAAAGAACAAACATGCATTATTTGGGGGGAAATTGCTTTACAAAATATGTATATTAGGCAAATCCACACTGAAAATCTGCTGAATTTGTATGAGAAACTTTGTAAAAAAATTGCAAACTGATATAAAAATGCAGAGAACTAAACTTAAGACTGGAAAAATGAGAAATGTAGAGAAACCAAAATTGACAGATTTACCCTTACTAGGCCATCTGTTCTCTACTCTCTAAACATGTCTCTGTGCCAATGTTCCTAGACTCTTTGCTGTGTAAGACTACATAATGTGTAGTGACATACTCCCTCTGTACCTATCTACCTGTGTACTTTATTCAGCAGTGGAATCCCTACTCGGTGTCTGGTCATCACATAAAATTCAATAGATGAGAAGATGAGAGAGAACCGCTTTGATTACCACACCTCAGTTGTGGACTGCCCTCTCTCATATAAGGATGGATGAAAGTGAGACTGAAATTAAGGCTACCTGTGATTTGCCAATTGGGTAGAAGCACATTTGCAACCTAAACTTCGCAGGTGGTGGTGGTGGCTTGAAATAACTCTAAGGAAGTTGGATTCTCCAAGACACTTTGGAGTTTTGTTTTAATTTCTTTCTGCACTTTAGTTCTTATTTTATAGTGATGGGGGGGGGACTACTTTGGCTAAATTTCACATACTGTCACCCACGCTGGAATGCAATCAGTTAGATTAAAATATTAGCTTGGCCTCTTACTATCATGCATTTATGCTTGCAGTGTCTAGCCTATGTTTAACACAAGACAATGATGAAAATATTACTACTGTTGACCACACCAACCCAATTTTGCATGCTGCCCTTTTGATGAAGTTGTAGCCTGATTAACTATCCACATAGGTTGTCCTGGTCTTCCTTCCACTTCCTTCCCCAAAGTAGCATAACCACTGAGTCATTATTGTGCATGCATATCATATGACCCAACTATCCCTATTTGCCAAAAACAGTCTCTATTTTCCAGTAGGAATGAGTATCTGAATCAGATGAATCCCAAATCTTGAAGCAAAGTGCGTCATTTTGGACACTTTTGGAGCTTTCCAAGGTGAAGGGGAATCTCCTTGAAGCACCCTGAACTGAAGAGGGACATCCAAAATGACAGGGGTGCTATGGAGGTTCAGACATTTTTAAAAATGCTGCAGACAGTATGTCTGCTAAAAGAAAAACTGAAAAGTGAAACCTTTCTCCACCAGCTTGCCTTATAAGGAAAATGTCAGGGTGTGGAGACAAGGGACGGAGAGCTCTTTTTTGACTGGCGGGTACTTTTTGTCTGTACAGGATCATCCAATATTCTGTTTCATTGGATGACCCTGAGTTCTAATATTATGAATGAGGGAGAAAAACTTCTCTCTAGCCACTTTCTCCATACCATAATTTTATACACCACTATCGTATTCCCTCTGAGTTCCCTTTTCTCTAAACTAAGAAGCCCCAAACGTTGTAACCTTTCTTCATAGGGGAGTTGCTCCACCCCCTTGATTATTTTGGTTGCCCTTTTCTGAACTTTTTCCAGCTCTACAATATTCTATTTGATATGTGTCAATAAGAACTGTGCACAGTATTCAAAGTGTGGTCAGACCATAGATTTGTATAATAGCATTATGATAGTGTTTTTTTTATTTATGACCCCTAACATAAAATTCACCTTTTCCACATCTATTTTCATTGAGCTATCCAATATGACCATTCTGCCAGTCACTGCCAGTTCTAATCCCATTAATTTATATGTGAAGTTAGACTTGTTTGCCTGGAAGTGCAACACTTTACACTTCCTTACATTGAGACTCATTTGCCACTTTAATGTCCACTCACCTAGTTTGGAGAGATTAATGTCTAAACATTTAGTTAGACATGACTTATCTTTATGGAAGCCATGCTGGTTCTTCTTCAGCAAGACTTGTTCTTCTACATGTTTGGTAATTTTAGCTTTAATCATGCTTTCCTCCAGTTTTTCTGGTGGATTATGTTTGTATGCATGCTTTGGCCCCATTTACTTTTAGCTATGGCTCCATCTACTGTTGATAGTGTTATAGGTTTGGGGTTGAGATAGATTATTTCTATGAATCCCCTTTCCAGCCTCTGAATTGGGACCCCGCACCTGGAAGTGGGCTCTGCAGCTGAGAAACCTGCTCTGTTGGTCAGATGAGTCTCCTTTGTTAATCTAATAGAGTGGCCAGGTGGGCTAATGGGTCTATCAAGTGCCCATTAACTGATTTTGAAACTCTTCAGGAGAGCCCAGGGCCAAAGAGAGGCTTGTGTTTTTAGTTTAGTCAGATGAAAGGCTGGGAGCTGGAGACACACACAGAGGCTGGCTTCCTGCATCATGGCTTTAGGATGTCTCCTATAAGCCTGATGGAAAAGCAAAATCTATTGGACTGCTAATGCTTTGAATCCCTCGATCTTATGCTCAGGTTGGAACGTGTGTAAATAAATAAACCGTGTTTCCTAAAAGACACCACAGTCTCTGCTGACCTTCTTTCCAAGGAAACCAAACCCTGGGCAAGCACAGGGACCCCTGGAGATCTCTCACCACTTGGAGACTGGGGTGGCGAGCAACAATATGCATCCCCCACCACTTCTCTACAAACGAATGCAAACTCTCAGTGGTGTGGGAATGTGTGTAGGAATGTTCTCAACCCGTTACAAAAAAATCACAAAACACCATATTCACTTTTAAGTAAATTCCAATTGTTGTAGATTACACGAATACAGCACACAGGAAACTTTCAGCTATGTAGCATGGATGGTCTTCAGCAATGTATAATAATGATGGGAAGGAGTCTTAGCCCATTATACTTGTCCCTGTTTTCATCTGTAGGATGCTGGAGGATATGGATTTTTTTTTTTTTTGCAGGGAAGGTGAAATTGGAGGATTTGTTAGATTATAGGAGATGATTTAGGGAAGGAAAGGTTATGTTATCAAAACAGCACAGGTGGTTTAGTCAGAAAAGCTTAAAATATTATGAACAGAAAGATATTCCAAGAATACATGTTCAGCTACAAAAAATGTTCTCATTTAGGATGAATGTGCTGAAAACACGTTGGATTCATATATAGCTGCCAAACTAGTTGGAACAGTTTTTGCATTTCGCAGAGTAACAACTCCTGTTCAGGAGCATTCAGCCTGAACTTAATAAGGCAGAAGGTATAGGGCGCTGACAGCATGCATACCAGCCCAGCTATCAAAGTCCTCACAAAATAGTGCAAAATGTTGCAGCTAGACTCTTGTTGGGGATTGACTATTGTCAGCACACAGCTTGCTCTGGCTACCATATGTTACCGGCCCAGGTTCAAGGTTTTTGTATTAATTTACAAGGCCCTTAACAACTTGGATCCAGGATACCTTAAGGACTGCCTGACTCATTACATGCCTGGCTGATCACTAAGGTCTTCGGGAGAGGTACTGTTGGTCTTCCGTGGCTTGGATGCAAGGCTCATGTCCATCATGCATTCAGTATTGTGGGGCCAATTTTATGGAACTCCCAGTTGAGGTTAAACAAGCCCCCTTCTTCCGTTGAACATCTAGTGCCTACTGAAGAGATTTTTGTTCAAGCAACTATTTTATTTCTTATTTTTATAACTTTAACTGATCTTTATTTGCATTGTATTGCACTCCTTGTACATATCTTACAGTGTGACAACAGAGGCATTTGCAAAAGCCAGCTCCCAACCTTGCTTGGCTGTCAATCATGTTTGTGCCATGGAGGTGTTGGTAAACTGCCCAAACATGACTGCTATTAAAAAAGGAAGAACAGAATGGAATGGAAGCCAAAATATGTATCACC
Source organism: Rhineura floridana (assembly GCF_030035675.1). Lineage (NCBI taxonomy): Eukaryota > Metazoa > Chordata > Lepidosauria > Squamata > Rhineuridae > Rhineura > Rhineura floridana. The sequence continues at coordinate 13,179,479 of NC_084492.1, read as the reverse complement.
TTAGAGACATTTGTGGATAATTTTCACAATTTTCATTGATGTCACATTATAATAGATAAGACATGTCAGGTCATGAAACTGAATTATGGGCCATACAATTTGGACCATGTAATTTGTAGGTTGTTTGAGAGTTTCCCTCCATCCCATCCTTTCTTCATCCTCCAAAAAATGGCTTGCCTGAACGCTGATTGGATGTGAAAATGGGCTAACAATTATGGGTCCACCCTCTTCCCACTTACACTGGGTGAGTCTAGAGAAGCCAGATCATTACTATGTCTAATTACAAACCAGAGGCAGATTAACCTTTGATGACTAACTTCATCTTCTAAATAAAATGAATATGCATCAGCCTAAAAACAATTAGGAGTGAATGCTCTGCAGTATCTTTATGAGATCAAGCAAGTTTTGCGGTGGAAATGTTAAGTGTTTCCATGAAGCAATTCAAGTAAGCTCTGGATTTCTGAAACAAACCCCTTTCAGTTGTAAGATACCTGTTGTCAACAGTTCTTTTAGGCAGCAATTAATTATTTAATTAAGCCTTCCTATACATAGTTAGATACAAGGGGGTGTTCACATCCTCACAGGAGAAACTGAAGTGCCAGTAATATTGGTTACAAACCAGGGGAGACTGATGGCTGCAGTGTCAGTTGGGCAGTGAATCCACTCCACGTTTTAGTCTGAACTTTCGAGGAGCTTCCCAAGGTGCTGAACTGATTTTGGGAATAGGTTTCAGCATCCTGGACAGCTCCTTGAAAGTTCAGAATAAATCCCAGAGTGGATTCACTGCCCCACTGACATCAGAGCCACCAGTTTCCACTGTTACAGACTCATGATAATCCTGAGGAGGTCTGAGCAAAAATGGTCTCACAAAATTCTCCATACTGTGGGTGGTAGGGAAGAGGGGGGCAATTTGATTCAGTTCACATTTAAAGCCAAATCTATCAAATTTGCACTGTACGAAACAATATGAGAATCAAAACACAGCCATCCTTTGGGATTCACGCTTGTCTGCATTTTGGGATGCAGTTCGCCAAACAAATGATGTTGATTATATTAAGGGGAAGTGTGCATTAAAATGAATATGTTTATGAAAATAGCATACAAAAATGCATTACTTTTGCAAGAATGGACTGCAAAAATGTGTATACTAGTCAGACCTGTATACAAACATATGCTTATTAGGAGAAAGTTCCATTGAAATACTGAAGAATTTTCATAAGTGTTTTTAAAAAATCACAAATTGCTGCCAAAATGTGGACAATTAAATTTAAGATTGGAAAAATAAGAAACTGATCAAACCAAACTGGGCAGATCCTTCCATCCCTAGTGGGCAGTGAAACTGTGTGTGTGTGTGGGGGGGGACATTGTTGAACATCATTTTATAATGTACAGGCCTAGCCCAGAGGGCTTTCACCACTACAGCAGGCAATCATCTTGGCATAGCCATTTCTATCAACATGGGGTGAGGAACCGGTGACCCTCCAGATATTGTTGGACTCCAATGCCCATCAAGCCCAGACAGCTCAGACAATGGACAGGGATGGTGGAAGTTGCAGTCTAGAAACCTCTGGAAGACCGATTTCTGATTTAATATATATTGTTATTACCTTTGGACAGGAGCAGTATGACTTCTTACACCTTGGGAGATATACTTAGATGTGTAATTTGCTATTCGTTTACACAGCCATTTACTTTGCCTGCCTTTATTCTTTCTTTCTTTTTAATTGGAGCTTAAAAGTTCTCAAACAGCATTTTCATCCCCTACAGTCCTGTTCAATGGCAATGGAGCAAAATGGAGCAAATGGCTTTCAAGGACAAGAAGTTCCTGGACGTGATAATCCTTTGTTTTGATAATAGCTCCTGTGTAGGAGGAGCAAGAGCAGCTTTCAATGGGTTGTGCCTAATCCTTATGCCTGTTAATATGAAGGTGGTAAAAGACTGGTAGGCAGTGGATTTGTAGCTCAATCCAGTGTCAGTAGGTCAATCCAATGTCAGTTGACACCCTCCAGACAATAGTACCACTTGATGTTTTTCTATGGCCTGGTTCAAGCAGTTGCCAGTTACCTTCTTTGCAGGGCAGAGCAGTGTCACATGCCATGGGTGCTGCATTTAGAAAATGCTGATCTATGAGAAAACCTTATTAGCACATATTTCCCCATCTTTTTTTTTTGAGGGAAAAGGCAGGCCTAGCATCATCACCAAGCCTGCTGACAGCTGCCATGCACCAGGTGTCTGCTAGGCCCCATACACACTATATATTTCAAGCAGTATTATACCACTGTCAGCAGTCATGGCTTCACCCAAAGAATCCTGAGAGCTGTAGTTTGTTAAAGGTGCTGAGAGTTGTTTGGAGACCCCTATTCCCCCCACAATTCCCAGCATTCCCAGGAAAGAGGGGTGGACTGATAAACCACTCTGAGAATGGTTCTATAGTAGATTGTTCCTCATTCTACTCTTAGCTTGCATGGAGACTCAAAGCATAACCACCCATCTCTGTTTGCGTTTTGATGTCTTTGGGGTGGTGTAGGAATAGGTATATCGCCTACCACAGGCCATATCAGACAGTCTCAAGAACAGAAGACAAGGCGGCTACAAGGGACAGGGCCTTTTCAGCTTTGGCCGCTATTTTATGAAACTCTCCCCCAAAAGATGGGTGGTTCTCATCCTCAGTTGCAGTATTTAAAAAGACATTCAAAACACACTGATTTAGAATGGCTTTTAATTGATGTAATTTATTGGCCCAGCTGCCGTTTTATTTGATGTTGCATTGCTGCACCTCTGGAAATGATTCTTAAACTGGCTGCATTACATTTGATTGTATTGCTGTTTTGCATTTTTAAAAGTTATATTATTGTATTTATATGCTTGCAGTTTGTTCATCACCTTGGGTGGCCTTGGTTCAGAAAGACGGCTTATATATATTTTAAAGGGGAAAGGACTTAGCTCATTGGTAGAGCACCTGCTTTGCATGTAGAAGGTTCCTAGTCCCCAAAACATCTCCAGGTGGGGCTGAGAAAGTCCCCTGTCTGAAACCCTGGAGAGCAGCTGCCAGTCAGTGTAGACAACACTGAGGTAAATGGACCCATGGTCTGACTCAGTATAAGGCCGCTTCCGACATTCCTATCCTTCCAATTCTAAAGGCAGGTGGTGGTGCTGAGCCAAACTACAGTTTGCTTGCAAGCTTAAATTAGTGGCAATCATTAACTATACCATGTATGACTTGGCAAGTATAATTAAGAAATAAACTTATTGCAGAAACATGGAAATATCAATTAAGAAATAGTCCATGCCATCCCACAAGGGTCTGTATGATTATCTATCTTATCTGGGCTGTCGCTTCCAATGCTGGTTTGAATCTCAACGACCTCTGAGGAGTTCTTCATCTGTCAAGTTAAATAAGTGAGGAAACCTTAGCTGGGGGAAGCAAAAATGCAGTGATATAAGCAAGGTGCAAACACAACTGTTTTACTGGAGAACAAAGATGTCAGGCCTAGTCTGAAAATTATTGACAAATGTGCTCTTGCCTTCTACTGTACGTTTGAACTGACTGACAGGTAGATTTTATTCCTTATTGCAGCATGCTTGACTGGCTAGAAAGAACACTAGTAAATCACAGTAATCGAAAGGCTTCGATTTAGGTATCTCTCTTTTTTTTCATAGTGTATTTTTGCATCTCTGTTACATACTCAACCCCCACCCCAGGATGCATCCAATGGAAAAGACAGAAAAGGAGAACCAGTCTCCAGATGTTTTGGTCAAAACAGGCCTTCCCCAGGGACTTTTCTACAAATAATAAAAAAGGGGGACGCCAATTAATAAACTATCCTTAAAACATATGAAAACCTGAAAACACAATCTCAAAAGTCTCATATTTGTAAAACCCTCATGATTGTTCCCATGGGCATCCGCTAAGCTTTTTTATTTTTTTTTTCATTGTTATATGGATAAAGAAAAAGTGTATAATGAATTTCTATGGGAATGATCATGAGGGTTTTACATCTTAATAATAATAATAATAATAATAATAATAATAATAATTCTAAGAATTGTTTCCCATGAGGCATTTCAAAGCAAATTACAACATAACAAAAGCATACATAAAACAGTTCCATATATGGAAACAATTTTTTTTAAATTATGTATATAAAAAACAGTTTAGAACGGCAATAATACATATATAAAATCAATTCAAATCCAAATCCATTTGGGATATCAATCTCCATTTACAAGGCTTGTGGAAAGAGGAATGTCTTTAAAAGGCACCAAAAAGATAACAGAGAAGGCACCTGTCTGATATATAATGGGAGGGAGTTCCAAAGGTAGGTGCTGCAACTCTAAAGTCCCGATTTCAACATCACGTGGAATGGACTCCTGGTAGGATGGCATCTGCAGGATGCTCTCTCCCACAAAGCGCAGTGGTCAGTTGGGTGTTTAGGGAGTGAGATTTAGGGAGTGAGTGACTTTTGAGGCTGCGGTTAGAGAGCCAGTGCAAAGTAGTGGTTAGAGTGTTGCACTATGACCTGGGAGACCAGGGTTCGAATCCCCACATAGCCATGAAGCTCACTGGGTGACCTTGGGCCAGTCACTGCCTCTCAGCCTCAGAGGAAGACAATGGTAAAACCACCTCTGAATACTGCTTACCATGAAAACCCTATTCAAAAGGTCACCATAAGTCGGAATTGACTTGAAGGCAGTCCATTTCCATTTTTTAAGGTTTTAAATGTTTTAAGGATGGTTTGCTCACTGTTATCTTTTTTTCCCCCTTTTTATAGAAAATCCACTAGGTATGGGGGAGAAATTTGATTCCATTCACATTTAAAGCCAAATTTATGAAATTCTCACTTTCTGAGAACCAAAGACGCAGCCATCCTTCAAAATGTACACTTTTCCAACTTTTGCTAGGCAGCTCTCCAACCAATGTTTAAGAAAATGCATATATTAGAGGAAAGTGTACATAAAAATGAATATATGAGTGAATGTAAGATACCAAAATGCATTATATTAGGAGAAATTGCTTGCAAAAATGTGAACATCAGTCAACACGGCATATAAAAATGTGTTTAATAGTAGAAATTCACTCTAAAATGCTAAAGAATTTTCATGAGGATTTGTTTTTAATTGCAAATTGCTGCAGAACTGAATTTAAGATTGGAAAAATGAGAAACTGAGAGGACCAAAACTAACCAATTCTCCCATCCCTCAAAGCCCTTGAGGAAGACCTGTTTTGCCCAAAATGTGTTGGCCATTAGTAAAATATGCAGCATCTTGAGAATGGTTCTCTCTGTTTTCCTTTTCATTTTTGGTCTTTTGCATCATTCTTTCCCCACTTAAAAAAAATGTGGAGAACAACCTGGACTTCAAACTTCAAATGGAGAATGATGATGCCAATAAATGCCAAGTTTTGTTGGGATCTCAGTGTGGGATACATCTTTCCTGGCCTCTTGAGAAAAGTCCTGGAGGTGCAGTGGGGGGGGGGAAGCAAGCAGTTTTGCTGGTGTCTGAACTTGAATCATAGAATTGCATCTGGAGTACACATGCCATATTCCAATTCATTCTGCTGCATAATTAATTGTCTAAGGGAAGTTACATGTTATAAACAAACAGAGAGGTCAAACAGATTACTTAAATCAAAGTCCTCTTGGCCAATTACCACAAAGTAATGAGCAGCTAAGGCTGCAGTTAAACTCATGGTGTGGGCAGCTCAAAGTAGGCTGAATGATCTCTGAATGGACAGTCATCTTCTGCTGGAAAATGGGGGGGGGCATGATAGTGGGAATGCCTTCTAGCCACCTACATGTACAGCAGCTATTTTTCATGAATGCTTTCCTTTCATAAGAACAGCAGAAGAGCACTGCTGGATCAGACCAAAGGCTCACCCTGTGTCCACAGTGGCCAACCAAGAGGTGAGGGCCTCGTGCAGATACCATCCTATCAGGAGGTCCATTCTGCACAACATAGACAGCAGATCTTAAGTGTTGTGGCACCTAGCCTTTGGAATTCCCTCCCCTTAAATATTAGACAGGCACCATCTCTGTTATCTTCTAGGCACCTACTGAAGTCCTTCCTCTTTCAACAAACCTTTTAAGTAGAGATCTTATCCCAGTCTGCATCCATTCTGAAATTGCTATTTCAGATGTTTTTAAAGTTTTTTTTTTAGAAAAGATGTTTTTCAGATGTTTTATTTTTCAGATGTTTTTCAGATGTTTTGTTTTTCAGATGTTTTCAGTTTTTGTCCCTTCTTTGCCACCCTGGACTCCTTTTGGGAGGAAGAGTGGGAAAGAAATTTAATTAATAATATCATCTTCAACAACAACAACCAGATGCCTATGGGAAGCCTGCAACCAGGACCTGAGTGGAACAGCACTTTCTTCGCTTGTGATTCCCAGCAACTGGTATTCAGATACATATTGCCTCTGACAGGGCAGCAGCTGCCCTGAAAGTGTGTGTATACCTGTGGGGCCACCACTGTCATCCCAGAGCACCCTTGACCTTGCTGCCACCTCACCCTGCCCTATCCCCTTCCTGGCAAGCACAGACCCATCACCAGGAGGTCTTCACTGGCTCTGCCTCCCTCCTCACAAGCCTGTACTGCGGGATAATTCAACAGACAATAACTTCAAGGAAGGAGCGGCAGGCCTAGATTACTCCAGGGGTTGACAATGGCCTCCCTGCTTGAATGTGGGCCTTGGCAAGTGTCCAACAATACTGACCCAACACCAGCCCTGGTTAGGCTATAACACTCTGTAGAAAAGCAGGATATAACTTCAATACATAAATATATCAAGTTGGGCGGAACTAAGTAAGAGGCTTAAGAAAGTAGACCGGAAGAATAGCTCAGTCATACAGAGGAAGACGTAGATTGGAGGAAACAACCAAGTAATGATTCAGTAGTGAACAACAGCAGAGACAAACAGCAGAAGAGGCACAGAGCAGAGGAGGATATAGGCAATCAACAGGCATTGTTTTCTATATCTCCTAAGCGACTATTGTTAGCATAAACATCCTGAAGACATTATGGAAAGAAGTATGGAAAGATTTTACAGAGTGAGGCAGCCTTCATAATGAGGACCATATGGAATTCCTTTGGGAAATATGGCACGTTTTATCAAAACGTTGGCTTCCAGCAAAACTTCTCAGATGTTTCACCTAAGGAGGAACTCCCAAATTCACTTTAGGCAAATGTTGGTCACAACATATGGAGGTTTGGAACTCCCTGATTTCCCTTACTCCCCCCAAAAACCCTGCAGATGGTTTTCCTAGAAACTCTTCTTAGAACCCAGTGCCAAACATGTTTGCAGAAAATCTATCTCATTGATTTCAGTGAGGTTTATTTCCATTTAAGGAAGCTTTGGGCTATAGCCTTACTTGGACCATGATATTCTTGCATCATTACAGAAATTGTAATCAATGTAGGTTGTATCCAACTAAGCCCTATTCAGAGTAGACCCGTTGAAATAAATGAACCTTACTTTGGCCTGTCCATTAACTACAGTGAGTAGGATCTGCATTGGAGGCCATCCTCTGTTAACATACTCAGATATTCCTTTATATATTCATGATCACCTGCAGATCCCTATTGGGATCACAAGTTGTGAATTCATTGGGACATGTCTTTTCATGCTATGCAACAGTCTGAGGTATGTTAAACTTTTCTAAAAAATAAAAATAATGTGAAAACTCTTCTCAGTGCCGACTTTAACATTTCATTTCCCATCACCCACTATGTCAAGGCTTGGTTTAATCTCTAGGACAAAGATATGGGTGTCTGGATAGTCTCCAAGTGAATGGAATTTCAGCTTGTGGGGGGGATCTTTGTTTGCGTGCTATATTTTCTAGTCATTGCTTATCAATGGAATGGATAGTATAGTGATCTTGCCATTAGAGAATATGAAAGCATGAAGCTTTTAGGGCTTTACAAATGAAAACAGGAATAGTTATTAAAGAACATATGCACACTTTCATGTATCCACCACAGTTTTTAGGAGTGTGCTCCCATTTGGACATGGACACTGTGTTTACATCATTCCAACAGACTGTAGCATTAGAATATAGAAATATTAGTTATGATGAATGAAGCAATGTGGAACTCTATAATGTAACTGATAATATCTGGGTTTATGCTAAGGGGAAGCATCCTAAAACCATTGCTATCTGAGATGCCTTGCATTCCTAACAGATTTGTCAGATGGTAAAATTTCCCTACTCCCCGACCCTTTCAAAAGCACATTACCCCAAACAACAGAACTTTTGTTTTTATGTAGGTTTCAAAAATTATCTTGTATATTCCTGGAGTGAATGATCTAGGGTAGTAGTGGCAGAGACAGAATCTTAAAATGAACATCTAACATATATCACTGGTTGCTGATTCTTTTGTGACATCAGAGGCATGAGAAAGGTTGCTGTAATATAGACATCTGCTTCTGGTTACTGAAGGAATTTCACTGGGCTGATCCATGAACTGACATGACAATTTAATGTGGCTTTATACAAACTCCTCAATAATGTCCGGACTCCTGTTTAACCCCGTTACCATAACCATAACTATTGACCTGTTCATGTCCTGCTAATCCTGACCCATCTGCAGAAAGGGAAGACATGAATTTAGTAATGATTTTCAAGTCAACTATCAGAGGCAAAATGTTTGCACTAGAAGCTGCTTTAAGCCACGTCATGCCATTGGTCCATCTAGCTCAGTATTGTCTACACTAGGGATAGGTGAGAAACTTGGTTCAGTTCACATTTCAAGCTGAATCTATCAAATTCACTTTCCAGACCAGTATGAGAACCTAAGGAGAGCCATCCTTCACACTTATCTGAATTCTGCAATGCAGTTCACCCACCAACTAGTGTCAGAGCTTGGAAAAGTTACTTTTTTAAACTACAACTCCCATCAGCCCCAGCCAGCATGGCCACTGGATTGGGCTGATGGGAGTTGTAGTTCAAAAAAGTAACTTTTCCAAGCTCTGACTAGCGTTTAAAAAATGCATATGTTTGGGGAAAGTGTGCATAAAAATGTCATATGAGTGAAAACAGCATGCAAAAATGCATTATATGGAGAACTGAATTTAAGAATGGAACAACGAGAAATTGAGAAAACCGAAACTGACAGATCTTTCTAGCTCTAGTCTACACTGGCTGGCAGTGGCTCTCCAGAGTTTCAAATAGGGGTCATTCCTAGACCTACCTAAAAGTGCTGGAGATTGACCCTTGGACCTTCTGCATTCAAAGCAGGTGCTCTGTCACTGAGCTAAGACCCTTTCTGTGTGCGCATGCGTGCACACACATACACATGCTATATACTGCAAATATACTCCGTCCTTCTTAAGGACTTGCACGTGATAAGAGCTGGAATAGATCCTTTCACCTTTTTAAAAGGCTCTGAACCTGGATGGGTGGGATTTTCCCATGTATTTTGTTCAACTAAGAACTCTATATGTTTCCCTCCAACAGCTTGGTTTTATTTCTTGGTAGTGGAATGGGATGGCTGTGCAATCTTTGGAGAACCAAAGCCACGAAACCACTCAGAAGCTTTAAGGAGCATCTGATCCACTTCAAGATGCCTTGTTCATGGCATGATTTGAGCCAGAAACACGAAGCCCTTCCCTGAATCAACCCAATTTGCTTCATAACTCAAGGTACCCACACAGCCGATGCATGCTCCTACTAATTACTTTGCCTATTTCAAAATGGGGTAGGTGATCCCTTCTACATTGAGGGATTTTCCTGATCATTCTGTTGAATGGAGGCTTGGTCTTCTGCCCCAAAGACCTGCCCTGATGGAACCACTGCTTAGCAGGGAATAAAAACCTAGATATCTCAACCTACCATGCCCATTACTCATAGGTGATACATTATCAGAGACATTGGAGCCTTCAGAAGCTCATTTTTGGGGTGGCTTCTCATGGAAAGCCACTCTAGAAATGTGCTCATGTCATTACCATATAATTGCTCCTTCACGGACCCTTTACAGTCCCTTGAATTAACTGATCTAACTAGCATATGGTATTAAGTTCATGGTTCCTTTGTTTTTCTTTCTTTTTCCCTTGAAAATGACTGAGGCAGAAGCTCGGCTCAATATCTAAGGCAGATCTATGAAAATCTTGGAAGAGGGTGTCTTATGTTAAAAAGATAGCTTGAAAGTATCAGTGTACTTTAGCAAACAATGTCCTTTCTGTCCATAGGAACTTTGGATTACTCTTGAATATAACCTGTAAATGAGTTATAGAGGTCAGCTATGGAGACCATGAATAGTTTTATTGAAATAAATCCATTTGTTAAGCAAGAAGTTGGCGGGATTATGTATTTACGTGGGTGGAGAGCACAGAAAGATAATTATTTCTATTTACATAAATCATTTTCTTATTACGCAGGGATCAGAGTAGGATGATTTGGCTGTGAGAAGGGAGGGCAAAAGAAGATCAAAGTATCAATTTGCTGATCAGGATGGAGTGGCAGAGTGCAACTGGGAATTGGGATGGAAGCAAGATAATTACTGCCATTTAAATAAGTCAATTTGTTGTTGGTCAAGGAAGTTGGCTTAGTTGTTGGGAGGACATGGAAAATGCCTTGGAGTGTAATGGTCTGTTCAGAAAAAAAAAGTTCTCTGGATGCTTTCTTCTCAAAGCTGTACTTGTTTCATGGAGGATGGGGCTATGCATGGTTACAAGCTTCGATGGCTGTGTTCTACCTCCACTCAAAGGCGGTATGCCTCTGGGGACCAGTTGCAGGGGGTCACAGGTGGAGAGTGTGTGGTTGAGCTCAGGTCCTGCTTTTGGGCTTCCAACAGGCATCTAGCTGGCCACTATGAGAACAAATGAGCCTTTGGCCTCATCCAGCTCTTCTTATCTTTCATCTTCTGGGATGTCTGTTAACTACAAGTTGTGGAAACCTAAAGCTTGCCCAACATTTCTCAGAAAGGAATATTATGTTACATTTTCAGATCATTTTCTTTTCCAAGTTCCCCCCAAACTGTTTGAGAATATCACTATCTCCTGAGACAGTCAACAAAATAGGCCTCACAATCATTCCCCCACCCATTAATTGAACAAAGAATTTCAGGCAAAACCGTGGATCCCATTTTAATATTTTGTTGTTATGTGCCTTCAAGTCGATCTCGACTTATGGCGACCCTATGAATCAGTGACCTCCAAGAGCATCTGTCATGAACCACCCTGTTCAGATCTTGTAAATTCAGGTCTGTGGCTTCCTTTATGGAATCAATTCATCTCTGGTTTGGCCTTCCTCTTTTTCTACTCCCTTCTGTTTTTCCCAGCATTATTGTCTTTTCTAGTGAATCATGTCTTCACATTATGTGTCCAAAGTATGATAACCTCAGTTTCATCATTTTAGCTTCCAGTGACAGTTCTGGTTTAATTTGTTCTAACACCCAATTATTTGTCTTTTGAGATTGCCCTCTACTCTTCACCATCCTCCTCTTTTAGTTCTTTGCTGCCTTTATCTACCAGTCTAAAGGAACATAGCTTCATTCAGTTTTAATTGAGCTGAAATTTCTGGAAAGTAAATTTCAGCTCGCTCTCTCCTCCTCCACACCTGTTGAAGAATTCTACTTCCCTAGAATATTTTACAATTCACAGAGTGGCTTAACAATCAATCCTTGTTCCCAGTTGTAGTTCTGTGAGGGGACTAGGGGTCTCCTAACAACTCTCATCACCCTTCACAAATTACAGTTCCCAGGATGCTTTGGGGGAAACCGTGGCTCTTACAGTGGTATCGCAGTGCTAATGTGGATGTGGCCTGAGTGAAACATAGTTAACACATGCACAAAAACTTGGTTTCTCATAATTTGAGGACTCAATTTATTATTCACTTCACCTCAAGAGTGGCCAGTTGGGAGGTGCCTCACACCTTGCCTCTGGGAATTCGCATGGCAGCCACTTACCAGGAGAGAGAAGTGCAGGAGTGAGGTGGTGGGGAGGTTGGTGCTGTGGAGCCAATCTGTCAGTGGGCCTGTGCAGCACCAACCTTCCTACTGCCTCACTGCTCTCCTTATAAATAAGCAGCAGGAAGACCAAAGCCAGGAGCATAGCGGCATTCCCTCCCTTCCAGCCATTCCCACTTCACCTTAGAGTCCAGAGAAGTGCCTCTGAAGAAGATCATATAAGCAGGCAGGCTGATATAGAGGGAAGAGGAGAACCTTCCGGAAGATGAAATTGAAAGTGGTCCAAAAATCACACACACACACTTTTGTAGGTCCATTTCTCCCCCAACAAGTGGCATCCCCTCTTCTACCTGGGTCTTAAAGGTGCAGGTACTCTGTCCTCTTTGGCACCTGGCTACCCTACATCCTAATGCCCTGATTCAGTGCAAGCGTTTGTGCAGTTTTAAAATATTTTTGAAAGATCCTGAGCAAAAGGGTTTCTTTAAGGGAATTCTGGTGTGCTCAGAAATATTTTTGGCTTCCCATTTCCCTTGGATTTAGGAGTTGCAATAGTATTGATAAATCGAGCTAAATAGAGTATGCTAAAGGAACTCTTTTATTTAGTAGAGTCATATATCTTTGCATTATTATGAAGAAAGCTCTTTTATTGCTTTTGTGTCTGCCAAACAGCCTCAGGAAAACATTCCTTCTCTCCCTCCCCCTCCCATGCATTTCGTTGCTGTTGCCCTGCAAGCATCGAACGTACACAAACTTGATTATGATTAATTGAAGGCTCCCTGCAAATTATTTTTTTTTAAAAAAAACCTCTACCATCTAAGTCTTCCATCTGCTGCAGAAAACAAAATAGGATTTTATTGTTTTTACATTTATGAGGATACTTAGAGCTCACTGAGTAAATCATCCAAATGGGTAGATAATCTAAATACAACTGTAATAGTTAGGTATGCAGGATGAACCCAAAGTATGGCAAACGGGTCCACCACCACCATCTCTGCATTTCATATCAGGTTAATATATCCAGCACTGTAGTGGCAAATCCAGAAGTGCAGGGCCCCTTCATGATAGTCACAGCCATGCCCCTCCCATCCTTTTTCCCCCTGCTGAGTTGAGAATGAGATTCTTCTTACTGCCTTCTCCCACAATAACAGGTGTCCCTAGGAGCCAATCAGCATGAAAGGGGAGAGTGTTAACTACTGAGAAGACTCTTCTCAGTGGCTGACTCACCTCATTTCACACTGTTGGCTCCAGTCAGCAGGCAAGGACAAGGAAGCATGTTAGAAGGCTCTTCTCAGTGGCTAGCACACCCTCCTTTCATAAGGATTGCCTTGTAGGATGTTGGAGACAAAAGGACCCTGCTGGGACCCTGCTCCCAAAAATGTAAAGGGTCTAAGACCCTGTGAGACCCTGGATGACTACATCCCTGAATATATCTTAGAAAGCTGTCTTGCTCTGGAGAAACTATTTGTCTGTCCATGCCAGTGTGGTCTATTCTGCCTGACAGTGACTCTCCAGGGTTCCAGACAGGGGTTTTTTTAACATCTCTTGGTCATTTTAAAAGGAGATGCCAAGGATTGAATCCAGACCTTCCAGCATGCAAATCTGCCACAGACCCAGGGACCCTTACCATACACTATGTTCATTCTTTGCAGGCTTCTTGGAAACTCTGCTTGAAATGCAAATGGTATCGCCTCCCTAGAGTTCCTGTTATATATCACCCACAGTGAAATTTCAAAGCCATTTAGGGGTTGCTGTTTGGATGGAGCACCAAAGTAGCAAAGAAAAATAAGTTTAAATAGGCTAGGGACACTTCTTATAGGGGGTCCACACTTTCTTACCTGGCAATACCAGAGAACAGTCATACAGACTCTTAGTCAAACTATAATGGAGGTGTAGTCCAGCCTTGGCTAGCCTAATGCCATCCAGATGTTTTGGACTATGTTGGGCTTCCATAGGAAGGGGCGCATCTAATGACCTCATGACTATCCCCACAGCCCTCTGTTTCCTTTGCACAAATTACCACAACCTTCTTCTTGGCGATCACTCATGACCAAGTAAGATTGTCTTCCAAAATATAGTCTTTAACAATGGATTCATCTGAATCTGTATCCACCGCCGATGTACCAGACCATGACTAGGGGCTTCTGGATTTCACAGTCCTGTCCCCGTTGCCATTTGCCAGTCGCCATGGGACTTTTGTTATGGAAGATGCCTGTGCGTGAATTTGTTTTATGTGGGGAGATTGGTGCACCACAATCAACACACAATCTTGACAGAAAAAGGCTTTGATCCAATGGCATGTGTACCATGACGATTGGAAGTCCTTTGCTGCAGCCTTCATCTGCCTTCACAGCCATTGTAACATACACATTGTTATCCTCCACCTGTTCTGCCATTGAGGACTTTCTTGGATCGTTCTTTGTCTAGTTCCTCTCCCTTGACCTTACCAGCATGGGTGACCCTGCTGGGAGTACATTACTCCCAACGGCATCGCTCACAGGGTTCATTGGAACACGTAAGCCCACTCACCACTACAAGGTGACGAAAACAGCTTTAAAAACATCTTAAAAAGCAATTCCAACACTGATATAGACTGGGATAAGGTCTCTACTTAAAAGGCTTGTTGAAAGAGGAAGGTATGAGTATGGTTAAGTGTAGTCTGCAGCTACCAGGCGGCTACTCCAGCCTTCTCTAATCAGTTTTCCCTATTTGACTGTTGCTCAGTTTGGACACCACATACACATCCCTTCCTTCTGAGTTATAAAGAGTCCTGAAGCCTCAAGACTGATATTTCCCCCAGTTTTTTCTTATCTGCCTTATCAGGCCACTCCCTGGGGAAGGGAGGTTGCTTGTCTTGTCTGCTGGCAAGCCTTGTTGACTGGGGCCCTAAGCAGGTGGAAAACACAGGGTGCGGTGTGGCAAACCCTAGCAGTCCTTCACAGGCTACAGCTCCCATCTGCCCCTAGAACCATAGCCAGGGATGCATGGGAATTGTAGTCCAAAACATCTGGAGTACACCAGGTTGGTGAGGGCTGGTGTAGCCTGTGCCTCATCAGCACTAGCTGTCCTGTTTATCTTTCAGAGTTCAGTGATGAAACTCCTCACTTATGCTGAGCTGGCAAAGGGTGTCTAAGAATCTAAGAGGGTTCCTATTTGGGTGATTGCAGGAGGTTGGGCCCATTCTTGAGCAACTGTTGGGTTCTTTCAGTAATCCTTACCCTGATTGGGTAGGACCATTCACATAACCAGTACAGGAAGCATTGCCCTGATTCTAACAGTCTTTCTTACCCTAGTGATGTTGGCACATAGTTAAATCTGATTGGCTAAATAGCAACCTGGTATCATCAAGTCCAGTAACTGATCCCAGCAACTGCCTGTGACTGCTCAAAAAGAAAGGAAGTGTGTGTGGAGAGGGGGGGAGGATGGCTGCTGAAGGAGCCACAAAAAGGGCTTTTTTTCCAGGGGGGATATGAGTCAAAAATGAAAATTTGCCTAGTACTGGGCAAAGCTGATATATGTCCATAGATAGAAATGGAGGAGAATTTTTTTCAGTTCACATTTTAATGTAAACCTACCAAATTCACACTTACCAAACCAATAGATGAACCAGAAGGTAGCTCTCTTTGGAAATTTACACTTCTCCAAATTTTGTGATGCCATCTCCAACCAAAGAATGAGTTAAAAATGTGCATATTAGTGGATACACAAAAATGCATATACTAGGCAAAATTATATCCAAAAGGTATTTTTAAAGAGAAATGAGCATGAAAACAGACAAATTTTCAGGTGGACTTTTTTTTTTAAAAAAAATAACAAATATATGTGGAAATGAGAAATTGAGAAATAGAAATTGAAAGACACATCCATCTATAACTATAGCTGCCACCAACTTTTGGTTCATCTTAAATGCTGAAGCAAATTTAAAGATAAATAAGAACAAGGATTTTTTGTGGGGGAACAAGAGAGTTTCAATGACATTTGTAATTTTTTTCAGAGGAGTTTCCTCTGAAAACGGCCTTCAGTATCTTGACATATATGTTCAGTGCTATTTGGAACACTATGTATTTAATGGTTAAAATGGTTAAAATTCATTTGAGCTTTTGGCAACTTAAGACTGTAGTTTCTCATTCCTCTGTCTTGGCATACATGGCTTAATTTCACTGGGAGCTCAGGAGAAGACAGGAAGAAAAGATGATTTTGTGGTTGAGATTCCAGAAGATCGTTTTCTGGATACCTAAATCCAAATTGCAGCACACATTTTTCATATGGCTGGAGGAAACATATTCAGAATTTAGGTTTCCCTCTCTGAAAAATGAGAGAGAGAGAGAGAGAGAGAGAGAGACAGAGAGAGCCCATTTACTCACTCTACTTTTGTCTACTTTTTAATTTCTTCTTTATATGGCACAGCTTGGTACCAATTATCATCATCATCATCATCCCACCCTTCCTCCTGAAAGAGCCCAAGGCAGCAAACACACAAGACATAAAATATTTAAAACATTTTTAAAAGTCCAGTACACATGTGGACGTTGGAAAATCTCAACTTCAAAGGCTTGTTCGAAGAGGATTTGGCTGCATTTGGAATACTATATACAGTTCTGATCGCCTCATCTCAAAAAGGATATTGTAGAGTTGGAAAAGGTTCAGAAAAGGGTAACCAAAATGATCAGGGGGATGGAGCAACTCTCCTATGAGGAAAGATTGCAGCATTTGGGGCATTTTCATTTAGAGAAAAGTTGAGTCAGAGGCAACATGACAGAAGTGTATAAAATTATGCATAGCAAGGAAAAAGTGGATAGAGAAAAGTTTTTCTCTCATAACACTAGAACTCATGGACATTGAGTGAAGCTGAACGTTGGAAGAGTCAGGACAAACAAAAGTAAGTACTTCATGCAGTGCATAGTTAAACTATGGAATTCACTCCCACATGAGGCTATGATGGCCACCAACTTGGATGGCTTTAAAAGACGATTAGACAAATTCATGGAAGATACAGCTATCAGTGGCTAGTAGCCATGGCACCATAGTCAGAGGCAGTATGCTTCTGAAAACCAGTTGCCGGAGGCTGCAGGAGTGGAGAGTGCTCTTGCTCTCAGGTCCTGCTTGCAGGCCTCCCATGGACATCTGGATGGCCACTGTGAGAATAGGATGCTAAACTAAATGAGCCACTGGCCTGATCCAACAGGCTCTTCTTATGTTCTAAGGAAGTTCTTCAGCAGGTGCCAAAAAGACAACAGAGATGGTGCCAGTCTAATATTTAAGGAGAGGGATTTCCAAAGGGTAGGTGCCACAACATTAAAGCACCAATTCCTATGGTGTGCAGAATGGACCTTCTGAGGATATAGTACAGTATCTGCGGTATAACTTGTAGAGTACAGTGACTGATTGGGCATGTAAGGGGTAAGATATTCTTTTAAGATATTGTGGTTTGTTTATTATTAATTATTGTTGATGTTGTTATATCCCACCCTTCTCTCAGAAGGAGCCCAGGGCAGCAAACAAAACACCAAAAACACTCCTAGAAACAGCTGTGTAGGACTTCATACAGCAGAACCAGCACCTTGAACTTATCCTGGTGGATATAGATGCATAGGCAGATTCCTATATTGATCCAAGGATGGCATCAGCAACTGGCATCCTTGGGCAGTTGTCACTTCCCACCCCCCAAACATCCTGGCAGAGCCCATTCAATTATGCTTAGAGTGTTGCCACCATAGCTAAGTAAGTAGGTCAGGGTCCTCCACAGGTCACTTTGCCCAGGACCCCCTCAGACCTGAAGCTATTGGGCTCAAAGCAAGGGCCCTGCGGGTCAGGCTCAAATTTTCTATTCCCTGTGGTATTAGTTGCAGGAAAGAACAGTAGTCAGTTCAAGCTGATATATGCTAACAAATACCAAAATGTTCTTGCTCACAGGAATCAGGTGGTTGAGCACAGCCAATCATAGATTTAACTCTCAGAGGCAGAGACTGCCCCTCCACATTCACCATAATAATCACCTCTAGCCCTTTTAAGGCATCCAAAGGGACATGCAACAGCTCAAACTGGTTATGGGGTAGGGATGGAAGGATCTGTCGATTCCAGTTCCCCAGTTTCTAAATGTTCCAATCTTAAATTCAGTCCTCTAGATTTCTGCAGCAATCTGGTTTTTTTTTATTATAAAAACCCTCATGAAAATTATTCAGATTTTAATGCAAATTTATCCTAATAAACACAATTTTGTATGCAGTTTTTGCAAGCAATTTCTCCTAATACAATGCATGTTTGTATGCTATTTTCACTAATATGTTCATGTTTATGCACACTTTCCTCTAATATTTGCATTTTTGTAAACAATTTGGTTGGAGAACTGCATTGCAAAATCCACATAAGTGCGAATTTTAAAGGATGGCTGAGTTTGGGTTCTCAAATTGTTTTGGAAAGTGTGAATTGATAGATTTGGCTTTAAATGTGAATTGGATTGAATAGATCCCCCCTCCCCAGTAGGGGGCAGGGTACATGTCATGCCCACCTGCAATATCTTTGTGCATTCTGGCCCCACCCTCCCTCCCAGCCTTTGCATGAAAGGCTGGAGAGGGCTTCTAGCTGGTTTCAGCTGATGATGGTTAAGACTCTCCCTGCAGACCTTTGTATTGAAAATGTGAAAGTCAGGAGAGGAGGGAGTGGGCCAGACATGCATGTGTCCCATATTCAGTTTGCGCCCTCATGCACTGGGTTGCATCTAAGGAAGTCATCCCATTGCCACCCCCACACACACACAAGGGGGAGGGGGGGTTAGAGTAAAATAGGCTTCCCCCAGCCTTTCTACAACACCAATTAGTTGTGTGCTCTCCATGTGAACTCCTCCTCCTTTGGTTGCTGACCACAGGTGGTAGAACACAAATCATGATTGAAGCATGGATAGGGAAATTATATCTCTTTCTTAAGTTAGGGATTTAGACCTTCAAAACATGTGATATCTCTGGCAAATAAAGCCTGTTCTCCATGATATATAGGTGTGAATCCCAATTATGGGATTAAAAGGACAAAATATTTAGAAGTGTTAAATCTTCCTAAATATTAGGTGTGCTTTAGTTTTACTGAGGTTCAGTGCTTTGCCCTCGTACTGCAGCACAAAAGATTTCATATTTTCATGCACATTTATATCCTTGTGGGATTGCAGAACTTGATTCTGGCACACAGATCTGACTTAATTGTCTGTTTTACACAGAGATTAGATCAAAAGTATTGATAGATCTAAGGAAATGCTTGAACAAGTTCATCGGATGTTATCTTTCTGTTAATAGTCATCAGACTGAGGTTTTTACAAAACTCTTTGTAACTGCAGTGAGAACAAGATTACTATTATTTCCATTATTTGTAGACTGGTTTTCACCTTATATGGTCACAAAGCAGTTTACAGAACAATCAAAATAATGCATCAATAAAATAACATGGTGATTAAAACAAATAAGGACCACAGGTAAAAACATAAATTCTGTAAATTGGCATAATACAAATGCCTGCTAGTATAAAGACGTCTTTGTCAAGCACTAGACGTTCAACGGAGGGATGGATACCTGTGTGATCTTAGCTGGGAGGGTGTTCTACAGAGTTGGAGCCACAATACTGAATGCACAGCTCTTGGTGTATATGAGCCATGCATCTGCACACATCTGTGTGCATCTCAGATTGGAGGATTTAGTGTTTTAAATTGGGTTTTATTTGTGTCATACTGGTCTATGGCTTTAATATATCTCAAATCTCTCTCTCTTCATCAAGTGATATCACTGGCAGTGTCCAATTGGTGCCCACAACATTTATGCAACCAACATTCCAGAAAGCACTCCAAATTACAATGGCCTTGTTAGACGAGAAAAAACTAATCTCCTCCCAGCAATAATATATAGCAGTTTGAGGCATATATTCTCCAAACAGAAGTGCCTCCTTGAAGGAAAATATCTGAATCCCTGCACCCACTGTTCATATGTCATGTGCTGTAAATGTTTACAAAAGAGCTAAATATACTGTTGAGAAAGAATATTATTTCCTTTCTCTCTCTTTTTTTAAAAAAAATCTGACCCAGTACTTTCTCAAGGACAATTGTGTAATGTAGATGGAAACACACGCACACATGAAAGGATTCCTCTGTTTGGTTCATCCAAGTTGCATGTGCATAGGTGCTGTTACCTCCATGTAAATCAAGGGTTGAGAGACTTTGGCCCTCCAGATTTGCTGAACTACAGTTCCCATCATCCCATCATCCCTGTCCATGGGCCATGATTTTTGAGGCTGATAGCAGTTATTTGTATTTGTATTTATTAGGCTTTTATACCGCCCGACTAGCAATAGCTCTCTGGGCGGTGAACACAAAGAATACAATAAAATCACACAATATGATACAGCAAAACATATAAAAACAGTCAAAAATCCATTACAACAAAATTTTACAAATTAAATTAACTTAAATTAAAATGCTTCAGAGAAGAGGAAGGTTTTAACTTGGCGCCGAAAAGAAAACAACGTCGGCACCAAGCGCACCTCCTCGTAGTAGTTCAGCAACATCTGGAGGGCCAACAGTTCCCCATACCTGATATAGATGATGGAGCAAATTTGTTTTCTTTCACTGGAGACAGTGAGACCCAAACCAATAGGTTAAAATTACCCCCCAAAAAATGGATCTCAACTAAACATTAGGAAGAAATTCCTGATGGTACAAAGTTGTAGATTCAGCAGAGGCAGGATGGTCACTCTCATAGTGGATTTCTGAAATCAGCAATGGGTTGGATTAAACAACACTCAAGGTCACTTCCAGCTCTATGACATGTCCCCTCCTTAGTCATCTTTAGTCTTTTCTTGGGACATACATTTGAAATAAACAAACCTACATTGCAAAATGCTTGCCTTATTCATAACAATGAAGAAGAGGGGGGAAATTCTTGACTTGAAACTATCAGGAGAAAAGGATTCAAAAGCAGGCCAATCAATACCACCCTGCGATCAACAGGAAATGCTAAGAATAACTGTATATCATGTGCCACTTTGGATTTACAACCAGGACATATAATCTCATTGTAAGGAGAGAGCTGAGAGACTTCACCTTCTCTACAGTAAAGCTCTCGTTTTCAACTAAAAGAAGCCAGGGTCGACGGCCTCTCAAATGAAACAGATAAGGTGACATAGGGTTCTTGTCAGAAACAAATGTTATGTCTCCCTGTCCTGAAAAGCTTAAAGATGTTATCAGAAAAAGCTTCAGCTGCACCCAAAATGGGTCCCTAAGAAGTAATATTAACCAGGCTTTTGACAGATCATTTATTTATCTCAAGCTAAATTCAATAAAAGGAGCCACTTATAAGTGAGGGAAAATAATGCAGCTGCTAGTAATTTATCACGGCATGGAAAGTCATTGTTACCCTTATCTCTCCAATGATGTTCTATTTCCAACTGGTAATGAATTATGGGGGTTGCCACTTCGTTACTATGTGACAGGTCAACACCGCTTCTGAGTACAATAGTAGATGTACGCAATCAATTGTGTGTTTTGCTGTAAATAACTATATATTTATACATTCAAACATTTCAGGCCAGTGACCTGGTGCTGCGCAATCCTCAAGATGGCCATTGGTCAGCTCCAAGGGCATTTTTTTTTGCCATTGCAAAGTAAAGATTTATTTCAATGCTTGAGAGGTATCTCCCCCTCCCCCACTGTCGCCACCACTGCCTCTGGCTTCTGATCAAGCGAAGCATGCAAAAGCTTTGGGGTTTCTAATTAAGAAGCCCCCGCCTTACTTAAGAAGGCTCTGCCAGAAAAGAAAGCCCATTCTTTTTGCCTCTTTGTTTCACCGATTAAAAGAGATTTTAGGAAAGCGACTTTTTTTTTGCATGGAGGCTCTAGGAAATTCTTTTTTGTTCCCTGTTGTGTGCGTGGCGGCGCAGGAAAAGTACCGACAGTAGCTGATTGGCTAACCAGCTGTGGCAAGCTAAAAACGTGAGCAATAAAGCGAGGACCACAGGGTTGTGTTCTACATACGTCAGGAATTCCATGTGCAACTGTGTTGCGCGTAGCTGATGATGGGTTTTGCCTGTTTGATGTGTGAACAGATGATGCTGTGACTTTGAGCCTTTTCAGTAGATTAAAAAAAACAACACGGGGATTTTCTCATAGTGTGGCATGGTAATCTGAAGCAGGCCAGAGTGTGTTAGGAAAAGCTAAAGCAAAACAGAACAGATTTTAATCCAGGGATATCAAAGACCATGTTCCCTTTGGGGCAAATCAGTGGGTGGGGCTACCATGGTGGGAGTTGGCAGGGCCACAGATAATAGTAAGGGGAGCCACTTCTTTATGTACCGCCTTTTCACTCTCTCTTTCTGCCACCCCTTCCTTCTTTATCCCCCCTTTCCCTCCTCCCCCAACATTGCAGCTGCGGGAGAGGAAAGGTGGAAAGATCTGTCCATCCTGGTTCTTTCAGTTTCATTTTGCAGCAATTTGTGGGTTGTTTTTTTAATCCTCATGAAAATTCTCCAGCATTTTAGTGCGAATTTCTCCTAATAAACACATTTTTGTAGGCAGTTTTGACTAAGGTACACATTTTTGCAAGCGATTTCTCCTAATATAATGTGTTTTGAATGTTGTTTTTTCACTAACGTATTTATTTTTATGCATATCTCCACCTAATCTATGCATTTTTGTAAACATTGGTTGGTTGGAGAACTGCATCGCAAAATCTGGTTAAGTGTGAATGTTGAAGGATGGCTGTGTTTCGGTCAGAGCTTGGAAAAGTTACTTTTTTGAACTACAACTCCCATCAGCCCCAGCCAGCATGGCCACTGGATTGAGCTGGTGGGAGCTGTAGTTCAAAAAAGTAACTTTTCCAAGCTCTGGTTTCAGTTCTCATATTGTTTCAGAAATGGCAAATTTGAGAAATTCAGCTTTAAGTGCGAATCAAATTTCTCCCCCATCCCTACTCATAACTTGGGGGAATCCAATGAAGCCGAATGTTGGAAGACTCAAGACAGACAAAAGGAAGTACTTCTTCACACAGCACATACTTAAACTATAGAATTCACTCCCACCAGAGGCAGTGATAGCCACCAACTTGGATAGCTTTAAAAGAAGATCAGACAAATTCACGGAGAATAAGGTTACTGACCCTGATGGCTACGTTCTCCTTTCACTGCAAGAGGCAGTATGCTTCTGGATTCCATTCACTGGAAATCATGGGAGGGGAGAGTGCTGTTGCACTCAGCTCTTGCTTGCATGCTTCCATAGGCATCTGGTTGGCCACTGTGATGACGGAATGCTGGACAAGATGGGCCATTGGCCTGATCCAGAAGGCTCTCCTTATGATGTATGCTTCAGAGCTGGAAAAAGAGAGCACATGGCATTTAAGCACATTTTAAAAAAGGAATACAGATATGTATACTTGAAACACATTATGCATTGCATTGTATATGCAATAAGAAACATCCATGGTTCCAGTGCTTCAGTCATGGGGGGTGGGGAGCAGAGGGGGCCTGGTTCCTGATATCCTTTTGTAGCTGCAGGAGAGGCACAACTTGTCTAAAATTAGGGAAAGTCAGTAACTGGGGATTGTGGTTATATGAAAACCTCTAATGACCTTTGCTCACATAATTGAACAATTGCATGGACTTTAACATCACTGTGTATAATGGACTTGCAGCTTGGCAATGAGTGAACCAGCCCCTTGTGAAAGAGACCTTAACATTTCCCAGAAACCATACTAAACCTGCTCTGAATCATTTAGTTTTTCTTAGATAAGCTCATGCTCTCGATTAAAATACCACAAAGATTTGCCTTTCAAACAAATACTTACATCAGCTACTACTATCTGCTTGGAGGATGCATGTGTGTGTGAATAAGTGTGTGTGTTCAGATGTTTTTAAACGTTTTCCATATGTGTTGCTTTATTTATTTGGATGTTTTAGATGCTTTGCATATTTTTAAAAGTTTGAAATATGTTTTGTTTCCATTTTAATTGTGCTTCTTTGACATTTGGGTGGTTGCTGGTCTGTGCTCTGTCGGGAGGAATTTAATAATGCATTTCTCTAATATTTTCTTTATTATTGTGGGTGTTTTTAATGTTTAGATGTAATTGTTTATTGTGTATTTTAATTATGTATGTATTTTATACTTGTAAACTGCTCAGAAGCCTTTTGGGCATTTTATATATTTATTATTTATATCCCGCACTTCGTCCCAGAGGAACCCATGTAAGTGGTATATAATAATGATAATAATAATAATAATAATAATAATAATAATAATAATAATAATAGGTTGTATCTAGCTATGGATTAATGGATCCAAGGTAGAAATGTTCATTTGTTTTAGTGGGTCTACTTTGAGTAGAAAACTAGAGTGAGTTGGCTCCACCTCTCACTGGTTCTGACTTCACCTCTCATTAGCGCAACCTTCAACTACTGTTGGGCTCCCTTCTTTCCACCCTATCCATTCCAATGGGCACCAGCCACCACTGGCAATGAAAGAAATGCATATGGACTACACTGCAGCTTTGGATCCATCCTAAATGCTACAGGGAGCTTCAGGAGCAATTTACCAAGGCATTCCCCCCTTAAAGTAAGGGTGCTGAAAGTAGAAAAGTAGGAAGCAGTGTCCAGAGGAATGTGCCCCACACTGTGGTCCAGCTCACGAGATAAAATCTAAATGCAAATTCAAATGTTGACTTATAAGCGAGACGGGGACATTTTTCAGCTACATTCCACCCTGGGCAAATTCCAGGGACTTCATGCCAGAGGTATACAGTAGGCTACATTCCACCCATACAAAAGCCAGTGGTCTCTACACACCCACAAATGGTTCTCCACCCTCAGTCCAGGCCAACAACAGGCATGACCACAGATCAAGGATGTTTCCAGCCAGGCAAAAGCACTCAAAGAGGGCATGAAACAGGGATGGTAGTGTGGCCTGGAGAGAGGAGTATGGCCTTGGAAGAGTCCTGAGGGCCAGACAGAGAGGACCTGAGGCTCCTCAATCCTGGGATATAAAATACAAAGGATGCAGAGAGACTGAAAGTGATGTTGCATTCCAGCTCAGTTCTTACACACAATAGTGAAGTTCACCATTGTCACCCCTACCCACACGGGCCTACATGCATCCATTGTTGTCTTATTTAAATTGGAAGTATGTTCATTTGATTTCAATAACAACGTATTTCCAATTCATTTATTTAATTTTTTAACCACGCTTTCCCTACAAATAGCCCAATGTGACTCACAAATAATAACAATTTTATGAATAAACTAGGAGCATTGCTCCACCATGCTTTATGTGCCAACCCCTCCAATCCCAAACACAAAGACACAGGGATGTTCAACCCCCCCCAGGACTCCCAAGCATACAGAGAGAGAGAAAGAGAGAAATATTTCTAGGCACCCACCCAGGCACTCCCAAACACACACACACACAGCCAGAGAAGTCCCAAAACCAGCCCCACTCCCCCAGGAAACTCCTCAAACGTCCCCACCCCAGGCAACTCCCCAAATGCCCCCATTCCCAGGCAACTCCCAAAATGTTTCCCACTCCTAGGCAACTTCCCAAACAGCCCTCCAGGCACTTGCTGTCACACCATTTAGACAGCTTACCAGACTGTTGCCTGCCTAGGCTACGACCGACACCACACCGGCCTCCTGCATCACTGCTGCTCCTTGCTCCTTGTGCCCACCCACTCCTATGCTTGCCCGTCCCATGCTCACTCGCCCACCCCTGCCCTCATTTGCCCGCCCACCCCCACATTCTGCTGCTCATACCTCGCATTTCCTCACTCCCCTGTGTTGTCACACAGTCACACGCTATCTTTGCTTCCCTCATTCCTTCACCTCATTTGCCTGCCGTCCTGCGTCCGTGTTGCGCCCCCCATGCATGACAGCGTGATGGCTTACAAATATGTTATATAATTAGAAATTCAATTTAAATAGCATAAGAACAGCAAGATAAACATATATAATCAATAAAAGCATGATCTACTTATGGAGAATAGGATGTACAAGTAAGAGTAGATGAATCTTTCAATTTCCCTCCTCAGTCAGGAGAAAGTTGAAAACATTTCTGTTTACCCAGGCATTTGATGGCTGAAGGGGGACAACTCCTCACAAACCAAAGCTCACCGGATGAAAGAATGTTTTTAACTGTAATTGGTTTTACATTGTTTTCAAACTGTAACTGTGTTTTAGAATGTTTTACACTGTTTTTAGAATGCTTTTTCTTTTTGTTGCTCTTGCATTGTTTTGTTATGTTTGCTGCCCTGGGCTCCTTTAGATGGAAGGACAAGATATAAATTGAATAAATAAATAAATAAATACATTTGTGTCTAATTTTTCTGATTTTGAGTTCAGTTCATTACATGTATACATCATTTGGCAAATTATCTTCAAAAAGTCCTCTTGAAAAATCATTCCCATTGCGGTATGTATTTTTAATTTACGCATTTTTATGCAATTTTGCCTAATATATAAATTTTTTGCAAGCAATTTTCCCTATAATGCATTTTGATGTTATTTTTTTCCTTCCATTTTAAAAGCACCTTATCCCCTAATATATGTATATATTTGGTCAGAGAACTGCATCGTACAATTTCGGAAAGTGAGAACTGCAAAGCATAGCAACATTTCAGTTTGTGTATTGTTCTGGGAAGTGCAAGTTAAGTGGGCTAACGTTAAATGTGAACCAACCTATCCATATGTAAAAGTGAATTGCACTTCCTGTTTGTCCTAAATTGATATGACATATGTAATTTGCATGGAAATTCTACAGAAGTTCCGCTTGCACATCTCCCACACATTGGTCTCTGTTTGAACCAGCCACATGAAAACAGGGGGCGAGACTTATTTTCTTGCCCACCCCCAAAGCAAATAATATGCAAAATAACTTTCTTTCAGAGCCAGCCCAAGACATTTAGCTGCCTAAAGCAAATGACTTGATCAGGAGCAGGTAACTTTTTCAGTCCAAGGGCCACATCTCTTTCTGAGAAACCTTCTGGGGGCCACTTCTGGGTGAAGCAAGAGGCAAAAGTGGGTGGAGCAATGAATGCAAATTTACCCTTGTACAGTAGGCTAGTTTCAATACAAACTCACACATCCTGCTCAATCCTCCATCCAAGCAAGCCAAGGGCCTTATCAGAGTTCAACAACACATTCCAACCAGGCAAAAACTTTCAAGGAAGGGTTCAAAATAGGGCATGTGGAGAAGGGGGAAAGCCCTAAGGGCCAGACAGAGAGGTGTGGAGGACCACATTTGGCCCCTGGGGCTGAGGTTCCTCATCCCAAGACTAGCTGACATCTCCCATTTTCTGTAAAGAAGCCACCCAGACTAGCAACTGAATACTCCTTCAATACTGGTGATGGTATCAATATCTAGCAATGGTAGCAATATCTACCACCCCTGAGATCAGCAAGCTAGCTTAGTGGGCACAGGGATAGCTATGTGGCAAGCCTCACTCTGTCCTCCACCACTTGATCATAGCCCTGTCTGTTGCCTGCTTAGTGCCTTCTGAGACAAATGCTACAATGCAGCAGCAGCATGTGAGGAGAGCAACACATCTGTAGTGCTTGCTAGTGTGTGTGGCCTGGCCTGGCTGCCTCTGCCTGCTGGCTCAGTGGGTGGGCAGGGACTTTCCCAACATCTCTGTGTGATGAATTGGGAGAAGGCAACTAAATCAGACAGCTGGCCAGAGCCCACCAACACCCAGCAAGCAATACTTTTGCTGGGGCACTGTCTCAAGAGGATAGGGGACTCAGGGGGAATGGTTGGGGCAACTGCTGCTGCAATACACAGCATCCACCACTAGGGACAAGGAAGGAATTTGATTCAGTTTGCATTTAAAAGCAAACCCATCTAATTTGCAGTTTCCAAAACAATACATGAATCGAAACACAGCCATCCTGGGGTCCCGCAGGGTTCGGTTCTGTCCCCCATGCTTTTTAATATCTATATGAAGCCACTGGGTGAGGTCATAAGGAGATTTGGAGTGCGTTTCCAGCAATATGCTGATGATACGCAGCTCTACTTCTCCTTTTCATCTTCTTCAGGTGAGGCCGTTGATGTCCTAAACCACTGCCTGGCCGCAATAATGGACTGGATGAGAGCTAATAAACTGAGACTCAATCCTGACAAGACTGAGATGCTGTTGGTGGTGGAGCTCTCTGCCCAGATGGTTGATGTCCGACCTGCCCTAGATGGGGTTAGACTCCCCCTAAAGGAGCAAGTCCATAGTTTGGGGTCTTATTAGATCCGCTCCTGTCACTGGAGGCTCAGGTAGCCTCGGTGGCACGGAATGCGTTCTACCAGCTTCGGCTGGTAGCCCAACTACGACCCTATCTGGACAGGGAGAACCTTGCCACAGTTATCCATGCTCTGGTAACCTCTAGATTGGACTACTGTAATGCACTCTACATAGGGTTACCTCTGAAGACTGTTCGGAAACTTCAGCTAGTGCAGAATGCTGTGGCCAGAGTTCTTACCGGGACTAAAAAATATGATCATATAACTCCTGTCCTGGCCCAGCTGCACTGGCTACCAATATGTTTCCGGGCCAGATTCAAAGTGTTGTTTCTTACCTATAAAGCCCTTAACGGCATTGGACCACAATACCTGGTGGAACGCCTCTTCCGCTATGTACCAGCCCGTTCACTGCGCCTGACGTCAAAGGCCCTTCTCCGGGTTCCAATGCATATGGAGGCCCGGAGAGTAATAACTAGAGCTAGGGCCTTCTCGGTGGTGGCCCCCGAGTTATGGAACGCCCTCCCTGATGAGATACGCCTGGCGCCTTCTTTGTTATATTTTCGGCGCCAGGTAAAGACCTACCTCTTTCCCCAGGCATTTTAAATTCTACTTTAATTTGTCTTTGTCTTAATTTTGTTTATATGTTTTTTATACTGTATTGTTTTCATGTTTATTTGTGTTTTAACCTGTTTTTATCTTTTGTACACCGCCCTGAGAGCTTGTTGCTATAGGGCGGTTTAAAAATGTAATTAAATAAATAAATAAATAAATCCTTTGATATTCACACTTTTCTGAATTTGGCAGCATAGTTCTCCAGCCAAAAATGCACATACTAGGGTAAAGTGTGCATATCAATGCATATATTAGGAATATCAATGCATATATTAGTAAAAATGCAATATATTAGTCCTTGCAAGGATGTGCTTATTAGGCAGAACTGCATACAAAGATTTGTGCATTTGGAGATATTCACACTAAAATGCTGATGCATTTTCATGAAGACTTAAAAAAATTGCAGACAGATATGGAAATATGGAGAACTAGATTGTAAAAATGAGAAACTGAGAGAAACCAAAATTGTCAGATTTGCCCATCCCTACACTTGGGCAACCATTTGGGGCCATGCCAGTGGAGGTGGGGGTGGGCGAAGAGCCAAAAGTGGGCAGGGCCAGAAACAAAAGCAGGCAGAGTGACAGGTGGGAAGCTTACCTTTGTGCAGTAGTTTAAATTCCAGCTGTGCAAACGCCAGAGGTTTCTACAAACTCCCTGCCACCAGCACCACCTCTACATCTCTCCATCCAGTTCAAGGACATATTCCATCCATGCAAAAGCACTTAAGGAGGGCATGGAGCAGGGCCAGAGAGAAATGTGGCCTGGGGAGAGTGATGTAGTCCAGGGACAGTCCAGAAGACCAGATAGAGAGGCCTAGAGGACTGCATTCTATTTGCAGGTCAGAAATTCCTCTGGTTTCTCCGCCTCTGATTTAGGATTAAGATTTTGCAACTCAAAACATGATTTGCAGAGACAAGGAGGTTTTGCAGTGCTTCCATTGGGGGGGGGGACCTCCAGCCTGTGGTCCAGTCTTGGCTGCCAGGGGATCCAGTTTGGCCTACAAGGCCTTTTTTCACAAACCACACCCACCTGTCAGTTTGCTGACATCACCCATGACATCAGCTGATAGGCAGGAGAACGGTGTTCAGTTCTGCTTTGGATGTGCAACAAGGCATTTGCAGCCAAAACAGAATTTAGCCCCCCCCCCTTGTCAGCTGAAGAACGGAAGCTAAATCCTGCTGAGTTTAGCTGTGTGTGTCTGTTCCCTGCTGGAGACATGCCTGGACAGCCAAGGAAAGCAGAAAGAAAGGTGCCTTTTGTGAGCATCAGCAGAGCACAGGATCTGCTGCCTTTGCTTGTTTTTTTCTCCCTTCCTTATCATGTTTGCAATACCCATGCAATGGATTTTGACAGATGGGTGGGACAATCTGCCTGTCATTCATGTGACATCATAATGACATCATATGGGTTGTCCTGGCCACCTGTCAAAGGTGGTCTGCAGTGAGGGGCCAGATAAAGATCTGGTCCTTGGAGCCAAAAAGGTTCCTCACACTGACTTGTAAGCAGTATCTCTATTATTTTAAGTACCAACATCAGATAACTGATTTCAGGGTGGGGTGGGGGACCAGAAGAACAGGTCTGAAGCTGAGGGTGGGGATTCAGTAGTATAAAAACTCCAGAGCTGGTATTTTGAATTTCACTGGGGAACTTTCATTCTGAACATGAAAAATAAACATCTTTGAAATATTCAGCACTGGAATTTTTGTAAGCATTTGTGCTTTTGCAATGAAGGTGCTGGTTTTGGTGTATAAAGCCCTATACAGCTTGGGACCAGGATACCTGAAAGATGATCATCTTACCCCTTGTATATCCAGTCAATCACTGTGCTCTGCAGGTGAGGGCCTCCTGCAGATACAGTCTTATCAGGAAGTCCGTACCATACAACATAGGTTTAGTGTTGTGGCACTGACCCTGTGGAATCCCCTCCCCTTAAATATTAGACATCTCTGTTGTCTTTTCGGCACCTACTGAAGACCTTCCTCTTTCATCAAGCCTATTAAGTAAAGATCTTATCTCAGTCTGCCACTGGGTTGGAATTACTTTTTTAGATGTTTTTTAAAGATGTTTTGTTTTTAATACTAAAACTTGTGGACATTCAAAGAAGCTGAATGTTGGAAGA
This sequence comes from Rhineura floridana, assembly GCF_030035675.1. Taxonomy (NCBI): domain Eukaryota; kingdom Metazoa; phylum Chordata; class Lepidosauria; order Squamata; family Rhineuridae; genus Rhineura; species Rhineura floridana. Next base: position 13,148,618 of record NC_084492.1, on the reverse strand, counting down.
TTCAGGACAGACAAAAGGAAGTACTTCTTTACTCAGTGCATAGTTAAACTATGGAATTTGCTCCCACAAGATGCAGTAATGGCCACCAGCTTGGATGGCTTTAAAAGAAGATTAGACAAATTCATGGAGGACAGGGCTATCAATGGCTACTAGCCGTGATGGCTGTGCTCTGCCACCCTAGTCAGAGGCAGCATGCTTCTGAAAACCAATTGCTGGAAGCCTCAGGAGGGGAGAGTGTTCTTGCACTCGGGTCCTGCTTGCGGGCTTCCCCTAGGCACCTGGTTGGCCACTGTGAGAACAGGATGCTGGACTAGATGGGCCACTGGCCTGATCCAGCAGGCTCTTATGTTCTTATGTTCTTAAGATGTTTCAGATGTTTTCAGTGTTATATCATTTGTCTGCTGCCTTGGGCTTTTTCTGGGAGGAAGGTCAGGATATAAATTTAATAAACACACACATACACACACACAATGGATAACATGTGAAGAAGTATCTCTAGGAAAAGATTCCAGGAGCTGCTTCCTGATCTCATTATATCACAGCTGGACATTGCAGAACCTAGACAAAAGCTTCTATTCAGGTCAGACCCCAAAATCAAAATGATATGATCACATTCATTGTCTTGCTAGATCACATCAAGGTTGATTTACTCCAGCATTCAGTTTCCTGTGGTGACCAGCCAGATGCTTCTGTTGTGCTCACAAGGAGAACATGATGAAGATAGCCCATTCCCTGTTGTTTGTCTCCACCATCTGGTAATCATAGGTAAACTGCTTCTGGACATGGGGGTTCTATTTAGCTACCATGGTTAAAGTCATCTTAGTAGTGGTCATCAGTTCTATTCTATGCATGTGAAATAAATATAGGTATAGAATGTGTGTGTGTGTGTGATCCTGGAAAATCTTCACCAAATTCCAGCGTCCTTTCACAGAGGGATGCCATGAGGCTTTCAATCCAAGGCAACATATGCTCAGCAAAATACACATCTATGGCATGGAAAGAGACGCTGCCAATGCATTACAACAGCTCCTCCCTTAGGCTTGTCAAAACAGCTGCCAATATCAAATGCCAGTTAAGCTTCCCCTCCTACACACCTGCCTGCCGGTACTCCTCTTTATCCGAGTTCCTCTATTCAATCTTCTAGCAGAGTGTTTTTGCAACCTTGGGCCCCCAGATGTTGCTGGACTACAATGGCCATCATCCCTGACCATTGGACAAAACTGGTTAGGCATGATGGGAGTTGTAGTCCAGAGACCCACAGTTGAAGCACACTGATTCTAGTACAGTACATGGATGCAAGTTTAAAAAATAAGCATCTGCAGCTTGTAGAGGTGGCATGGCCCTCCAAGAGAACTGATTGGAATAAACAGCTGAGACACAAACGATGGATAAACTAGGGTCACAACTTTGTTTAACTTTTACAACTGAGATCTGCAGTAAGAAGCTGAATTGCTTTGTGAGAAATACCATTTGAAGCAGGGGTAGCCTCCTCCTTGGCTGTGTATCTATGGGCAAGCCAAACCATGCACCGGGCATGAGCAGTAAGCATCCCGGGTCTGGCTGGCTGGCAAACTCTTAGCTCAGGAAGGCCATTTGACTTATTGCCCCCACAAGCCCCAGGTGCTAGGGTATGTCCTCCAGGCAGGCCTGCAAAGGGGTCCACTCCCCATCCCAGAATCCTTCTTAGGACAAGTCTAGGGAAGCCCCCCTTTTCACCATAAAGATGCCTCAGAGCACACTGCAAAGCAAAGCACTAACTGAGGCCAAGTGTTCCATTGGGCCCAAGGATGCTTATGCTGAGGATCTCTGGCTGATACAATTCATGCTATACAAGGGGGAGGGAATCAGCTCTGAACAAAGAAGAGCTCTTCTGAATGGAGGATAAGGCTATCACTGGCTACTAGATCTGATGGCTATGCTTTGGTCAGAGGCAGCATGGCTCTGAATACCAGTTGCTGGAACCTACAGGAGGTGAGAGTGCTCTTGTGCTCAGATCCTGCTTGCAGGTTCCCCATAGACATCTGGTTGGCCACTGTGCCTTGGACAGCTCCTTGAAAGTTTGGACTAAAACCCAGAGCATGTTCCACCACCCCACTGACATGGAGCCAAAAGCCACCACTGCACTGCGAGAACAGGATGCTTGACTTGGTGGGTTACTGGTGTGAACGATCTGCTCTTTTTATGTTTTTATTTCCACATAGCATCTCTGGGCCATAACATAAAAAGAGAGTTTTGTAATGCTGCCTGCTATCAACCTCAGTATGCTCTCCTAGGGTCTGTGGACTTTGACTTGACCGTGCTAATGGACCCACCCCCTAGTTCCATAGGCAGTCTTTTATGAAGCTTGATATCCTGCCCCCTGACCTCAAAGTCAGCTCAGGCTCCCGGGGGCCCTAGCTACCACTCCTCCTCCTGCCTGCTGCCCCACAGCAGAATTTTCAGAGGTTCCTGGAAGTTCATGCATGATTATGTCACCTGATCTGAGGCCAATCTCTGGTGGCTGAGGTAAGGTCTTGCCTGCGTGCATATGAAGAGTGACTGAATATCACTGCTTTTGTTCTTCTGTTCCAACCTAGAACTCCGAACAAATGGGCAAATATTAACTTTGGCTTCACTTGATAAAGTCCTCTCCCCCAGCTTCATGTCTTCAACAGCTTTCCCTTTATGGACTTTGATAAGACAGCCTGAGATAAAGAGCAATTAAAAGTAGCTGATTAATATCACGTTTGCCAATTATTAGTTAATATTCTCAGTTACTTTCCCTGTAACCTTTTCCGTACAAACTATGTCCACAGGGCTTGGTTTTCAGCAAAGGCCTTTTACCTTGGCCCTGCACACTTCTTTAAAAAAATTCTCCTACTCACATTTGATGCACCTTCATTTAAGGATACAATATGTATGCACAGGTGTTCTCCCTGCAGAAGGGAGTATTTGGAAGCCTCAGCTGATACAGAGTGCAGTTGTCTGTCCTGGCAGCAATGATGGGTAAACTCCCCCCAGGCTTGATCCAGAGTGAGACTGTCAATTGCGAGGAAATGTGGAGAATAAGTTTATTTATGATAACGTGTATGTCAGAGGTCACCAACTTTTTTAGGCCAGTGGGCACCCTTGGATTTTGAGTGAGTGCAATGAGGGCCACCCCTTCTGCACCCCCCTCCCCAAATCAGCCTCTCCACCAAGACAGAAAGAGAGAATATACACACACTTCAGATCTCTTGAAAAAGTGATCTTCCAAAAGTCCACACTGGTAGAATTAATCTGAGCACATGGAAAGCACACAGAGCTGAAAGGGGAAGTGAGAAAGAACAGCACTTTTCCAACTTTCTCTTTCAGATCTATATACTTTTCAGGGGAGAAAAAGACAACCACCATCAGCATCTTCTGACCGAGGGGGTGGTGGGGGAGGCACAGAGGCTCCTCAGTTGCTAGAGGAGGACCTCAAGGATTCCACTGGGCCCATGGATACTGGTGACCTCTGGCTTATATCATTCATGCTATTCAAGGGAATGGGATATCAGCTCTGAAGAAAGAAGAGTTCTTCTGAATGGCTGGCTCTTGGCAGCCACTATTTTATTTAACTTCAGTGCCTTAGATGCTCCCTATATTCCTAACAGGAAGTATCTGTTTTCATGGGGAAGTGTCATAGCTCAGTGGTAGAGCATCTGCTTTGCATGCAGAAAGTCCCAGGTTCAATCCCTGGCATCTCCAGGTAGGAATGATATCCCTTCCTGAATCCCTGAAGAGCCACTGCCAGTCAGTGCAGACAATATTGAGCTTGATGGACCAATGGTATGACTCAGTATAAGGGAGCTTCCTATGTTCCTGTATCCCTAGCAGAATAACACTGAACATTAACTGAAATTCCTCAAAGGAGAATATCCTGAGAAAACTGTTGGAAACTTAGGAAAAGGGAGCTGTTTTATACTGCATCAGGCCATTGGTCCATCTAGCTAAGCATTGTCTACACTGACTGGCAGTAGCTGTCCAGGATTTCAGGCATGGAATCTCTCCCATCCCTACCTGGAGATGCCAGGGATTGAAACTGGGACCTTCTGCATGCAAAGCAGAGGCTCTGCCGCTGAGCTACAGCCCTTTCCCTAGTGCATGCCAGAGGCAGCCATGCTAAAGGTATGGGCACAAATGGAACATTAGCCAGGGCCCCCTTTGTGCCTGATGCATTTCCAAGATTATCCCCACCACTGAACAAGTTGCCCACTTCTGCCACTGATGAAGGTCAAACAAAGATGTAAAGCAAGCAACCACAGATAAAATACTCACTAGCCATATTGCATATTATGAGTGAAAACTTGGAGCATGACAGAGCGAGATGGATGCTGACTCAGCAAACTGCAAAAATATAAATTAGCAATTGGATGGGCAATGCTTATGAACGAGAGAATTGGAATTCTGGAACAGATTCATGACTGCTTGCGTCCAATGATTACATTTAGCCAAGGCAAAGAAGGAGATGCGAGATCTCAAAATAGCAAAATCCTTTTAGGGAAACCACTTAATCCCAGCAGGCAGACAATTTAGGAAATGAATGAAGTCTGGCAGTGGGCATGAGATCCACCACAACAGGATTCATGTCTGTCTCTTTTCTTGACATGTGGGTTGCAAGGCTCTGTTGCCAAATAAAGACAATTATTCCCCGTTAAGTTCAGAGGCTGAGTAACCAAGACTGGTTAAGTAGTGTGGGCCAAAACAGTTACTAACAACAATTAATTACTTGCCCTTGCTTGTTACAGTCAGTGATCAACGTGATGCATCCTCTTTGGCCCCTGAACAAAATTGCAACTTGTAAAGATTGTGCAAGGTTACCTGGAGACAAGTTGCAAATGAAGCTCCCAACTTGGCAAACACCTGATAACAGAGTTGAGTGTAGCTTCCATTATCAAAGATAATATCCATTTGCAAATCAAAGGGCATGCTTATTTATTTCTAACATCTGTGACCCGCCCATCATCAATGGAGCTCAGTGTGGTATATATTGGGATTTCCCCCATGTTTTATCCTTAGAACAATCCTGTAAATAGGTTAAGCTGAGAGATGGCAACCGACAGAAGGACAAGCAATAAGCTGTTGAGCAACCATTTGAACCCAGATTGCCACATTCCACTGATCATATCTGGCACTCACATTGCCCAGGAATGTCTGGTTAAGAAGTATCTGAATTTGCAACAAGGAACGGTAGATTCTAGGGTCACATTCACACCATACATTTACTGTGAATGATGCTGAGAGTTTAGGAGACTCCTATTCCCCTCACAGAGCTACAAAGATCCTTACAAATATTTAATAGAATAGTTGTGAGATTTGGGGGTTGAGATTGATTATGTCCATGAATCCACTTTCCAGCCTCTGATTTGGAATCTGCAAAGGAAGAAACCTGCTCTACTGGTCAGACTAGTTCCATTCATAAATTAATAGATTAAGCCAAGTCTGTCAAGTGCCCCCATTAACACATGTAAGAATCTGCCAGAGGAGCAATGTGGCCCATTAAGAACTATTTTGGAGAGAGGCCTCTCCCTTCCACACACACACACAGCAAGAAAATAGTTTGTGTGTCTGTGTGAGAGTTAGTCCGGGGAAAAGCTGGGAACTGGAAACAGAAAAGAGGCTGGCTTGTTCTCTGTACACCCAAAGCTACGGGCCTCCATATTACTCTCAGGCTGTATATATGTATAAATAAAAACTATATATCCTATAAGACACCACAGTCTCTGCTGAGCTTCTTTCCAATGAAACCAGTCCCTGAGTAAGCACTAGCACTGCTGGAAGTCTTGCACTGCTTGGAGATGGGGTAGCACACAACAGAATTTATAATCTCACCATGGATCTAGCTGTTTTATCATATAATATCTTCAACTCATCGCCATTTACTACTACTGTTACTACTACTAGGGGTTTTGTGTGTGTGTGTGACAGTACTCACTGGTACAGAATACTGGCAAATCTTTTTTGCTCCCCATAAGAGCCATTTTGTGCTGGCACCCACGGCACTTTTATCAAATGAGTAGCAGCACCTCATTGTTTGCCAAAAAAGCGCTGGCTATTACTGTTATTATTCACTCTTTGTACATTATTTTGTTTTTATGTTTGCCGTACATTATGCCCTGGGCTCTTTCCAAGGAAGTCATCATCATCATCATCATCATCATTGCATTGTCCTGATGTGTCCATTTACATCATGGGGCACATTCCCTTCTGGGCAACCATCCAAGGGACCAATAGTGGGCAAGGCCAGAGGCAACAGTAGATAGACCAACCAATGTAAAGTTTGCCTTTTATACAGCTGGCTCATTTCTATCATATCCCTTTCTATTCTCCATCCAAACAAGAGGCATTATTAGAGTTCAAGGATACATACCAACCAGTCAAAAACACCTGGAGGTGTGAAGCAAGGTAAGTGAGGAGTCTGGCCTAGGGAGAGTTCCAAGGGCCATACAGAGATGGCTTGAGGGCTATATTTGACCTAACCTGACCTGATGTACACACACATGTGCATTAAAGTCAAGTTGCATCTGCTTGGAGATTTAGGGTTGTATTCAACTAACTCCTACTCAGAGTCAACAAGGGATGGGGGAGAAATTAGAATCAGTTTGCATTTAAAGCCAAATTTATCAAATTCACACTTTCCAAAACAATATAAGAACCAAAACACAGCCATCCTTTGAAATTCACACTTATCTGAATGTTGTGATGCAGTCCTGCAACCAATGTTTATAAAAAAAATGCATAGATTTGGGGAAAGTGTGCACAAAATAAATATACTGGCGAAATTGCTATACAAAATGCATTATATTAGGATAAATTGCTTACAAAAATGTATACAGTAGTCAACACTGCACTAAATTAGGAATGTACACTAAACTGCTGAAGAATTTTTCAAAAAAGCACAAATTGCTGCAGAAATGTGGAGAACCAATGGGTCTCCTTGGAATACCACCCTGCCTTAAAACAAGCAAAGGTTATATCCCAGGCCAGGATGGTGAGCTGGGGCTTTAAAAAAGTGAAGGCGATGATGCCATTGATTCACTGAGCCACCACCTTGGCAACAAGTCTATATAATCTCTCCACCCAAAGAGAAACAAGTTTACTCTTAAGGGTAATTGCACCCTTCCAGGCAAGGTGGTGGCAAGCTGTAGTTAAAGAGGTAATCAAAGCAGAGAGGTGAGAGAGGGGAGGGAGAGAGAGAAGAACAATCCCATTTATATAATTGGACAAAGTAGAAAGACGCAGATTTCAGTTTCAAAGGGAACAGATTGGGTAATGCATTATGTATTAATTCTTATCTGAGAAGGGTAGTTATAAAATTGAACCAGACCCATGTGGCAAGCAAACATATAAATTGTGTCTCCTTTTAATCTGGCAATTCACACAACCACCAATTGTTTTATGGATCTGCCTCCCGAAACTCTGTCTGGCAGTAACCTATAGCCTGCTCAATCATTTGGGGACTGTGCTGATGTACCTGTGATCTCAAAGTCGAAACCATAATGGGCTGGTGTAGTCCAGGCATTCAATGATTCACATGGGTGGATTTCAGTTTTAAGAGATTGTGCTTATTTTACATTGGGGATTTTGAATCTGGCTGCATAACAAAACCTGAAATGGCAATGTTTCCAGTGCCAGCAAGGGGGAGTCATAAAAGAAGTGGGAAGGAACCAGAACACTCTTAGAATCTTCTATCAGTTGAAAGGAAGGAAATGGAAAAACTACAAGTCCACAGAACATTGCTTTCTAGATAAGAACACCCCACTGCTCAACAGTCTCTCTTCCTGAGCTAGCCGGGCTGGTCTCGGGGTTGGTGTTGGAATCACCTAGGTTTGTTGTACTGGGGGACTTCAACATCCATGCTGAGACCACTCTGGCGGGAGTGGCTCAGGATTTCATGGCCTCCATGACAACCGTGGGTCTGTCCCAAGTAGTATCTGGTTCCACTCATGCTGCTGGCCACACTCTGGACCTTGTGTTCTGTGCTGGATGGGATGATGGTGATCTTGGTGTGGAGGAACTCTCTGTAGTTCCGTTGTCATGGACAGATCACTACCTGGTTGGGTTTATTTATTTATTTATTAAATTTATATACCGCCCGACTAGCGATAGCTCTCTGGGCGGTGAACATCAAAAATACAATAAAATTACACAATCTAATAGAACAAGTATATAAAAATTGTACAATATAAAATCAGATTACAACAATTTAAAATTAAATTAAATTACATTAAAATGCCTCAGAGAAGAGAAAGGTCTTAACTTGGCGCCGAAAAGATGGTAGTGTCGGCGCCAAGCACACCTCCTCGGGGAGACTATTTCATAATTCGGGGGCCACCACTGAGAAGGCCCTAGATCTTGTCAGCACCCTCCGGGCCTCCCTATGAGTCGGGACCCGGAGGAGGGCCTTCGTAGTAGACCGTAGTGTATGGGCGGGTTCATATCGGGAGAGGCGTTCCGACAGATATCGTGGTCCCGCGCCATATAAGGCTTTATAGGTTAATACCAACACTTTGAATCTGGCCCGGAAGCATATTGGAAGCCAGTGCAAGCGAGCCAAGACAGGTGTTATATGCTCAGACCGCTTAGTTCCTGTTAGCAGTCTGGCTGCCGCATTTTGCACTAGCTGTATCTTCCGAACCGTCTTCAAAGGTAGCCCTACGTAAAGCGCGTTGCAGTAGTCCAGACGTGAGGTTACCAGAGCATGTACCACTGATGTGAGGTCTTCCTTACTCAGATAGGGACTCAAAACCTCTGCAGGGGTGGGGGACAAATTAGGATGGTCCGCCCCAGGAGGCTGATGGATCCGGATGGTTTCCTGAGAGCTCTTGGGGTTTTTCCTGACACTTCGGCAGGCGATTCTGTTGAAGCTCTGGCTGACCTCTGGAATGGGGAAATGGCCAGGGCGGTGGACATGATTGCTCCTGAGTGTCCCCTCTCATGGAATGGAGCCAAACCAGCCCCCTGGTTTACCAGGGAGCTGATGGTGATGAAACAAATGAGATGGAGACTAGAGTGACATTGGCGGAAGACTCGGAGCGAGTCTGACCGAACACGGGCTAGAGCCTATCTGAAGGCCTACTCTGTGACAGTGCGGGCAGCAAAGAAATTATTCTTTTCAGCCACTATTGTGTCTGCGGGGAGCCAACCAGCAGAGCTGTTTCGAGTGGTCAGGGGTCTCCTACATTCTGGCCCCCGAGAGGGTAATATAGACCACTCATCAACCCGCTGTCAAGAATTTGCACGGCACTTCGCAGACAAAATTGTTCAGATTCGTTCCGACTTGGATGCTATAGTTGATACAGGCTCAGTGGATGTAACTTTGGCTCCTGCTTGTCCAATAATAATGGATTATTTTCAACTTGTACAACCCGAGGATGTGGACAGGATTCTTGGAGAGGTGAGGCCCACCACATGTCTGTTAGACCCTTGCCCTTCCTGGCTTATTAAAGAGGGGGCCTGGCCGAGTGGGTGAAGGAAGTGGTCAATACCTCCCTACAACAAGGCAGAGTTCCAATGTGCCTAAAGAAGGCAGTTGTAATGCCTCTGTTGAAAAAGCCCTCCCTGGACCCCTCTATTATGGATAATTATCGGCCAGTGTCTAATATCCCATTTCTGGGCAAGGTAATAGAGTGTGTGGTGGCCTCCCAACTACAGGGATTCCTGGATGAAACAGATTATCTAGATCCATTTTAGTCTGGTTTCAGACCTGGTTATGGGACGGAGACAGCTTTGGTCACTTTGGTGGATGACCTACGCAGAGAACTGGACAGGGGGAGTGTGTCCCTGTTGGTTCTGTTGGACCTCTCAGCGGCTTTCGATACCATTGACCATGGTATCCTTTTGGGTTGCCTTACCAGGATGGGACTTGGGGGCACCGTTTTACGATGGCTCCATTCCTTCCTGGAGGGTCAAACCCAGAAGGTGGTGCTAGGGGATTCCTGTTCGACTCCTTGGCCGTTGGCCTGTGGGGTCCCTCAGGGTTCAAGAATGCATATTAGAAATTAACATGCAAACAAAAGATGACTTTCGCCTCCACCCCTAGTGCCAGGTGAGCTTCTCTGGGGACAGCATTCCATATTATCTATTAGGGTTATGCATGCCAGTTCCCAATCCATTTCGGGTCCTGATCCAGCATTTTGATGCATCCCTGATCCAACCCAGGACAATCCGGGGTCGACCTCACCTGGATCCAAACAGATTTGGGGGCCTTGCACAGTCATGTGGTTGGAAGGGAGGGAAAGGGAAGCGTACCTCTCCTTCTCCCCTTCTTCCAGCCATATAATCAAGGTTTGAAGCCCTAAATAAACATAGTCAGGAGAGGGGATTCACACAGGCTTCCTGCACGTCTCCTCCTTCCCATCTCCTCACCAGCAGACTACCCCTCCTTTCAACAGCCCCAGATTGCTCTGGGTGGATCTGATCTGACCCAGGGTGATCTGGGTCTGCCTCAGCCCAATTTCACCAAACCCCAGGTCAATATCAGTTGGCCCCAATTTGATTCAGGAAGCAGGATTCGGCAGGATCCAGTGGACAGCCCTGTTGTCTATTATAAGCAAACACTGAAATGCACTGTTGTGTAATGGTCAGTGAGATTGACTGGGAAGACCAGGGATAGCTAAAGGATTCAGGAGCCCTTGGGTTGCGATGGCCCATGGCCCCTTGCTACATCATGGGCCTCAACTAGGGATGGGAGAGAAATTCAATTCAGTGGGGATTCTGGATAGCAACTGTCATGGGCAGAGCTAGTCCATATGGCTTTGTGACTCCCTTTGCATATTCATTCAATGCTTGGAGGGAGTTGTGCATTTCATGTTTCTCTCTCTGCTCAACCTACCCTACAGGGTTGTTGTGATGATAAAATAAGCGAAGAGTCATGTGTTCCACCAGCAGCTTTTGGGAGGAGAGGTGGGATATAAATATTTTGAAAAACAGGAAGATTACAGCTTGATGGAATATGCTGGAATATGCATTGTCTCCATGCATAACAGTGCACAGCTCCAGAAATGCCTTTCTAATTTTGATCTGGCAATCCCCCCAAAATGTTGGACAATAGGAACTCCCCTGATTACCCTTAGTGGTCTCACTCGCCACTACAAAGAGATGAGATCTTATTTCACACACTTGAGAGCTCTTCTGAATTGCAAATGAGTCACTGGTGGGGGAGTTATAACAGCCAAAGGCCAGTAACCTGTTTCAGCTACATTCTGGGTCCAAGGTTTCCCTCTCTATCTTTGGCAAGAGTACACAGATATCCAGAGCTACAAAAATTAAATGAGTTATGTAGATAAAAAATGTTGTTTGTTCTTGACAAGCTGGGGGAGGGGAAACTTCCTTGAACTTTGTTCCTGCTCTGTAATTAGTCTGTTATTTATACAGTTATTTTGTTGCACAAGAAATTAAAGGGGGGGGAACGCAACAAGCATGAAAAAGAATTAGCAGGAGAGTTGTTGTTATTAAAAGAATGCGGTTCACAAAGAAGTAAAAGATAACAGCAAAACAACACATATCAAACAGATTCTAAAAATGTAGCTACCCAGGGCCGGTTCTAAAGGTTGGCCAGGTTTGGCACTGACCCGAGGGCCCCAGAGCTACAGGAGCCCCTGAGGGGCCCCTGAGGGGCCATCCATTCCCCTTCTGCGATCTGCCCCCCACCCACCCCCACTTACCTGTCAGCTGGCTTTTTAGCATTGCCCTTAATGAAGATGGCGGCCGCAGCTTCCCTAAGATACTGAAGCCGCTGCCACCATCTTAGTTGATGGCAGAGATGTGTGCACGTAGCACGCATGTGTGCCATCAACAAAGATGGCGGCAGAGGCTTCATTCCCCTTAGGGAAACCGCGGCCGCCATCTTCATTAAGGGCAATGGTAAAGATTAGACAAGTAGGGGCTGTGGGGGGCGCACGGGGGGACACGCGTGCACACATACGTGTGTGCGCACACACACCCCGGGGGGCCAGGGCAAGCTGATGCCCAAGGGCCCCCGCATGCCTGAAGCTGGCCCTGTAGCTACCCACAATTAAAATACATAGTGAAACCATTTAATCAAAGCATTCAAAAGCCTATAATTAAAATGTATAATAAACTAGCCTGTTAAAGTAGTGCAATGGTTAAACCAACCATTACAGCAGGAGGTCCAAGTCAGGAGATTATAACCCCACTTTTGCAGGGTTCTAAGTCTGCTTTCATGCTCCACTTTATTTCGGTTATTCTGATGATTTCTTACCTGGTGATTTGCGCATTATATTTGACATTTCACATGATGTAAAAACTAGTCCCAGACATCTAGTAGAATATAGGGGAGGTCTAGCACTAAGATCAGAAATAATCCATTTGCAAGCCAGGAAACACAGACGCTTGCGGGAGCTTTGCACTAGCTGCAGTTGTTCACGTGACAGCCATCCCAGCATGCAATGCAGTCCCACCCTTCAGATACATGGCAATTTTTTTTTGCCTGATGAAAATTGTATCGGTATTCCAGCATAGGCAAGGATAGCAGCATTCCCTTTCTGTTTTTCCCAGACACACCCCTGTGTCTAGATACTAACTCAAGCAGTGAATTATGGGGAAACTACAATATGCATGTGTATTCCAAGTGAGGGACAAAAACAAGGCACTGTTTGTTGCAGCACCGTGAAAGACAGTTGCACGAAATGCCAGCGTATTGGCCAAAAAAGCCATAGTCCCTTCACGCAACAGGTACTGCTGTGTGAAAAGAATTTTAGAAATCAGGACAGAAGTGTTACCATTTTAATTCATTAAACTAATGCAATAAGTCCCATGTCTGAATGCAGCCTAAATCATGCAGGATACCCTTATGTATAGAGGAGGCTTCCCATTTCAGATGTCACCCTTCAGTTTGTGATGGGTGATTGGCATAGCAGTGTGTCAGGGGGGAGCTTTGTGCACTTTTGTGTTTGTAGTGCTCACATGTACATTTTGCACATGAGCAGCATGCCTGGGCTTTGGTTCCGGGCATGCTAGATAAGGGAAGGGATTTCTATGGATAAGGCACCACAACTGAGAAGCCCCTTTCCCTGGTAAATACTCACCTCCAAAGACTACTTTTCTTTTTGGAGGTAGATTGTAGGGATTTATGAATGAGTGTAGTTCTCATCCATGTCCCTTTCAGATATGTTTCTCCACAAGTATGTTCCATCCTTAAAAAAAAAAGTAATTGGTGCAGAAATGTGCATTTAAAACACTGTCAGGGGTCCCATGTTCCTTAACAAGCTGAAAATCTTCAGAACCTCATACGTGCATTTTCACACGTATGCACGGCATTTTGTTATATTTTTGCCTTCAAAAATCTGCTGGATATTTGGATATGCCCATTAGCCCAGGAGGTGTGGATCAGCTCAGTTCATACAGTGGAATTTGCCAAGATCAAATTGTCTGAGCATCCTTGCTTTAGGACTCCTGTCACTCTTTTCCCCTTTGCTATAGTATAACTCACAATGGGTTCAAATCTTTTGGTAATTATCAAGGACATGTTCATATATTCCCATTTAACGGAGGGGGAGGGAAAAGTCAATGTGATTGCCATCCACAGTGGGAAGTTACTTGTTAGCCAGAGCAGACAGCAGGCTGCCATTTTTCTTCTTCTCACATACCTTCTGCTCCAGGCTATGACATTTCTTGTCATTTTCCTCCTCTTGTGCCTTCAAGTCCCTTCTCATCAAGAAGCAAATGGCTGCAAAGTTTGCTGAGAGTCAAAGAAGCCCAGGAACTTTCAATATGGCTGTGATTCTCTTAGATCTGACGGCCATCATCTGTCCAACATAAAAGATGCACGGGGACTTTTCCGACAGTCAAGAAACTGTTTCTTGCAGCTGCCCAGCAAACTTGGGACTCTGGTGACATGTGCATTATCATTTAGCTAGGCTTGGAACAGGGCCAAAATCCTGCAATTTTTAATGCTTAATTTTATTTTTTAAATTTAATTTAACTTTCATTTCATTTTTTAATTTTAATTTTATTCAACATATTTCTTCTCTGCCCTGCCTCAGAAGAGTCCAGAGCAGGGCAACAAAGGGGTGTGAATAAAATTATTTACAAAATATAGGAATACATTAACATTAATAACTAACAACAGCTAACAAGATTTTAAAAAAACAGGCTAAAAACATAAAACAAAGGAATGGAGAACACCTAGGCTGCATTCAGACCTGGGAGTTATTGTGTTAGTTTAAGAGAGTAAAATGGTAGCACTTCTGTCCCAATATCTAAACTTCCTTTCATATTGCAGTACCTGTTGCATTAAGGAACTGTGGCTGTTTTGGTGCAACTCTCTTTCACACAGCTGCAATGAACAAGGCCTAGTTTTCATCCCTCACCCCTTATATACATGAACACTATAGTTCCCCCATAATTCACAGCTTTAGTTAGCATCTGGACACAGGAGTGTGTGTGGAGAAAGGAAGAAGGGAATGCTGCTACTTGTGCCTATGCTGGAATATCAGTACAATTTTCATCAGGCAAAAAAAATCACAGTGTGCCTAAAGAGTAGGAACGTCTTGCATGCTGGGATGCCTGTCACGTGAGCAGCTGCAGCTGGCACAAAGCTCCCACGATCTTTTGGGTTCCCAGGCTTGCAAACAGATTATTTCTGGTATTATTTATCATGAAAATTAGCACTAAACTTCCTCTAGATTCCATGAGATTCCTGGAGCTAGCTTTTACATCGTATGAAATGTCAAACATAATGCACCAATTACCAGGTAAGAAGTCATCAGAATAACAAAATAAAGTCCAGTGTGCAAGCAGCCATAAACTATAATCTAAGATGCCTTGACAAATAGGAAGGTCTTCACTTGGCACCAAAAGGATAGTAACCTATCCAGGCAAGCTCATTAGTCAAAATAGCTTTACAGGCAACCTTTTGATAGAACTAACAGGTTGTATGCAGCTAAGTCCTACTCAGAGTAGACCCATTGACATTAATGAACCTAAGTTAGTCACATTGATGAACTTCAATGGGTCTACTCTGTGTAGGACTAGCATTGAATACCACCCTACATTCCATTTTTTAAAACAAGAAGGAGGTACCAGGCATCACTAGGGTGGCAATGTGTCCTACTTTACAGGCATCAGTCCTCTCTCTACTTGAAGGGCAATCAGGAGAGAGTCCTCTGTTTGAAGGGTTGCCTCATCCCAGTCCTGTTTAAACATAAAGAACCCCAAGAAGGTTGAGTAGGGCCCTCGAAGTTGCCCATCGACAGTTAGGGACATAGGAAGCTGCCTTATACTGATTCAGATCATTGGGCCATCTTGTTCAGAACTGTTGACATTAACTGGAAGTAGCTCATTCAGGGTATGAGACATGGAAACTTCCCAGCCCTACCTGGACATGCTGGGGTCTGAACCTGGGACATTCTGCATGCAAAGCAGTCATTCTGTCCCTGAGCTATAGCCTAAGATCCAGTTAGTACTTGTACAGGAGATTGAACAGATTGCCTGGTCATATTCTTCTCCACTATGGTAAGATGTACTGTATTTCTATTTAAATAAATGTAATTGTTTCTAAATTTGCATATACATATAAATTAGTCCATGCAGTGTTCCTCTTTTATCCTTTTTGGGGATGATGGCAATTATTTTCCTGTTTTTTTGGCAATGTAGAAATAGTCACCGTAGAGTTCACCTGCATGAAAACTATGGTCTCCAGTGTTGACAATCAAATCTGAATTTTGCTGCATTTAGAGCTGAGCAGAAAATTCATAACTGAACTCCTTTTGCTTGACAGTCAGGGGAGTTCTGCAGGAAAGGGGAAGCCTTCACAAAACTTCTCTGTTCACCTTTTCCTTTGTCACCACATAAAGATGGAACACATAATCTTTAGATGTTGTAGGACTGAGCCCCCTCTTGCATTAAACCATATTCCAGTGCAATTGCTTCCTTCAAAATGTCCATGATTTGAAAAATCACCAGTGGATAAACCCACCCAATGGAATTCTCTAAAACAATCTGTCCCACCAGATTTTGAGGGTAGGTTGTTACAACATTACATTTTGGGAAGGGCTGTAAGATTCTGCTCAAAATGGGAGATCACTGAGTCTTCAAAATGCCAGGTTCATATATTTCATTGTATCTTTAGGGCTGATTCTGACTTTAGATTGGAACATTCTCACATTAAATGTGGCAGTAAACTCAGTTTTCCCCACTGATTGTACATATGACAATGAGCTACACCTAATCTTGGCTCTGTGACAGGAGTGTCATTTCAGTATTCAGTGATAAAGAGTAGGGATGCAGGAGAAATTATATTCAGTTCACATTTAAAGTCGAACTTATCAAATGTGCACTTTCCGAAACAATATGAGAACCGAAACACAGCCATCCTTCAAAATTCACATTTATCTGAATTTTGTGATGCAGTTTGTCAATCAGTGCTTACACAAATGCATATATTAGAGGAAAGTGAATATAAAAATGAATATATTGTTGAATATGTTTATTGATCCATTGACCATTACAAAAAATGAATATATATATAAGGGAAACATGCAAAAATGCATTATATGACGAGAAATGGGTTGAAAAATATGTACATTAGTCAAGTCTGCCTACAAAAAAATGTGTTTATTTGGAGAAATTCACACTAAAATGCTGGAGAATTTTCATGAGGATGTTTTTTTTAAAAAAAAAAACATGAATTGCTGCAGAAATGTGAAGAACCGAATGTCAGATTGGAAAAATGAGAAACTGAGAGAACTGAAACTGACAAATCTTTCCATGTCTAACTCTCACAGAAATGAATATTCCAGGCTGAAAATTATAGGCAATTAGGATTGGGGGAGAAATTTGATTCAGTTCACATTTCAAACTGAATCTATCAAATCTGCCCTTTCCAAAACAATATGAGAAGCAAAACACAGCCATCCGTTGAAATTTGCACTTTTTTGAATTTTGCAATGCAGTTCTCCAACCAAGCAATATTTACAAAAATGCATATATTAGGGGAACATGTGCATAAAAATAAATATATTAGTGCAGTAGGTACAAATTAAAAACTGCTGCTTATTCCAGCACCTCCATTGCCATTTTATCCTCAAAAAAGCCACATGATGTAGGTTAGGCTGTGAAATAATTATTGACTGAAGGTCACCCAGTCAGTCCCATGGCTGAGTATGGATTAGGGATTTCAATTTCAGTTCTCTCCATTTCTCATTTTCCTAATCTTAAATTCATTTGTTAACATTTGTGCAGCAAATTGCGATTTAAAAAAAATCCTCATGAAAATCCTCCAGTAAATAGTGCAAATTTCTCCTAACAAACATGTATTTGTTAGGCAGTTTTGACTAATGTACACGTTCTTGCAGTGATTTCTCCTAATATAATGCTTTTTTGGATGTTATTTTCACCTATATATTCATTTTTAGGCACACTTTCCCCTAACATATGCATTTTTGTAAACATTTTTTTGGTTGGACAACTACAAAATTTGAATAAGTGAATTTTAAAGGGTGGCTGAGTTTCAGTTCTCATACTGTTTCTGAAACTTGATATATTCAGATTTAAATGCAAACAATCAA
This sequence comes from Rhineura floridana, assembly GCF_030035675.1. NCBI lineage: Eukaryota > Metazoa > Chordata > Lepidosauria > Squamata > Rhineuridae > Rhineura > Rhineura floridana. The sequence continues at coordinate 13,131,087 of NC_084492.1, read as the reverse complement.
ATACCTCCCCCATTCCTAGTGTGGATTTGAATCTAGATCTCCTCAATTCTAGTTCAACACTCAAACCACTAGATTGTACTACTCTCAATTGTGATGGTTCCATACATAAGAACATAAGAAGAGCCTGCTGGATCAGGCCAGTGGCCCATCTAGTCCAGCATCCTGTTCTCACAGTGGCCAACCAGGTGCCTGGGGAAAGCCCGCAAGCAGGACCCGAGTGCAAGAACACTCTCCCCTCCTGAGGCTTCCGGCAATTGGTTTTCAGAAGCATGCTGCCTCTGACTAGGGTGGCAGAGCACAGCCATCATGGCTAGTAGCCATTGATAGCCCTGTCCTCCATGAATTTGTCTAATCTTCTTTTAAAGCCGTCCAAGCTGGTGGCCATTACTGCATCTTGTGGGAGCAAATTCCATAGTTTAACTATGCGCTGAGTAAAAGAAGTACTTCCTTTTGTCTGTCCTGAATCTTCCAACATTCAGCTTCTTTGAATGTCCACGAGTTCTAGTATTATGAGAGAGGGAGAAGAACTTTTCTCTATCCACTTTCTCAATGCCATGCATAATTTTATACACTTCTATCATGTCTCCTCTGACCCGCCTTTTCTCTAAACTAAAAAGCCCCAAATGCTGCAACCTTTCCTCGTAAGGGAGTCGCTCCATCCCCTTGATCATTCTGGTTGCCCTCTTCTGAACCTTTTCCAACTCTATAATATCCTTTTGGAGATGAGGCGACCAGAACTATACACAGTATTCCAAATGCGGCTGCACCATAGATTTATACAACGGCATTATGATATCGGCTGTTTTATTTTCAATACCTTTCCTAATTATGGCTAGCATGGAATTTGCCTTTTTCACAGCTGCCGCACACTGGGTCAACATTTTCATCGTGCTGTCCACTACAACCCCGAGGTCTCTCTCCTGGTCGGTCACCGCCAGTTCAGACCCCATGAGCGTATATGTGAAATTAAGATTTTTTGCTCCAATATGCATAATTTTACACTTGTTTATATTGAATTGCATTTGCCATTTTTCTGCCCATTCACTCAGTTTGGAGAGGTCTTTTTGGAGCTCTTCGCAATCCCTTTTTGTTTTAACAACCCTGAACAATTTAGTGTCATCAGCAAACTTGGCCACTTCACTGCTCACTCCTAATTCTAGGTCATTAATGAACAAGTTGAAAAGTACAGGTCCCAATACCGATCCTTGAGGGACTCCACTTTCTACAGCCCTCCATTGGGAGAACAGTCCGTTGATTCCTACTCTCTGCTTTCTGCTTCTTAACCAATTTCTTATCCACAAGAGGACCTCTCCTCTTATTCCATGACTGCTAAGCTTCCTCAGAAGCCTTTGGTGAGGTACCTTGTCAAACGCTTTTTGAAAGTCTAAGTACACTATGTCCACTGGATCACCTCTATCTATATGCTTGTTGACACTCTCAAAGAATTCTAATAGGTTACTGAGACAGGACTTTCCCTTGCAGAAGCCATGCTGGCTCTGCTTCAGCAAGGCTTGGTCTTCTATGTGCTCAGTTAATCTAGCTTTAATAATACTTTCTACCAGTTTTCCAGGGACAGAGGTTAAGCTAACTGGCCTGTAATTTCCGGGATCCCCTCTGGATCCCTTTTTGAAGATTGGTGTTACATTTGCCACTTTCCAGTCCTCAGGCACGGAGGAGGACCCAAGGGACAAGTTACATATTTTAGTTAGCAGATCAGCAATTTCACATTTGAGTTCTTTGAGAACTCTTGGGTGGATGCCATCCGGGCCCGGTGATTTGTCAGTTTTTATATTGTCGATTAAGCTTAGAACTTCCTCTCTCGTTACCACTATTTGTCTCAGTTCCTCAGAATCCCTTCCTGCAAATGTTAGCTCAGGTTCAGGGATCTGCCCTATATCTTCCACTGTGAAGACAGATGCAAAGAATTCATTTAGCTTCTCTGCAATCTCCTTATCGTTCTTTAGTACACCTTTGACTCCCTTATCATCCAAGGGTCCAATTGTCTCCCTAGATGGTCTCCTGCTTTGAATGTATTTATAGAATTTTTTGTTGTTGGTTTTTCTGTTCTTAGCAATGTGCTCCTCAAATTCTTTTTTAGCATCCCTTATTGTCTTCTTGCATTTCTTTTGCCAGAGTTTGTGTTCTTTTTTATTTTCTTCATTCGGACAAGACTTCCATTTTTTGAAGGAAGACTTTTTGCCTCTAAGAGCTCCCTTGACTTTGCTCGTTAACCATGCTGGCATCTTCTTGGCCCTGGCGGTACCTTTTCTGATCTGCGGTATGCACTCCAGTTGAGCTTCTAATATAGTGTTTTTAAACAACTTCCAAGCATTTTCGAATGATGTGACCCTCTGGACTTTGTTTTTCAGCTTTCTTTTTACCAATCCCCTCATTTTTGAGAAGTTTCCTCTTTTGAAGTCAAATGTGACCGTGTTGGATTTTCTTGGCAATTGGCCAGTTACATGTATGTTTAATTTAATAGCACTGTGGTCACTGCTCCCAATCGGTTCAACAACACTTACATTTTGCACCAGGTCCCGGTCCCCACTGAGGATTAAGTCCAGGGTTGCCATCCCTCTGGTCGGTTCCATGACCAACTGGTCTAGGGAATAGTCATTTAGAATATCTAGAAATTTTGCTTTTTTGTCATGACTGGAACACATATGTGGCCAGTCTATGTCCGGGTAGTTGAAGTCACCCATTACTACCACATTTCCTAGTTTGGATGCTTCCTCAATTTCATATCTCACCTCAAGGTCTTCCTGAGCATTTTGATCAGGGGGACGATAGATCGTTCCCAGTATTAAGTCCCTCCTGGGGCATGGTATCACCACCCACACCGATTCTGTGGAGGAGTCTGCCTCTTTTGGGGTTTCGAGCTTGCTGGATTCAATGCCTTCTTTCACGTATAGAGCGACTCCGCCACCAATACGTCCTTCCCTGTCCTTCCGATATAGTTTATATCCAGGGATAACCGTATCCCACTGGTTTTCTCCATTCCACCAGGTCTCTGTTATGCTCACTATATCAATGCTCTCCTCTAAGACCAAGCACTCCAGTTCTCCCATCTTGGTTCGCAGGCTCCTAGCATTAGCGTACAGGCACTTGTAAGCAGTGTCTCTCTTCAAGTGTCTTTGGCACTTGTGGTTAGGCCTGTGGTAATTTTGCTCTTCTGAATTTATATCCTGTGCCCCTGCTCTCACAATGCCTACTTCTAGGCCTACCCCTTTTAAAATTTCATCATTTCTTTGGTTTTAACATAAAGTGTTAAGTATGTCTCTTTTAAAAATGTGGACACAGTGGTCAGAAAGGTTTGGGCTTCCATATCTATACATTGCTAAGAAGACATGTAGCTAATTCTTTTCATGTGTGTCCTTTGCACTCAATGAAATTTGTATATGTCGGATATGCCTACTGAAGACATAATGATAAAGTTCTTTATGGCATTGACTTATTTGTAGATTTTCCCATGCAGAAGGTGGAGTCCAATGGAGGACCTTTTGCACTAAATTGCAAACATGATCTGAAGAATCAGCAGACTCCCAGATGTGATGTGGGAGATTCTGGAAAATGAGCCAAATTAACAACATCTGAATGGTGTGAAAAAGAAGCTGTGCAGAATTTCCCTTGGGATGAGCTAGAAACATATACAGCTCCCAGGCACTGGGCCAGTAAAATCTGGGCACATCACCGGAGTGTAAGGTAGAAATGAGTGAGGAGCTTTATGAAGAAACATATGTGAGCATTGAGCCAAAGAACATTATATGGGGGTGGTGAATAACAGGAGAATATAACTGCAAAATAACAATGGAAATTAATTCCATGAAATATGAAGTATTTCAGTATATTATAACAGTAGCCTTCAACTTTTTAGTTGACCCATCTTTAACCCCAACCTTCAAAACAAAAGCCATTGATTTGCAATGCAATTGTATGCATGTGTATTCAGAAGCATGTGTTGCTGTGTTCAGTTGTAATTACTTGCATATAATGTAGCCCTCTTCAAATGTTCAGAAGAACACACTGGGCTGTATCCAACTAAGTCTGACTTGAGTAGACCCAATGAGATTACTGAACCTGAGTTCGTTGTGTCCCTTAATGTTAATGAATCTGAATAGGACTAGCATTGGCTGCTGTGAGGGATGGGGATAGGAATCCAGTTCAGTTTCCATTTGAAGCTGAATTTATCAAATTCTCTTTTTCTCAACCAATATGAGAAGCAACACACAGCTATCTGTTGAAATTCACCCAAAGTTTTCAGTGCAGTTCTCCAACCAACTAATGTTTACAAAAATGCATATATTAGGGGAAAATGTGTATAAAAATGAATATATTAGTTGAAATAACATGCAGAAATGCATTATATGTTGAGAAATGGCTTCCAAAAAGGTGTACGTTAGTCAAAACTGCCTATAAAAAATGTTTATTAGGAGAAATTCACACTAAAATGCTGGAGAATTTTCATGAGGATTTTTTTTAAAAAAAAAATTGCAAATTGCTGTAGGAATGTGGAGAATTGAATTTAAGACTGGAAAAATTAGAAATGGAGAGAACCGAAGTTGGCAGATCTTTCCATCTCTAGCTACCACCCATTAGAGTTGAAACTGAGCAGGGGACTCAGCTATGACTCTGCTTCCAGTGTTCCTGTGCTAAATGCTAAACATGGATGGATGTGGTTACAATCCACTCTTCAATATGGAAAACCTGATTGTTTAGAGTTCCTGATTTACAGGGACTTTTCACCTGAATAGAATCCCCATCAAGCCTTCACATGCAATGCACAAAGGACAGCAGATGGTGTTACGACACGTGCTCTTGGGAACCTGACTGTGTGAACTTGCCACCCACATGTCCCATGAAACACACCTCCTTGAGAGGAGGGAGATCTTTTGCTATGGATAAAAACAAGCTGTTTGCCCCGAAGTGTGCATAACCAAGAAATGCAGGTCCAAACTAGAATAAAGCAAAGCTTGATTTTATTTAGAGAAAGAGAAGAATAGCATTACAAAATTACTTGGGTGTGTGGCAGCTTAATCATTAATATCCTAACCCATTCATAACTTTAAACTAAAGAGATCAAAGGACCCTGTTACTATAAAGAGTTACAAGTAAGAGAGAAAGATTACCTATCCTAGGGCTGGAGTGGGCAATTGAATACAGCTGAAGCTATGTGGAGAAGCTCTGATCCAAAACCAGGAAGGAATCTCTTGGTTTCAAGGTTTTGCACCGAGACCCAGAGTCTCTTCCCGGTTCTCTCCCTGCAGTCCCTCAATGCGTTCCTTGAGAGCATAGTACACGTGTTGCAACTCCGATTACCCTGGCCCCCCTTCTTCTCTTCACTAGACTCAAGCCTCGGTTTTAAAAGGCAACTTTTAATCTCTCCCCCTCCCGCCAAGGAGGGGTCTGGGCATCTGGTGATTTTGTGTGTGTGTGGGGGGGTTATCTGCATGTATATTTCTAACTGACCCTGAAAAACTAAGACTCCTTCTAACCAACAATGGAATTCACTGGGGCACCTAAGGGAAGCCTGCCAAGGAAGAAGATAACATTCATGCAGTAGCTTTAGTTAATTTTGTGTCTCAACAGCTGTCCTTGTTGTCCTTCGCACAACACCTCTGGAATGCATAAAGAGTCATTTAAGAAGGGGTGTAGGGTGGGAATTGTAGTTTTAGCAGGCTCCAGGGCCTTGCCTTATCGTTACAATCTCCCCCATTGAAAAACATCTGTATATACTTTTACAGATGTCTTTTCACACCTTATGCCCTTCTGTTCTGTCCTGAACTCTCATGCTTTCACCCATCTGGCATAATTGTGCCATTTGGGACAAAATCCATCTTACAAGGGCCATTAAGACAAAGAGCAGAATTATTTCACACATTAGAATCACCACAATAGGGTGTATTAGAAGATTTTAACCTCCCTTGGCTCCTTCCCCCCAGCCAAATAGTGAATCCCACCATTTATGTGCCCCATCTGTTTGATCTTAGCTGCTATATTAGTGATTGCATGATGATCATGTGTTATCTGGAGTGTGGCTTGCTCTCCCAATTTTTTCACTGTTTCTAATTGCTGCTGCAACATAGGATGAGAAAGTAACTTCTGGAGATCAGCTAGGCCATGACCTAATGCAATGGGCTTGAGGTGTTGAAACAAATTTGGATTGACTAATATTCTCTGAATGGTCCATAATGGGACTTTAAATGAAAAATCACATCCTACTATTTCCTTAATACCACAAAAGCATCTATTGATATATCTTAGCATAGGTTGTATATAATACTTATCAATAACAACATAATCACAAAATGTTCTAAGGCACACACACCCATGTCCAGAATATACAATAGTTGAACTTGATTCATTTCTTAGCATGAAAGAACAATAAGATACATTAATCATTTTGAGAGAAAAGCAATCTTGAGGGGATTCCAAACTATCATCTTCACAAACAAATCCTAAATTCTTATGGTGTTGACATCCTTTCACATTAATTGTTACCCATCTGGTATGCTTAATGATAACCCACTGGTGAAATTCCTGGGCATAAAGAACTAAATTTTGATCTACAGTGATTCCCAATGGAATTACAGGATAAACAGTAATGATTTCAGCTGCTTCTACCATTACAATGAACAACCTTAGTGCATGATTTTGCTTATCATATGTGGCATTGACAAGGCTCCACCAGTCTTCCAATTTTCTTTCTCGCTTGGAAACCTGATGTCGAATTAGGGACCTAATTTCCCTAGGTATAAACCCACTATCTGCCATGTGAATAAGTTCCAAAGCCACTGTATGGGCCCAATTCTGCATTTGAGTGCATGTAATGGCCAAGGAAATATTCTGTTGTAAGGACTGCATATTGTTTATAATTTCATGATTATCTTTTTCCATTCCCTGTTCCCACATTGGAAGTAAACTTGCTATGATTTTAGAAGTTTCAGTAGTCTTTTCCAGCGCCCTGTTGACAGGTTCTGTCATTTTACTTATTTCTTCAGTGGTATAATGTAATTTGTTGGCTAATATTTCAATATTGATAGCATCTAGAAAAGCAGCTCCAGTACCCAGCCACCCTGACAAATCCTGCTTCTTTCTCTTCCCATTCTCCCCCTCCCATAATCTCACCCAGTTGTCCCATCCCCTATTACTCATCTCTAAATAGGAAGCACAGACTGGGAATTCCTTTGCAATGTTTAATTTCTCAAATGAGACTACCACTTCCTTAAGTGCAGTCCCTGGTTTTATCAATAATTGCTGGGAGTGGTTCAATTTAATCACGTGAGATCCAACAAGAGGGCTTGCCAAATGACTTAATTCATTTACCTTTTCAATAAGGGGATTAAGTGTTATGATTTTCTTAAATGACAAACCTGCTTCCAACCTATAAAACCCTGGGGTGCTAATTCTCAATAACAGAAACATAACCTATTGACTTAAAAGGAATGTGATATTGTCCATAATGGCAATACTTTTCCTGGATAGGCATTATCCAGTCTGGAGGACCAACAGTGCGTATTTTTGTCACTTCCATAAGTCCATTGAACCGCTTCCAGTTTGTTATAGTTCTGGGATATTCTTGCCCTGTTGATGAAATCAGGACAAGAGCCAGTTCATCGGTGGATCTTCTTTTCTTGGCACTTGCCATAAAAACCTGGAAGTGCAGTGGTGATCCCTCCCCGCAAGTGACCATGAAAATGGAAATGGACTGCCTTCAAGTTGATCCTGACTTATGGCTACCCTATGAATAGGGTTTTCATGGTAAGCAGTATTCAGAGGGGGTTTACCATTGCCTCCCTCTGAGGCTAGTCCTCCCCAGCTGCCTAGGGCCTGCTCAGCTTGCCACAGCTGCACAAGCCAACCCCTTCCTTGTCCGCAACTGCCAGCTGGGGGGCAACTGAGATCCTTGGGACTATGCAGCTTGCCCACGACTGCACAGGTGGCAGGGCATGTAACCTCTGAGCCATTCACTGTGGGGGTGATCTTGAGCTGGCCCTTTATACCACGAAGACACAAGCAGGGATTTGAACTCACAGACTCTTGACTCCCAGCCAGGCTCTCTTCCCCACTGTGCTATACCAGCTCATCCAAGTGACCATAGAAATCCATAAAATGCTGCAAATTTCTTCATGAATCATATTGCTGCCTTGGGACATTTCATCAAATCGTGGGGTGCCAGAAATCATGGTGTCCACTGAAGAATCATGGCAAAAATGAACTGGCTGCTTCTGGGGACCCTTGGTGCATTTAATTAATCGAATCTCCTCACAAGCTGCGCTCTGTGTGACAGGTAGCTAATGGAGGATATTTTTTTTCCAGCTGTTGTCTCCTGGAAGCATTACTTAGTAACCCTGGAAATCGACAGGCCATCTCCACCTCTGGGTCCTGACAACAGATCCAAGCATTTGTGGGGATGGGCTCGATGCCACTATTCTCCAGAATGCCTGCCTTCCATTCTGCATGTGCTCCTAAGATTCCACATATCATCAACAGGATAGTGGGCATGTTCTGGTGCTTTAAGAAAATAACACAGAAATTATTCTTTTCCCTTCCCCTCCCATAAATCAATCCATTAAATTGCCCCAGACATTCCTTAAGCACCACAAATAGTCACTGACTCTTTAACCTTTACACTGCTTTTCTACATATCTCAAACCTTCTGTCTACATCCCGTATTCCTCAATCTTAAAACCACACCTGTCCAATGGGAACTGGGGTTTCTTCCAAATACCACCCTTTATTAAAGGTGATGTCACTATGCTTTTACCTGCTGTAGGAAAGCTTAAAACTCTTCCATGCACACCTCTGCACTCCCTTCTCCCATTCTCCCATTCTCTAATCACTTGCTTTAGACAAACTAGGCAAACATTTATATTGAGAAACTGGGAAAGAAAAAAAGCTTGCATATTGCCCCATTTAGGCCGTGTCCAATTTACTTGAAGAAAAATAGAGAAGCAGGGTGAAACAGCAACTCTTTACTGTATGTTGGTGGGCACAGACGTTCTTTAATAACAGACAGAAGTGGCCATCCTTGAAGGATACCATATTACATCTTGGGCAATGAAATCCTGAATTTGGAATGCATGCACACAACTAAAACTGGAGGGAGAAAGCACATCAGGTGGTTTGTCCTTCCACTCCTCGGTTACAAGAATTTGTACCTTCAGTGAGGCATGAAGAAAATATTTAGTATTGCAGGCATCTTTGTCGGTGTGTCTGTAAGTCTTAACCTCATGTCTTTGTCTGTCCACTATCTGAATGCACTTTCCCTGTTTCTTACCATGGGTCATACTCGCATCTTCACATTTCTTAGACTTGGGTTTGCTTACAGGATCCTTTGTTGCTTTTGTGTCCAAATCTTTTTTGTGTAATGCATTTGAATGAGATTTTGTGCTTAATTCTGATACATGTGGGATCTTCCTCTTTTGGATTTCTCTTGCTGCAGATGCAAAACAAAGGACAGTTAGTAGCACCAGCATATAACATTCCAAATACAATTGTGCTTCCATTTCTACCATGTCAGGGAGTTTCACTGGCGAACATCCTGTTTGCAGAGCAATTGCCCTGGGTTCCCTGTTACTCAGTCTGTCAGGGACGGCATACAATAACACATTTGCATCAGTGCCTGAATTTGCACACACAAAGGGTGACAATGAAGAAAGCAGCTCCCTCTTGGAATCAGGACTTTGCATCTGGTCCATTCTCATGCAGATGGCATCAGAAACCAGCTGCTGTTTGGGAAGCCAAATTGTATTAATTTTCAAAGTAAATTCAAATCCTGGATAGACTCTTCCTGAAGCTAGAAGCTCTACACTTCTTGTATTGTTTTGATCCAAAGGCTGTTTGCCAGCAAGAGATTGTTCCTTAGGAAAAGAATGTTCATTAGCAAGAGACTGTGGTGTAATAGACCCAAGGGAAACATTTAAATCTCTATTTCTTTCCATGGAAGTGGGCACATCTTGTGTGTTTTCAAGCACATCTGAAACATTTAAACGAGGGCCTGCACTTTCAGAATATCTTTTTTCCCCAACTTCTTACGAGGTGGCCGGCTGGCATGCACAGGGATGTTGTAAGCAGGGGTTGCATACTTACATCTGCATCGTTTATCCATTTTGAGTCCACACACATTCTTTTAAATGCCCGAAGTGTGCATAGGATTACTGGACAAATAAATAGAAGATTGATTTATTACTGGCTATCATTGACCTGCTCATCTTCCAATGTGATGCATACTATCATCTACCAGTAATACCCTTCTGCATCCTTCATAGGACTAAAAGGTCAGGCTCTATGCGAAAGAATAAACAAGCACAAATTTGCATCATCAAATTTCTGATTTGACATCATCAGAAATAGGAATACCCACCAACTGTGGGAGAACATTTCAACTTACCAGACACTCTATAGGTGACCGTAAGGTTAATTAGTTCACCAGTAGCAGAATGTTTGTGTTACTACTGATGCTGCCTTGTTAATTGGACACTTCAACTATTTTACTTTCAGGTCATCATTACTGTTCCTTCTGAATTTTGTGTGTATAAAATTCTTGCCTGTTCAGGATCACACTTCATGCATCCGATGAAGTGGACAGCTTTGGGCCAAAGCTTATGCCATAATAAATTTGTTAAGCTTTAAGGTGCCACAATACTCTTCATTGTTTTTACTACTCATTTTAGTGTTCTTCAAGAAGATACAAAACAACTGTCTTCCTCTCAGACAACTGGAAGCATACAAAATGACAATTCTAGCATATCTACAAAGCTGGAATGAGATGGAATGATCTAGACATTCTAGAGGTTGGTCATGAGCTTTTATGAAGGAAGGGGGGGATTGTTTTGGAAACATTTGCCATCACCCTACAATTTCTTGTCATGACCATAGGAACATAGGAAGCTGCCTTATCTCAAGTCAGACCAATAGTCAATCTAGTTCAGAATGGTATACACTAACTGGCAGCAGCTCTCCAGGGTTTTAGGCAGGGGTCCCTCCCAAGCCTACCTGGAGATGTCGGGGATTGAACCTGGGACCTTCTGTATGGAAGGCAGATGCTCTACCACTGAGCTACGGTCTTTAGGTGAGTAAGAATCCAGTCCTCTCTTTGTGTCTGGCACCTAATTTTATTTATAGGGAAGGATATAATTAAATATCAGGATTCTTCACCAATCTTGTTCTAAAAGAGTGAGATTTATCGCATGAAAATGGTGAGATATTGACAATGTTTTCTTGGGACTTCATATAAACCTTCAAGTAGGAAGATGATCTTGATGAGAAGCAGATATACATTTTGCAATACTACTGGAGAGAAATCTGTTAAGCTTGTTTGAATTATGCTTTTTCTTCTTTCCCAATGGCTCCCTCTCATGTTAAATCAAGTTTGCTTTTGACCCCCTTATCCCAAATTCCTAAAGTTCCATATTCATTGAACAATGCATTAGAGCTGAGGCCTGGTTGCCTGGGCGACCAGCACACTGCAACCAAGTAATGAGGCTGAGATGTCTCACAAGGATTGGGAGGGATACAGGGACCATTCATGGCCTGCCAAGCTTTATTTAGGCCCAGAAATGGCCCAGGTCATGGTGGTTTGGCACCAAGCAGTGGCAGCATAGATGGGTGCCAACTCCAGAGAGTGAGAAGGCTTTAGACTTCCATATCTTAGGCTTAGGGGAGAGATGGGAAGCCAACAAGATACTACAAGATATGTTCATGTGGTTGCCGCCTAGTGGCCAAACAGGAAAAGTGATTTTTTTTTTTTTTAGACAAGTTGGATCTGAGCATGCCTGAGGCCTGTGCTTTCAGGGGGTGGTTCCAAGATGGATTCCAAACTGAGAAGTGTTTGAAAGAACCTAAGAAATAAACCCAGTTATTGTTTGCAGATCCAAAAGAGTCAAAAGAGAGAGATGGAATCAACTCCTCCTTTTGACATTTGTGTGTGTGCATGTGTTTGGATCCTACCATGGGGGGGGAAGCATCCTGCATAACTCCTTATCAGGTGTCTGGCCTTGCAGGATAGGGCATGGGTGAGGAACCTTTTTCAGCCACATTCCATTCTGGGCAACCCTCACGTGGGCCACATGCCAGCGGTGAACAGAGCCAAAGGCAAAAATGGCCAGATCAACAAATGTAATTTATTTCTAAATTATTTTTATTATTAATTAATTTTTTCATTGCTTTTCTTCACAATAGTGAACCCAAATCAACTTACAATCAATAAAAAATTAAAACCTATAAAAATGAAAACAAATAAAAAGTTAAACAGCACAGAACATAAATTTAAAAGGCAGTGGGAAGCCCACCCCCTAAAAGAGGCTGCAACATCAAAAGCCCCCCAAAAGCCCTCCAAAGAAGAGAAGGGAGAAGATAAATGCTTTTACCTGGTGCCTAAATATAGATAATAATGCCAGGCATGCCTTCCTGGGGAATGCATACCATAAATGGGGGGGCCACCATGGAGAAGGCCTGTTCTCGTGTCACCATCCTCTGTACCTCATCAAAAAGGGCACATGAAGAAGGGCTCAGATGCCAAATGCAGGGTTCAGATTGGTTCGTATGGGGAAAGGCAGTTTTTGAGGATCTGGGATACTGAGCTGTATAAGGCTTTATAGGTCAACCCAGCACTTTGAGTTGAGCCCAGAAACTAATTGGTGTCCAGTGTAGTTGTGCCAAAATTGCTGTTATGTGCTTAAACTATCTTGATGCAGTAAGCAATCTGCCTGCTTAATTCTGCACCAGCTGCAGTTTCCAAACTGACTTCAAAAGCAGCCCCACATATAACACATTGCAGTAATCTAGCCTAGAGGTCACCAGAGCACAGACAACAGAAGATAGGCTATCTCCATCCAGAGACGGTCCTAACTGGGCCACCAGCCAAAGCTGATGGAAAGTGCTGTTTGCAACTGAGCCTCACATGACAGTAATGGATCCAGAAGTACCCCCAAGCTACACAAATGCTCCAGAAGGAGTGTAACCCCATCAAGGGCAGGCCATATCCCCTTCATCTGGTCAAAGGAACTACCCTCTAACAGTGCCTCAGTCTTGTCTGGATTGAGCTTCAGTTTATTGGCTTTCATCCAGTCCATGATGGAGGCAAGACATTGGTCCAGCACATCCACTGGTACACCTGGAGATGTAAAGGAGAGATAGACAGTACACTGCTGACAATGTACTCAAAATCTCCAGGTGACTCCACTCAGTAGTTTCATGTAGATGATGAACACCACACAGGATAAAATCAAACCCTGTGGAACCCCACACTGAAGGCTCCATGGAGCCAAGCAATTCTCCCCAAGCATCACCCTGTGAGAACAACCATCCAAATAGGACCAGAACCACTGCAAAGCAATGCCATCCACCCCCAACTCGGACCCCAAATAAATACATTTCAATTTTGTTTTTTCCCATGATAGTGGTTTCTAAATGCAAAATACTGGGGGGGGGAAGAAATTTCCTGGTGGAGAGAATGGTATATCACATTGCAGGAAGTGGCTGTTTTAAGTAAAATTATTTGGCTTATTTCGGTTCAGCAATGGGGGAAAAAAGTAAACAGATCTGAACAGGACTGGGCACAATTTATAGATCTTTGGAACAGTAAGCAGATGAGGGTTAGTTATAATGACAGACAGACAGACAGACAGATGACAGACAGACAGACAGACAGATAGATAGATAGATAGATAGATAGATAGATAGATAGATAGACAGACAGACAGACAGACAGACAGACAGACAGATATGAATGATTATGATTACTCATAAGGTATATATATTTTCTTCTACTACTAGAATTTGAATTTTGCCTCGTTTCCACCTTTTTTCTTTGTTCCTTTTCTTAATTTGTTATAATTAAGAGCTACATCATATTTAACATATAATAACTTCATTTACTCTGTATATTTATATGTCTTCCTGTTTACTATTATTTATTTGTTGCTAAGGATATTAGTGATGATGTATAATAATAATAATAATAAATTTCTAAATACTTAAATAAAATAAACTGATGCCCATTTTAATGTCTGAAGTAGAAAATAAGTTCCTCCAGATGAACATGGGGAATGTTCAGTGTGGGAACTCCTCAAGAACACCATGTAGGTCAGATTTGTCTATCACTGGCTCAGCTGCCCTTAATAGAACCCAAAATATACCGCCTGAGGTGGCTGCCTCGCTTTGCCTCGCATTAGGGCTGCCTCTGGCATTGTCAGCGGTTAACATCCCTGTAGATGCCCCCCCCATTCTAACTACTGTCCTTATGACAATCCACGCAGCTTAACACAGCCTACATTTTTCTTTCTCAAACTATTAACTTTCAACAGCCTGCCTAATCAATTGGCAGACAATTCTTTAGAGAGCCTCCTGAGTGGCTTCTCCTTCAATGACAGCTGTACGTGCACTGCCAAAAGTCTTTGTGAGAGTTGTAACAGAGTAACTTTTAAGCTCTTTTTTTAAAATTATTTCTAATGTTTGCTAGGTAGACAGGCGGGCTGATATACAAAAGCTGCAGAAATTCATTAGATTTGTTAATTAAAAACACGATTGTGGACCAGAAAGGTATCCCCAATTAATCACTCAGTAGATGTGTAATTCTTTTATTGACACAACTATTTATGAAATCTGCAGTTAAGCACATGCCATCTGAACAGCGGCATTCCTGCCTCAGTGAGAGAAGACCATTGGGACTAGGGTTGCCAGGTTCCTGGCCTGAGACTGATCCTGTATCTTTAGGAGAAGAGAAAGTCAGCCAAGTGCAGGTGTTCTTGCAACCCTGTAATAGGAAAAACCACAAGATGGAATTCTCCCTTCCCCCTGCACAACTTTTAAAGATACAGAAGACCTCTTGGTTGCCAGGCCCGGCCTCTGATACCAAGTGAGCAGCAGCTCTCCAGAATTTCAGGCAGGAGACGTCCCTAGTCCTACCTGGAGATGCCTGCGACCTTCTGTATGCAAAGTGGATGTTCTACCGCAGCCACAGCTTTTAACCTACGATGTTGGCTCCTCAGTCCCAGGATTGAACCTGGCACCCTTGGCATGGAAAGAAGATGCCCCCTACCACTCAGCTATGATCCTTCCCAGAGGCTCCTTGGGGTTTCAGACAAATACTTTGCCCAGGCCTGTCAATGACTCAGGGCCCATCTGCATCATACATTCAAAACAGCATTATACCACTTCACACAGCCATGGCTTTCCCCAACAAATCCTGGGAACTGTGGTTTGTTAAGGGTGCTGAGAGCGGTAAGGAGAGCCCAGGGATCCCAGCTGGATCCAGACTAAATTAGTTACACTTAGGTCCCTTTGAAATCAATGTGAAAATTTAGTCACGATTTCAATAGGAACTAGGTGTGGCTGACTTAACCTGCAATCCAATGCATATCTACTCAGAAGTAAGCTCCACTGGGTTCAGTGGGGCATACTCCCAGGAAAGTGTGTATTGGATTGCAGACATAGTCTGCATCTGGCCCATGGAGTGTATATTGCACTTCAACATATCATTTTGGAAAATGCACATTAGGTAGGTTCATCTTGTAAAGGCAAACAGAACTGAATTTCTCTCCCATTCCTAGACTCAGCTCAGTGGTAGAGCATCTCCTTGCCATGCGAAAAGGCCCAAAGTCAATCCCCAGCATCTCCAAACAGAGCTGAGAGAGACCCCTGCCTGAAACCACAGAGAGCTGCTGCCTGTCAGGGTAGACAATACTGATCCAGATAGACCAAAGGCCTGGCTCAGTACAAGGCAGCGTCCTATATTTGTATGAATACTTTTTTGGTATTTGGGTAGCTGCACCAATATAAATACAACAGCATTAACCCAATAAATTTTCTAAGCAATTACAGTAATATTCCGGCAGAGAATAATTCTATATACACATTAGAAGTGCAGAGAGCTGGGGCTGCGTGGCTCGTTTCATACTCCCAAAGCTGCATGCGAGAGAGTTTCTTCCTATTCCTGAAAGCTAAATTAATTACAAACAAATGCAATGTGTCATATAATTTTTTTTTCTGCTCCTTTTCTACCCATTATCTGTGATGCTGAAAACAAAGCGCTAAAGGATTCAAAATACTGACAGAAAGGCCCATGGTTGATTCAGAATCTGAGGCTGTAATCTTGACTCCACATATCTGGAAGTGAGCCTCCTTGGGTTCAACAGGACATACCTCTGTGTAGATTGGGTTAGGATCGCAGTGCAAATCTTGTTCTTGTTGCTTTCTAACGCAGGCAACACAAGTTCCCCAAGACTTACCATGTTTTAGATACGTGGTACGGAGCATGTGCATGACACCAGTGCGCTGGCTACATCTAGACTGGGCTAAATGGGTGCGCCTGAGACAAAGACTAGTATGATGGGCACAGGCCGCTCTCCTACCTTCCCCCATTCTCCTTCCTAGGCTACAGTAGGGTGAAATATCTTCTTTTCATTCTATGTAATTCTGATCATTTGCAGTGGAAGCTGGTCCATTAGGGCAAATGGGACACTGCCCCACCCACCTCAGTGACTCTGGCTCCACCTACTGTTGGCCTCCTGCATTACACACTGCCAGTCCCATGGGACACCAGCCATCGCTGGTCATTTGAATGGACTCTTTGTTTTGGCGTAAAGCAGCCTTCTCTAGCATGATGTCCTCCAGATGATGCTGGACCACAACTCCCATCATCCCTGCCCATTGGCCATGCTGGGTGGGTTTGTTGCCGAAAACATCCAGAAGGCACCAGGTTGAGGGAAAGTGGCATAAAGGAGCCCACATTTACCATGATATGGTTAGTTTCTTGGAAAAGACATTCCACTGGTTGGCTAATCTCCCACTCATGGCATTTCTATATGATGTTGGTACGTTTTATTTTTGCAAAGACAACACAAAGACCCTCCTAGGGAATTCATTGGGTGTATCCATGTAGCAGCTGGGCTTCTGTGGGCAGAAGTGAAAAGCCCTTTGTAGTAACTCTTCTAAAGTGATACCTTGTAAATGTAATTGATGAATAATTGCTCTCTAATCTCTGGTCTGCACAGAACATTGCAATCCGGGGATTGTGCCAAAAACACCTTGTTCTATCACTTGTTTGTCTCACCAAAGCAAATCACTTATTTATCAGGAATGGCGAGGAGGTTGTCAAAAAAGATCCAAAGTCCAGGATTATTATGCAACCATCATTAGCCACTTCATCCTGAGCCACAGATAGGTATTTCAGTTTCCATTTTATTGCACTTTCGGATTAGTAATGTACACGTAGATGACTGTATACCTCACAGGATCTGAGATGAACAAAGCTCTCCTCCTATGGGCCCTGAACCAAGAGAACTCTCCTTTGACATTTGCCAGGATGCTATGATTGACAAATCAACTGAAATACAGATGCAATACTTAGCAGCCAGGAAAACAAACCGCCTGAACTAGTTTTGTTGGAAGAAAAAGGCTGCTGTGTGGGCAGATCGTAGTCTAACATTTGCTGGGAACATATGCTGTTAAATTTGTATGGCGCCTGGTACTCTGGGAAACTAGAAGATTATTTTTAACAGTGGTAGAAAGCCCATAAGTTGTTGGCAAATGCTACTGCAAGCACCTGTGCTCTCACAGTGTCTGAGTATACTTTTATTCAAACTGACATGTTAGATGTGTGGGACATAAATCATCCGAGTCAGGTGTGGCTGTGCAGGTTCTGGGCTGGGGCTCGGATGCAGTGGTGGGCTGGATGAGGGCCAATAAACTGAATCTGAATCCTGACAAGGTGAAGGTGGGGGTTTTCCATCTCTGGGAACTAGGCATATTGCCTGTTCCATATGGGGTCGTACTCCTTCTGAAGGAGCAGGTACATAGTCTGGAGGTGCTTTTTGATCCATCATTGTCACTGGAAGCTCAAGTGGCCATAGTGGGAATGCCTTTCAGAAGGTTTGGCTGATATACCATCTGTGGCTGTTCCTGGACCGGAATTGCATGGTCGCAGTGATCCATGTGTTAGTTGTTGGGAGTAGAGCACCAATGCTTGTGATGAAAAATCTGAATCAGTGGGGGCAACAGACAGAAAGGCAACCTATTCATCTCTCACTGATTCCTTCCTTAGTATCTATGTGTTTGATTGCTTGCTTGCTTGCTTTGCCTCAGGCTTTACTTCCCATTTCTTGTGGGTGAGACAGATAGTGTGTCTTGTGAGTGCTAACCTCACAACTCTGTAATGGCCATATGTATGCCTGTACTCAGAATGACTCTATATCCCAGTAGTAATAAGGCTTACATTTCTTTATTTTTTCCACCGACAACCTTTCCAGTCAACTCATTTCTGCACTCCACTGCAATATATACCAAACGCCAATAAAATTTGCATCTTTTATTTATTAATTTATATATATCGCTTTCCCCACCCTGCAGAAGGCCTTGGTTTCAATCCCTGGCATCTCCAGGTAGGGCTAGGAGACAATCCTGCCTGAAATGTTGGACAGCCACTGCGTCTATCTATCTATCTATCTATCTATCTATCTATCTATCTATCTATCTATCTATCTATCTATCTATCTATCTATCTATCTATCTATCTATCTATCTATCTATCTATCTATCTATCTGTCTGTCTGTCTGTCTGTCTGTCTGTCTGTCTGTCTGTCTGTCTGTCTGTCTGTCTGTCTGTCTATTCACAGCATCAGTGTGCCTGACATTTCACAGTGTGCCTGGTAAAAGCAAGAACACATGCCCTTGCCCCAATAAGCTTATGATCTAAAATTTGGCATCATAGGGTAGGGAGGAAGATGAAAGATGGGTTACGCTTTAAGGAAGAGGTGGGAACTGAGGCTGAATGTGGCCCTCCAGGCTTCTCAGCCTGGCCCTTGGGACTCTTCCCAGGCCATATCCCTCACTAGCCGTGTGCAGCATCCTGCTTGCATGTTTTTGCTGGAACGTGTCCTTGATGTATACTAATGCCTCTTCCTTGCCAGGATGGAGAGAGGTGTGTAGGGAAAAAAACCCTGACTTTTGTGTGACTGGGATGTTGCCAACAATAGCAAAAGAAGAGTCTCATCCATTGCTCTGGTCACACCCACCCCTGGCATGCAGCCTAAGCAGGGTGCCCACAAAGAATTGTGGCTCTTGGGCTGAAAAAGATCCCTCATCTCTCCTTTTGTCGAGGTAGGAACTTCATTTTGCTAAGCCAGTGTGAAAGCTGGTGTGGTGTAGTGGTTGGAGTGTTGGACTGGGACCTGGGAGACCAGAGTTCAAATCCTTGCTTTGCCATGGTGACTTTGGGCCAGTTGCTGACTCTCAGCTGGGTGACTTTGGGCCAGTTGCTGACTCTCAGCCTCACCTTACAGTGTTGTTGTGAGGATAAAATCAGTAGGGAGAGAACCATTTTTGTGTGCCACCTTGAGCTCCTCGGAGGAAAGCCGGGATATAAAGTTAATAATAAATAATATCAATAAGCCAAATCCTCCAGTCTTTCCCTCATAATGCAATCAAGCAGTAAGTCTTTGAGGCTTCCTCGGGAGCACAATTGTTATGGGATTTGCTTCCACATAAATATCCATAGTGTTGTAAAGGACACTATGTTTTTGCTGCTCCAGAGAAACATGGATGCTCTTCCAAAACAAAAAGTTCACAACTCTCGATTTGAAGCTTCTTGTTATAGATGATAAACATGTTTGCGCAGCAATGGAAATATTGTAAAGACATTACACTCAAGTGATGGTGGTTCCCAAGGTAATCTGAACCCAAATCATCCCGATTATGCCTTGCTATCATTGCACAAATTGGTAAATCCTAGAGGCATCATGTTTATTTTGAACAGTTTTGTCCCAAAGCTTTTAAAACATAGATCAAGACTGTATACTTTTCTTTGGGATCAATGTGCTGGCTTCCTCGGTATTTCTTCCTAAGTATCAGAATGTGGCCTACAATCTCTTTGCTATGGATTTTTCTAGCCATGATCAATAAAAGCATAAGATTGGGATTTCAGAAGTAGGATAAGATTGTCAAAGACATTGAAGCAGCATCAGCCACTGAGAGCCAATCTGTAAAAGGAGAAAAAAATGTCTTTTCAGGCATCAAAAATATACTTCGAAATATTAGGAACACATATCTGGTCATTTATGTAAGTGGTTTGGATCTGCATAGCCTAGTATTAAATCTACCCACTAGTGGTGGGGGGATTATGGATCGGAGAGAAATTTGGAATGGTTCATATTTGAAATCTATCTGATTTGCACTTCCCTAAACAAGATATGAACTGAAACACAGCTCACCCTTGAAATTACATTTTTGTGATGCAGTTCTCTAACAACCACCACCACAGCAAGAAGTGTATATTTGGGGAAAGTGTGCATAAAAGTGCATACAGACATGCATCATATCAGGGGACTTTGCTTGCACAAAAATGTGTTCATTAGGCAAATTGGATACAAAAATGTGTATATTAGGAGAAATGCACATTAAATGCTAGCAAATATTTGTGAGGACAATGTAAAAACAAAGCAAACTGCAAATTGTTGCAGAAATAGGGCAACCTGAACTTTCAGTGGGTGGGGGACTGTGGGAAACTGAAACTGACAGATTGGAGGGTGTGTGCAATCCCAAGATTCACGTTCATTTGCACATAAAGCCTGGATGTCAGGGACTGGGAGAACCGGTCCTGTATGTCCACACCAGGTTTTAGTTGAAGACCACAAGCAGCAGCAGCAGCATGTCCAACCCTCCAAAACCAAGCAACAATAGTGCATGGATGTTCTGTTTGAACTTAGGAAGCTGCCTTATATTGAGTCAAGCCATAGGTCCCTCTTACTCAGTATTGTCTACACTGACTGGCAGCGGCTCTCCAGGGATTCAGGCAAGGGTCTCTCCCATCCCTACCTGGACATGGCAAGGATTCAACCTGGAACCTTCTGCATACAAAGTAGATGTTCTACCATTGAGGTACTGTCCTTGTGATCTTTCTCATGCAGCTGGTTCCCGGTTATTTGCTCTAAAGTTCTTCCCCCCCTTCCCTCCCCCTTTTTTACATAAGAAGAGCCTGCTGGATCAGGCCAGTGACCCATCTAGTCCAGCATCCTGTTCTCACAGTGGCCAACCAGTTGCCCATGGGAAGCCCGTAAGCAGGACCTGAGTGCAAGAGCATTCTTCCCCCCCCCCCCGCAGTTTCCAGCAACTGGTATTCAGAAGCATACAATCTCCAACTATTGAGGCAAAGGATAGCCATCGTGGCTAGTAGCCATTGATAGCCTTATCCTTCATGAATTTGTCTAATCCTCTTTTAAAGTCATCCATTTTTCATTCATTCATTCATCTTTTTGACTGGGATCTGAAATGCACAGAGGGCACAGACAAATGAATAGCAGGAGGGGGAAAGCCATTTAAATGGTTTAGATGTAATAAATTCAGGTGTCTCTTCAGTAAGCCAGCATCAGAGATCTTTTGGCTTGTAAGTCTGCCTGTTTTTAAAAAAACTACTCGTTAAAACATCACCTAAAGTAGGGATGTGCAACTCATTAAGGAGCATACTCAAAATATGTGATGCCACTGTTTTCCCTTTGTAGAACACCACCATCTGTCCACTAGCAGTATGAGGTGTTGGTTGCACATTGAAACAGCTGCAGCCACATTTTGACCTTGCAAACTATGGACAGCTCAGCGATTCACTGTACTCATAGGAAATGGCACTTGAGAATTGAAACATAAGAATTGCCAAGAACTATCTAGCTCATGGGTGGCCATACTTGCTTAACGTAAGAGCCACATACGATAAACTTCTAGATTCTAGCCCATTCTGTTCCCTTAACTAGATGCCCCTGTGAGTTCCTAAGTGGGGTACAATGGTGATGGCCAGCACCTGGTGTTCATCTATCCCTATCTATCTATCCCTATCATGGCCCAAAGACTGGACATCCCATGTATGGGGATTCCAAGAAGGAGTCAGAATAGAGGAGCAAATTAACTTCAGCACAGACCCCAAATAGCTTCATTCTTCCAGAAGCCCCAGCATAGGAGGGACCCCAAGAGTCCATCCTGCCACCACCTCCTTGGCCTGAGAAGATCATGATAAGAGGAATAAGAGGATGAGAAACTACAGTAGACTCATTGGGTTGTATCCAATGCTAGTACTGCTCAGAGGAGACCCATTGACATTAATGAACATGATGAACTTGGGTCCATGAGTAAAACTTCACTGGATACAACTCACAGTCCCCCTCCCCAACTCCAGAGACAATACTTGCTAAAGCTGGTGAAGCCTCTTAAATACAAGGGACTGTATTCAGCTCAAAGTAATCCATTGTGTAGATCCATTGAACTGCAGATCTTAAAGTGTAGATCCGTTGAAATTAATTGACCTAAGCTACTCATGTCCATTAATTTCAATTAGTCTACTTTGAGTATGGCGAACATTGGATATAACACAAGAGTTGTTTACTGGAGTGGTGGAGCTAGACTCCTAAACTGAGCTGCAGCCGGTTTCAAGCTTCAATGAGCTCCAGGCTACTGCTGAAGCACTATTTGAGCTTGTCCTGCTTGTGTGTGTGCATCACAAACTGGAGTGTTATTTGGAGCTGTCCAAGGTTTTTCTCTGCCCAAGGTTGTTTGAAACTCTTCCTCATATCTGAACATGTGCTGGAATCCCTGCTCAGGTTTGAACCACCACCTGGCCATGACCACTGGCTGGACCACAGAATCTGGTATTTAGGGTTATATTACATCTGAACGTTCCAGTGACAAATAACCACTAATAGCCTCATCTTCTGTGCACATGAATTTCTCTAATCCTTTATAAAGCCATCTAAGTTAGTAGCTTTCACCACCTTACAGACAAGATCTTTTATATTTATTATTTTGATCCTGAATTTAACATTGTTTTTTTATAGAGCTCCACAGAGAACTGTACGATTCTCAATGTTCCAAAATGTTATTTATTTAAAGAAGTATTTACTGTATATCCCACCTCTTACAAAACATCAGGGCAGTGTATAGCAATGTAAAAACAGATCATTTTGCTACATTTTGTTATAAATCTACTGGA
Organism: Rhineura floridana; assembly: GCF_030035675.1. Lineage (NCBI taxonomy): Eukaryota > Metazoa > Chordata > Lepidosauria > Squamata > Rhineuridae > Rhineura > Rhineura floridana. Next base: position 13,108,118 of record NC_084492.1, on the reverse strand, counting down.
TTTTGTTAAATGTCAGTTTGCTCCATTGTAGCCCAATTTACCAAGGATAGCATTATATTTGAGCCCAGATCTTTTTAGTGTTTGCACCTTCCCTCCACATTCAATTTTATAACATCTGTAAATGGAATGAGTATATTTCCCACATTTTCCTCCAAGTCATTTACCAAGACACTGAGAACAGCCATGGGCTCAGGAAAGATCTACGCCAGTAGAACCTTATTTGTTTGCTTCAAACAAGTGCTGAACTGTTCCCTTAAATCTTGCTATCATATCATCTTTTCACGACTTTTCATGACTGACTGAGAAACAGCAGGAGGGATCCTAATAGTTTCAAGCTGGATGACTCATTGGATCAAAGTCAAGCAATTAAACTTTTAATTCGGGGAAAGTCATGTTGGTTCCAGCAAACCTATCTGAATCCAAGTGGCACCTCCAGCAAAAGGCTGCAGCGTGGAGTGCTCCTCTTCCAGGGAGCCAGCCATTCTCTCTTCTGAGATACTCCATTCCATCACCCCATTCCCCCACCCACCTCTCAATAGTTAGCCTGCATTTTGTACCCTGAGCATGCTTAGTCCTCATTATGGTGGAAGCCAGTCCATCTGGGCAAACAGGGCACTGTCCCACCAACCTTGGTTTGTGCCCCCACCTGCCTGCCTTCTTTCTTACAGCCAGCCCAGGGAATAGCACCACCTATCAGCTTCCTCCTTTTTAGTCACAGTGTTGCTTTTGTATAACTCAACAGGGAAGAGGAAAATGAGAATTAGCTGGCTCTGCCTCTCATTGGCTCTGACTCCACCTACAGTTGGGCTCCCTGCTTTCTGCCCCACCAGCCCCAGTGGGCACCAGCCACCACTGTCTCACTAGTCTCATTTCAGGAAGTCTTAACTTCCTTAGGGTTTTTTCCTTGGATTTTCTTTTTTAATTTCTGCAAACATTGAGGTTTCGCCAAGCCTGCTGATGTCTCCCTTTTGTGCATGGAAGGGGTAGCTTTGGCTACATAAAGACTGGCATTCAGAGAACTGAGTTTGCTTTTGCTGTATATACGATAGATGTCAACAATGGGGCAAGCATTAGGTCAGGGGCGGGGAACTGGTGGCCCTCCAGATGTTGTCAGACTACAACTCCCATCACCCCCAGCTGGCATAGACCATGGCAAGGGATGAGGGGAGTTGTAGTCCAATAACATCCGGAAGGCCACCAGTTCCCCATCCCTATGTTAGGGGGGTTCATAGCCAATTGCACAAGGAACGGACAAGTTTATTCTCATTCCAAAAACTGCTCAGAGCTGTGACTTAGAGAGTCTCAAGGGAGGAGGCTGAGCCCCGTACATGCAAACTGTGATGGTTTTTCCCCATTGGGACTAGCAAGGAAGAAGGCAGGGAGTTCAAACAGTAGGTGGAGCCAGAGCCAGTGACAGGCAGAGCCAACTCCTTCTAGTTTTGTCCCCATCCTCCTCATCCTCTCTGCAGAATTCCACAAGGCCAACACTGAGACTCAGGAGGAGGAAGTGGACAGGTAGTTTCCCCCACCGGAGTGGTTGTAAGTCAGAAAGCAGGCAGGTGGGGGCTGACAAACTGAGGTTGGTGGGGCAGTGCCCCATTTGCCCTCATAGACCAGCCTCCAGTGCATGCAAACACCCCTAAATATCTCCCTCAAAAGACAAAATTGGGACTGTGATACCAGCAAAGGAGGACAGTTCCAGGGGACACGGAAGCACAGGAAACCACACTGCATGCCTTGGCCCATTGATTTTAGCCTGATTTCAATTGCCAGAAAGCTATCACTTGCTTCTATTCAGCAGAATAATGTTGGTCCATATTATCCACACTCTGGTAGAAAACCAGCAGGGTTTTGATTTGCAATACAAACTGGCCTCTTGAATAGCACACCCTGACAAATCCATGCCTCTTTGACCAGTTTTTTTTCCCCATTGGACCAAGGAAGCTGTGTTTTCCATGACATAATTGCAGGTATTTTGTATCATAGATTATCTCTGTCTTACATGTATTTTCATGGTCATCAATCATGCTGTAGAGAAGCTAATCCTTGATGGGTTGCTCTGAACTAGCCAGAACCCACAAGAATTCCTTTGCCATTCACCAATATTAAGCCTTCATTTCCCCTGCGTAACAGCAAAAGAATGCTGACCAGTATCTCGGGAAGCCAGTTTCATTTTCCTTTAGATATTCTGGTTTTAAATGTACTCTGATGTATAAAGGAGGGGGGGGAGCAAGCCTTTTTCAAACTTGAGTTGGGGAAAAAACAGTTCATTTACCCAGAAATGAGTTCTGTTGAATTCAATAGGACATAACGCCCAAGCAAGTATGTTTTGCACTGCAGCTTTAGTCCTAGGAATGAAGATGTGATCTTAGCCCTGATCAAGCATTCAATGAATATGTGGAAAGAAGGGGATGGGAGTTGCAATCTTTAGCCCTCCCTTCCCCAAAATAAAATGCTTTTAAGGGTCTCATATACATAGAACTCCCATAAATGCAACCTGTACCCTGGAAAATGAATGATCTCATATGACAAATTCAAGATCCTACACACATTACAGAGTACATGAATGAGCCCTGGGTTGCATCCAATGTTAGTCATACTCAGAGTGGACCCATTGAAATTAATGGCAATGGCTAATGTAAGTCTATTAATTTCAATGGGTCTACTTTGAGTAAAACTTAACTGGATATAGGGACTGGGGAAAAATTCAATTCGGTTCTCATTTAATGCCAAATATATCAAATTTGCGCTTTCTAAACAACATGAGAATCAAAACACAGCTACCTTTAGACATTTGTACTCACCTGAATTTTGTAATGTAGTTCTCCAACCAACTATTGTTTACAAAAATGCGTTAGTTAGGGGAAAATGTATAAAAATGAATAAATTAGTGAAAATAAATACAAAAATGCATTATATTAGGAGAAATGGCTTCCAAGAATGTATACATTAGTCAAAACCACATACAAAATAATGTTTAGTAGGAGAAACTCTCACTAAAATGCTGGAGAAAATATATATATTGTAAATTACTGCAGAAACAGGGAGAACCAAATTTAAGATTGGAAAAATGAGAAACAGAGAAAACTGAATTTGACAGAGCCTTCCATTCCTAGCTGGATATAACCCTACGTGCACATAGGACAGGAGTGAGGGCATTTCTTTCAGCCCAAGAGTCCTATAGCCTTAGGGACAACCTTCCAGTGGTCGCATGCCAGTGGTGGGTGGAGCCACAGGCAAAAGTGGGTGGGGCAACAAATGTACATTTTGTCTTTGTACAGTCATCTAGTTTCTACACACAGTCACATGACCCTCTCAATCTCCCATCCAGATAAACAAGAGGCATTATCAGAATTCAAGGATGCATCTAGCATCTTCATGCAGGGTATGAATCAGGGCCAGTGAGGAGTGTGGCTGTGGAAGGGATGTGGCCTAGAAAGAGCCCTGAAGGCCAGATACAGAAGCCTGGAAGGCTTCATTCAGCTCTCAGAAGTTGCAGCTGGTGCCTATTGGAACTGGTGGGGCGGAAGGCAGGGAGACCAACAGTAGGTGGACCCAGAGCCAATGACAGGCAGAGTCAACCAATTCTAGTTTTGTCCCCATCTTCCTTATGGCTGAGTTCTACCATGGCAACACTAGGGATAAGGAGGAGGAAACTGGTGAGTAACGTCATCCCCTGGACTAGTTGCAAGAAAGACAGCATGCAGGTGAGGGCTGATGGAGGGCAGACTGAGGCTGGTGAGGCAGTTCCCCAATTGTCCTAATAGACCAGCCTCCAGTGGCTCCCAGGCCTCGGATTTCCCACCCCTGATTTAATTTCTTCCCAAGTTCCACTGAGTTCAGTAAGACTTGCAGTGTGCAACCTGAGCCTATATTAGAATATATGAACATGAGTGGGGTGGGGGGGAGTGGGGTGGGGGGGGAGTGGGAGGGCAAAGCAGAAGCCTCATTTATTTTAGCAGGCAGAGAAGGTGGGTGACAGGACCTGGCAAAAAACAATGTGTCTTGCTGTATCAGGAGAATTCAAGGTACAAAGAATGTCTAGGTTACAGCTTGACAACACTCATATGCACACGCAGAAAGGTCAGGGAAATGGGCCTGTTAATTCCCAGATCTTGCACTCCAATTTAGAAAGAGAAAGCTTGTTAGATGCCTCCCTAATCTTAGGTGAGTAATGAGCAGCGCAGGTAGACAAACACCTCCCCTGCCTAAGTTACTATGTGTAACTGAAAATATGACATCTCTAAATACAAGGCTGAGCATCTGGCCACTAAGAAGATTCTAGAAGCTGTGTATCAATCCTCTTAAGGTTTTAGGGAAATCAGAGGCTCAGCTTCAAATTTGGTGGTTTAATAAATATTTTCATCTGGGACTTTATGCTTTGTTTTTAGCCACCAAGAAAATCAGCACAATAACAAGTTTCTGAAGATTTGCTGTTTCTCCCCATCCATTAGATCATCCTTATGCCATCCATGTTAAAATGAAGGGTTATCTTCCTAACTTTCCATTAACATAGCTTCGCAGCATGCTTTTGGCCACACAGCTCTTTAGAGCCTTTGGTCAGGGATGCAAACAAAACACTAAAAACACTCTAAAACATCTTAAAAACAGACTTTATATTAAAACATCTTTAAAAGCATGTTTTTAAAAAAAGTTTTAAGAACATCTTAAAAAGCAATTCCAACACAGACTGGGATAAGGTCTCTACGTAAAATGCTTGTTGAAAGAGGAAGATCTTCAGTAGGCCCAGAAAAGATTACACAGATGGTGCCTGTCTAATATTTAAGGAGAGAAAATTCCAAAAGGTAGGTGCCATGGGAACCGGCATGGGAACTGTGGTCCAACAACTTCTGTTGAGACACAGGTTCTCCATCCCTACCATAGTGATTGCCAAGGTACCATCCTGCCCACACACTGAGATCTCAGTTGCAGGACCTCTGTATGGTCCTATCTCTTAGATTTACTTCATAAATGCAGTGACTCCTATGTAAGCCCTGCCTAATTGCTTTAAAAAATAGGATTGGAGGGGAGAGAAAGATTTACAACACAAACACAATCCTTTGCTATGTTCACTCAAAAGTCCCATTAATTTACAGTACAATCCTAACCATGTCTACTCAAAAGTAAATCCTACTGAATTCAATGGGTTTACTCCTGGTATGTGGGATTAGGATTGCAGCTTTACTCCCAGAAAAGCAAGTATAGGATTAAAGCTTCATATTAGGAAGGTTTTCAAAACAGTGCCCTCTTCAACATCCCAGAAAAACTTAAACTTGTTTGACCCCTCATAATTAGAAAAACATAAAACATTGCAATGGCATTAAGATCTCCTGCACACAAGAGAGAAAAACTTTTGCTATTGATGAAAGCTATAAACTTACTAAGACTTTCAGACAAGCAGGAAATAACAGTTTTCGGACCTTGGAATGGGTTCTACAAATCCCTTGTCAATCACAACCCTGACTTCACTTATTTGCTACAAATCTGAAAAGGCGGACTAAGAGCAGCCAGCTACAAGCTAATTTAACAGAAGTTGTAAAGAGGGGTGGCTGATGTTTTGGTGTATATCTCTTGAACTAGACCACCTAGAGAGGTGAAAGTCCGGAGATTAAGGTGACACCCAGAGACCGATAGAGCAGTTGTTCCCAACCTGGGGGTCGGGACCCCCAGGGGGACCCTGAAGTAATCCAGAGGGGCCGTGAACAGTAAATAAATGAATTATTTATTATTATTATTTAATGAAGTCTTCATTCCCTCGACACAGTATGCTTCCCACTGGCGCTGCAGATGACACCTCCCCCTTGCTCCAAACGAGAGGGGAAGCCTTTTGCTGAAGCGCCAGAGCGTCTTTCAGGCGCACTAAGGGCAGGCATCTGCCTATAAAATACATGGCAGATGCCAAAGGAGGATGAGGGTGGAGCTACCAGGAAGAAGAGGGGATTACTATCACTGATTCCTGTCTCCTTGCACTGCCGCTACTGACAGCGCCCTTACTTAGAATGAGAGGAGAGGGCTTTTTGTGAAGCAAAAAGAAGCAAGCCTGCAAAGAAAGGCTGCTTTCCCCCTTCCTTCCTGGCAGCCAGCCTGCCTCCCTGGGGGGAGGGGGTCATGAATTTTATTCAGCTTATAAAGGGGGTCCCGTGTTCATAAAGGTTGGGAACTACTGCCATAGAGGATCCCAAAAATCTGGAGTCTCCGGGCCAGAACCGGAGACCTGGTAACCCTGCTTTGAACAGGCTTCTTCAATAAAAGTGGCATAGAAATGTTTTTAAATAAATAACAACTACCACTCTGGCTTCCTCCAATGAGCACAACAGAAGACTAGCCAAAAGATACGTGCTATTTCCTCATTCTCCTGGCAGTGAGCTACATTGCTCAACCAGGGAGGTGGGAATCCACTCGCAGAACCATCTTTAGGAGCTTGATGTTGGCAGACAGATGTATTGCCTGGGACAGGGGTGGGGAACCTGAGGCTGACCGCAGTCCTCTAGACCTCTATTGGGACTCTCCCCAAGCCACACTTCTGACTGGCCTTGTTTCACATCCTCCTTGTTGTTTGTGTGACTGGATGCTGTATGGGTCTTCTTATGCTCTTTGTGCTTAGTAGAATTTTAAGCGTGTAAAATAATCACTAAGACCATCACCACGCTATGGACAGCAGAGCCCTGAGGTAAGCCTGGAACAAAATCTCCCCTCCATTGTCCCACAAATATACTTGCCTTGTGAAAACAGGGTCTTATTTTCTGCTGCTTTCTTTTGGGCGGGCAGGCGGGGATTCCCTGAAGTTTTTGGGAGAGGGTTGCTGTTTACCTTGCTGAATATCACCAGGGAGTGTAGCTAACATAAAACTCTGGAGAGAGCCTTGCACAACTTCCCATTGTCTACATTTCCCAGAATGCTTTGGAAGCAGTGCTGAAAGGATCTGTCCATTTCAATTCTCCCCATTTTCATTTTTCTAATCTTAAATTCAGTTCTCCAGGTTTCTGCAGCAAGACATGATTTTTTAAAAAAAAATCCTCATGAAAATTCTGCAACATTTTAGTGCACATTGCTCCTAATTGCGTTGTCTACACTTCTGACTAAGGTACACATTTTGCGAGCAATTTGTCCTAATATAATACATGTTTGTATGTTCTTTTCACTAATATATTCATTTTATACACATTTTCCCCCAATATATGCATTTTTGTAAACATTTTTTGGCTGGCAAAATCTGAATTAATGTGAATTTTGAAGGGTGGCTGTGCTTCAGTTCTCATATTATTTCGGAAAGTGCAAATTTGATAAATTTGGCTTCAAATGCAAACTGAATCAGATTTCTGCTCCATTCCTACTTAGAAGTGAAGCAACATGACATGATATCACACCACAGGCAAGATAGTCCAGAACATACTGCCAATAGAAGGCCAAGGTGGGAGCCTTGTGCCACTCTGTGCTGTGCAAAACATGTTTACTTTAAGTTTAAAAAGCAAGGGGGGAAATGGGAAACCGTCAACTTCCTCATAAGATAAGTAGAAACCCCTCCCCCAAAAATTGGAGATCTCCCATCATGATTTCTGAGGGTTTTATTTCATCCTCCCCTCCTCCACCACAAATGGACATGGTAGCTTCATGGGCAACCTAACAATGCTGTAAAATTTTGCAGACCTTTCCCTGCAGGCCCCTTCATTCGTTCAGGACTGATAACCTGAACAGGGCTTGTACCTCAGTCTCAAACCTCTTCCCCGTCTCCAGTGGGATAATAATAACATTGTTCTACCTTACAAAGTTGTTGCATGCAGACAATGGCCACATTCACACTGTACATTTATTCCACTATTATTCCATTTTAAACAGTCATGGTTTCCCCCAAAGAATTCTGGGAAGTGTAGTTTGTGAAGGGTACTGAGAGTTGTTAGGAAAGCCATAGTCCCCTTACAGGCAGACAATTCCCAGACTTCTCTGGGAAAAAGAACTGACTTAAACTACTTGGGGAATTGTAGCTGTGTGAGGAGAATAGGGGTCTCCTAGCAACTCTCAGTATGTGTGCTAACTCCTTTGAATACTCTACATCACTCTATATATAAATATTATTATTTCCCCCTAAAGTCAGGGCATCCTGACAGCGATCTCTAGAGCACGTCACTGAGAGGTCTCCAGCAGCAAATGGAGATCACTTTTCAAACTACTTAGCACACATTTTGTGTTGCTGTGCAGTTGCACTCAGGAGTCTCTCCCAGCTGTCAGGTTGAGAGAGGGTTTATGGTGTATGCCTCTGAGAGTGTGTATGACATGCTCAAGAAAGATGGATGAATTTCATTATTTGTCAGAATACTTATGTTGAAGTAAGTGTGTGTGTGTGTGTGTGTGTGTGTGTGTGTGTAGAGGAAAGAAACAGAGAGAATTCAATATCATCATCAGCCACTCCCCCCCTGCTCTAAGGAGACTAGATCTCAAGCAAAGCTCTTATCAGATCTATAAGTGCATTACAGAGAGTAGTGCTGAGAAGTCAATGGAATCAGAGCTGTTTGCTAGCAAAACCCTAGTGAGACTGGGCATTTTGCCTAGGACAGCAAACAGGGGATTAAGAGCTTTGTGGGACATGTGAACTCCACACAAATGCAAACATTAGCATGATTAAAATTTAGCAAACTATGATGTGCAACCTCTTGGGTGCAATCCAATAGACAGCTGTATTTAGAGCTAGAAAAGGAGCTCTGTTTTGTTCTAACAGCCATTCATTTAAAAAAAGTCAGAGATGGGAGATAGATAATTGAGGCTGTGTCAAAAGCAGTTTGTGAAATTAAAGTATCAAATGTTAGGGCTGTCCACAGCCCCCCTCCATCTGATCTCAGGCCAAGTCCGGTACTTCAAATCAGCCCAACGTGACTGGACATCAGATTGATTTGGTTCCTTCTTGAGACAGGTAAAAATGTTTTGGTTCTGCCAAACATTTGAATATGAGCCCACTGTTTACTGACAGGCAACATCCCGCTGCTGTCGATACACTGAATTATTTTAGAATTAGCAATTAGGTCACCAAAACATGATATATAGATTTGTACAGAACATTCAGGCAGAATCTACACATTTAGTGGAATGTAAAAGTATAGAATCAAGATGCAGAGATGGACAAATCTGTCAATTTTGGTTTCTTTCCATATCTCAGTTTTCCAGTCTTAAATTTGGTACACCACATTTCCACATCAGTTTGTGATTTAAAAATAAATAAATCACAATATTAGTCAGCATTTTAATATAAATTTATACATTGTTGTATGCAATTTTGCACAATATTCATATGTTTGCAAACATTTTTCCTAACACAATACATTTCTCTCTGTTATTTTCATTTATCATACATTTATATGCACACCTTTCCCTAATATATACGGTTTTGTACACATTTTCTGATTAGAGAACTGCATTGCAAAATTCAGAGAACTGTGAATTTGAAATCATAGTTGTGTTTCAGTTTGGAGACTTTTGGGATGTGTGAATTAGGCAGGTATTAAACAGCAAACCAAACTGAATTCCTCCCCCATTCCTTCTTTAGACTTCTGGAGGGGGGGAATCTGTTCTGAATGTTCCCCTAGGTGAAAGAGGGAGAGAATTGCATCTCTTTGCATGAAGAAAACTAGCTTAGCAGGGAGACAGTTCAGATAGAACCTTTGTTTCTGACGGGCTAAGTTTCATCAAACAGGAAGCTTCCATTTGAGGGAACATGTTTAAAAACTGTTTGTCCTTGTGAGCAGTCTGAAGTGGTACAGTCCAGTTTCTCATCTTAGGACGCTGCCACTTCTTGAGTAGACTCAGGCAGTGGCGGCATCAGGGTATGTCTCAGGGGCAGACATCCACTTAGCAGGCTGCAGCAGAACTGGTTTGCCACGTTTTGAAGTAAGCGAAGTAAAATACATTACAGTATGCAAAGGAGGACCTCTGTAAGACCATTGGGGATATCCAATGAAGCTGAAAGCTGTAAGATTCAGGACAGACAAAAGAAAATGCTTTTTTACACAGCACATGGTTAAACTATGGAATTCAATCCCATAAGAGGTAGTGATGTTCACCAACTTGGATGGCTTTAAAAGAGGATTAGACAAATACACGGGGATAAAGCTATCAATGGCTACTAGCCATGATGACTATGCTCTACCTCCCATGTCGGAGACAGTATGCCTCTGAATACCAGTTGCTCGGAATCACAGGTGAGGAGAGTGGTGTTGTGCTCAGATTCTGCTTGTGGGTTTCCCATCAGCATCTGGTTGGCCACTGTGAGAACAGGATGCTGGACTAGATCTGCTTTTGGTCTTATCCAGCAGGTTCTTTCTTATGGTCATATTAAACCCAGTGTCTAAAACTACATGACTGCACCACTGAGGCCAGAAGCATTCCACAATGGGCTTCTACCCAACATTGGGAATTGTGTCCAACCTCAGCTCAAAATCAACATCAGCTAGCCATGTTAAGAACTGGGCCGCTGCTTCTGCCCAAGCATCCCAACATGTAACTACACTATTTGGAGTGCAATAGCTGATCAAGGTCTAAGCTCCTTCATCAGCTGGAACACCAAACAGATTGATTTGTGCTGAAGGCTAAAATTCTTGAGAGCACCCCTTGGTAAGGCTTTGTATTAAAAACCCCATATTTCATAAACCAATGTTACTCTTGGGGCTAGCTGCCTTTCCTGATTATAATTGCTGTGCCACCCTAAAACCAGATTTATACAGCGTAATAGCATCAGATCCACTGCTGGCCCTAAGTGACCAAACTTGCATAATGATTCTTAGATCATGGACCAAAAGCACCGTTTGTCCAAGGCAGGGCCTGCTCTAGTATTAGGCAGAATGAGGCCTCAGGGAAATGGTTCTGAGTGTCACACAAGGGCAACAAATTATTACTTTTTAAATAAATTATATTTCTACTTCTGCAGAGAGATGTTTATGGGATTTTCTGCCTGAGGTGTCAAAATAGCTTCAGAAATCTTGGTGCTATCCATCTTGCATTTGATTTTCTGTTCCTACTCAGGTAGCAAAATGCTTTGGACCAACCCTGGTGAGCAAGGATGGAAGGATCTGTCCATTTCAGTTCTCTCAATTTCTCATCTCATCTTCCCAATCTTAAATTCAGTTCTCCACATTTCTACCACAATTTGTATTTGTTTTTGTTAAAAGAACCTCATGAAAATTCATCAGCATTTTATTACAAATTTCTCCTGATCAACATATTTTTGCATGTAGTTTTGACTAACATGCACATTTTGGGAAGCAATTTTCCCTAATATAATGCTTTTTAAATGTTTTCAATACTATATTCATTTTTAGGCACATTTTCCATTTTGTATGCATTTTTGTTTGGTTGAAGAACTGCATCGCAAAATTCGGGTAAGTGCGAATTTCAAAGGATGGCTTTCAGTTCTTGTATTGCTTGGGAAACTGCAAATCTATAGATTTGCCTTTAAATGCAAACTGAGTTGAATTGCTCCTCCATCCCTAGTGGTGAAAAGCTGAATGCTGAATCAGGCTGCAAATACAAGCCACTGCTCTCTGCCATGCACCCTGAGAATCACACTGGGAAACAGTTATTAACTTGGAAATGAAGTCATCTTTAGCACATTCATCTGGTTTCCAAACATCTGCCAAAAAAACCCAAACCCTGAATCCATGGTTCCCGTCCAACTGGGGAAACCATGTGTTCTTTTGATCTCTGGGAAAAAGGTAGGTCTCAGATATTGGTTATGAAACCCCTATTCTTCTCCCTCCCCTTCTTCTAATGACTCACTATCTTATACTGTAATTGGCAGTAACTTTAGTGGAAGGTGGGGAGAGCTTCAGGTGTCATGAAAGGCAATATGTGGATGGCTGGAAATTGCCAAATATTTCCACCTTAGGGCAAAACTGTTGAGTGATCGGATTCCTGTTTTGGAGCAAGAACAAGGTAACAGATTGGGTCCATTGCAGAACAGAGATAAGGTACAACCCAAGCCAAGAACATGTTCCCAGTTTTCTCTAGCTTGATGATTCAGCCCTCCGAAAATGGAAGGAATTGGCTGTGGGGCCATGCTAATAACAAATCCATGTTAAGCACATTGTCTGTAAGCTGGAGCTGTTATCCCAGGAGAAATGGAGAGGGTTAGATGGTCACTTTCAGCCCCTCCCCTACCTTGTCACTTGCTGGGTCATTTTCCACAGGTGAATCTTCTCTCCCTCCTCCAGAGAAGACTGTTGGTGATAAAGCTTCTTGATCTAAATGAGCACTTCAACTCTACAGTGGAGGCTGGTCCATTAGGACAAATGGGGCACTGTCCCACCAACCTCAACCTGCCCTCAGCCAGTCCCTGCTTTCCTGTCTTCTTATGTACATTCAGTCCAGGGGGTGGCACTCCCTGTCAGCTTCCTCCTCCTTAGTCTCAGCATTGCCCTTGTAGAACTCAGCAGACAGGAGGAGGATGGGGAAAAAATTAAAATGAGTTGGCTCCACCTGCCATTGGCTTTGGTTCCACCTCCTCCTGCGAATCTGTCCTACCAGTGTTGTGGGTCACCAGCCATCACTGGGACTCTGGCCTTCCCACTGGAATTATCTGCCACTTTTGTTCTTGATATTGGGGAGGGGAGGGGAGGGAGGAGAGAATTGGGGGTCAGGCCCTGGCTCAAGATGCATCTGGAGAGGCTGGTGTGGGACCAGACATGATGCCTAAGGACTGGAGTGGATAACAGGATCCATCTGGCAGGATGGACCTCCTATATAAGTAGGGTTTTAATTTAATATTTAATTTAATCTCTCTTTATTAATTTAATTTAATGTTTAATTAGGATTGGGGTCTCTCCAAAGCACTGGATCAGGCCCCAAATCTTATTGGAGGGCTGTGAAGAACCGTAGTTTCCAGTGCTAAATTCATGTCACTCCATTTCTTCATCAGTTTGTGATTTTTTTATCATACATACACAAAGTTCTCCCAAAAATGTAACAGCATTTTAGTGGACATTTCTTTTCACAGAACCATTTTTTCATGCAGTTTTGCTTATATGGCTATTGCCATTTTTCTATACATTTTTTGGGGTTGGAAAACTGCAACGCAAAATTCAGAGATGTGCAAATTTTGAAAGGTAGGTGCGTTTCTGTTCATGCAATGTTTTGGAAAGTGCAGATCAGGTAGGTTGCATTGAAATGTGAAGCAAACCAAACCAAATTCCTAGAAGGGAGGGGAAGAAGAACAGGAATGAAACAGGGCAGAAACAATTGTGAGCAAAATTGTGGCTCTGTTTCATTCCATCACCTTCCTATTAGTCAGAATCATAATAATCATGACAATCAGGGCTGGCCATAGATATGCTGGGGCCCTTGGGCACCAGCCTGCCCTGGCACCCGCATGAACACATGCCTCACCTACCTACCTACCTACAAGGTGGGTACAGGAGAAGGAGGTCAGGCAGGTGAGCGAGTGAGCAGGCAGGGGGTGGGATGGTGGGCAGGAGGTCAGGCAAGTGAGCAGGGCAGCTGGTGGGTGAGCTAGTAAGTGGGGAGGGTGGGACAGTGGACGAGCAAGTGAGTAGATGGGGAGGGCGAGCGAGGGAGATGGCGGGGGGGAGGGGGCGAGCAAGCGGGTGGGGGGAGAGTGAGTCAGCAGGCATAGGTGGACCGGCAAGCAGGCAGGCAGTTCCCTCCCTGTAATCCATGGCAGGGAGCCTGCCATGGAAGGGGAGCACTACTCCCCCACCATAATGAGGGGCCCTACAGGGCCCTGTGGGCCACGGGGCCCTCAGCCAGGGCCCCACCTGGCCACCCTTTGGAGCCGTCCCAGATGACAATAGGACTTCTCCCATTTTTTGAAAGCCATTAGTAATATGTAGACTTGACAAAACCAAATCTTCCACAGTCATTGCTAAGGGAGTAAAATGGGAGGCTATTTCCACAGGGAAAATAATAATATTCAATATTCAGTAGCAGTTTCTGCCTCTCTTGTGCTGAACATTATTCTTTAAGAAGCTCCATTGATTGTACCAATATATTAAAGCTGCAGGTGTTTGTTAAACAGCCAGCCTTATATATTCCTTCAACTATACAGACCAAAAAGCCATTTGGGATGGAAGGGAAAAGTAGGAACCTTTTTGTTCCCTGCACGTGTAAAAGAAGGAAATTGGTTCTAAGAAAAAACCAAAGCAGGCTGCCTGCTATTATTTTGGGATTGTCTTCATGCTTCACTAAGGACATTAAAAAAAATTAAAGTAATTTTTATTCTACAGGGAAAAGACAGCTGAAAAAAGCCAGCCTGTGGATGTGGCGAAAGCCAGCCTTCCAAAGGCATACACAAAGGAACAAGCGGCTTAGAAAATAAGGCACCCCCAACATCAACCATGGATCTGATCAGTCCCTTCTGCTTTAAGGCAGCTACGTTTACAGAAACACTCGAGTATAGTTAAGGTCTTGCCTAAAGGAAACTTCATAGCCTTTGCTTATTTCACAAGGATTTGTGAGGAATGGGAACAGCCTGGCCGTTGGGGAATGCAGGGAGCTACTCCTGCAGCAGGAGCAGAGAACTTTTTCCAGCCCGAGGACCGCATTCACTTTTAAGCAACCTCCGAGGGCCACATGCAAGTGGTGGGAGGGGTCAGAAGCAAATGTGGGTGGAGCAACAAATGAACATTTTACCTTTGTACAGAAGTCTAGTTTCTCACACTAGAGATGGAAAGATCTGTCAGTTTCGATTCTTTCCATTTCTCGTTTTTAAATTCACTTCTCCATGTTTCTGCAGCAATGTGCTTTAAATCCTCTTGAACATTTGCCAGATTTTAGTGCAAATTTCTCCTAATGCTCCCTGGGCTCCCTCTGGGAGGAAGAGTGGGATATAAATTTAATACAGAAACAAATAAACACATTTTTATAGGCAGATTTGACTAATGTGCACATTTTTGTAACCAATTTCTCATCATATAATACATTTTTGTATGTTACTTTCACTCATACGTTCCTTTTTATGCACACTTTCCCCCCAACATATGCATTTTTGTAAACATTGGTTGGTGAACTGCACTGCAAAATTCTAGTAAGGGTGAGTTTTCAAGGACCACTGTGTTTTAGTTCTAATATTGCTTTAAAAACTGCAAATCTGATAGATTCGGATTGAAATGTGAACTGAATCAAATTTCTTGCCCATCCCTAATTCACACACCCCTCTCTATCCCCCATGCAGGGAAGCAAGAGGCATTACCAGACTTCAAAGACCCTTGGGGTGCAAGGCAGGGCCAGTGAGGGATGTGGCCAGGGAAGAGAAGATGTGGAGTGGGGAGAGTCCCAAGGGCCAGACAGAGACTCCTGGAGGGCTGCATTAAACCACAGAGCCAGAGATTCCTCATTCCTCTCTTATAGGAACAGCACTAGGAAATATACTTGGTAGGTGATGAAGTCTAGAGCAAAATCAAGCAGAAAGCAATATTTTTGGTACTGGGCTCTAGACTGTCAAGATGCGGGGGGGGGGAAGAGAAGAGCCTACATTCCTGGGAACAAAAATTCAAGGCAGACAGTGGGTGCTATTCAATGCTACTCATACGCAGCACTATGAAGTTAATAGGCATGTCTAACTTAAGTTCATTAATTTCAGTGGACTTAGTTGAATGCAACCCACTGGGTCTAGGCGACACTTCCCAGAGAGATCAACCAATCTGTCATCAAAGACTGGCCAGTCTATACATGAGGTCAGCTGGTTGGGGACAAATGTCAGAGCCTTCTTAGTGGTGCCACTTAGATTTTAAACTTTCCTCCCACCAGGGTCTTTCTCCCACCTTTAAATTGGTTGGTAAAGTCTATTTTTGTCATTATTCCAGCCAGTTTGCTTTTATTGTAAACCGCTTTAGTTATTTTAACAGGACAGTGGGAATAATGAACTCACCTCAACTAATATGCTGGGCTCTGTACAAAAGTTAGATTTTTTGTGTTAAAAATATGGAACAACAGAGAACCCTTAATACATTAGGCTCATCCATACATTTGTATAGTCCGTAGTGTAAGTCCCTTGTGCCTTCATTAATTCATCCTCATCCATATGATGTTCTCCAATCACTGCCTTCCCCAGTGCCAGATTTAGACTTGGTGAGGCCCTAAGCTATAAAGCTTGGAGGCCCTTTGTTAAATAATTACACCATCTATCTATCTATCTATCTATCTATCTATCTATCTATCTATCTATCTATCTATCTATCTATCTATCTATCTATCTATCTATCTATCTATCTATCTATCTATCTATCTATCTATCTATCTATCTATCTATCTATCTATCTATCTATCTATCTTCAGTACACATAATTCTTTAAAAAAAACCCAAAAATTCTGAAATTTTTTGAGGCCCCTGCGGATTGTGAGGCCCTAAACTGTAGCTTGTTAGCTTATGCCTAAATCCGGCACTGGCCTTCCCACACTTCCCTTGAGCTGGAGTTTCCAATACTAACTATACTCCGAAAAGGAGAGAAACAGTGACTACGAACAATTGCTGAGGAGGGATGGCAGTTGCTTTGATTTGCAGTTTAACCTCCTTCCATACCTCCTGCTTCTGTTGGGGTCCCATTGGCTCCCTCGCCCCTCTGCCTGCTGATCTGAGCCAATAGGCAACACAACAAGATGAGAAGGAGGGGGGAGGAGTCTGTAAGCAAAAAATGGCACACCTTCAGGTATGGATGAGGGAAAAGTTTGATTAGAGTACAAAGAAAGTGCTAAGCAATTGGTTTGGACTACCAGCACACAATTCCAATAAGGAAAATGTGGATTTTTGGTATGGTCTGGATGAGCCCATTGGAACACTTCACATAGGAAGCTGCCTTATACTGTGTTAGACAATATCGGTCCATCTAACTTAGTAATTTCTACATGGACTCTCCAGAGTTTCAGACAGGGAGTGTTTCCCAGTCCAGGCTGGTGATGCTGGGGATTGAACCTGGGACCTTCTACATGCAAAGCAGATGCTCTACTACCTACTCAGCTGCTGTCCTTCCCCTGTAATACAAAGGAATTGTTGGGCAGCTTTCTCCATTTGTTGTTTTTCTTCATTCCTGCAGCTAATTCACAGTGGTCTTCTCCAGTCCCCTGTTTTTGCCTGATGGAAGGGAGCCTTCAAAGTTCTGAACAGGAAGAGCCAGTCTGCTTTCCTTGTTGGGAGGATAGATGGTTTTTGCCTGCAACCCTCTCAGTGATATCTCCCTCCCCTCCAAGTCTCACACTCATTTCAATTAGATGCAAGCAAAACATTGGAGTTTTGCTATTCCCCCACCACAAAAAAAAAAAAAAGTTTTGCCATTGAACAGAGACATTTCTCACGGAAATCAGTCTTAACTCAAGTCGATGTTGTTTTGTTTTTGGAAAAGAATATGAAGTATTGCAACAGTGGATTGTTTTCTAAAAATTGAGGGTTTTATTTAATATACTGCAAAACCTGGTTTTGCTATGTACATCAAGGGTTGGCAACTGGTAAGGTTGAAAATAGAGTGTATTCATCATTCCAGACTCATAAAAAATGACATTTATTCATAAGAGTATTTAATTCTTCTTGAGCTGTTTTGATTATACTCCGCAGAGGTCCACAGGGTTGTGGATTTTGTTCCCAGAGACAAAGAGTGGTTGAGCACAGATATGAGTATTCAGTTATCATCTCTGTTAAATATTTAAGTTAGTTAAGAGAAGTTTTGTCTCATTTTTCCAACTTATATAAAAAGAAGATGTGAGCAACACCGCCAACTGAACTTTCAGAGGTTTGTGAAAAATATTTCACCATAAGTAAAAGGGGAAAAAAGCTGAACTGGGACACTGTAGATGACTGAAAATGATGACGGGAAGACATCAGTTATAAATTAGAATCTTTGCTAGGTAATTTAAATTAGGAAGAACTGCCTGATAATTTTACTTAAAATACGTTTCAGTTTCACCTATGAAATAGGTATGTGTGTAGGGATGGAGCAGAAATTTCAATTCAGGTCACATTTAAAGGTGGACTTAATCTACACTTCTCTGAATTGTGGAATGCAGTTGTCCAACTAAGTGATGTGCATAAAAATGCCTGCATCTGTGAAAAATAACAAACAAAAATGCTTTGTATTAGGTTACTGTTCTTCAGCCATGAGTCCCCAGATGTTGGACTACAACTTCCACCAACCCCAGCCAGCTTACCCAAGGATGGTGGGAGTTGTAGTCCAACAACATCTAGGGATCCAATGTTGAAGAACAGTATTATTAGGGGAAATTGCTTAGCATAAAGGTGTTTGTTAGGGAAAATTGCATACCAAATGTGCATGTTAGGAGACATGTGCACTAAATTTTTATGTACACCGCCCAGAGAGCCTTAGGGCGGTATATAAATAAAATAAAATAAATAAAAATAAAATAATAATAAATAAAGTGCCGGTGAATTTTCATGAGGACTTTTTTTAAAAAAAATCACAAACTGATGTGGTCATGTAGAGAACTGAACTTCAGATTTGAAGAAAAACCAAGAAACTGAGAGAAACTGAAATAGACAGATTTGCCCATCCCTGTTTGTGTGTGTGTGTGTGTGTGTAAGATACAGCAGTGTAGTGGCAAATTCAGAAGTGCAGGGTCCCTTCATGATAGTCATGCCACACAGCCATCACAGCCACATCCCCCTTTCCACTTTTTCTCATCTCCCTTGCTTTCCCTGTCATCTTGCAAGTCCACACTCCACTACAACAGATGTCCCTAGAAGTCAATCAGCATGAAAGAGGAGGCTGTGTATTAGCTACTGAGTCTTCTCAGTGGCTGAGTCACCTCCTTGCACTCTGATAGGCTCCAATCAGCATGAAAGGGCATGGATTCTTCTCAGTGGCTAACACGGTCCCCTTTCATACTGATTGGTTTTGGTTTATACATAGGGACCTGGTGGGACCCTGCTCCCAAAAAAGTAATGGGTCTATGACCTCACATATCCCTGGATGACTACACCCCTGGTACAATATCTTAGGCATGGGAAGATTAGTCTAGTTTCCTCCCATGTCACCTTCACATGTTTTCATGGGAAGTCTATCCCATCCCATTGCCACCTAAATTTGTGGCTTTTTAAAATTTGCATGGAAATTTGAATTTATTTTAACTATATTTTCCAAAAACAATGGCACATTTCCAAAACAATTTCTCTCAAAATAAGCCATTTTAAATGCATTTTAGGGGGTTGGTGGGGAGGGGGAGTGGTTGAGCTAAAAATTGCATTACAGCATTTAAGAAGAATGCAAACCAGTGGATAAGTAAGCTTGTATCCTGATCCCACTTATTTAGAGGAAGCACCAATTCAATAGGACTTACCTCTGAGTAGAGATGTACTATAATCCCCCCCAGTTCAGATTCGGTACCAATCTTTTCATTAATTTGCTTATTCCTATCATTGCAGATTGGATTTTTCTGTAGAGATTTTCTGTGGCTATTTCAAAAACTTTCTCTAAAACACCTCTAAAATATCATTTAGAACAATAATTGTATCGATATTTCCTTTCAAAATACAAATATTTCATTTAAAATTATTGATATATCCTTTATCAATATTTCCTTTAATAATATTGATATTAATATCAATATTTCTTGTGCGGAGAAAAAACAGATTGGTTAAAGAAGCAGCAACAGATTGATAAAAGCAGATTGGTAAAAGCAAAAAATGAACTCAAATCAAGCACCACCCAATGGATCCTGTCCCTACTTCTGAGTAGACATGGTTAGGATTTCAGTCCAAATTCTGATTGACATATTATCCAAGAGATGTAGATCAGGTTAGTCCATATCAGAATGTACAGAGTTCAAATTCCTCAAGCATCCCTAATATATTATTTTAATATATTTACCACTTTTCTGTTAAGAAACATTCAAGGCAATGCACAGTATTCATTCAAACATTTTAGATGTAGCTACATATTACAGAAGTGTTCAGTTCAGTTTACTATTACTGCTTGGGCCAAAGGCCATTGCAGATACAAACAGAAGGATTAAAAGAATTAAAACATAGAGCTATTTACAATAGATATAACATATAAAATGAGAAATCTAAATACTAAAATAAAATTAACAGGGAATTTGATCACCTATGACATTGAAATAGGTTATAATGTAAAATCAGAGCACTTAGAAGAAACATTAAATCAAGGCATCACCCAAACAGGCGACAGCATTATCAGTGATAAATTTTTCACGAATTTTTGATGCCACCAAAGCAAAAAGTTATAGTGATGTCTGTATCAGACAAGAGGAGAAAAATCTTCTCTTGGACAGAGTCAAGAAACAGGCAAGACAAAATACAACCCAGAAATTTAGATCAAGGATCTGAATACAACGGACAAAACAGCAAGTAATGAGGCAGGTCTTCGATCTCCAGGGCTCCACGTATACAAAGGCAGAGGGTCAAAGGAGTCTGGGAGTATCTACTGTCAATTAAAGCTGTTGGCAATGTTTGGAAATGAAGGGCTGTAAAAGCTTGCGTAAGTTTTGAAAAGGAAAGCATTGACAAATAGACAGCTCTTTGATGATCACATTTATAGAGTCTGTACCATTTTGAAAATGTTGAATTAATAATACTTTGTCTGTCTAAAAATACACCATGCCTGAAAATAACTTCATAAAGCCTGTCTTTTGACTTTATGTCGGAGACCGTCTCAACTGGGGTAAAGTAAGTCTGAAGCAAATTGTGATACCTTGTTGTCCAAGACTTGCACTTTGGCAACTGATTGTAACACAACTTGGGAAAGACCTTGGCTGGATATGTTAATAAAGTTCTCCAATAATTAATCAAGGAGCAGTGGGCACAGGCTGTAATAGAGGGAAGACCTACCTCTGCCCGAATCAGAGCTGCAGGTGTGCCAGGGAACAACATTAAAAGTTTCCAAAGAAAATTGTTTCAAAGAAGCTCTAGTTTACCTAGCAAAACAGTCATCCCATCCTCAAACTGCCACACCATATACAATTTGGGCAAC
This sequence comes from Rhineura floridana, assembly GCF_030035675.1. Lineage (NCBI taxonomy): Eukaryota > Metazoa > Chordata > Lepidosauria > Squamata > Rhineuridae > Rhineura > Rhineura floridana. The sequence goes on along the minus strand of NC_084492.1, from coordinate 13,087,188 downwards.
TACCTTACTCTGGTAAATTTTCAGAGCTGGGCCAACTAAATGGCTTCCTGCTGTGCAAAAGAATTTAAGGATGGTTATAATAGTTCTTAAAGCCATTCCTTCAGTTGCTCCCACATGAGCTTGCCAAGAGAGGTTTTCCTTAAAATGAATACCAAGGTATTTAGATACCTTGCATTGCTCAGTCTGATGACAGTCAAATAAACCATCAAGAAGGGAAGTGTCTCTTTCCAATTACCATCACCTTCGTTTTGGCATAGTTGATATTTAACTTTTCTTTTATGTGATAGTCACTAAGCTTAGACAACAGCCTTCTTAGGCCTATTTAAGTAATTGATAATAAAATCATGTCATCAGCATACAAAAGAATGGAAATCTTTCTTGCCCCACTTGAAGGAGGAAAGAATTCTGAACCAGGTAGCTTAGGGACTATATCATTTAAATGTAAATTAAACAGTGATGGGAGCAGAAGGCACCCTTTTTTGTACCTTTGGTGGTGGCGATAGGCTCAGTTAAAGAACCAGAAACCCCAACTCTTTAGCAAAGTATAAATTCTAATACAGAGTTCTTTAATCAAGAACACAAGACGCTTATAGATAGTAGTGCCAGCCAATTTAAGCCACAACTGGTTTCTATATTACAGAAGTGTACAAACTATGTACCTGTGTACGCAAATAGTTGTGCTATATACTCATACAGTTATTCACATGTAACATTAAATGAGAGTGTAGTCTATATATATTACACAATAGCTGCATGTGGAATTAATGTACAGTCTGTGTACCTGTATACAGCAACAGCTGAACTGTACACTCATACAATTATCCATATGTAATATTGCACAAGTGTAGAATCAGTGCACCTGTATACAAAATAGGGCTCCATACCTGAATGAGCTTGTCAATTTGGGCTTCTCCCAAGTTTCTCATTTTTCCAGTCTTTTCAACACAATTCCACATCAGTGTACAATTAAAAAAAAGGCATCACAAAAATCTGTCACTGTTTTAGTACACATTATTTCTCCTACCATACACAGGAAGCTGCCATGCTGAGTCAGACCATTGGTCTATCTTGCTCAGTATTGGGTTACTTCCTATAGAACAGTGACATCAAGGGACAGGATGAGCAGTTAGATGATGATGATTATGATGATGATGGTTTTTACACTGGGTGGCAGTGGCTGTCCAGTGTTTCAGAATCCTACCTGGAGATGCCAAGGACTGAATCTTGGTCCTTCTGCATGCAGAACAGATGCACTACTACTGAGCTATGGCCCTTTCCCTACAGGAACACAGAAAACTGCCTTATACCAAGTCAGATCATTAGTCCATCTAGCTCAGTATTGTCTACACTGACTGGCAGTGGCTCTCCAGGGAACTTTTCCAGCCCTACCTGGAGATTCCAAAGATTGAACTTAGGACTTTCTGCATGCAAAGCAGATGCACTACCACTGTGTTATGGTCCTTCCCCATTGTTTTATGGAAATGTACTTTTGTTTTGTTTTATGGAAATGTAATGGCATATGTTACATTCCCATAAAACAAAACAAAAATACATACATGGTGTAGTGGTTGGAGTGTTGGACTACGACCTGGGAGACCAGGGTTTGAATCCCCACACAGCCATGAAGCTCACTGGGTGACCTTGAGCCAGTCGCTGCCTCTCAGCCTCAGAGGAAGGCAATGGGAAACCCCCTCTGAATACCCCTTACCATGAAAACCCTCTTCATAGGGTCAACATAAGTCGGAATCAACTTGGGCGGAAAAATGGCAAATGCAATTCAATATAAACAAGTGTAAAATTATGCATATTGGAGCAAAAAATCTTAATTTCACATATACGCTCATGGGGTCTGAACTGGCGGTGACCGACCAGGAGAGAGACCTCGGGGTTGTGGTGGACAGCACGATGAAAATGTCGACCCAGTGTGCGGCAGCTGTGAAAAAGGCAAATTCCATGCTAGCGATAATTAGGAAAGGTATTGAAAATAAAACAGCTGATATCATAATGCCATTGTATAAATCTATGGTGCGGCCGCATTTGGAATACTGTGTACAGTTCTGGTCGCCTCATCTCAGAAAGGATATTATAGAGTTGGAAAAGGTTCAGAAGAGGGCAACCAGAATGATCAAGGGGATGGAGCGACTCCCTTACGAGGAAAGGTTGCAGCATTTGGGGCTTTTTAGTTTAGAGAAAAGGCGGGTCAGAGGAGACATGATAGAAGTGTATAAAATTATGCATGGCATTGAGAAAGTGGATAGAGAAAAGTTCTTCTCCCTCTCTCATAATACTAGAACTCGTGGACATTCAAAGAAGCTGAATGTTGGAAGATTCAGGACAGACAAAAGGAAGTACTTCTTTACTCAGCGCATAGTTAAACTATGGAATTTGCTCCCACAAGATGCAGTAATGGCCACCAGCTTGGATGGCTTTAAAAGAAGATTAGACAAATTCATGGAGGACAGGGCTATCAATGGCTACTAGCCATGATGGCTGTGCTCTGCCACCCTAGTCAGAGGCAGCATGCTTCTGAAAACCAGTTGCCGGAAGCCTCAGGAGGGGAGAGTGTTCTTGCACTCGGGTCCTGCTTGTGGGCTTCCCCCAGGCACCTGGTTGGCCACTGTGAGAACAGGATGCTGGACTAGATGGGCCACTGGCCTGATCCAGCAGGCTCTTCTTATGTTCTTATGTTCTTATGAAGACAGGAAAGATTAGTCTTTACCTGGCACCGAAAGGATGTTAGTGAAGGCATCAGGTGAACCTTTATGGGGGGAGCATTCCATAGATGGAGAGTCATAACTGAAAAGGCCGTCTCTCTTGTTACCACCCTGTGTGCCTCCCTCAGAGGAGGGTGGAGGTATCTGGAGAAGGGCCTCAGAAAAATATCTAAAGGTCTGGGTAGGTTCATATCAGGTGAGGCGTTCCAGAAGCTATTGGGGTCCTGAGCCATAAAGAACTTTGCTGGTCAAAACCAGCACTTTGCTTTGGGCTTGGAGGCATATCATAGGGTTCTTGACTCCCAGTTGTCCATGGAGGCTCAGATTTCGGCAGTGAGCCAGGCAGCTTGGTATCAATTACATCTGATACGGAGGCTGCAACCCTACCTTCCTGTCCATTTGCTCCCATGGGTAATACATGCCCTGGTCTCCTCCCGCTTAGACTACTGTAATGCGCTCTACGTGGGGTTACCCTTGAAAATGGTCCGGAAACTACAGCTGGTACAGAATGCGGCGGCACGTTTGAGTAAGAATAGCCGTCGCCGTGATCACATTACTCCGGTGTTAATAGCACTGATTACCAGTTGTTTACCGAGCCCAATTCAAGGTGTTGGTATTGACCTTTAAAACCCTATACGGTTTCGGCCCAGTTTATCTGAGGGAGCACCTCCAGCATCACCAATTATGCCGCCAGACAAGATCAGCCACACAAGACCTTCTCTCGGTCCCACCAGTTAAACTAGCTAGGCTGGTGCGGACTAGAGAGAGGGCATTCTCGATCGTGGCTCCCACCCTCTGGAATTCCCTCCCATTTGATCTTCGCCATCCCCCCTCCCTGTCAAGTTTCCACCGGACCTTAAAGACCTGGTTGTTCAGGCAGGCCTATGGGATTCCTGGGGTGGGTTAGTCTTTTAACTGTTGTTATTAACTGGTGTTTTATTAATTATTGATTATGGTCTTTCTTGGTTTTTATATTGTATGTTATTGCATTATTGTATTTTGTACGTCGCCTAGAGTGGCCGTTCATTTGGCCAGATAGGCGACTCAAAAATAAAATTTTATTTATTATTATTATTTCTGCAATCCTCAGCTGGAGTTTTCCTTTGCCAGTCACCAAGCCTACACCAGGGTAGCAAGAGGCTATTCTGAAAAAAGAACACATGGCTGCACCATTCATATATTTTCATCCCATAGATGCTTATCTTCATTTTTTATTGTTTCTTGGAAAAGATGATGATCAGATGAACATTTTGGCATTTATGATTCCCCCTTTAAAAACCTAAAGAGCAGGAGCAACAACAAGGGGGGAGCATTGCTCTAAAGCACAGCCCTTGACTTTATCTGTTGATCTCTGAATCTCTCACATTAAAGCAGTGTTCCTGTTTGACACTTGCTGCTGTGGCTAAAGAGAATGCATAACTATTTTTTTTAAAAAAAGAATCCAAGTTTTGCTTTTCTGTCTTTTTTCCCCATTTTCTTTTTGTATCATTTCTTTAAAAAAAAAAAAAACAATCAGGCAACTCAAACCCTGTTTATCTGATCAACACCAAATCCTGTCAGAATGTTGACATGTGCATTTCTACATAATTTCAGGATGTCAACCTGAATAGACACAGTGAATCCAAGAGTTAATTATCTTTGACAACTTTGCCAGCTAATTTCCTATTTATATGAACCAAACAAGGGGCTGCTTTTTATCTCCCCTTGTCACAAAGGGTTTATCAATCACAACACGGCCTAGATTGGGCTGCCAAGACAGCTTCCCATCCCAAAGGGGAGTTTATCTGTTTGAAATCTTTCCAACTACCAAATGACAGCAACATTGATGTGAAATATAATAGGCATTGTTTCTCTGCACTCCCAAAACCTTTTCCCACTCAGAGGACAATGCCCACATAGTATATCCAAAGACTCTGATTGGAAGATCCATTTGCCTTTCATTATGCTCTCTGCCATGCTCCTTTTAACCCTACTTCCTGAACATGACAACATCTCTATGCAGTTGTCAGGACATGATTTCAGATGCACTGAATTCACCTTTGGATTTTCAGCCAACAGGATGTTCCAGGGTTGATTCTGAATTAGTCTCTGACAATTCTATGATTCTATGATCCAAGGTGATCACTCAAGAATATGAACCATATAAATATGCATGTGTGTGAGAGAGCTACCAGTTCCTGCAGACAGTACTTAGATGGTGGAGGTTTTGGTGCATATTGTCAGTACTTTCCCTGACAAGCAGTTCTTTTTTCCTTTAATAGCCATATAGCTTCTCTCAGTTCTCCTTTAAGTGGGGCGGTGCTGTGCAAAGAAAGTAGCAGGCTGTCACTTAGCCTACATGCTTCATTCACAGCTTTTTGCCAGCATTACATTTGCGTTGTCATGAATGCAAGTGCAATGAAAAAGATATGTGCACTTTTGCATAGATGACACAGGGATGTCCCTGCACTTTCATGGAGGAGGTGTAAGTAGAACAGGCAAACAATCATGACAATGGGATTTTGCATGCTGCCCAGTTTAATCTGAAGCATAAATCTCTGAGTGATGCTGGAGAGCTTGTACAGGTGGACGTTATCAATCAGGTATTATGTAGACAGGCCACTCAATATACTCATTCTTCACTTGGGGAGTGTGAATATATGGTTGAGGAAGGACCATACCTCACTGGTAGAGCACATGCTTTGCCTGCAAAAGGCTCCAGGTTCAATCCATCACACATCCAGTTAAAAGGATTAGATAGCAGGAGATCTCTTCCTTGAGATTCTGGAGAGCCACTCTCAAGGATGTTCACATTTAAAGGTTCACATTTAAAGGTGAACCTCTATAATTTGCACTTTCTGAAATAATATGAGAACTGTGAAATACAGCCATCCCACAAAATGTGCACTTCTTCAAATTCTGCAATGCAGTTTTCCAGCCAAGTCAAGTGTACAAAAATAGACTATGGTAAAGTGTGCATAAAATGCATATATTTGTGAAAACATCATACAAAATACATTATATTAGGGAAAACTGGATTGCAGAAGTGTGCATATTCATAAAAATTGCATACAAAAATGTGTATGTTAGGAGAAATGTGCATTGAAATGCTGAATTTTTATAACTCCCCCCCCCCAAAATCCACAAACTGATGTGGAAATGTGGAGAACTTAAGAGTGGCAAAATGCGAAACTAATTGATTTGCCTATCCCTAGCAGAGTGTACCTTGCTGATGAACAAATAGTCTGATTTCTGTTATGAATATTGTAATCCCACTGGTGAGTACAATTATTATAAAGCCATCATCTTTAGGCAGGTAGGTGCGAATATTGGGAGCTGAATTCACAAAATCTTCATTGGGGTTTTAAGAATGGGGAGACACTCCTACTGAAAGCAAAACACAGCATCCACAACTGCATATTCTTTTGGATGTGCAACCCACTGAAAGTATAACATCTGCAAAGGATGCAGACTTGGATGTGTGCATCTAGTTTATGCCTACAGTTCCCAGAAGTAAGGACCTCTAAGAAACTTTCTGGATATTCATAGAACAAAAAAAACAGAAAACGTCTTGGAAATAAAAGGGATCAGTTTGGCACATCTCTACTCACAAGGACATATACAAAATGTTGGTCATCAATTCACATTGTCCAATATGAAGATGGCAATTATCTATATATCAACCAAGCGTCAAGCAAAATCCCATTGACATAGTGAATTTCTGCTCATTCTCAACACCTTCATATGCATAGTCACTCATGTTTATGCACAAGCCCCAGTCAACTCACATTAATCCCAGCATACTCTAAAATGAACCTTTTAAGGATTGCTTTCCAAATTGTTTTTTTAATGTTGTGAAGTTATCAACATGACACATCATCATCATCCTTAAGCACTTTCCCTAAGAGTTAAGGAAATCTAACCACACGGTCAGGTACATTTTCTTGTTAGTCTTTACAAGAAGCTGTTGAACAAGTGTGGGGAACCTTTTGCCCTCCCAGTGTTGCTGAACTACAACTCCCATCAGCCCTAGCAAGCATGGGTCAATGGCCAGGGATGGTGGGAGCTGTAGTTCACTGACATCTGGAGAGCCAAAGGTTCCCCACACCTGCCCTCAAATGTAGGTTACTGAAGACCAAACTAAATGTGAATTAGAAATTATGTGGGAATGGCTTCTTACAAGTAAACAGCACATACAAGGCTCCTGGTTTGGATTGGTAGAGGAGAGAGGGAACTTTCATCCTTTGCCCCCACTCTACTGAAGTCTTGATCTGGAATGGTGTGGGTGGGATGATGATGATGATGATGATGATTCAATTGATATCCAGCCTTTCCTCCCAAAGGAGCCCAGTTCAGCAAATAACACATGATAATGAAAAAAATAAAAACTATACCAGTGCAAATAGCAGATGTGATGATCCCAATCTAGAGTGGAACCACAGCAAGGGCAAAGGATTAAAGATTCCTCCCCCCACAAGGGTCCTTATCCAGATCAGGGGCTTCCTACCTGCTCAAAACGTCATGTCCTCCAAAACCCAGCAACACAATATACAGCAGGAATGGGGAGCCACTTCCAGCCTGTGGGCCACACTCCTTTGTGTGCAAGCTTCGGGGGGCCACATGCCAGTAATGGTGCCAGAGGCAAAATTGGGCAGAGCAACAAATGTGAAAGTTACCTTTGTTCATTAAGCGGATGTCTACACATACACACCCCTTGTTATCCTTCACCCCAGCAAGAAGCATGATCAGAGTTTCAGGCAAAAACTCTCAAGGAGGTTGCAAAGAAGGGCCAGTGAGGTATGTGGTCTGGGGAGAAGGAATGTGGCCTGGGCAGGGTGTCTGGCCTGGGGAGGGTCCCAAGTGCCAGTTAGAGAGATCTGGAGGGCAACCTTTGTCTGAGGTTCATCAACCCTGATACAAAAGAACATAGAAGGATGGACCAACTAGAAGGAGAAAGGGACCTTTTCTTTCACCCCTCCCTTCATGCTGCAGTCCTGATCGAAATGTGGAAGGAGGAGCATGGCTCCATAGTAGAGCATCTGCCTTGTATGCAGAAGGTCCCAGGTTCAGCCCCAGCATCTCCAGGTAGGGCTTGGGGAGAACCTTGCCCGAAACCCTGGAGAACTGCTGCCATTCGGTGTAGAAAATACTGAGCTAGATGGACCAATGATCTGACTCTGTAAAAGACAGCTTCCTCTGTGCCTATCCTGCCCCAAGCATAGCTGCTCATTTTGGGGAAATGGGGGGATCAGGAATTCCAATCACAACATTCTTATGTCCCTCATATCCAGATTAGACCTTTGTCTTCCAGCCTAAACAATCCTTGTAATTGGGACACAGTAGCAATAAGCAGAGGTGAGAAAAGGGACAATGGAGGCTGGTGGCTTCAATATCAGTAGAGAAGTGAATTTGCTCCAGATTTTAGTCCAAACAGCTCTGGAATAAGTTCAGACTAAAATCTGGAGTGGATTCACTGTCCTACTGACATCAGAGCCACCAGTCTCCACAGAAAAGAGAAAAACAAGACCCTAAACATGACCGTACGCAGGTTAGGAAATTAAGGTTACAATAATTAGGGAAGGGAAGAAATTTGTTCAGTTCACATTTTAATGTGAATCTACCAAATTCACACCTCCTGAACCAATGTAAGAACTGAAATTAACATCTTCAAAATTTGGACTTCTGTGATACAGTTCTCCAATGAAAGAATGCAAATATTAATGGAAAAGCAATGCACAAATGCATATCTTGGTGAAAATATTGTACAAAATATATTCTATTTGAGGGACATTGCATGCAAAAATGCATAGGGTGGTATTCAATGCTAGTCCTACTCAGAGGAGAGCCACTGAAGTCAACAATCAAGACTAACTTCATTTAATTAATTTCAGTGAGTAGAATTTTGTTGAGTCCAATGCATATACTAGGAAATATTGTGTGCAAAAATGCATATAGTAGGATAAATGTGCATATGAATTTTCATGCAGACTTTTTTTTAAAAAAAAATGACAGTATATGCACAAGTAAGGCAAATTGAACATAAGTTTGGAAGACTAAGAAACTGAAATAGACAGATTCATCCACCTTTATCAATAATACTGTGGTACCTGGTGGTTCCATATTAGTGGGGCAGTGGAATCTGCTCCGGGTTTTAGTCCAAACTTTCAAGGAGCTGTCAAAGACAGCTTATTGAAACTTCAGGCTAAAACCCAGAGTGGATTCCACTGCCCCTCTGACATGGAGCCACCAGCCATCAGTGAGAACCAATACCTCTGTAGCACCATCAATCCAGCTTAATGGTGTGATGCTGGAGAATGTCAATCACTTTTCTTATCTTGGCAGCCTTCTCTCTGTAAAAGCTGACATCGACGCTGAAATTCAGCATCGTCTGAGCTCTGCGAGTGCCACATTCTCCTGAATGAAGCGTAGAGTGTTCGAGGATCGGGATATTCGCAGGGAGACCAAAATGCTTGTTTACAAAGCCATTGTACTACCGACCTTACTGTACGCCGGTGAAACATGGACCATCTATAAACGCCACTCCCAACTTCTTGAAAGAGTCCACCAACTCTGCCTCCGGAAAATTCTGCAAATTACTTTGGAAGATAGGCGGACTAATGTTAGTGTATTGGAAGAAGCAAAGACCACCAGTGTTGAAACAATGATCCTCCAACATCAACTTTGCTGGACCGGCCATGTTGTTCGAATACCTGATCACCGTCTTCCAAAGCAGCTACTTTACTCCCAACTTAAGGATGGAAAGCGGAATATCGGTGGACAGCAAAAGAGGTTTAAAGATGTTTTCCAAGCTAATCTAAAAAAAAGTAACATAAGCATCAAGAACTGGGAAGTCTTGGCCCACAAGTGTCCCAATTGGAGGTCAGCCATTATCAAAGGTGCTATGGACTTTGAAGAAGCACGAGTACAGGGCGAAAGGGACAAACGAGCTAAGCGGAAGGCACGTCAAGCAAATCCTCATTGTGACCATCTTCCATCTGGAAACCTATGTCCTCACTGTGGGAGGCTGTGTGGATCCAGAATTGGCCTCCACAGTCACTTACGGACCCACCGCTAAAGACCTTATCTTGGAAGACAATCTTACTCGGCCACGAGTGATCGCCAATGAATACAAGCAAAACTAAAATCCATCATATGCAACAGGTTGTGCTCACAAAGAAGCAACACCACCTTTCTACTCTTGAATCATTTCTTCTTTTATAACTCACCCTCTGTGTATCATCTCCTAATAAGAAATTAAACATTTGAGCAGATATTGCACAATTTTGACACCTTTACCATGTAATTTTCATGTCATAATTTATTCTAATTATCTTCTCTTAGAACAAAGATTTTTATTTTTAAAATATTTTTTGCTGAATTGAAAGACTGAGCGTGCATGTAGCTACAACAGCACCCTTTAACCATCGGCATATTCAACAAAAAGTGTATTAACCCATGGTGATATCCTGATAATGCATAATGATCTTCATGTGTGTAATATAACCTAGTATTGGTAGGTGGAAATATTGGCATTTTGGATTTTATTTGGGTCCAGTTGAACATGCCAACTTATGGGACTTCTAAGCTTAGCCTTGATCCTTCAGGGGGGAAATGGGATTTTGTTCTCCAAGTTATCAGTAAAAAATTGCTCTAGGTCTCTGAAGACATGAGACTTAATTTTTTCATAATCATCTGTGGGTAAATAATGCACAGCTTTTGAATGTCTATTGGCATAAAATGCATAACAATACCTGCTTAAGCTTCTGTTTACCAAAGAGACCACAATCTCTCTGCCTTGCCATTCGACTTTATCATGCAAATGTTGTATTTATCGCACCCAGATTCTGTTCTCAGGGTTAAACAACAATACATATAAAGGGAGTGGAGAAAATTACATTCAACAATATGACTGTATGTGTGCATTTAGCATGAAACAGATTAACAAAGATGTAGCCATGACAATCCACTTCCTTCAAAGCAATCAGAGGACATTTAGACTTAGGGTTGCCAGGTATCTGGTTTTGGACTGGAGACTCCAGGTCTTTGGGGTCCTCTCCGGGTCTCCAGGTGAGTCAGTTTAATCTCCGGACTCTCAGCTTTCATTTTAAAGAAATTAAGTTTCTAGGTGGTCTGGTTCTTGCAATATACACCAAAACATCAGCCACCACCCCCTCGCAACTTCTGTGAAATGATCTCTTAGCTGGCTGCTCTAACCCCACCCTTTCAGGTTTGTATAATAAGTGATTGACAATAAGTGAAGTTAGGGTTGTGATGGACAAGGGATTTCTGGGCCTCCAGGCAGTACCTAGACCCCATTGCAAAGGTAGAAAACTGTTTTTTCCTGTTTATCTGAAAATCTCATTAATTAAGTATATAGCTTCCAGCAGTACCAAAAGTCATTTTTTTCTCTTGTGTGCAGGAGCCAAACAAGTTTTAATATTCCTGGGCTGTTGAAGAGGGCAATGTTTTAGAAACCTTCCCAATATGAAGCTTTAATCCAGTACTTGGTTTTCTGGGAGTAAAGCTGCAATGCTAATCCCAAATACCCGGAGTAAACCCCATTGAATTAAATAGGACTTACTTTTGAGTAGATATGATTAGGATTGTGCTGTAAATTAATGGGACTTTTGAGTGAAAATAGCAAACATTGTGCTCATGTTGTAAATCTTCCTCTCCCCCACCAATCCAATTTTTAAAGCAATTAGGCAGTGCCTACATAGGTATCACTGCTTTTATTGTGTAGGAAACTAATACTGATTTTTTTTTTAAAAAAAAAAGTTCTGCAGTGACCAACTGGTTTTGACAAGAAACTATGTCTATGTATTTTTACATCTCCAGTGTGTGTGTGTTTATGGAATCTTCCCAACAACCCTGTGAGGTAGGATTGCTGATTAGAAACCAAGGCAACTCGCAACAAGAAATAAATCTCTTTAAAATCCAATAACCATAAAATGTATAAACAGTTGCAAACCAGTTTAAAGTGGCATGATATTGAATTGTGGGTTGGGTGAGTGTTCCTTATCACTTGATGATGCAGTTTTATGCACATTTCCCTGTTTGAGTAAGTCCCATTGAATACATTGGGACTTGCTTCTGCGTAAACAATCATAGGATTGCACTGCAAATATCTTTACAGGTTGTGTAAATAATAAACATCTTTGACAGTCATGCTTATATAAATATTTCTTCATACTATGTCCCAATAAGTATTTGATTTCACACTATGCTTGTACATTATTACTTCCTCTACATTTTCAGTGTGCCCTTCCTTGGGGTGGTCATGGTTCCCCTCTGTGGTTTTCATCCTGTGGGGCAGATTAGGCTGAGAGATGGTGAGTAGCCCATGGTCACCCAGTAAACTTTATTGCTCATTTCCATTTTAAAAAATCAATTAAAATGATTTACATGCCCGCAAAGTTTATTAAATAGATCCACACAATACATGTAAAGCACATCCAACTCACATTTAAAGTGCATGACTTCCCCTAAAGAATCCTGCAAGATGTAGTTTCCCCCTCAAAGTTATTGTTCCCACCACTCTTAACAAACAACAGTTCCCATAATTGGTGGGATTCATGTGCTTCAAATGTGTGTTTAATGCGCTTTAAATGAATGATGTGGATCTTACCTAGGTATGATGTGCATTTATTAGCAAATTGAAAAGAACAATTTCAAAAGATACTTTTTTAAATAGGGAAAGGGCTATAGCTCAGTGGCAGGGCATATGCTTTGCATGCAAAGGTCCAAAATTCAATCTCTGGAAAAGACTATTGCCTGGAATCCTGGAGAGCCAATGCTAGTCCACGTCATTAGTACTGACCTAGATGGCCTGAGTTGGTATAAGGTTGATTCCTTTGTTCCTAAAAGTGGAGAGAGACCCAAGGGCCACAGTGACTCCAAAATTTATTTATGTATTTTATTTGCAACATTTATATACCGCTTTATTGTAAAAAATCTCAAAGTGGTTTACAGAAGGAATTAAAACAATAAAATTATTGGCAAAAACAATTAAAGAGAGGTATTGAAAAAAATTCAATAAAACCAACGAGTTAAAAACAGATAAAAATCACAATAGCTTCTACCTGCTTGGGTAGGCTTGCCTAAACAAAAATGTTTTTAGCAGGTGCTGAGAAGAGTACAATGAAGGTGTCTGCCTAATGTCAATAGGCAGGTAGTTCCAAAGGATAGGTGCTGTCACAGTAAAGGACTGATTTCTTACAAGAGCAGAACAAGTACTATGTGGCACCTGTAACATGGAAAGCACACCTTGAACGTGGCCTAGTAGCAAATCACCAGCCAGTACAGAGGTATTATGTACTGATAGGGTCTCACTGCTGCCAGCAATCGTGCAACTGCATCCTATACTAACTGCAGCCCCCAAGTCAGGTTGTGCTGCATGGGGATTTCTGTGACCTTGGCTGACTGGCTGCCAGGATTTTTTTTTTAGTTTTGGTTAGGAATCCTGACTGGTTGTGGGATGTTGAGTTTTCTCCCTTACTCATAGGAATTTTGTTGTGGTTGGTATGGTATTACATTTAGGAAATCATCACTGTCTTTTGTTTTTGTTTTTCTGTTTGCATTTCATTTACTTATAACCTCACTTCCTTACATACATAGCAGCAACAACAGTGGTTCCATGTGCTCAGCTCAACCCCCTTAAACCCACTGATGATGCGCCTTGTTGGTTGCATGACTGTCTCACTTGAAGGCTTCCCATAGGCATCTGGCTGGCCACTGTGAGAACTGGATGCTGGACTAGATGGGTCTTTGTTCTGAGATAGGAAGGATGTATCAATTTTGATTCTGTCAGTTTGTCATTTTTTCCAATCCTAAATTCAGTTTTCCACATTTCTGCATCAATATGCGATTAAAAAAAATCCTCTAGCATTTTAGTGAGAATTTCATTTTGTAGTCAGTGTTGACTAATGTACATATATTTGCAAGCAATTTCTCCTAAAGTAATGCATTTTGTGTGCTATTTTCACTTATATTCATTTTTATGCACATTTCCCCCTAATATAGGCACTTTTGCAAGCATTGCTTAGTTGGAAAACTGTATCACAAAACTGGGATACATGAGAATTTTGAAGGACGGCGGTGTTTCAGTTCTCATGTTACTTCAGAAAATGCAGACTTAACACATTCGGCTTTAAATTTGAACTGAATTGAATTTCTCACCCATCTCTAGGCCTGATCCAGCAGGAAGCCCATTTCCTTCCAATAACTATGATACTGGGATCCAATTCATGGGGTAAGAGTGAATGGGTAAGTGAAGCAGTAGGGAACCTTTGGCCTGCTGGATGTTGCTGAACTACAGTTCTCATCAGCCCCAGAGATGATGGGAATTGTAGTTCAGCAACATCCAGCAGGCCACAGGTTCCCTGTGCATGGATAAATGGAGAGCCCAAGAAGCTGACAAAATCCTAGCCCTTTCTGCCTTCCCGAGTCAAAGCCCAGAGTTTCCTTGTTCATTGCATTCTGTCTATCTTTAGGCCAATTTACACTGTTTTATTTTACACAGTGAAATCAGCAGGAGTTGGCTTTTTCAGAAAATCAAACCTGCATATTAATTGTATGAAGTATGTCCAGTTTGCAATTGTCAGGCAGTGAGATCCCTCCCTACCCTCTAAGCCCCTGGGTGGAATTTCTTCCTTTAGGGAGGTAAGGTTGCCATCAATGAGCAGCAAGGCCTCTTCTGTGGTGACTCCAGAACTAAGGAATGTCTCTACAGGTGTTCTCCTTTTTGGTCTTTTTCATAGAGAAGTTTTGGGGGTTAGCGGAGAATGTCACTGTTTTATGTCATTTTACATATTTGTTTGGTGATATAGATTTTCCATTTTATAGGGATTTTTTTCTTATTTGAGTGTTTTAAAGAATTGCAAACTGCCTTGTGAATGGTTTTCTTTTAAAAAGTGGTCTGTTCTACACTAAATGACATATACTGATTCTTGAAAAGCATTGAACCATTGAAACTAGAGCTGAGACAAACTGCCCCCAGCCATTATTTGCAGAGTGCAAAGCATTTGTGGGAATTTTGAAACGGCCCCTACATGTAGGGATGAAATAAAGTGTAAACTTACTTGTGGCAACAATTGTACTTCCTGATGTGAATAATTTCCATTTTTTTAAAAAAAAAAGTTCATAAGATGCCCAAATGTGGGGCAGGAAATTTACTCTCACTCTGACCTCCAGTCAGCTCATTGGAGAGGTTGGCATTGCCATGAAGCCAAACTGGAGTGAAGGCAGAAAGCACTGCCTGTGAACTTTTGATTCAGGAGCAACTGAAGCAGGGTGGCCCACTGCTGATTCACTACATGGTTCTCTGCAATCCAGATCCACCTAGTCCACATTTCAGTTTGGTCATGTGGATTGACACTGTGAATCAAGCTTTTCAGCTAACAACGCAGCAAATAAAATGCTCTCTATAAAGAAAGAAAGAAAGAAAGAAAGAAAGAAAGAAAGAAAGAAAGAAAGAAAGAAAGAAAGAAAGAAAGAAAGAAAGAAAGAAAGAAGCCTAGGAAAAAGGCAAACCAGGGCTTTTAAATATTTTTGTTGTTGTTGTTTAAATCCCCAGCTACTTTGTGAGTGCATAATTTGAAAAATGGGACTCTGGGAATATTTTCATGGCAGCATTCAAACAAAGAGCCAGAGGAAGAAGAAGAAAAAATTAAGAGTCTAAAGTGACAAGTGGGAAAATCTAATTGCAGTCTGTGGCTCCCAGCAGTTTCCTTTAGCTGGTTTGACAGCTCAAGAAAGCACTCCGAATCTGAGAAGGAGGAGGAGGAAATGAGAGACTAACCGCTACAGAGGGATGTTTCTTTGCTGGAACGACACCAGAGGAAAGAGGACTGAAACTCTGCCAGGGCAGCAAGATACTCTAGTCCCAGACCATCCTGAACAGCAATTTGAAACTAAGCATCCCATCCCGATTAATTAATATTGCAACAAAGGGAAATGAATACTAATAATTTCGTAGGGAGCTGCCTTCTAGAAGACCAGATAATTTCTCCATTTCGCCCAGTAGTGTCAGAGTCGACTGGCAGCGGCTTTCTAGGGTCAGAGAGAGGTCTTCCATGTCAGCTGATTCTTTTGACTGCTATTGCCAGAGGTTGAGGCGGGGACTATCTGCATGAAAAGTAGGTGTTCTCTAACTGAGCTGTAAGCCCTTCAAAATCATCAGGGACACCATTTATACTAGGCATGGGGAACTCACTAGACCCCTTTGCACCCCAAGCATTTTTGAGTGGAACTCTGATCATGCTTCTTGCTTGTCCAGATAGATATAGAGGAGTGTGCAGAGTTGTTTAGAAACTAGTCTACTGTCACAAAGGTCAAATTTATAAATGTTGCTCTGCCCACTTTTGCCTCTGGCTCCACTCACCACTGGCATGTGGCCCTTGGAATGTTGCCTAGGAGGGAACATGGCCCTCGGGTTGGAAAAGGTTCCCCGTCCCCAATTTATATGGTTGTTAATGTGTGCAAAACACTTCATATACAGCAGCAGCTCATGGGGTGATTCACTGGAAGCTGAGCACTGCTGTGTGCAGGGGGAGGGACTGAACCCCTCATCAGAGGGTGTCAGAAGCTGAAGAAGACGTTGGTGGCATTAGCTCAGGTGAATGACTCAAAGAACCCAGTGCATTCAGCTGGCGCCATGGATCATCTCTGTGCTGGGTGCTGTTACTCGTGTCATGTGCCTGCATGGTCCTGAGAGAATACCCTTGATGTCTTCACTTCACAATGCCCTTTTATTAGATGGATGGATGGGGGACCTTAGGCCTGGGGCCAAATGCGGCCATCCAGACCACTCTATCTGGCCCTTAGGACTCTCCCCAGGTGACACACACTTCTGAGCCACACCCCTCACCCACTCTGCACTCTTCTTGAATGTTTTTATGTAGCTGGAGTGTGTTCTGGAACTCTGATAATAATACTTGCTTGCCCGGACGAAGGATAGAGAGGGGCATGCGAGAGGGTGAAGAAACTAGC
This sequence comes from Rhineura floridana, assembly GCF_030035675.1. NCBI lineage: Eukaryota > Metazoa > Chordata > Lepidosauria > Squamata > Rhineuridae > Rhineura > Rhineura floridana. The sequence continues at coordinate 13,070,506 of NC_084492.1, read as the reverse complement.
CTACAACACAAAAATGAAATCATCATCATCATCATCATCATTTATTTCATTTGTGATTACTTCATGGAAAGCGACTCATAAAGTGATTTACAACCTCGATTAAATCCAATACAGATAGCAACGGGAAGAAATTCCCATTTATTGCTCCGACCACTTTTGCCCCAGGCCCTGACCACCACTGGCATGTGGCCCCTGGAAGATTGTCCAGAAGGGAATGTGGCCCTTGGCCCTTAAAAAAAAATCCCCACCCCTGATACAGACACATGGTGAATGTTTTATTGACTTCTTGCTAAACTGTTGTATTCCCACCCTGGGACCAGTTGGGACAGGGCAGGTTGGAAATATCAGAAATAAAATTCAGCAGTGCTTCTTGAGGAAGGCCAATAGCCTTCAGGGAAATGCTTCATTCAACGAAGCTGCTGCTCATATACATTATCTTGGTAATCCTTACAACAGTCCTGTAAGACAGACCAATGTTTGTTATTGAGGCTAAAAGAATAATGACTTGCCTAAGGCCACCAATTTATGCCAGAGGTGAGTTGTTTTTTTCTGGTGACTTCAGAGTTCAAAGCCCAACTGCTGAGCCACTACGTTATCCTGGTTCTCTAGAAGGAAAGTAATGAATCATTAATTGCCAGAGTCCAGATTGACTCCCCCCATTAATAATAGCTCTGTTTCACCCTATTCTTCCTGCTTATCTTGTTTCTTGTGCTTCTCGCTTGCACCACCTCCCAAGGAGCTGCAAGGGAATCTTCCAAGGACATGTCTCCAGAAGTCTTCAGAAGCTGTGGCTTCTGAACCAGCTTTCAGGGCAGCCCCACAAAGAGTGTGTTGTGGTAAACCAGTCTTGAGGTTACCAAGACTGGAGTGTATGGAATCATAGAATAGCAGAGTTGGAAGGGGCCTTAAAAGATCATCTGCAGGAACAGCTTTGGTCTTCCCCAGAGCTGGCAAGGCTTGTTTAACATCAACATGAAATCGAGCCTTCAGTGCCATCAGCCAAGTTCTCTGGAATGTTCTGCCAACAGAGATTCAGCAGGTGCCTTCCGTTTTAATGTTCAAGTGCCTGCTGAAAACCTTTCTGTTCTGTCAGGCTTATGCAGGCAATTAAGATAATTTTTTTTCTGGCAACAGTTGGCCATTGTTTTTATTGTATTTTTAATGTTTTTATTCTGTGGGGGGGTTGGATGTGTTGTGAACCTCTTTGATGTTTTTAATGAAATAGCAGTATACAAATACGTTTATAAAGGAATAAATAAGCCCATCGCATCCAACCCCCTCCTCAATTCAGGAATCCAACTTCAAGCATACCAAACAGGTGACTGTCCAGCAGCCTCTTGAATGCCTCCAGTGTTTGAGAGCACATCAACTCCCTAGGTCATTGGTTCCAATGTTATCCCACTCTAACAGTTAGGAAGTTTTTCCTGATGTTTAGCTGAAATCTGGCTTCCTGTAACTTGAGCCCATTATTCCGTGTTTAGTATATATGGCAAAGGTGTGCATAAATAAATAGCCTGGTAAGATGGTTGGTTGAAAGAATAAAGAAACTTAAGGTTTATTACTACTGGGAAATAAAGTCATTCCAACTGCAAGCATACATATGGCCATTGTAGAGTCATGAGGCTCACCCTTGCAAACTGTTGTTAGGAGACTCCTATTCTCCTCACAGAGCTACAATTCCCAGACTTCTCTGGGAAATGGGGCTGATTGCTAAACCACTCTGACAATTGTAGCTCTGTGAAGAGAACAGGAGTTTGTGGAAGACTCTCAGAATCTTTCACAAACTACCTTTCCCAGGATTCTATGGGGGAAACCATGACTGTTTAAAGTGGGGGGAAAGTGGAATAAATATATGGTGTGAACGTGACCTAATTCTAGTTTTGCTGCCATTGTCCCCTCTGGAGTTTTATGAGGAGCAACACTGAGACTAAGGATGAAGAAGCTGACAGTCAGGGCCACCCCCTGGGCTGGCTGAAAGTAAGAAGACTGTCAGGTGGGGACTGAGTGGGGGCAGGCTGAGATTGGTGGGGCAGTGTCCCATTTGTCCTGATGGAGAAGCCTCCATTGCAACATGTCTAACCAAACTGACACTTAGAATGACTAGAAACATTCTTTTAAATTAAAAAAGTAGGGAGCAGAAGTTTTCAAAAAGCCAAATTCTCTGTCAGATCCCACCCAGGTACAGGCTAGATGATACTTAAGAAAACACACCAACAACAGGAAGCATCCAATGATTGATGAGCCAAAGGGAGAAATAATTCTCAAAGATGCCAAAAAATAGATTCTTTATTTTAACATATTGCCCAATGCATTTTGGCCAATGGCTTTTTTAAAAAAAAAAACTTTTTAAAGAAACAGCCCGATCTGGATAGCTTCTGTCCAAACTAGAAGGGCAAAATGCATTGGGCAATTTGTTAAAATAAAGAATTTATTTTTGGAATCTTTGAGAATTATTTCTCCTTTTGGCTCACAGGTGATACTTAAGAAGATAAACAGGTTTGATATTGTCACCATGGTTCAGTTTTATTTCAATTCTGTTCAAACATATACACCCTAACAAGTTCATATAAATATGTATATCATTAAAATTTCAAGTCAACAAGATAAACAGTACCTAACAAATGCAAGCAAACCCATCAATTTACATCCCATGAAAATCTTTTCTCCAACTAGTACATTAATATCCACAACATTTTATTTTCCTTTGTCCAGGATTTTAATTTCTTCCCCCAGTCTGCATTGTCCTTTAATTGTTCGAAAAGCCAAAATTTATTAAGTCCATTTGTTAAGACTCAATCAGCCTTTGTTCAATGTGCAGTTGCTTGCAAGGCTTTTGAATTCTGTTTGGGTGGGTGGTGGTGAAATATCTTCTGAATGTGGGCTCTTTTTTTCTTCTTCTTTTCTTTTGCTGATTCTTTCACCAAGTTTATATGGTACAGTGCAGTTTCCTGCAGCGTTTACAGCCCAAGATCCTTCCAAGTTTTAATTTTGCACTCCATATGGCACTTTGCAATAAAATCAGCATGTATGCGACATATAACGCATACAATTATTTGATGAATCGCTCATGTGGAAAGGTGAGGTCACAGTCCAAAACTCTCATTTCTCTAAGCAACCCCCTCTCCAGTCTCTTGAAGAAAAGTGAGAAGCAAGAGGGGAGAACATAAAGATTCAATGGCATTGAATGAGTCACAGGAGTCCAGAGCTGGAAGTACCCTTTTCCATAGTAGCCATTATGATCCCAGATCCTGTTGCTGACTACTGGTTCCTGTCCTTGATGGTTCCATGTAGGACTAAGATCAGAGTTTTTAGACTTTCATCTCAAAACAAATCCCCACAATATTGTTATAGGATTGGTGTATGTGTGTGGAATGGATGATGCCTTTGAGTCTCCTTTCCAGCCTCTGATTTGTAATCCTATTCTGGGAGTTGGAACCTGTAGCAAAGAAACCAGCTCCACTAGCCAAAATAGTTCCGTTCATAAGCTAATGGGTCCAGCCAAGCTTGTCAAGCATCCCCCATTAATATGTTTAACAATCTGGCCAGGACAGCAGTGTGTGTCATAGGAACTCTTTCAGGAGAGAGGCCCTCCTCCCCTCTCACCTGGCTGGAGGTCCCTCATCCTGGAAGCAGGAAGTGGCCTGTGTGTATGTTTTAGTGGGAGTCTTGGTGAAGCTGGAAAAACACAGAGAGAGTCTTGCTTTATGTGTGAAATCTGAAGCCATGGCTTTGGGGTACCTCCCTAGAATCCTGATGGGGAAGCAAGATCTGTTGGACTGTTAATGGTGAGAACCCCTCCATCATAACCTCAGGTTGTATATATATGTAAATAAACCCTGCATCATAAAGACACCACAGTATCCACTGACCTTCATTCCAAGGAAACCAAACCCTGGGTGAGTGCAGGAACCCCGGGAAGTCTCACACCACTCTGAGATTGGGGCACGTGCAGCATTATGTTGGGTGGGCAGAATGGGTAAAACACGGAGTGGGAACAAAATGTATCTGTAGCAGAAGTGCTGCTCCAAAATGGTGGCTGCCATTTCTTCCCATGCTGCTAGCCAGCATTAGCTGTTGGAGGCTTGATGCCTCTGAATGCCAGTTGCTGGGAATCAGAAGTGGAGAGAGTGCTGTTCAGCTCAGGTCCTGCTTGTGGGCTTCCCATGAGCAGCTGGTTGGCCTCTGTGAGAACAGGATGCTGGACTATGTGGGCCACTGGCCTGATCCAGCAGGCTCATGTGTTTTTAGAAGACTGGATTTTTTTAACCCTGAAACTCCCATTAGAAACTCCCATGAAACAATAAAGTGAAGTGCATCCTTCTGGTTTAATTCAGAGAACTTATTCTTGTAGGTAATCTGACTTTTGACCCACACAGACATGAAAGCTGCTAAAGAGTCCTTTACTTCCTCCTTTCCAGTCTCCGACATTATACCTCAGTCCTGTAAGAAATTAAGTGTCTATTAGTTGTTTAAACAATTCCCCCCCACCATCGCCACCACTAAAATAATTACAAATGCAAGCTATACAATGCCAATTTTAGATTAACCAAGGCCTGGGACCAATTAATCATTACGGCATCAATATCTCATCTGCATAGCCCTATTTTCTTTAAGACTCCATGTTTGGGGTGACAGGGTTACCTCATTGATTATGTAAATGCCACTTCAAGGTGCACAAAAGAGTCAAAAGGAATAAAGAGCCTGATTCCATGAAAGGAGTCAACATCCTCCAGTTCTGAGACAAATAAATAAAGAAGCAAAATGGAATGAAGGGTTAACCCATTAAGAGCAGAAGCCTGCTCGAGGCTCTGGGACTCAGTAATGCACGAGACAGGAGTGGAAGGATCTGTCAGTTTTAGTTTCTCCTTTTTCCATTCTTCTGTTTGCCACATTTCCACATCCATTTGCTATTGTTTTTTAAATAATCCTCGCAAAAATCATCAGCATTTCAGTGTGCATTTCTCCTACTATGCACATTTTGTACGTACCTTTCTGCCTAGGATGTGCATCTTTTACAAACAATTTCCCTTAATATTTGTGTTATTTTTGTGAATATACCTTATGCAGTTTATGCACACTTTCCCTTAACATACACATTTTTGTACACATTTTTTTTGGGGGGGGGAGTTTGAGAATTGCACTGCAAAATTCAGAGAAGTGCAAATTTAGAAGGATAGCTGAATTGCTGTTCACGTATTGTTTTGGGAAGTGCACATTTGGTAGATTTGCATTAAACTTCAAACCGAATTGAATTTCTCCCCTATCCCTAGCACTAAAAGAAGCACATTCAGAGCAGAATTATCAGTCTATGTAGCAAGGTCATTCACAGGGTTCAAGAGCTGGGACTGTATAGTAGCAGTGGTAGCTGGGGTTTCCATGTCAGTGGGACAGTGGAATCCACTCGGGTTTTTAGACTGAACTTTCCTGGAGTTGTCCAAGATGCTCCTTGGATAGGTCCTTGAAAGTTCAGACTAAAACCCAGACCTGATTCAACTGCCTCACTAACATGGAGACACCAGCCATTGCTACATAGTAGATAAGAATATGAGATAAGAGATCCCACCAAGAGGCAAAGATGACACATACTGTGGAGTTTTGTGATTATTTCCTAGGAGGGGGGTAATTGCCCACAGCAACAAGGGCAGAGTGTATCTGAGTGAAACAGGTCTTCTGGGATCAAGGTGATTATATAAACAAAATAAATGCATGTAGAATGGCATGTCTTCTGAAGGGTTGCCTGTTCCCAGATGAACTCACCTGGCAGCTGAGATAGCATGGGGTGGCTGCTCATCCATCATTAAAGTAGAGGATGTGCATCACAAAATCATAGCACAAAAATTGCATAAAATATGCATAAGTATATATGAAAATGTACAAATCATTTTCTAGAATTCAAATAGAAACAGTATATCTCACCACATACTGTGGCTTTGAGACCTGTGTGCCTCTCGATCCTTGCCCTTCTTGGCTTATTAAAGCTTGCTGAGGGGGTGCTATGGGTTGCCAGATACCATCTTGTCCCGCATGCTGTTTAACATCTATATGAAGCCCTTGGGAGTGGTCCTCAGGAGATTTGGGGCAAAGTGTCAGCAGTATGCTGATGATACCCAGCTCTATTTCTCTGTAACATCTGAATCAGGAGATGCTGTGCAAGCTCTTGACCGCTGTCTGGACTCGGTGGTGGGCTGGATGAGGCCCAATAAAGTGTGTCTGAATCCTAGCAAGATGGAGGCATAGTTCCTGGGTTCGCATAATTGGTTAGTTGCCTGCTTTGGATGGGGCTATACTCCCTATGAAAGAGCAGGTTCATAATCTCGGGGGTGCTCCTGGATCCATGTTTGTCACTAGAGGCCCAGATGACCTCAGTGGCTAGGAGTGCCTTTTACCACCTTTGGCTGGTAAGACAGCTGCAACCGTTTCTGGATTGGGATAGCCTGGCCACTTTTGTCCATGCACTGGTAACCTGCAAGCTGGATGTAATGTAATGTGCTATATGTGGGGCTGCCCTTGAGATTGGTCTGGAAATGGTAGCTGGTGCAAAATGTGGTGGCTAGACTTCTCACCGGAGCAGGGTATCACCAACATGTCACCCCACTGCTGAAAGAATTGCACTGGCTGCTCATTAGCTACCAGGCTAAGTTCGAGGTTCTGGTTTTGGTGTGCAAAACCCCATAACTGAAAGATCATCTTACCCCTTATATACCCAGTCTATCACTGAGCTTTGCAGGTGCGGGCCTCCTGCAGACACCATCTTATCAGGATGTCCGTTCCATACAACATAGGAAGCGGACCTTTAGTGTTGTGGCACCTACCCTTTGGAATTCCCTCCCCTTAAATATTAGATAGGCACCATCTTTATTATCTTTTTGGTGCCTACTGAAGACCTTTCTCTTTCAACAAGCCTTTTAAATAGAGACCTTTTCCCAGTCTGCATCTGTCTTGGAAGTACTTTTTAAGATGTTTTTAAAGCTTTCTCAAAAATATGTTTTTGAAGATGTTTTTGTTTTAATATGTTTTTAAAGATGTTTTGTTTTAATGTATTTTAAAAACTGTTTTTATGATGTTTTACAGTGTTTTTAGTGGGGGGGGTTGCCACCCTGGGCTCTTACTGGGAGGAAGGGTGGGATATATATATAAATCTTTCCATCCCTAGTGCCTGCTCGGTGCTGTCCAAGTGCTATCTGCCCATGGCCAAATTTGACCACCACCAATCACCCTTCTTATTATGCCTCTTTATCATTAAATCAGACTTGGACCAGAAAGCCCTTCAAACAGAGCACTGGTGGCCACCCTAATTCAGCATCAGAGACCTTTTCCAGGTGCTCGTGCCTGCAGAGCTCATTTCAAAAATGAATACACACTCCTTTCCTAGGAGTGTGCATTCATTTCAGTTTGCAGTTTCTAAGCCTGGGCCTGCAACAGATTTGTGCCATTTGAAGAAAGAAAATGGACCCACTTTCTCTGAATCTATCCACTTCGGGGATGGAGGCAAGCTGCTTCCCTGCCTCTGCCTCTGGGCAGTGGGTTCAGAAGATCTTTCTCTGTCGGATGGGGCATTGAGAAAGATCCTCTGAGCCTCATCCTACCCTCAGAGACAGAGTCTATGATTTAGGGAATCAGTTTGCTGTGGGGTGAAGGAGGAAGACCAAAGGAACACTGGGAAGCTGCCTTATACCGAGTCAGACCATTGGTCCATCTAGCTCAGTAATGTCAGCACTGACTGGCAGCGGCTCAGACAGGATCCTCTCCCAGCCTTACCTGGAGATGGTGGGGACTGAACCTGGGACCTTCCGCATGCAAAGCAGATGTTCTATCCCTGAGCTATGTCCCTTCCTAAAACAATCCCCACCCTTTCCCTGCTTACTTTCCCCAAAATCCCTGCACCATCTCCAGCACTTTTTCAAGGGAGTGCACGGTGACTTAAAGAGGATTCTCTCCTGCCGTGCCACCCAGCACACCTGCAAAGGAGATTTGAATTCGAGGTTGTGATTTGCCCAAGGATAGCCAGCGTGCCCTGCCCCCCATCCACCACTTTGCCTCTCGCAGTCGCTAAATGCACAACAAAAACCTACAATCGGCCTATCCAAGATTGACTGATGCCTATTTAAGATCATCTCTCTACACCTCTCCCTAAAAGCATATCAGGCCTCTCTGCTATAGGGTTTTCTATCCTATAATAGAGGGTGCATTGTAAAGGGGAAAAGCAAACTATGCTGATTTTATATATATATATATATATATATATAAATCAAAAATGCCTGTGGGTAAATTTGAGCTGCCCACAGCTCCCCAGGGGCAGCTCAAACTTGCTGTCGAGCCATTTATGTGGATTTCAGTCAAATTCTAATTTTAGTGTTCATTAAACATGGGTAATTCCCCAGCCTATCCACGCATCACCTAGTATACATAATACCTCTGCAATATAGGTCAGCCAGGCTTAAAAAACACACTGAGACATCAAAGGGCAGACATTTCATTACAAGTATTAAGTTTATAAATAATTATGAACTTTGCAGGGCCCAGCGTAATCGCAAATGTTTAGACAACAGTGAGACCACTTAAAACAGCCTTTCCCAACCGATGTGCCTCCAGATGTTGTTGGACCACAACTCCCATCAGCCTCAGCCATGGGCAATGCTGGCTGAGGCTGATGGGAGTTGTGGTCCAACAACATCTGGAGGCACACTGGTTGGGAAAGGCTGACTTAGAGCAATGCAAAATGGTGAACTTTTAGGTGTCAGCGATGGTAACATAGGAAGACAGGAAGCTGCCTTATACCAAATCAGATCACTGGTCCATATACCTCAGTATTGCCTATGCTGACTGGCAGCAGCTCACCAGGATTTCAGACAGACAACATTTCCCAGGTGATGATGAGGATTGAACCCTGGACCTTCTGCATGCAAAGCAGATGCTCTACCACTGAGCTATAGCCCTATCCTTGTAATGGGGGGGGGGTTATACTGCTGCAGACAGATGGCACTTGGTCTCTATTGCTCCAGAGGGCAGAATTAGAACCAATGGAAAGGTACTGCAGGGAAGCACATATCAACTAACCATCAATAGAAACTTCTTAATGATAAGAGCTGTTAGACAATGGAACAGACTATTATTTATTATTATTGATTATTAAATTTATATCCCACCTTTCCTCCCAGTAGGAGCCTAAAAAAAACCCTTTAGAAATATCTCAGAAAACAATTCCAACACACATCTTAAAAAGCAATTCCAACAGACTACAGCTGGAGGTGGAGAGCTTTCCTTTGCTGGAGGTATTTAAGCACAGGCTGGATGGCCATCTTTTGAGGATGCATCCTGCACTGCAGTTCCTGCACTGAGCAGGGGGTTGGGACTGGGACAGGTTCAGAGGAGGGCAAAGAGGATGATCAGGGGACTGGAAACAAAGCCCTATGCGGAGAGACTGAATGAACTGGGCATGCATATCCTTCAGGAGAGAAGACTGAGGGACAATATGATTATACTCTTCAAGTACTTGAAAGGTTGCCACACAGAGGAGGGCCAGGATCTCTTTCTGATTGTCCCAGAGTGCAGGACATGGAATAATGGGCTCAAGTTGCAAGAAGCCAGATTTCAACTGAACATCAGGAAAATGTTAGAGTGGTATAACAAAGGAACCAACAACTTTGGGAGGCGGTGGGCTCTCCAACACTGCATGCCTCTTCAAGAGGCAATGCTCCATTCACCCTAATGGACCAACTTAAATAGAAATTGCCCCTGAAAAAAAGGGACAGTTGGCCTGTGTGCTTACTCTCTTTTTAAAATGTAAGAGAATCCAGGGAGGGACCTGGAAGATCCCCAGTGAAGGGGCCATGCTCTCCTATGTTTACAGTCTTGGGAGTCTGATACCATGTAGTGGAAGAAGAGGTCTAATGTTCTCTTTCCCATGGATATTGTTTGCACAGGCTGATCTGGCTGATCTGAGGGAATTCACCAAACCACAGCTCTTCCATACTTCAGCCCTATGAATTATTTTGGACAAGTGCCATGTTGTCTTGGATTCTGGCATTGTTTCTCAAAACAAAAGTCATATTCTTCCATACGGTGCTTTTGAATATTTTTACCCTGGGTGAGTAATTAATAGTAAATCTATATTTAAGCACCTTAATCCTTTTCAGTGAATCCCAGCTTCGAACAACTCTGGTCCTTGATCCATGCAGAGCACTGGAGGCTACTGCTTGGTAGGTGGTCTTCACTGAAGAGAGGAGGTTTCCGTTGCAAATGTGGTTCTCGGAGCAGACAATGACAAACTCGTAAGAACATATGTCCTTTTTGTGCAGGAGAATCCTAGCATGGCAACTGTGGCAAATCTATGCTCTTATCTCACAGCATGCAGTTAATTTATGGAACTTACTGCTGCAAGATGTGGTGATGGCCACTAGATCAGATGGCTTTGAAAAGAGTTTAGACAAATTTATAAAGCCATCAATGATTATAGATTGACAAATCTGTCTATTTTGGTTACTCTTTCCAAATTTCAGTTTTCTAAATCAGTTTGAGATGTTGTAAAAAAGAAAAATTATATGCATTCCCGTGCATATTTTATGCCTCATATACAGTTTTTGTGTGCAGTTTTACTGAATATATATTTCTGTTGTTTTTTTCCTTGCAGATTTGCACCACGTTTGGAGGTGTCCACATTCTGAAAGAAAGCTATGCTTTTGTTGACCTATTGATTCAGGAAGTAGGAGTGCATTAAACTAACTAAACTTCTCAAGCCCTAATCATGGGTCACATCCACACAGTTGAAGCAATCTTATACAACTAGAATTATAGCTCTGTGAGGGGTCTCTGACAACTCTCAGTACCCTTCCCAGGATTCTTTGGGGGACGTTTTAATTGTTAAAGTGGTATAAGAGTGCTTTAATTGTACGGTGTGGATGTGGCCATGATGATTATATATAACCCCGTGGAGGCCCATTACTAAGTGCAAGTAGAGCACTGCCTAGTCTAAACCGCCAGTCCCTCCAAAGGTATAACCCAGTCCTTTCTCTGTTCCTTACATTCAAATTAAATACATTACTTCACATTTTATTTATTTATTTTATTTTTTATTTATTTAATTTAATTTATATACCGCCCTAAGCCAAAAAGGCTCTCTGGGCGGTGTACATAGAGGATAAACAAGAAAATATATGAATAGAACAAATATAAGAAAATCAAAAAGCAAAACAAACAAAGAACAGAAACCAAACAACATCAGAACATACCAGCAATGAAACACTGTTTTAAAATACACTACAAAACAATTTCTTTAAAAAGAATATTTAAAAATTTTAAAATGCCTGGGAGTATAAAAAGGTTTTCACCTGGCGCCGAAAAGATAGCAGCGTCGGCGCCAGGCATACCTCATCGGGGAGACTATTCCACAATTCGGGGGCCACCACCGAAAAGGCCCTGGATCTAGTCACCGCCCTCCGAGCTTCTCGATGTGATGGCACTCAGAGGAGGGCCTTAGATGTCGAGCGCAGTGTACGGGTAGTTTCGTATTGGGAGAGGCGTTCCACCAGGACATTTAAAGACACACTGGGCTTGTTTCTGCCCATCTTCTGTGCTTGCCAATCATTTTTGGACAGCACAACCAATCACAATAATCCCTACAGTCCCACCTGTCTCCAGGGGTAAAATAATAATAATAATAATAATAATAATAATAATAATAATCCAGTAGGAATGGCTTAGGGAGGGCAGGGGACCCCTTTGACCCTTCATTATGATTTTATTTACCTTGGAATACACTCTAGCCAATCAAGAGTCCCTCAGAAATGCATTGAAAGTGCCATAGTGATAGTGCAGGACTATGAAGAGCCTCCCCAACCACTCACAGGCAAGCATTTCAAACTGAGCCAGTCAAATGCATACAATGGCAAGCTGCCTCTTGCTCTTCTCTGTGGGTGAGTTACTTTTTCCTCCTTTTGTAAGCACCAGGTTAAAGCAGCAGCAAGCACAATCTGTTTCTTTTCTATGGCCAGGCAGCCTACCACTCTTTGAAATCAGCAATACATCTCTGTGTCTTCATTGTTCGACTTCTGGATTCATCACTGCCATACATATAGACATTTCAGTGAGAGGTGTGGTGGTAAGCTATCCCCAAATCCTGTTTGGCTGCCAGTGGATCTGGTTTCTTCATAGGCGGACTAGGCCCTATTTATTGTAGGAGAAAGATTCTTGGTGGCAAACAGCCCCTAAAAATGTTTGACTGGCATCATTAAGGCAGGGGGAGGGATTTGGCTTCATCCACATCTAAGTGGGGTGACTTCCCGCTAAAACTCAATCCCCATCTTGCTTCCACTTTCTGATCAATTAATGCTTTTCTAAAGCAGCATCTGTTAACCCATCCGATTGCCACATTTCAAGAGCCAGTGTGGTGTAGTGGTTAAGGTGTTGGATTACGACCTAAGAGACCAGGGTGTGAAACCCCACACAGCCACAAAGCTCACTAAGTGACCTTGGGCCAGTCACTGCCACACATTTAATTCTCTTGCATGTGAATGCCATACAGGGAAAAATGGAAATGGACTGCCTTCAAGTCGATTGCGACTTATGGCGATCCTATGAATCGACTTGAAGGCAGTCCATTTCCATTTTTCCCTGTGTGGCATTCACATGCAGGAGAATTAAATCCCTGTTGATGGCATGCATTTTTACAAGCTCCATTAGCCACAGTGTTTATGGGCTGCTGGGATCCTTTTTATCAATCTATATTGACCTTCAGGGATTGAGAAAGCAAAGGCCTCTCAAGAGTGCAAAGATGTAGGATGCTGCTGTGCATGCTTCCATGTTCACCTCTGGCTACACATGCTACCAATGGGAACAGGAGGAATGTCCCAGCCCTACTGGCCAGTGTAGCAGGGCAATCTGGAGGCTAATGCCCAAGGCCCCATCTAGATTAAGTAATATGATACTGCTTTATATGTAAAGTGCAGATGAGACCACAGGCTTTACAAGGCTTGTTTTATTGTTTTATATTACTATTTGTATTGTTTTAAATTGTTTTTTAGATTTTTAAGTGCCTTTTACAGTTTTAAGGTTGTGCATAGTTTAATTGTATTTTAATTGTATGTTTTCCTATGTTTTTAACTACATGTAGTTCTATTTGTAAGACGCCCTGAGTTCCAGTTTGGAAAAAGGGCAGGGTAAAAATAAAGTTTCAATCAATCAATCAATCACATGGATTCAGATGATGCCTGGCTGATGCCGGTAATGTAGGCTATGAAATGATGAGTAGTACCAGACCACTGTGGTAGGTCTTGAAGTCTAGAGTGAAGGCCCAGGTGGAACTGCAATAGGTTCCCTGGGAAGAGGCATTGATTGTTAAATCGCTTTGGAAAATGTAGCTCTGTGGTGGAAATAGGGAGGTCTCTTAACATCTCTCAGCACCCTTAACAAACTACCTTTCCCAGGATTCTTTGGGGAAAGCCACAACTGTTTAAAGTGGTATAATAGTGATTTAAATTTATAATGCAGATTGGAGCCTGGGCCTGGGCCTGGACCTGGACCCATGAACTGCATGCGAATAAAATGCACCGGTCCCTGTCTGCAGGTTGTATCATTCTCTGTATTTCCGATACAAGTCTTTGCAAGCTTCTGTGAATGTATCCAAAACTGCACCATCCATGCACAAAAGGGAGGTACCAGCAGAGTTCAGGGTAACCTGAGGTTTGCAGGAGTAGAAAAGAACTCAGTGAGCATGGAATTATGATGGAGAAGGGAAAAAACTGTAAGCCACGTGGGAAAGGAATAAAACAGAATGGCTGGAAAAGGAGGAAGAGACATAGTGCAACTAATACTGTAATGTGCTCTGCAACTACTGTAATGTGCTGTACATGGGACTGCCCTTGAAGATGGTCTGGAGGCTGCAGCTAGTACAGAATGTGGCTGCTATTAGGTGGGGCAGCCCAATGGGGCCATGTGTTACCAGTCCTTAGAGCATTGCATTTGCTGCCAGTGAGCTACCGGGACCAGTTGTACCTAAAGTGCCCAAATAGCTAAAAAAGAGCCTTCCCCAGTACTAACCATTTCAGGCCCTACGATTGGCGAGGGAGCTTCTTGTATAAATCAATGAAGAAATCCAAGATTTTACTACAGGTGCGATTAAAAGGGATTCAATATAATGTAGTTGCTATTAATATAGCTGGGACTACCCACACACACACCCTAACAATCTGAAATGGCATAAAATAAAATCTAAATGGTTTAGGAGGGAGAACCAAAACAGGTCAATCAGGATTGTGCATGCTAAGTGGGCATGGAATGCTGAGTGATTGTTGAAGAGATTGTTTACTTCTTCACACAGTGCATAGATATGGAACTATGGGATTTGCTCCCACCAGAGGCAGTGATGGCCACCAACTTGGATGGCTTTAAAAAAAGATTAGACAATTTCATGGAATATCAATGGCTACTGGCCTTGATGGCTGTGCTCTGTCACCATAGTCAGATGCAGTATGATTCAGAAAACCAGTTGCCAGTAGCTGCAGGAAGTGAGAGTGCTCTTGCACTCAGGTCCTGCTTGTGGGCTTCCCATGGACATCTGGTTGGCCACTGTGAGAATATGATGCTGGACTAGATGAACCATTGACCTGATCCAGCAGGGTCTTCTTGCATTCTTATGAGAGGAAAGGAGGAAAATCAGGAGACAGAGGTAAAATGGAATAGAGTGGCTGAATTTTGTTGCAGGGCCTCACTTGTCACAACAAATCTGGTTTCTCAAATGTAGGTCTCCTACTGTGTTCAGTGCGGCTTATTCCGATATAAGGATGCTTGCAAAACAGCTTAAAGTGGCATGATTCTGAATTTTTGGTTAGGTGAGTAAAGTTCTGTATCATTTGAGGTTGCAGTCCAGTGCACACTTCGCTGTTCGAGTAAGCCCCATTGAATACATTAGGACTTGCTTCTGAGTAAACATGCATAGGATTGCACTATAAATATATTTACAGGATGTGTAAATAGTAAACATCTTTGACAGTCATGCTTATATACAGTAAATATTTATTCATACTGTGTCCTGATAAGTATCTGATTTCACACAATGGTTGTACGTTATTATTTTCTCTACAGTTTAAGTGTGCCCTTCTTCCTTGAGGTGGTCTTGGTTCCCCTATGTTGTTTTGACCCTGAGGGGCAGATTAAGCTCAAAGATAATGAGTAGCCCATGGTCACCCAGTAAACTTTGTAGCTATTTCCATTTTAAAAAATTATTTAAAACTATTTACATGCAGGCAAAGCTTATGAAGTAGATCCACACAATACATTTAAAGCACATCCAACTCACATTTAAAGCACATGACTTCCACCAAAGAATCTTGGGAAGTGTAGTTTCCCTCTCACAGTTATCATTCCCAGCACCCTTACCAAAATACAGTTCCCATGATTTTGTGGTGGGATTCAAATGTCCTTTGAATGTGCATTAAATGAATTGTGTGGATCAGCCCTAGGTATACCGTGCATTCATTAGTGAATTGAAAAGAACAATTTTAAAAGATACTTTTTTAAACAGGGGAAAGGGCTGTAACTCAGTGGTAGGGCATATGCTTTTCATGCAAAGGTCCAAAATTTAATCTCTGGAAAAGACCATTGCCTGGAATCCTGGGAAGCCAATGCTAGTCCATGTCATCAGTTCAGAGCTAGATAGTCCCTGAGTCAGTATAAGGCAGATTCCTTTGTCCCTAAAACAGGAAAGAGACCCAAGGGCCACAGTGACTCCAAAAGTTATTTATCTATTTGATTTACAACAGTTATGTACCGTTTTATTGTAAAAAAAACACAAAGCTGTTTACAGAAGAAATTAAAACAATAAAATTATTGGCAAAAACAGTTAACAGTATTTAATAACATTCAAAATAATAAAACCAACAGGTTAAAAACAGGAAAAAACATAATAGCTTCTACATGCCTGGGTAGGCTTGCCTAAACAAAAATGTTTTCAGCAGGTGCCAAAAAGAGTACAATGAAGCACCTACCTAATGCTGCCACACTAAAGAACTGATTTCTTACAAGAGCAGAACAAGTACTATGTGGCACCCGTAACATGGAAAGCACACCTTGAACATGTCCTGGTAGCAAATTGGCAATGAGTGCAGATTTCAGAGTAGAGGCATTATGTGTTGATAGGGTCTCAGTCATGTCAGCAATCGTGCCACAGTATTCTGTGCTAACTGCAGCCCCTGGGTCAGGTTGTGCTGCATGGGGATTTCTGTGATCTTCGCTGACTAGCTGCCAGGATTTTTTTAGTTTGGGTTTTGGTTAGGAATCCTGACTGGTTGTAGGATGCTGAGTTTTCTGTCTTACTCACAGTAATCTTGTGGCTGGTATAGTATTGCATTTAGGATATCATCACTGTCTTTTCTCTTTCTTTTTCTATTTGCATTTCATTTATCTTTAACCTCACTCTCTTACATCCATAGAAACAACAACAATGGTTCCATGCACTCAGCTCAACTCCCTTAAACCCACTGATGATACACCTTGTTGGTTGCATGGTGTTTTGTTTCTTGCCCAATAGTGGTAAGAGAGAATTCATATTCTGGGAAGTGTGGATGCAATTGTTGTTGTTCCCAAACTACTACCTGTGAAAGTAGACCAAACCATGTGTGTTTCTCTCTGTCAATTATTACTTTCTGGAATTGGGGTGGCTATCAAAGTAGCAGCCCACAGAGTAGGCAGGAAAGGGTAGAGTATCTTCTTATTCTTACTCATTTCTCAAACCTGTTTCTGAAGTGAAGAGTCAAGTTTGTAAAGAAGTTTGGTGCAGTCACGGGAAAAAAGTCACCTTTTTCAGCCCAAGGGCCACATTCCCTCCTAGGTGACCTTTCAAAGACCACTTGTAAGGGGTGGATAGGTCCAGAAGCAAAAGCAGACAGAGCAACAAATGCTAATTTTACCTTTGTACAGTAGACATTCAGTACACACACAGACACACACCTCTACCTTTATCCTCCATCCAAGCAAGCAGGAAGTATTGCCAGAGTTGAAGGACACTTCCTAGCCAGTCAAGGAGGATGGAAAGCAGGGTCAGTGAGGTGTGTGGCCTGTGGAGAAGGGGTGTGGCCTGTGGATATTCCTGAGGGCCAGAGAGAGAGGATGTGTAGCCTGGAGAGAGTCCTGGAAGGCTACATTCAGGCCCAGGCATAAGGCTTTCCATCCCTGCCCTTGACTTCCTCCCGATTCATGTTCATACATCTTCCATGCTGCCATGCTCCCTAAATGAGGCTTCCCACAGCCTACTGCATCCTCAAATATTCCCAGTTATCCATTTCCTATGTCCACATTAATCCTAACTGTCTTTCTCCTCTTGATTTGCCACCCTGGTTGCCAGGTTCAAGAGTAGCCCTCCTAGAATGCAATCATGTCTAGACTTTTCTGCACCCCTGGGTTTAATCCTGCAAATAGCTAGTCCTCGGTCTCACCCTGACACAATGGGAGGCATTGGTAGGACAGCCACAAGGGCATGTGTGTGGGGTGTGTGTGTGTCAAAAACCCAATCCTATCTTTTGAACTTGATAAATTCATTGCTTCGATCTTTCCATGGTTGCACATTAAAGCTGCATACCCAATTAACTCTTTTTTTAATTATTGCAAGAGCCAAGTAGATTTATGAAGCCTACCAATCCCAAGGACACAAACACAGACAGCTACGTAAATCCCAATATTAACAATAGGCTACTTAACATAGATGGCATTTAGCACCTGACTGTTCTTATGTGAGAATGTCAGTATCTTGATAATGCTTCTTCTCTGTCTTCCCATGACCTTGGGAAGAAATGTTTCACTTGGCATGCCAATACTTACAGAACAAACAGTGTGGTGCAAAATGGATATAGATAGATTAAAAGAGATTTGGTTGTTCTTTTACCACTTGCTGCATGAAATGTTGAGCGTATTTAAATGTGATCTATCAAGCCATTTATCTCTTGGAGTAAGCAGAGACGTGCTGGGAAATTTCAAGTGGTCGTCTCCCCAAATCTACCTATAGAGGAGGAGGAGGAGGAAGAATCCAAGAAACAAATTTGCTTCCAAAACATTCTTCCATACAATTTTTGACATCCTATGGGAAAACGTTTTTCAACTTCCCTGGCTTTTAAATGAACATCTTACCATATAATGTGCTGCTGGGGGTGGGGGGTTGATGGGGTTTTTTTGTGACAAGGGATGGGCAAGAAATTCAATTTATTTCTCCATTTCAAGTCGAAACTATCCAATTTGCACTTTCCAAAAGAAGATGAAAACCGAAACAAAGACGTCCTTCAAAATTCACACACATTCAAATTTTGCAATGTTTTTAAAAATGCACGTATTAAGGGAAAGTGTATACAGAAATGAATATGTGAGTGAAAATAACATGCAAAAATGCATTATACGATGAGAAATTGCTTGCAAAAACATGTACGTTAGTCAAAACTGCCTTACAAAAATTTGCAAAAAAATGCTAGAGAATTTTCATGAGGATTTTTTTTGAAAAGCAGTTTCAAATTGCTGCAAGAATGTGGAGAACTGAATTGAAGACTGGAAAAATGAGAAACTGAGAGAAACTGAAACTGTCAGATCTGTCCATCCGTGTTGGTGACTGTTGAATTTTATTATATTCCGGCTTTCTTAACCGACTGTTTCATTCTAATTAGAACTGCGTGCTTAGAACATAAGAACATAAGAAGAGCCTGCTGGATCAGGCCAGTGGCCCATCTAGTCCAGCATCCTGTTCTCACAGTGGTCAACCAGGTGCCTGGGGGAAGCCCGCAAGCAGGACCCAAGTGCAAGAACACTCTCCCCTTCTGAGGCTTCCGGCAACTGGTTTTCAGAAGCATGCTGCCTCTGACTAGGGTGGCAGAGCACAGCCATCATGGCTAGTAGCCATTGATAGCCCTGTCCTCCATGAATTTGTCTAATCTTCTTTTAAAGCCATCCAAGCTGGTGGCCATTACTGCATCTTGTGGGAGCAAATTCCATAGTTTAACTATGCGCTGAGTAAAAGAAGTACTTCCTTTTGTCTGTCCTGAATCTTCCAACATTCAGCTTCTTTGAATGTCCACGAGTTCTAGTATTATGAGAGAGGGAGAAGAACTTTTCTCTATCCACTTTCTCAATGCCATGCATAATTTTATACACTTCTATCATGTCTCCTCTGACCCGCCTTTTCTCTGAACTAAACAGCCCCAAATGCTGCAACCTTTCCTTGTAAGGGAGTCGTTCCATCCCCTTGATCATTCTGGTTGCCCTCTTCTGAACCTTTTCCAACTCTATAATATCCTTTTTGAGATGAGGCGACCAGAACTGTACACAGTATTCCAAATGCAGCCACACCATATAATACAACAGCATTATATCGGCTGTTTTATTTTCAATACCTTCCCTAATTATCCCTAGCATGGAATTTGCCTTTTTCACAGCTGCCGCACACTGGGTCAACATTTTCATCGTGCTGTCCACTACAACCCCGAAGTCTCTCTCCTGGTCGGTCACCGCCAGTTCAGACCCCATGAGCGTATATGTGAAATTAAGATTTTTTGCTCCAATATACATAATTTTACACTTGTTTATATTGAATTGCATTTGCCATTTTTCCGCCCATTCACTCAGTTTGGAGAGGTCTTTTTGGAGCTCTTCGCAATCCCTTTTTGTTTTAACAACCTTGAACAAGTTAGTGTCATCAGCAAACTTGGCCACTTCACTGCTCACTCCTAATTCTAGGTCCTGAATGAACAAGTTGAAAAGTACAGGTCCCAATACCGATCCTTGAGGGACTCCACTTTCTACAGCCCTCCATTGGGAGAACTGTCTGTTTATTCCTACTCTCTGCTTTCTGCTTCTTAACCAATTCCTTATCCACAAGAGGACCTCTCCTCTTATTCCATGACTGCTAAGCTTCCTCAGAAGTCTTAGGTGAGGTACCTTGTCAAACGCTTTTTGAGAGTCTAAGTACACTATGTCCACTGGATCACCTCTATCTATATGCTTGTTGACACTCTCAAAGAATTCTCATAGGTTACTGAGACAGGACTTCCCCTTGCAGAAGCCATGCTGGCTCTGCTTCAGCAAGGCTTGTTCTTCTATGTGCTTAGTTAATCTAGCTTTAATAATACCTTCTACCAGTTTTCCAGGGACAGAAGTTAAGCTATCTGGCCTGTAATTTCTGGGATCCCCCCTGGATCTCTTTTTGAAGATTGGCGTTACATTTGCCACTTTCCAGTCCTCAGGCACGGAGGAGGACCCAAGGGACAAGTTACATATTTTAGTTAGCAGATCAGCAATTTCACCTTTGAGTTCTTTGAGAACTCTCGGGTGGATGCCATCCGGGCATGGTGATTTGTCAGTTTTTATATTGTCCATTAAGCCTAGAACTTCCTCTCTCGTTACCACTATTTGTCTCAGTTCCTCAGAATCCCTTCCTGCAAATGTTAGTTTGTGAAGACAGATGCAAAGAATTCATTTAGCTTCTCTGCAATCTCCTTATTGTTCTTTAGTATACCTTTGACTCCCTTATCATCCAAGGGTCCAATCGCCTCCCTAGATGGTCTCCTGCTTTGAATGTATTTATAGAATTTTTTGTTGTTGGTTTTTCTGTTCTTAGCAATGTGCTCCTCAAATTCTTTTTTAGCATCCCTTATTGTCTTCTTGCATTTCTTTTGCCAGAGTTTGTGTTCCTTTTTATTTTCTTCATTCAGACAAGACTTCCATTTTCTGAAGGAAGACTTTTTGCCTCTAAGAGCTTCCTTGACTTTGCTTGTTAACCATGCTGGCATCTTCTTGGCCCTGGCGGTACCTTTTCTGATCTGCGGTATGCACTCCAGTTGAGCTTCTAATATAGTGTTTTTAAACAACTTCCAAGCATTTTCGAGTGATGTGACCCTCTGGACTTTGTTTTTCAGCTTTCTTTTTACCAATCCCCTCATTTTTGTGAAGTTTCCTCTTTTGAAGTCAAATGCGACCGTGTTGGATTTTCTTGGCAGTTGGCCATTTACATGTATGTTTAATTTAATAACACTATGATCACTGCTCCCAATCGGTTCAACAACACTTACATCTCGCACCAGGTCCCGGTCCCCACTGAGGATTAAGTCCAGGGTTGCCGTCCCTCTGGTCGGTTCCATGACCAACTGGTCTAGGGCATAGTCATTTAGAATATCTAGAAATTTTGCTTTTTTGTCATGACTGGAACACATATGTGGCCAGTCTATGTCCGGGTAGTTGAAGTCACCCATTACTACCACATTTCCTAGTTTGGATGCTTCCTCAATTTCATATCTCACCTCAAGGTCTTCCTGAGCATTTTGATCAGGGGGACGATAGATCGTTCCCAGTATTAAGTCCCTCCTGGGGCATGGTATCACCACCCACACCGATTCTGTGGAGGAGTCTGCCTCTTTTGGGGTTTCGAGCTTGCTGGATTCAATGCCTTCTTTCACGTATAGAGCAACTCCGCCACCAATACGTCCTTCCCTGTCCTTCCGATATAGTTTATATCCAGGGATAACCGTATCCCACTGGTTTTCTCCATTCCACCAGGTCTCCGTTATGCTCACTATATCAATGCTCTTCTCTAAGACCAAGCACTCCAGTTCTCCCATCTTGGTTCGGAGGCTCCTAGTATTAGCGTACAGGCACTTGTAAGCAGTGTCTCTCTTCAAGTGTCTTCGGCACTTTTGGTTTGGCCTGTGGTAATTTTGTCCTTCTGAATTTATATCCTGTGCCCCTGCTCTCACAATGCCTACTTCTAGGCCTACCCCTTTTAAAATTTCATCATTTCTTTGGTTTTTATCCCAGGGGGGAGGTTTATTCCGAACCGGACCTTTCTCAGCTCCTGTTGGGTTTCCCCCCTCAGTCAGTTTAAAAGCTGCTCTGCCACCTTCTTAATTTTAAGTGCCAGCAGTCTGGTTTCATTCTGGTTCAAGTGGAGCCCATCCCTTTTGTACAGGCCCGGTTTGTCCCAAAATGTTCCCCTAACAAATCCAAACCCCTCCTCCCAACACCATCATCTCATCCATGCATTGAGACTGCAACGCTGTGCCTGTCTGGCTGGTCCTACACGTGGAACTGGTAGCATTTCAGAGAAAGCCACCTTGGAGGTCCTGGCTTTCAGCATCCTACCTAGCAACCTAAATTTTGCTTCCAGGACCTCACGGCTGCATTTCCCCATGTCATTGGTGCCAACATGCACCATGACCACTGACTCCTCCCCAGCACTGTCTACCAAATTATCTATATGACGGGCGATATCCGCAACCTTCGCACCAGGCAGGCAAATAATAATAATAATAATAATAATAATAATAATAATAATAATAATAATAATAATAATAATAATAATAATAATAATAATTTTATTTATTGGTCTTATCTGTCCAGGTTAATGGACACTCTAGGCGACTTACAATAAAAAACAATACATCATATACAATATACAAAATAAAACACAATCATAGTCAATTTAAAATCAGTTTCCAATTAAAACATCATAAAACTATCCCTCCCCAATCCCATAGGCCTGCCTGAATAGCCAGGTTTTTAAGGCTCGACGAAAACCTGTCAGGGAGGGAGTATGTCGAAGATCAAGAGGAAGGGAGTTCCAGAGGGTGGGGGCCACAATCGAGAAAGCCCCTTGCGGTCTGCATGCCCATCACACACCCCACTGTCTATGTTCTTAATGATGAAATCACCCACTACAAGGATCCCTCCACCCGCTGGAGATATATCCTTGGCACGAGAGGATAGCTGCTCATCCCCCAAGAAATGGTCCCTTCTAAGGGATCTTTTCCCTCTTCCTCAGCTGGATGCTCTCATTCCCCAAGACCATCATTCTCCATGATAGCAGAAGAGCTTTCATTTTATCTCAGTAGTTGTTTACTGCTTTTCACCAAAGTCCTAGTGTGGTGTGTTGGTTGAGGATCTGGGAGACTGGCGTTCAAATGCCCGCTCAGCCATGAAGCTCACTGGGTGACCTTGGGCCAGTCAACATCTCACAGGGTTGCAGTGAGGATAAAATGGGGAGGGGAGAAACAGATATAGCACCTTGAGCTCCTTGCAGGAAAGGTGGGACATAAATGTATTAAAAAGTAAAAAATAAATAAGATCACAAAGCAGTTTCCAAAGAAATTAAAATACAGTAAAACATCCTATAATATCAAAACATCATAAAACCTATAGGATCCGACAGCACATTTAAATGTAATAATCCATAGATCAGAGCAGTTAACCAGACCCATCATAAGCCTGGATGAATAAAAACCTAGGTGGTGATGGAAACTCCTCAAGAACATAGCTGTCCATGCCACTATTGGAAGGAAGTTCCATAATGAGGATGCCATGTCTGAGGAGGCCCTGTCTCACATCTCCACACAGCAAGCAACATTTGCTGGAGGATGAAACTGTATTGTTGCTGTTAACATAAGCCACGTTGAGAAGGCTATAGTGTCTGATATAAATAAATATTACAGTCTGGATATTATCTGAATATTCCATCTCTGTATTTGAAATATTTAACTGCATTTATTAATTATCATATGTAATATTATTCAATATTTGACTTTTAACTGCTGGCATGCAATGATGCATAGGATCTGACATTATGAGGTAGTTGGCATACATCAGTATTTAATATATGACAGTTTGTATATAGCAGCATTTAATATCGGACAGTGTTTGATACGTGGAATGTGGTATTAGAAAACAGAGAGCTTATCTTATACCTGATTCCTGTCAAAACAATCAAAAGGTGCCAAGTCTAAAGCATACTATTTGCACATGCTGAACTAAAACTTTCACACCTCTAAAATGACAGGCAGTTTTGAAAATTTACATACATTATTTGACTTTTTGTACATATCACATCTCTACAGAGAAATGGGCTAAACATTTTGTCAATATGCATCTAGGTGCAGAAGGAGCTCACAACCAAGGTGAAAGGAAGGAGTGGCACAGTAGCATTGTGAGGAAAGAGACAGTGATTCGAGAAGCCTGGCAATGAGAGACAAAGGCTACATTCACACCATACATCTATTCCACTGTTATTACACTTTAAACAGTTGTTAGGAGACCTCTGTTCTTCTCACAGAGCTAAAATTTCCAGAAATTTCTGGGAAGAGGGACTGACTATTAAACTACTCTAACAATTGTTGCTCTATGAGGGGAATAAGGGTTTCCTAACAACTCTCAGCACCCTTCACAAACTATGCTTCCCAGGATTGTTTGGGAGATGCCATGGCTGTTTAATATAGAATAATAGTGGAATAAATGTATGGTGTGGATGTGGCAAGAGAATTTGTGTGGGTGCTGATAGCACTGAAAGAAGCCATGACAAAAAAGAGAAACAGTAAGGTGATAGTCAAATGTCTGGGCAACCAGAATGATCAAGGGGATGGAGCGACTCCCTTATGAGGAAAGTTTGCAACATTTGGGGCTTCTGTCAAGCAAACAAAGGAGCACACCTAAAGGGCAGGAATGCACTGCATGCTGAGATATATTTTATTTATTTATTTAAAATATTTCTATCCCACCCTTCTACCTCACAACAGGGCACTCAAGGCGGCTTACAATAAAATAACACACTTACATGATATAATTGTACAGAATAAAAACACAAGACAAAACAGTAAATTAAAATACATAAAATACATTTATTAAAATACATAAAATACAATAGGCATATATATACATACAAACAGACATACACACATGTATATATATGCTTCCATATATGGTGAAAATATTACAAGATAAAAATTAAAAATAGAAAATTAAAAATAGAGAACGTACAGACAGTGTCAGGCTCACCCTTCAGACCCTCTCAAAGGCTTTCAGAAACAAAATAGTTTCTACAAGTTTCCAGAAAACCATCAGGGAGGGAGCCGAACGGGCTTCTTCAGGCAAGGAATTCCAAAGCCTAGGAGCCACAACTGAAAAGGCTGTTTTGCGTGTGCCTGTCAGTCTTAACATCTTTCACTCCAGGCACACTGAGGAGACAAGAGGCAGATGATCTTAAATCTAGGGCAGGAACATATGGGCACAAGAGGTCCCTCAGGTACACTGGTCCAAGGCTGTTTGGGGCTTTAAAGGTCAAAAGCAGCACTTTGAATTGGGCCGGAAACAAATTGGGAGCCAGTGGAGTCGATGAGCACAGGGGTAATATGCTTCCTGCACTGTGCTCCAGTTAACATTTTGTCTGTCTGTCATGTAATGCCTGTCATGTGAGGGGCTGTGGCCAGCAAAAAATTCCCATGATTTTCCAGGTTCCCAAGCTTGCAAATAGATTATTTCTGCTATCATTTATCATGAAAATTTGCGCTAAACTTGCACTATATTCCACTAGAATTCCAGAACTAGCTTGTACATCATGTGAAAGATCAAACATAATGCACAAATTACCAGGTAAGAAATATTCAGAGTAACGGAATAAAATGCAGTGTGAAAGCAGCCTACGTTTATCACAAGGGCATGGGGAAGAAAGTCTTACGCAAAAGAAAGACATTGCACTATTCTCGCTGCAAACAGCAAACCTCTACCTCCAAGAAGCTGTTGGAGAATTTCTCCTTTCCCTGGAAGGAGATAGAGGTGATCCAGTTAACGTAGCACACTTGGAATTTCAGAAAGCTTTCAACAAGGTACCTCACCAAAGACTCCTAAATAAGCTTAGTAGTCATGGAATAAGAGGAGAGGTCCTGTTGCAAATCAGGAGCTGGTTAAGTAATAGGAAGCAGAGAGTAGGAATAAATGGACAGTTCTCCCCATAGAGGGATGTAG
This sequence comes from Rhineura floridana, assembly GCF_030035675.1. NCBI lineage: Eukaryota > Metazoa > Chordata > Lepidosauria > Squamata > Rhineuridae > Rhineura > Rhineura floridana. Next base: position 13,044,757 of record NC_084492.1, on the reverse strand, counting down.
AAAATGGAGTCCCCATGTTGTGTTCTTATTCTGCAAAACGGTCTCTCCAATTTCTCTGCCAACAAACAGAGAATTTCCAGAGGGCATAAAATTGTCTAAATATTTTTTTTAAAAAAAATCTATAGTCTGATAGAAAAAACTAAAAATACATCAGAATTGCTCATTGGAGTGACTTTGTGCATAAGGATGGCCTTTCTACATTAAGCCTGCAAATCAGTGTAGTATGACTATGACCAAAGTATATTTTGATGGACTATTTCACAAAACACACTTGCTTCGCACAGTTGTGTGGCTGTTGTTGTTTAAAAAAACTTGCCCAGCTCTGTAATGAAAATGAAAATGAATGATTAGCAGTAAGAATGTTGTGCTTACATTTAAGACCCAAAGAATTAAACTGAAATCCTCCAAAGCCCTGGATAAATGAAAGAAACGCACAAGCTGGTCCAAGCAATGAAGTATGTCACCAAACAGTGACTCTATCCAGCTTAAGCCACTCAGTTCCTGGATCAGAAAGGGGAATGAACAACTCTCTGAGGATTGTTTTGGTGGGACTGACAAGCATGTGAGTTAGGAGGACCAATTTTTATGCAGTCCTCTGGAGGAGGAATCTTGCCTCCTTTCTGTGTATAGAAACCAAGGAACAGGCCTTGCAAATGCTTCTTGTTGGACATGTAAGCCCAGCCTTACTCAGCTTGGTGCCCTCCATATGGTTTGGACTGCAACTCCCATCATCCTTGACCATCACCTATGCTGGCTGGGACCGATGGGAATTGTAGTCCCAAACATCTGAAGAGTCCCTAGTTTAGGGAGGCTGATATAGCCTATGGCTTCAAAGGAGTGGCTAGAAAGCTGATGCAGAAAGTAGAAATAGCTTAAAATCCATGTTCAGCCAAGAAATTGCTAGATGGCCTTAGGCAAGTCGCTGTTTTCAAGGGAACATAAGAAGCTTCTTTTCCATCTGGGTGCAACAGAGGGAGGGAACTGAGAAGGGAAGTGGGGCCATGCCATCAGTCCTCCTGAGACACCAACTGTGTCTAGATCCTCCTCTCCCCTTCAATTGTTTTCATCCCATCTTGTTGATACAAAATATATTTGTGACTTTCAGAACTGCAGCCTGGATTTGTTTCCCCTTGTATTGAGTGTCCCACCAACCTCGGCCTTGATTCCTCCAAGGACACCTGCCTTCTTACCAACCAGTCTTAGGAGGTAGCCCTAGCTGCCTGCTTCTTCCTCCTCTGTTTTAGTTTTAACCTTGTAGAACGCAACAGGGTAGAGGAAGAGGAGAAAAGTAGAATTAGATAATGATATCATCCCACCTTTCCTCCAAGGAGCTCAAAGAGGTGTGCAAACATGGTTTTTCCCTTCCCCCATTTTATCCTCACAACAACCCTGTGAAGAAGACTAGGCTTAGAGAGAGCAACTGGCCTAAGGTCACCCAGTGAGCTACACGGCCAAGTGCGGATTTGACCCCTGGTCTCCCATGCTCCAGTCCAGCACTCTAACCACTACACCACTCTGGCTCCACCTATTGTTGGCCTCCCTGTTTTCTGCTCTACCAGTCCCAATGGGCACCAGCCACCACTGATTGTAAGCATGAGGGGAGTGCCTTGTGTTTTTGTTTTGATCTATAAAACACTCTGGGAGCCTTCCCATATGAAGGGTAGGATAAAAGTCCAAATGAATAAAAAAAATTATTTATCCACCTATTCCAATACTATCTACTCCAGCCTTCAACAACCTGCCTTCTCCCATATGTTTGCAACTACAACTCCCATCAGACGCAGCCAGCACAGCGGTCTACTCTGATCAGTGGTGCAATGACATAAGCAGACCTCGTCCAAAGCCAAGCTTTGTGTCCGCCTCATGCTGAATACAAAAGTAACACTCTGATGATGCTTCCACAGCAGTCAGCCACTGACTGAGCCTTATGTAGGAGCCGCAGTTCTATCTCCATTACAAGCTCCACCTTTAGTGACAGGTGACTCTTCCGTTAAAGGAGCCCAGCTCTCTCCAATAGTCTTTTACTCTAATGGAGCAAGAGAGATTCTGCTTGTACTGGGGCTCTTGTGATGGAGTCTTCTCTCAGTCATTGGATGGCAATGCAACATCCTCAGGCGCTGGTACCGTGGGAGCATCTTGCAGACTTACTTTTGGGGCTGGCTTGCATGGAATTTCCCTTCTGACTCAGAGTCCTTGATCTCATTCCCTGAAGAATGGGGATCTAACAACAACTCTCCAGATCTCAAGCAGAGGTCCTTCTCATCACCTGCTATTTATTTTTTAATCTAACAAAATTATGTATCACTTGATTGCAACAGAACCTCTAAGCAGTTTATAAGAAATATTACAATGATCAGTAAAAACAGTTAAAAGCAAGTAATTAAAACATTTAGAAGGCAATTAAAACCAGCAGTAAACAAAAGAGATTAAAACTCATCAACATTTATGTGTCTGTTATTTGATCTTGGGTCAATGAGGGATGGGGAGAAATTTGATTCAGTTTGCATATAAAGCCAAATTTATGACATTCATTCTTTCTGAAACAAGTTGAGAACTGAAACACAGCCATCCTTTGACATTCACACTTATCCGAGTTTTGCAATGCAGTTTGCCAACCAAAGAATGTTTACAAGCATGCATATATTAGGGAAAGTGTGCACAAAATCAATATATTGGTGAAAATAACATACAAAAATGCATTACATTAGGATACATTCCTTGCAAAAAATGTATAAAAAGGTAAAGGTGTCCCCGCACTTGTAGTGCGAGTCGTTTCCGACTCTTAGGGTGACATCTTATGACATTTACTAGGCAGACCGTATATATGGGGTGGGATTACCAGTTCCTTCCCCGGCCTTTCTTTACCCCCCAGCATATGCCGGGTACTCATTTTACCGACCACGGATGGATGGAAGGCTGAGTGGACCTCGACCCCTTTTACCGGAGATTTGACTTCTGTTGGAATCGAACTCTGGCCGTGAGTAGAGCTTCGGCTGCGTTACTACCACTTACCACTCTGCGCCACAGAGGGTCTTCGGGCAGCTAGTTTTACTTTAAAACCCGGTCACACTAAATTGAATATTTATTCATTTTATTAGCAAGTTTTATATGCTGCTTAATCAAAAACAAAGAATTAATCAGCCTACTTTCATTGCATTTAAATATAAGGTGTAATTTGTCCTTTATTATGGGTAAAGGTAAAGGTGTCCCCGCACTTATAGTGCGAGTCGTTTCCGACTCTTAGGGTGACGTCTTGCAACGTTTACTAGGCAGACCGTATATATGGGGTGGGATTGCCAGTTCCTTCCCCTGCTTTTCTATACCCCCCAGCATATGCTGGGTACTCATTTTACCGACCATGGATGGATGGAAGGCTGAGTGGACCTCGACCCCTTTTACCGGAGATTCAACTTCCTCCTTCTGTTGGAATCAAACTCTGGCCGTGAGCAGAGCTTCGGCTGCGTTACCGCCGCTTACCACATTAGTGAAAACTGCATACAAAGAATGTCTTTATTAGGAGAAACTAACACTAAAATGCTGAAGAATTTTCAAGAGGAGTGGTTTTTTTTAAAAAAATAACAAATAAATCCCAAATTGCAGCAGAAATGTGGAAAACCAAATTTAAGATTAGAAAAATGAGAAATGGAGAGCAATCCATCCCTAGCGTCAACTGTAGATACCAGGAACTGAACCTGGAACTTTCTGCATGCAAAACACGGGGTCTCCCATTGCAATGGTGTTCCCTCCCCAAATCTGCAACATATAGTGCTAGGTCAAAAGAGCTACATTTCCCAGAGTTCCCTGGGAAAAGGAATTGATTGATAAACCACTCTGAGAATTTGTGTGGGTGCTGATAGCACTGAAAGAAGCCATGACAAAGAGAAACAGTAAGATGATAGTCAAATGACCAGGAAACTGCTGATTTGAATCAGGATTGAGAATGTAATCACTGAGATCTCTGCTAGTGCCCCCCCCATGGCTGAGATGCATGGCTTGTAATGTCTAGCAGCAGTGCATTCTGTGTAGTGGGCCCAAGCCTGTGGAGCTTCCTCCCAAATGAGATTTGACAGGCACCCTCCTTGTGAAACTTCAGGTGTAGGACTAAAACTTTCTTGTTCCCGCAGACATTTTAAGATAATGTTTGGTTTTATGATGATTTTATTGTTCTGTTGTTTATTTTACATATTGCTTGTTTTAAGTACACCGCTTAGTACTGCAAATGATTAAGCAGTATATAAATTTTAAATAAATAAATAACATAACGTAACGTAATGTAAGAACATAAAAAGAGTCCTGCTGGGTCAGGCCAAAGGTCTCTACATTATGGTAGTAATCCTTACAATAAGATTGTGTGTGTGTGTGTGTGTGTGAGAGAGAGAGAGAGAGAGAGAGAGAGAGAGAGAGAGAGAGACTGCAAAAGGTTATCTTGGCTAAGCGCAACCAATGAGTTTACAGTCAAAGTGAGACTTTAATATGTACCTATCCACCTCACAACTCATGGTCGATGGCAGGAATGGCTAACCTGTGGCCCTCCAGATGTTGTTGGACTACAACCCCCATCATCCCTGACCATTGGCCATGCTGTCTGGCATCCATGGGAGCTGAAATTAAACAAGATCTGTAGGACCACAGGTTAGCCACCTCTGGCCTACAACTACAATCCTAACCATACATGCTAGTGAGCAAGTTCACTTCACTTGAACTCTGAGGGACTTCTTAGCAAACATGCATAGGATTTCCCTGTAAACCACTGTGCTAGACCCCCTTCCCACTGTAAATGAATTCATGGGGCCATTCAAGGTAACAAGATAATGCACATACCCAAGCTTTCATAAGATGCAAGTAAAAGTATCACACTTTAGCCAATTAAAAATAAGGAACTCATGACCAATCCGTTTGAACAGCTGTAGGGTCGCTTAATTTACTTCTGTAGTATTGCACCAGAGGGGAATATATTCAGACTGATGCAGCACAGTGCACTTGATTGCTCTCTTTATTTTTAGTAGGTTTTATTTCTGCCATAGCTTGTAGTTTTGATGTTATTTATGATGGAACTGACCTTTGGCAGAAGAATTTTTGAATTGGATTGGATTCAGATCTAAATTTGATTGGTTAATTTATCAGTTAGAGTTTGTATGGTACCTGGAAAATGCCAAGAGAGCCCTGAAATAAATAAAAAAAGAACCCGTTGCCATGAAGAATGCAATGCGGCTCTTTGGAGGAGCTACTAGGGAGCTTTATTGGCCCAGAATCCTACAAGCTGTCAAAAAGGTGCATTTCTCAAAAAATATGCCGTAACTTATACTTCATCTTCACTGGCACAGTTCCGTCTAGTGGATAGGTCCGCAATGCACTCGACTCTTTTTACATTGACATTCTGGTTCGAATTAGCAATGAGTGGGTCAGGAGGTAAATGCTGGAAGCAAACAAGAAATCTGAAGAGAGTCGAAGGATTTCTGGTAGACTTTCCAGCAACAAGACAGGGCCTGTCTATGCACATACACCAGGGGTGGAGATATCAGTGCTACTGCTGCCACAGTGAAACAATGATAGGTTGCAGGGAGGCCAGTAGGAAAGGCTAGGTGGGCCAGTTCAGGCCCATGGTTCCCCACCTCAGCTTAGAAAATCTAGACTATTCAGTTTGCTACATTTGAGAGAAAAAATGCACCTCTCAAGGTGGTCTCTAGGTAGCTCCTAAAGGCTCAAGTAAGTGAGGCAAGCCAAAAGGAATAGGCAAAAGACCCCAAGAACAGGCCTGAGTGAAACTTCCAAAATTACAAGAAAGCTATGTCCCTTGGAAGGCTGTTTTTTAAGAATTTAAGAAAAGCTCTGCTGGATCAGGCCACAGGCCCATCTAATCTAGCATCCTGTTTTCACACTGGTTGACGAGGTGCTTTTGAGAAGCCAACAAGCTGGTAGTGCAGAGCTCTTCCCTCTTGGGACTCCCTGCAACTGGCATTCAGAAGCACACTGCCTTTAACAATGGAGGAAGAACATAGCCATTGTGGCTAGTAGCCATTGATACCCCTATCTTCCATGAATTTGTCTACAAGTTCTTTCTGCCACACCACACAGGCTACCTCTGGAGGGAGCAGGATATTTTCTGCTTGGCTTGCGTAGATTTGCTATTACTGCTCTACCACATGGCCATCATTTTCCAGCCTAGAGGTGGAGAGCCGTTTTGGCAGTTTTGGGAGGGGTTAATTTTGAGGGTGGGAAGGCACAAAACTGTGATGGTCTCTTCACTGTTATTGGCTACCATTTTTCTTTCTAAAATGGCCTGAAATATGTCACATCATAGTGTCATTCCAATGCATTCCATAACAGAAGAGCATAACGTATGAAGAACCTTGCTGAATCAGGGATGTGATTATTATCCTTTGGACTCTTCATTTTTCTTCTGAATTTATAGTATAGTTATTGGCTCAGAAATACCAAAAATGCATGAAAGAACATTTAGATTAAAATATATTTATAAATGCATACACTGAGATAACGTATGTATTTAAACCCACTTTTTGGTATGGATTTGTTTTAAAAAATGTAGATTGATGTGAAAGAGGAGAGAACAGACATTCAGGGGGGGAAATAGACTCATACATCCACCCATTCATCCACCCATCCAAACATAAGAAGAGGCCTGCTGGATCAGGCCAAAAGCTCATCTAGTCCAGCATACTGTTCCCACAGTGGTCAAGCTCACAAGCAGGATCTGAGTGCAGCAGCACTCTCACCATGTGTGATTCTCAATAACTAGTATCCAGAGCAACACTGCCTCTGACACAGGAGGTAGTATATACCCATCATGGCTAGTCACCATTGATAGCTCTGTCCTCCCTGAATTTGTTTAATCCTCCCACCATGGCAGCTACTCTTTTGGCCAATGGAAGCCAGATATTGCATGCCAGGTAATTTTGTAAATGCAGCACACTCCTGGAGCCACTGGCACTGGTCCCTTCATACATGGTAGCAATGTCCAGTGACAAAGTGGGCCATGAAATCTTGTGGGCACCATCTTGGGTTCTCCAAATGGGCTAGGTCTCTGGACAATCTGCTATTTTTTCAAGAGTTTGCATCAAGCATGATGAATGGGTGCAAAGTCTGGTGTTCAGTTTTCCCTGCCAAGTAAACATGGGAGAAAATGAACGGTTCCAGAAATTAAATGGCAATTTGTGTTATTTTTAGGGGCTGAGATGACAGGAGGCATCATGTTTGAAAGTGCTGGCTTGATCAAAGAGCCCTAACAGCATTCAGCAGCACTGAGAACTATATATCAAATAGGATTATGATAGAATTAAGGGACAGAGCCATTTATAACTTTGGGCAGTCTCTCTCTTTGAAGCCTTCCTCAAAAATTGATCCTTTTTTCCTATAAACCAGAACCACAGCATTGCATTAAAATATCTACATCCATTCCAAAACTATTAGCTTTGTACAAGATAATCCAAGCAAAAGGTAACAGTTGTATATGACACTTGATATTTCAGAGGGAAAAGAAAGCTCTTGTGACATCTAAATTGCAGGAGCAATTCCCCCCCCCAGCACTATTAGCATGTCCAAAGAATTCCCTTCTGTGGCATGACAATGTGCCAGGTTTATATTACTGTGCATTATTAAACAGCAAATCACAAAACAAAACATGGAAACTATTGTCTCTCCCTCCTCCCCCCGTGTTTTGCATATAATTGAAAAAGGCCCTAAAGGAGCTGGCTAGCTATATATTAATTTGCTGTGTTCATTAGCCTTCAGATAAAGTTTAACATGGTTTCACAGGCCTTTCTTAGCATTCTGGGGTTGCAACCCTATGCACACTTAACTTGGGAGGATGCCCCCTTGATTTGCTTCCAAGTAGGGATGGACTGTTATGATATGGCCTGACCAAGACCCAAAGCCTATTCAGGCATAGTCTTCCACATGTCAGCAGAGCTTGGAAGTAACTCGTTATTTTTAATGAGTTACTTGTAATTAGTTACAATTTTAAATAACGAGTGGGTAATTCCATTACATTTGGCAAGTAACGGAATGACTAGTAATTTCTCTACTTTTCAGCTGCAACTTTAACGTTTCCACGTTAGGTTGGACGTTACTTGGGGGCAGGAACAAGGGAAGTCAGCTTCTGGCTGTGATTGGTTAACACAAGACATGTGCCTCACACTGATTGGACCTCTGCGCAGACTCTCTCTTCCCTCGTGATCTGTGTTAGGAGGCACGAGGGAAGAGGTGAATAGACAGGGCCTGCTAGCGTCTGAGAGGAAAAAATAGACGCCGGAGGAAAAAGCCAGGGCAAGGATAACGGAGGAGAAGGCAGCAGCAGAATGGCGAAGAGCTGTGGAGGTGAGTGACAATGATTTGTGTGTGTGTGTGTGTGTGTGTGTGCCCCCTGTGGCATTTTTGCCCCCCCACCCCCCACGGCCCCTTCTGCCCCTCCCACTGCCTCTCCTTGCCTTGCTGCCACCCCCCCATCAATCACAAGGCACTTCTGAAACTTCTGCCTACTCAGAGCTTGGAAAAGTTACTTTTTTGAACTACAACTCCCATCAGCCCTAGGCAACATGGCCACTGGATTAAGCTGATGGGAGCTGTAGTTCAAAAAAGTAACTTTTCCAAGCTCTGGCCTACTTCTCTTCCTTCCCCCCCTTTTTGAACTCTCCCCCTTGTTCCTATGCATACCTGTGTGCTGTATTTATCCAGACAGAGCACTCCTGCCTTTTAAAATGCTGGCTAGCTTTTTATTGTATATTTATTTGAACTCCATCTTTCTTTTTATTTGTATTTTTGTCCTGTTTAATCACAAGACTGAATTGTATGTGGGACAAAAACTGTCTCAGTAATAATAATAATAATAATAATAAATCATTAGGCATATAATAAATGGCTTAAGGCTGATTTTTTTGTTCTTGGCAGAGATGAGGTGAGAAGTAGCATCCTTGCAGCTCCTCCTCTCAGTCCCCCAGCTCTCAAACTCATGTTCTGTGAGAAAGAGAGAGATTCCCAGTCCCAGAGAGAGATAGACTGTTGACAATCTCTGCTAATATCTATACAAATGTACATAACATGCATCACCTGAACTCACATGATCTAGAGTTACCTTAGATCTTGCAAGATTTGCAAATGAGAAGCAATAGGGTTTTATATTAGTTCTGATTGTCTATTGGGCTATCATAGGCTATATGTTTTTTTCATTTTCTATGGCAAAAACTCCAACTTCAGTGGAATTTATGTGATGTGTTCTAATCATTTGAATTTGGCTAATGAATGCTTTATTCTTTCATCAGAACTTTAGCAGTAGTACTAAAATATTAATAAAAAAGAAAAGGGAAAGAAAAAATACTTTACATACATCATTCAGCTGTATTGCTAATTATAGATATAGATATAAAAGATAAACGGCATTTTGTCAAAAGTATTTTTGTCTACATTTTATACCTCATCCTTGGTTTTCCAAGCTTGGCATGGAATGCTTCTCATACAGAATTAATTTGAAATGCTGCATATTTATTATCATAATCATCATATTCAAAATAAAAATATATATGTACCGCCTTCAAGTTGATTCCAACTTATGGTGACCCTATGAATAGGGTTTTCATGAGGCTGAGAGGCAGTGACTGGCCCAAGGTCACCCAGTGAGCTTCATGGCTATGTGGGGATTTGAACCCTAGTCTCATTTTGTTCTCACAATAACCCTGTGAGATAGTAGGTTAGACTGGCCCAGGCAGGGTTATTCAGTGAGCAAAAATGATGCAAATAGGATCTCTTTTAATTGTGCTATCGACCTGCTTACTTCCACTCTGACTGGGGCATCTTGCAGCATGGGGAAGAGATGGGGGCACATCACAGCTGAAGTTCACCCATATAGGAGCATTATCTCTTGTTTATTACAGAGACGCCTGTTGCAGGTTTTGCTGCTGAGAGCAGCAGTCAGTTAGTGCGGCCACTTGAGTCACAGCTTGTTGATCCTGAGGAGGCAAAACTAGAAAGTGAGGTTCAGAAAGGAGGCCCTGTGCATGAGGAGGAGGAGGGCATGAAGCAGTGCCAGTTGCCCACAGCCACATCTGCAGAACAGCAAGTACCATGGTTTGGCTTTGAGAAAGCTTGCACATTTGTGAGCCAGAGTGGGGAAAATGTGGTTGTACGATGCAATTACTGCCTTCCAAGGATCAAAAATCTGAGATCAGCTGTTTCCTCCTCATCCAATGTGAAGAAACATTTTGAGGTAAGCCTTTGCCATGCTGGTCCTCAAAGAGTGTCCATTGTCTATTTATGTTTAAATTGTGAAGTTCCTCTTCCATTTTTTCTTGGATTCATGCTTTGTTCTTCTTCCTCAGAGGGCACACCCTGAGAACCTGAGAGCAATTGAAGAAGCTTGTCACCCAGAGCAATCTCGACAGGAGAATCATTGATTTCATTGTAGAGGAGACATTACCACTTCAGACTGTGGACAAACCATCATTCATTAATCTGGTTCGCATTGGACTGCCCAAAGATCTCACCATCATATGTGCCAAGACTCTGAGAGACAGAATTGAGAAGAGAGCATGCCACATGAGAGAAACTCTTGCAAACCGAATGGGTGCTGTGGCATATATAGCAACCACTGCAGATTGTTGGACCAATGGCAAGAAGAGTTACTTTGGGGTAACAGCCCACTGGATCAACCCAACTACCCTGAAACGTGAGGTCGGGGCCTTGGCTTGTAAGCGTCTGAAGGGGGCCCATACATACAATGTCCTTTCAAAAGCACTGCATGATGTACATGTGCAGTACAGGATCCACAACAAAGTTATGTGCACTACTACAGACAATGGCTCCAACTTTGTGAAAGCGTTCAGTTTTCATGGCCAAAGAACCAGTGGAAGCTGCAGGCACCAGTGACGATGATGGTGATAACCAGGAGGAGGAGGAGGCTGAGGTGGAGTTTGTGTCTATCTGTGAGATCCTGGACACAGGACCTGAGGCAGAGGAAGAAGCTGCAGACTCAGGAGAGGATTTTGTTTTACCACCACACCAGAGATGTGCTAGCCACACCCTCAACCTTGTGGCAACACAAGACATAGAGGCCATGCTTTCTGACTCCTCCAAAAGTAGTCTTCTTGGTCCTTTCAAGAAACAGTTTCGTTCCTTGATGGGAAAGTGCAGCAAGTTGTGGTCCAAGCAGAACCAGTCAGCACAGATTGCTGAGTATATCCGTGCGCAATGTGGTGTGTATCTGAAGGTACCGAATAAGACCAGGTGGAATTCCACCTTTGATGCGTTGAAGCAACTACATGAGCTCCTGTCAACTGTGCCACTAAAAATGCATGCCATAATGGACCGCTGCTCCTTGTCCAGGATCACAGCTGCTGAGATTGAAGTGGTACAGGAATACACAGAGATTATGGAGCCACTAGCCCAGTCCCTAGATATCCTGCAACGGGAGAACGGCATGTTCATGGGGTATTTGCTACCAGTGCTCTGCAATCTGGACCGCAAGTTAGAAGGACTGGAAAACAAACCTGAGAGGTACACATACTGTTTTCAGCTGCTGAGAGGTGTGCGCGAAGCCCTAAGAAAGCGGTTTGCAGCTATCTGGGAGGACAAGAGGCTTCTTCTGGCAGCCTGTCTACACCCTTGCTTCAAACTAGATCGGCTGGAATCGTGTCAGGCCACCACCCATACCAACAAGTAAGAACATTAGGGAAGCCCTTTGGGTGGATTACTCCAAGGGAAATGTTGTCTCAAGGGAGGCATCAGAGAGCTTAAGGTGGTAGGCAGGGGCTGGGCCTTTTCTTCCTGGGGCTCCTCATCACAACCTTGGGTTGCTGCAGGTAATCCTTAAGGGTCTGCTGTGCTGCCCCATGAGTGTGGTGACTTGGTCACCTTCCTACCTTCCATGTCATCATCCACAGGCTCAGGCTGGACCCTGAACCAGGGGACATGACAAGCATCAGGAAATGAAGAGCAGATGATGGTTTCCTAACATATATGTGTTAACATATCCTCTCTCTTTCTTAGATACACAATGGAAGCCTTGTTGAAAGCTGAAATAAAGATGGGTGTACTTAATGAGGATAGTGACAGTCTTCAGATAAAGACCAGGAAGGAGATGACTTCTTTAACTTTCTGCCCCAGGGCAAGAAGTCAGCAGTGGACACTGCTGAGGAGGAACTGGTGAGGTACCTGAGGTCTCCCAGCAGGGAAGTGTCATCACTCCATGGCTTTCCACGCGTGCTGCGGTGTTTTTTGCAGCATGACACAGGCATGCCTTCAAGCACCGCAGTAGAACGCCTGTTCAGTACTGGTGGCAACGTAATGACTGTAAAAAGACATTCCTTGTCTGACATGCTCTTTGAGCATCTTGTTCTTTTGAGACATAACAGAAACATATTATAAAAGCATTTCAAGTGTAAAATTTGATTTCAAGAGTTGGGGTATCTTCATTGCTTGGGGGGATGTGAGATTCTGTTATGCCATTATGTTAATCTTATGGATAAAATTTTTTATTCTACTACCCCCTGTGTGTGTGTGTTTCTTTTTAATATTGTTTTAGGCCTCTTAGATGTGCAGCAGCCAAGGCCAGCACCTTGTAGGAGTTTTTTTTAAAAAGTAACTGAAATGTAATTGTAGTGATTACTTTTGAGAAAAAGTAAAGTAATCAGTTACTTTCAGAGCAATTGTAATTGTAACGGTAATTACTACTTTTTTGGGCCAAGTAATTGTAACTGTAATTTATTACTTTTTAAAAGTAATCTTCTAAGCTCTGCATGTCAGGCAAATGCGTGGTGGGTTGAGCAGAACCACACCTCCTGACCCGATCTCCCAGGAGATTCTGGATCTGGGGAAGGGCCATAGTTCAGTGGAAGATCACCTGCTTTACATACAGAAGGTCCCAGGTCCAATCCCTGGCATTACTAAGTAAGGCTGAGAAAGACCCCTGCTTGAAATCCCGGAGAGCCACTGCCAGTCAGTGTAGACAATACTGAGCTGGATGGACCAAGGGGTCTAACTCAGCATAAGGCAGCTTCCTGTGTCCCTGTGGGCAGCTGCTCCGTGCGGTGCATTGCTGAATTTCAGGTGGCAGTCTTCCCAGCAGAGATGGGGGAGAAATTCGATTCTGTTCACATTTGAAGCCAAATCTATCAAATCCACACTTTCTGAAACAGTACGAGAAACTGAAATATGCTCTGCTTCTATGAAATATGCTCAATAGGAGAGCACATACTTTTGTTTTTTAAAAAAACCAATTGCTTTATTTTGTAGCTTTTCATTTTAGTGTACTATATTTTTTTGGAACAAAATGCACAAGAATATTAAAAAAATGTGATAAAGAAAAGAGATAAAAATAATATCAGCATCATTACATCATAACTAAGTTTAAATGTCCCCCTTCCCCCACTTTCCTTACTTTTGGAAATCCCAGGAAATAACCCATGTCTCCAACAGTGATTAACAAGCTTAGTTCGTCTTGACAAAAAATAAAAAAATAAATCCTGTCTATTGTTTTGTTCCCCAAATCTGATGCAATAAATTAATTTTGCCATTAATGCATAATCCCATATTTTATTATTGTTGTTATGTGCCTTCAAGTCGATTACGACTTATGGCTACCCTGTGAATCAGTGACCTCCAAGAGCATCTGCCATGAACCACCCTCTTCAGATCTTGTAAGTTCAGGTCTGTGCCTTCCTTTATGGAATCAATCCATCTCTTGTTTGGCCTTCCTCTTTTTCTACTCCCTTCTGTTTTCCCCAGCATTATTGTCTTTTCTAGTGAATCATGTCTTCTCATGATGTGTCCAAAGTATGATAACCTCAGTTTCATCATTTTAGCTTCTAGTGACAGTTCTGGTTTAATTTGTTCTAACACCAATTATTTGTCTTTCTTGCATATAAAATTCTAGCAGCTGTTAGCTAATAAGAAGTTAACTGTATACCTTCTTACCTTATGGGTAGTGCACACTTTTCATGTAGAAACAGGTGTGAGGAACCACTGGCCCTCCAGATGTTACTGAGCTACAACTCCCATCAGTTCTAGCAGCATGATCCAATGGCCAGGAGTGGTGGGAGATGTACTTCAGCAACGTCTGGAGGACCAAAGGATATCCTCACCTGATGTAGAAGGACCCAGTTTCAGAGTCTGGCTTCTCTAGGTGGGGATAGGGAAGCCCCCATCTGCAACCCTGAAGAGCTGCTGCAAGTTAGTGAAGACAGTACCGAGCTAGATAGGCCAATGGCTTCACTCTGTGTAAGGCAGCTTTAGCGTGTTCAAAATATTCAGTATTTATGGAAACAGAATTGCAAAACATCTGAGCAATGTCAGCCATTCCTAACACCAGTTCATTGGGTTCATAGCCACAGAAAGTTCAACAGCATTGCAGAACAAACTGTCCGTGCATGCCCACCCGCTTGCATGCTTTGGCCTACGAAAAAAGTTGCCGACAAGTCGTCATCCAGAATGAAAAGGAAATTTTAGCACAAAGGCCATGTCATGCTGCTGCTGCCAAACTTGTAGACGCTCCAAACCATCAAAGCCTCAAGCAGTGACAAATCCATGCAGACATGAAAGCAGGATATTATATCACAGTTTCCCCCAATCCTTCCCTCTCGTTGGATGCTAAATATGAATTATCAGCTTATGAAAGATATGACAATAATCAGAGATGCAACATTTAATATGATGGGGAAAAACATGCTGTGGTGCAGAGCTGAAAGTGCTTTCTGACCACAGCTAGTCTGATAGGCGGCAAACTAAATGAAGAGAAGGACTGAAATTTAAAAATAACGGCTGGTTTGGCATCCAAGTGTCCTCAGAGTTATAAATTTATTAGACATTAGGCATTAGGGTAACAGAAGGGAAAGGAGGAGGCTCTCCAAAGTCCATAGGTACCATAAAAAGCATTCTCAGATTTCAAATCAGTTTCATGCAGTTTATGTCTGGGTACTATTTATGTGTGCACAGCGAAAGGCTCCCGTATTTAATGGGAGCCAAACCATAAACCTAAATCTGAAAGGAACCAGATTTGGAATGCCTGAAATCCAGACACAAAGCCAAATATTGAGAATTTGGACCATAATATAATTTTAGCTACCCATATACTGTTAAGGTTTCACATATTTGCAAGTCAGGGGCTGTGCCTCTCATTAAATCTTCCCAGAGGGTGCTGCACACCCTCTTTACCCTCTGACATTTTCCTGTCTTCTCTTGAACTCCATCTTCTCTGACCAGCCTGTATCTTTTGTTGTCATTGGCTTAATTGCTCTCTGTGCTTTTCTCTCTCTTTTTTGGTGATGTTACTCAGTGGTATGGAGTACCAGCACCTCTTTTCTGGCTGCCCATAGCAATCATTGGGTGCCCGCGCCTACAGCACTTGATCAAAGTAACCGGCACCTCATTTTTTTACCCTAAAAAAACACTGACTGCTGTGATGTCACAAAGGATCAGGATGAACTTTGTTTGAGTAGCGAAGGGGCCTTAGGAGATCTTGGAATGTTAAGATCCATGAGTGCCTTTGGTTTAATAACTACATAACTACATAACTACAGTCTATCTGCCATAGCCTTTCAATGGGCACCTTTTGGATAGCAACTGTATTGTATGGTTTGTGTGCCATGATGGTCTCGTTAATTTGATTCCGTGTTGAATATTTGTTCTGCATTTTACGATATTATAGTTTTATGATGTTCTAATGATTTTACTGTACATTTGCCTTGATATTTTTAATGTTGGTGGTTTATCAATATTCTTCTAAATAAATAGATATTCATTACTGGACAACAGCCTTGAAATCCTTTCCCATCTACTCTCAGCTTTCCACATTGTTCCTGCTCTTCCTAAAACAGGGTCTGGCCCTACTGCACTTTTGGTTGACCTCATTTTCAAATACCTGTAGCAAAAATGGAGCCTAGCGGATTAATCTGCTGGCCATCACTGAATTTAAATTTCATGGAAGGTTGCCCCTGGTCTTGAGATTTCTGTGGACATCAGTGGGATCATAGACCACCCTTTCTAAAACTGCCATTGACATCGTTGTAGTTTAGTGCACCATTTGAAACCAGTAATGCACAGAGTTGTGCAAGAAAATGTTCATTTTGGGATTGCGTCAAGGTTAGGCCAACATCCCACTCTCATTTCCTCTAGTATTCTCTGCCTGCAAAAGCAGGGAGCATCTCCTGCTTTTTTGGGGAAGGAAAAATTTCTCTGTTTTTTTGGGAGGGGATTTCCACTTATTTTTATGGGTCTTCCCACAAAGTGCAGCTGGCAGGGAGCTGTGGAGAGAGCATCACACCACTTCCCAGAATGCCTTGGGAGCAAAGCAATGCAACATGATATTGGTCCCAAAGCATTCTAGGATATGCAGCCAGTAGGAAGCTCCAGAGAGAGTCTTGAAATGTTCTAAGGTCTGAACACACACACATTCAGAGGCAAGAAAAAGGGATAACCTCTGGCTGCCTCGTTAGTTTGAATAAGCTGAGCAGCAACCTCTTCTCACAAATCTTGGAGAAATATATTTTCCTGCCTCCAAGAGGGTTTCATTCCACCCACTGAATGAATGGTCAAAATGTCTTTTTTTAAAAAAAATTGCCACAGCTTTAGATTGTGTGCATTTATGTTGTTGAAGGATGCTCTGCATGGAAATGTAAGAGACCACTCGTAACTCCATCCCCTCCAGCTTGGCAGGGCTTTACGGAGCAGAGCAGGCACAGCTGCATCTGCAATCTTGCCACACATGTTGACCAGGGTGGAAGGGAGGGCATGTAGATTGCTGCAGCAGCCTATTGCTGGAGAAGGGAGTGGGCTCAGATTAGGCCCAATGCCATCACGTGATGGCTGCAGAGCCAGCTCAGGATGAAAGAGAATCTGGGCTGGCCCAGCCCTGCCTCTAGAGTTGCCAGGTCAGAAGCATCCCAAACCCTGAGGTTTCAGGGGCAAGCCCTAGTGATGCCATAGGGGTGGGCCCTAGTGATGTCACATGAGGTGGGCCTTAGTGATGCATAGAAATGGGCCCTAGTGATGTCATAGGGACAGGCCCTAGAGATGTCATTAAGCATGATACATTAAGCATCAGCCACAGTTGCTTGGAGCATACCACTCAAACTAAAAAAAAATCTGAATGGAAATTAAGATAAAAATCTTAGCTAAATGAGAGGTCCAGCTGAAGTGACGGGATCATTCCTTCTCATCTGCTTAGAGAGCCTGGGTAAGGAACATTCTGCTCTGGCTTTTATACCATGAACTACTCTGGCTTTTATACCGCGTTTATGTATATGGAAATTGTTCATGTATTTTGCTGTGTAAATTAATTTGGTATGTTTTTATTGTACCTTGTGTATTCTGTTGTAAACCACTTTGAGATCTTTCAGATAGTAAGCGGTCGATAAATGGAAATATAAATAAATAAATAAAATAAACATTTAACCTAGCCTCCTTGCTTCTGGAAAGGCCAGGCCAGTCACCAGCAGCCCATTGTAGGAAGAAAGCAGCCTAGTGTTGTGGAGATGTTAGATGGGAGTACTCAGGAGTAAAGATGGATGCCTTTGAAGGCTACACTTCTAAACACTGACTAAGGGACTAAGCCCCAAAGAACTTAACAGGACTTACTTCTGAGTAGATATTGTTAGGATTGTACTGTCGGTAAGGCTTGCCTAGGGATCAATGCTGCACAACCTGATCTGGGGGCTGCTACCAGGCCAAGTTCAAGGTGTGTTTTCCATGTTACTGGTACCACTCGTTCTGCTCTTGTAAATTGATCCTTTAATGTGGGACTACCTATGCTTTGGAACTCCCTACTTATTTACATTAGGCAGGTGCTTCATTGTACTCATTTTGGCACCTGCTAAAAACATTTTTGTTTAGGCAAGCCTACCCAGGCATGTAGAAGCTATTGCATTTTTTTTATCTGTTTTAACTCATTGTTGGTTTTATTATTTTGAATGTTTTTTAAATACCTGTCTTTTAACTGTTTTTGCCAATAATTTCATTGTCTTAATTCCTTCTATAAAAAGCTTTGAGGTTTTTTGTAAAATAAACAGATATATAAATGTTGCAAATAAAATACATAAATAACTTTTGGAGTCACGGTGGCTCTTGGGTCTCTTTCCTCTTTTAGGGACAAAGGAATCTGCTTTATACTGACTCAGGGACTATCTAGCTCTGAAAATCTTCATATTGGGAAGGTTTTCAAAAGAGATTATGAGTAAGACAAATAAACTGCCCTCTTCAACAGTCCAGTAAAATTTAAACTTGTTTGACTCCTTAATTAGAAAAGTATAACACTGCAGCGTGTACACTTTTAAAAACTTCTGTTCAAAAATTATTTAAAAGATAAAATGTATAATATGCCATTTTTGCAAGTAATTAAAAAAACCTATGTGCACACTTTTATTATAACTAAAATTGTTTACTGGCTATGCTCACAAAGATCCTGCTGTGATCTTCTGCTGTAGTGTAATCCTATGCATGTTTACTCAGAAGTAACTCCTGATCTTGTACAGAGAAAATACTCTTTATACTTCTGAAAGCTGTATATTTACTGAATTCCTGATGTGAGACGAGCAGGAAAAGGAAACTGTTCTCAGAACTTGAAATGGGATTTAGGTATTGCCTGGGGGTCAACAAATTTTGTCAGTCACAACCCTGGCTTTACTTATTGGCTAAAAACCTGAAAGATCAGGGATTGGAGCAGCTGGTACTAAGCAAAGTTGTGGGGGTGGCTGATATTTTGGTTTATATCTTTTGAACCAGACCACCTAGAAACTTAATTTTTTTTAAAAAAAATATGACAGTGAAGAGTCCAGAGATTAAAGTGACTCACCCAGAGGCCCAGAGAGGACCCCCAAAAGCCAGAGTCTCCAGGCAAATACCAGAGACCTGGCAACCTTACCTGCCTCCCCCTACCTTCAGAAAGCCCCATTTTGCAGCATGAATGAATTTATTTAATTCGGTCCAAGACCAGCAATTTTGACACAAATATAAGTACAGAAATATAAAATACATTTTACCCAAGCCTGGTACCAGGTGATAAAATAATTGAAATAAAATTTAGGATGATTGGACCAAGCTCTTTCTGCGAGCCATGGCCGTAACACAGAATTTTGCAACCATATCCGTAATGAAAGGATCTCGATCTTCAAGTAAAACATGGACTTAATTTTCTTTGAAAGTTCTGATCCTTTTAAGAAGGCAGGGATAGATGAACAGAGTGCAAAGATCAGAGTAAAAGTGACAATGTAACATAACGTGCTCCACCCCTTGTACCGCTCTGGAGTCACAGATACAGTGCCTGTCTGCATAGGGCACTTTCTTATACCTCCCATCAAGTACAGCCGAGGGAAGAGTGTTAAATCTAGCCCAGGAAAATGCCTTTCTGTACTTGGGAAGACTCAAAGTAGTTGGGTAAGACGCAAGTGTGGGCACCTTTGCTCTGGGCCTAATATAGGGAAATGCTGACAACTAACATATTAAACTGAAGTTCTATGTCCCTAATACGTTGCATGGTGAGTTCTTTGGCTTTGAAATATCCCAGTTGTAATATAGCTGACTGGGAGAAGCCTAAGGACAACAACTTAGAGGTCACCATATATTTCCATCTAGATTGAAAAAGGTTGGTAAGGATTAATGGGGCAAGACCCAGGGGGGTAAAAATCAGCTTAAGCCACAAATTTATCCTATAAGCCCACACCCTGGTCTCAACCAACAGGGTGTCTACCGCTCGGCGTAATGCAATGTTTGGTATGCAGCTGGGCAGGCCTAAAATGCTCCTAATGAATTTTGATTGAACACGTTCCAGAGGGGCGATTCAATTCGATTCGATTTATTACAGTCATAGACCAATAATACATTCATAAGACATACAATTACAAAACGGTTAAAACATCATTAAACTAAAAGGTTAAAAATTAATATACTATTAATAAAAATAGGCATATAATCTGTGAATTTAATTATCATATACAATGATCTTATAAATAAAAGCAAGGATAATTGTTGATTGGAATATTATGCAAATTCGATGCTAAAGAGAAATTATTCAGAAATCGTCCCTTTTACGAGGGCTCGGTTAGAGATTTCCTAATGGAGAGGGTTATCGCACAAAATTTAGCTACTGAGTTGGTAATAAAGGCGGATTGGTCAGCAAGGAGGTATTTAATATAAAAATCCTTGTTTTTACCTGGCAATGAGCTAATTAGGGGCTTAATCAAACAGTTTCTAGGCTCTAGATACAATATACAATGCAAAATTACATGACTTAACGTTTCAACCATCCCAGCGTTACAAGGACATATTCGGTCACAGTAGGGAGTTTTATTGTATCTTCCCATCAAAAACGCATTTGGTAGGCAGTTTAGCCTTGCCCACACAAATGCTTTCCGATGTTTAGGAACAAGTAAGTTAGAAAGATACGGCATTGGAAGTTGAGGGTTGATGTTAAAGATATGTTTCCTAACCAAAGCAAAATGCTGTTGACAGTCCACATCTATAATTCTCTGTATAATTTGTTCCTTGGCTTTAGCAGGACTCATGTGTAAGATGTCAGGAATTCAGAAGCCCATAGTTTTTATTTTATTAATAATCATCAATTCCCATGACGAATGGAATCTGTCCTGCAAAATATAAGGTGTCAGGCCTATGGGACTAAATATCAATTTAAGCCAAGTACTAATTCTTAGGCACCAAATTCGCGCCTCTATGGATGTTAAACCCGCTTCCATTCTTAAAATAAAACTCGGAACACAGGTGGGGACTGCAAAAATTGATCTGAGAAAAGTGTTTTGGACCGCCTCTAAATGTTCAAAGTTAGTACAGGTTGTAATTTGAGAACCATAAAGTAATTGAGGGATTACTTTGGCTCTGAAAATATTAATGGCTGGTATAGGGAGTTGACCCCCTTTGTTATAAAAAAACGATAGTAGCACTTTGGTGGTTCTTTTAGCGTTTAAGATGGCCATCTTCATGTGTAGAGACGATGATCCACTAGATTGAAAGGTCATCCCAAGATATTTAAATGATTTAACTTGCTCAACATTATAACCGTTGATTTTCCACACGTGCTTTAACCTTTTATTTGTGAAGATCATTATCTTAGGTTCCAGAGGGGCATGGTTGCCTTGAGGGCATAACTGTGTTCCATATAAGAGTTGGGGAATAACTCTGGCATTAAAAACCAGCATTGCCGAAGGGGTGCATTGACCCCCTTTGGAGAAAAAGAATGAGAGCCCTAGTGCTTCTCTGTGCACTTTCACTAGCATTTCTTAAATGATACGCCCAGGAACCCGATGAATGAAAAATAATCCCCAGATATCTATAAAATGGAACTTGTTCAATCAGATGGTTGTTCAGCCACCAACGATGTTCAGATCTTTTGCGGGTGAATATTACAATCATAGACTTGTCATGATTAATTATAAGATGTTCTGTCTCACAAAAGGAGCCAAGCACTTTTAGAAGACGATGCAAACCCACACAAGTTAAGGACAGTAGGACAGCATCGTCAGCATACAAAAGAGACTACAATGATCTACCCGCTAGCATGGGAGGGTGGGCATTTTCTGCGGCAAGATGTTTAATTAGGGGATTAATATAACAAATAAACAGCGATGGCGCAAGGACACACCCCTGCTTAACACCGTTATGTGTTGGAATAGAAGCTGATAACTGGCCCGCTTGATTGCATCTAAGTTTTAAAGCGGTGTTCCCATACAGGTTCTGAATCAAGGTGAGTAATCGCCTGTCTATCTTATACTCCCTCAGTTTTTCCCATAGCCTGTCCCTCGGGATCAGGTCGAATGTGGATTTAAAATCAATAAATGCCGCATACAAAGATCCACCAGAGGGGAACATGTACTTTTCCATGAGATGTTGCAATACCAGCCCCCGGTCAAGGGTGGAGCGACCCGCCCTGAAACCAGCTTGTTCCTCTACTAGGATCTTATCAGCTTCAAGCCAGTCCTGAAATTTGTCAAGTAGGTGGGAAGCGTAAAGCTTGCTAAAAATACTTAGCAGGCTGATTGGACGATAATTAGCGGGGTCTGATCATTTCCCCTTCTTAAATATGGGAATTACAATGGCCAGTCTCCAGTCATCAGGGATATAAGCAGTTCGATCAATGTGTGTAAAGAGGGCTGCCAAAAGCAGTGCATTATCCTTGAGGAGTTCTGGAGGCACGTTGAACCTTCCTGGGACCTTACCCAATTTAAGTTTATTGATAAGCGACACAATTTCCGAGACTGACACTGGGGGCTATTCAGGAAGCAATTCCAATTGATTTGTCTCCTCATCTATACGGTCTTTGAATGCAGGCTTGGAGAAAATCAACCTAAATTGAGCTTCCCACGCCGTAGGAGAGATATAAAAATCCACGTTCGCAGTAACAGAGTGGCATCCCCTGGCAACCAGTTTCCAAAACTTGGGTTGGTCTCTCATTCTGACTGCTTTCATCAAGTTTTCCCAATCTTCCTTCCTAGCACGTTTTTTTTTATTATTAAAGCTTTATAATTCCTCTTAAACTCAAAATACTCCCCAGGCAAGGAGGGCAAGTCTAAGGATCTATACTCCCTGTATTTATCCAACAGTAGGTTCTTCAGGGTGACACATTCATGGTCAAACCATGGTTTGGAGTTATATCGGTGGGCCCTAAGCCTTCTAGTAATTTTTGGGGCTAAAAGTTGGCGAATAGAGGAGATAAGTTCCTGGAAAAGATCTATCACTACGACTGGGGATTGTGCAGTTATTATGGCTTCACGGATGCAAAAGGCTACCTCGGTCTGGAGAAATTTTGACATATTAGTGCCTAGTATCGGGGACCATTTTAAGCGAGCAGTTCTGTGCTCAGCCAACAAATTCAACATTGGCTCACACTCCAAGTAATTTACTTGAGCTTCAAGATTTAGGGTCAAGCACAAAGGTAAGTGGTCACTATCACCCCTCGCCCCCACCTAGCAACATGATACCCTTTCAAAGAGTTTGTAGGAGGTTATAAAATAGTCGATGGTTGACGCTCCCTGGTTAGCTACAAATGTAAATTCCCCTCGAGTATTGCCCTGTGTAGAGCCATTCAAGATCACTAGATCAAGAGTATTCATCAATTGTACAAGACATAACCCGGCGAAATTGCATTTCTGATCCTTAGAGTGCCTCTGCGGAAGAGCATGCACTTGTTCAGGAATCGGCCGAGGAAGATGAAAATGTGAATACAGCTCATCATTACTGGCTCCGATCCTAGCGTTAAAATCTCCGGCTATCAAAGTGGCCGGCATTCTGCTGCCTTCACTTCAACCTATTCATGTGGCGGACAGGAGGTACAGCTCTGCACCAATAGAATGATGCTGACAACACACACCTGGTAGTAGCCTGTGGGAAACTGATGGAGGCCAGCAAAGCTGGGCAGTCTGACACCTTCACCCAATCCAACACCCACTTACCCCTAGCCCAGCCCAGCTCAAAGGGCTTTTGGTTTACTCTGCTAGTTAATACTTATAAGGCACCTGGTGTAGTGGTTAAGGTGTTGGACAACGACCTGGGAGACAAGGGTTCAAATCCCCACATAGCCATGAAGCTTACTGGGTGACCTTGGGCCAGTCACTGCCTCTCAGCCTCATGAAAACCCTATTCATAGGGTCGCCATAAGTCGGAATCGACTTGAAGGCAGTACCTTTTACTGCTTAATATGAATGCCTCAGAAGGGCAAGATATAATTGCTTATCTAAAGAAATAAAATAACTGAACTTCCTAGAACATTTTAGGAACAAGGTGCAGGGCCCAGGGAAACCACTAACATACTTTGTTTTGTTTACAAATGCATAACTCATTATGAATGAAAGGCAAATACTGAAGATTAATTAACAAGCCTGCTCTTCCAATGCTATTTCGTGAGATTATGGCAGTGTCTGTTGCACAAAGAGGACACTGCAGTATAATTGTTTTAAAAGCTCTCTGTGGCTTATGGAGATTTAGCCTGTAAATGTGGTAAATCTATATGAAACAAGTGAACCAGGTACTTCTTACAGCTCTTACGACATGCACTGCTTTGCTGATTTCCCAATAGCATAGAGCTGTCCTAAGAAACAGGGGATTACATAGTTATTTTATTTTTTTCCAGGTTTGAAGAAAAGTTGGGTTGATGGATAAATAGGTTGATTTCAGAGTTAACAAAGAATTCTAAAAAAAAACACACACACCAAGGATTAATTTTATTCAAACGCATCAAATGCCATTGAACTCTTTTGTGATTTATGGGGAACTTGCTGTTTGTTTGCTTATTGATCTGACTCATAAAGGAAATGAAATTAATGCAATCATCCTGTCCACCCCATAGATGCCCAGGCCCCATCTGCACTATACTTTTAAAGCAGTATTAAACCACTTTAAACAGTCATGGCTTCTCCCAAAGAATCCTGGGAACTGTAGTTTGTGAAGGCTGCTGAAAGTTCTTAGGAGACCCCTATTTTCCTAACAGAGCCATAATCCTCAGAATGGTCTATCAGTCAGTTCCTCTTCCCAGGGAACTCTGGAAATTGTAGCTCTGTGAGAGGAACAGGGTCTCCTATTCCTCCCACTGAACTCTCATTCAGGACCCTTAACAAATGACAATTCCCAGAATGCTTTGGGGGAATCCATGACCGTTTAAAGTGATATGATACTGCTTTAAAGGTATAGCAGATGAGACCACAAGCATGTGGATTCAGACCATGCCTGGCTGATGCCAGAAACGTGGGCAATGCAATAGAAGCCATGAGTGTTTAGAGTGGAATAATAGTGGAATAAATGTATGGAGTGAATGTGTCCCTAGAATCCACCATTCCTTGTTGCAAATTCAGATGAAATGCAGGAAAACAAGCAATCAGATGGCCCACCACTAGTGAACACTGTTATGCAATGCATTCTACAGTTTCCATTTTTGATAACCACTTATTACATAGGGGAGGCAGACTATGACAACTAATGCAGAATATGATGAGACTTGCCTGGGATTTTTTCCCCAGAGTGGTTTAATAACCAGTCCCTCTTCCCAGGGAACTCTTGGAATTGTAGCTCTGTGAGTGGAATAGGAGTCTCCCAACAGCTCTCAACACCCTCATCAAACTAAAGTTCCCAGCATTATTTTTGGGAAACCATGACTGTTTAAATTGGTATGGAAATGGACTGCCTTCAAGTCGATCCCGACTTATGGCTACCCTACGAATAGGGGTTTACCATTGCCTCCCTCTGAGGCTAGTTCTCCCCAGCTGGCTAGGGCCTGCTCAGCTTGCCACAGCTGCACAAGCTAGCCCCTTCCTTGTCCGCAACTGCCAGCTGGGGGGCAACTGGGCTCCTTGGGACTATGCAGCTTGCCCATGGCTGCACAGGTGGCAGGGCACATAACCCCTGAGCCACTCACTGTGGCAGTGATCTTTAGCTGGCCCTTTACACCCAGGAGACATGAGCGGGGATTTGAACTCACAGACTCTGGACTTCCAGCCAGACTGATACTGCTCTAAATGTACAGTATAGATGGGGCCATAGAGAAGAGGCCAGGCACATATATGTATACCTGGTCAATCCAATGGCTTCATACTGCATGTCAATCACAGAGGCCAGTGTTGCACACACCTATTCCCTTCCCCATCTAAAGACTGTTTTCTCATCACACAAGTGCAAGGTAGTTCATCATCAACCACAGGAAGCCAGATTTCGGCTGAATATCAGGAAAAACCTCGTAACAGATCAATGTGACAGTGGAACCAATGACTTCAAGAGGTGGAGGGCTTTCCAACACTGGAGGCATTTAAGAGGCAGCTGGACAGCCACCTGGTGGGTATGCTTTAACTTGGATTTCTGCATTGAGCAGGGGGTTGGACTTGATGGTCTTATAGGACCCTTTCAAGTCTACTATTCTGTGATTGTATGACTTGTTCTTGGACTTGATGATTTCCAGATAAAATTTCCATTACAAAAAGGGGGCAATAAGATATACTATGCAGAATATTTTATTGGAAAAAAATCTATATAAGATTTTATTTTAACCACTACAATAAAATCCTTGTTTAAAAAGTTATTAAATCAAAAATCCCCTACGCTATTCTGATCCTTTTTCATTTCTCTTGCCTTGTAACTAAAAGGAAAAAGCTGTCACAGAGGAGTGTGAGTCTTGCATTGTATTCAATTCAGAGTTTTACTCAAAGACCCACTATAATTAATGGACTTTTGTTAGTCATGTCCATTAGTTTCAGTGTATGGAACAACATGTTTGAAAGTAGCCAGTGTGTGTCTTTCATGCTTTTTTCTTTCTCCTTTGTTCTTTGGCTGCTTTCATACATAGTTTTACAGATTAAAAAGGTAGTGCTTCTGTCCTGATTTCTAAAATTCCCTTCACACTGCAGTACCTGTTGCATTAAGGAACAGTAGCTTTTACAGGCGATATACTGGCATTTTGTGGAACTGTCTTTCATATAGCTGCAACATCTAGTTTTTCCCCCCTCACTCATTATACTCATGTATAACAATACACATGTAGTCTCCCCATAATTCATGGCATTAGTGCCTGGACATGGGGGGGGGAGGAAGGGGAAACTGCTACCCACACCTCTGTCAGAATACCAGTACAATTTTTGTCAGGCAAAAAAATGACATGAGCTTAAAGGACAGAAACATATTGCATGCCACGATGGTTCTCACATGAGTGGCTGCAGCTAACCCAAATTTCCACAATTTTCCAGGTTCCCAAGCTTGCAAACGGATAATTTCTGGAATCATTTATCATGGAAATGAGTGCTAAACTTCCATTATATTCTACTAAATTTCTGGAACTAGTTTTTACGTTGTGCAAAAGATCAAATAAAATGTGCAAATTACCAGGTAAGAAATTGTTGGAATAATGTAATAAAACACAGTGTGGAAGCAGCCTTTAACTTTACTACTTCTGTCCCCTGCCCCATATATTATCCTCTATAGAAATTAAAAGAAACATGTGGGTGAGTTTAAAAGATGATGGAAAACATTTATTTTTCCTTAACAGGAAATGCTATTGCTCTGCAAGGCCAAGGATGCATTGTAGTACTGTCATTAAAAACATTTTTTTAAAAAAATGCAAAAAAAAAGATCAGCTAAGCCACTTTTCGCTATCCTGACCTGCAAACCTAAATCTCAAGGAGCCTCACTTGGAATCTACAAAGTTACTACAAACACTTCTTCTGTCTGAATGAATCAGAGTTGCAAAGCTTGCTTTTTACTTAGACTGCTCCTGAGGTTGGCCCAGAAACTGCAGTTAGTGCAGTAGCCTAACTGCCTACTGAGGCTGAATTTCGCCACCATGCTATGCCTCTATGGAAAGAATGGCACCAGCTGCCAATTAGTTACTGGGCTAAATTCAAGGGGCTGGTACTGGTGGTATACAGAGCCCTATATGTCCTAGCCAACCCCATCGGAGTCAGACTCAGACTCACTGGTGTGTTTTCTCCATTATCTTTAATGTGGAATCTAGCTCAAAGCCTTTCATAAATCATCTTACAGGTTACACAGGTCTTGGCATCTCTGCACAGCATAAGTAGGCATGACTATGCAAGGTAAGATGTTGCCGCATCAATTGGACATGCCCCTTGAGACCCTTATGTAGGCTCAGGGAAGGACTTTCTATTTGTGTGGGGAAGGCTTTACTGAATGGGGCTGAGTTAACAATCAAACACTCCTATGATCAGGCTGAAAAGCTGGTTCTATCTGCTGGCGTCTGCTCATCTTCTGGCACATCCATGGTGATGGGGCAAGAGGCACCTCAGCCAGATCCTTCTCTGATGCTGCATCTGGTCAAGCTTCTGATTTCTTCTCCTCTGGAGGAGGCATGATGGCTCAAGAGACAAGGCAGGGCTGGGAGGTGGGTCAAAGGCTGGCTCATTGTCAGGCAGTGTTTCTGCATTTGTAACAGGAAGGGGACAGAGATGTCACTGTTTAAACTGCTGAAGCCTTTTCCTTTTCCAGCCCCCTCCCATTGCAGCCCACTTGGTCCTCCCCAGGATCCCAGTCCTCCTCCTCCTGATCACTCCACCAAGAACTCTCCATGGGGCCCATGACACAAGTGGTTAAATGCTCAAGCTGTATGTTTTTAGTGATTTTATCTGATTTTCATTTTATTGTATTGTATTGTATTGTATTCCTTGCTGTGAACCGCCCAGAGAGCCATAGGCTAAGGGCGGTATAGAAATGGAATGAAATAAATAAATAGCTTGAATCCAAGATACCTAAAAGATTGTCTCACCCTTTTAGGGATGGGGGAGAATTTCAATTCCATTTGCATTTCAAGTTGAATCTATAAAATTTGCATTTTCCAAAACAATATGGGAACTGAAACATTCCAAATTCTGCACTTACCCATTTTTTTCAATGCAGCTCTCTAACTAAACAATGCTTACAAAAATGCATATATTTGGGGAAAGTGTGCATAAAAAACGAATCTATTAGTGAAAATAACATACAAAATGCATTAGATTAGGAGAAACCTCTTGAAAAAATATGCACATTAGTCAAAACTGCATACAAAATATGTTTATTAGGATAAATTTGTTGGGCTGGTGACCTGTAGGCATTACTGTCTCTAGTTGTTTTCCATGAAGCCTGCAAGTTTGAAGACATAACTGTGGTTAAGGGGGAGTTATGTCTATGCCCTGTCTGGGAACGGACTGCCAGGGCCATTGCTATGGTAGCCATCTGATAGCGACTGGGAAAGTTCTAACAGAGTCTATGTGTTGTCATCTTCTGAATTATGCCTCTGAGCTGAGAGGCTGTCTTTTGTTTTTATCTATGGAGAGAGATGTACCAGAAGGGGGGTGACTGAAGCCTCTGGCCTTAATGTCTTTCAATAAAGACTCTTAACATGCTCTGAAGAAGTTTCTTGCTCAACTTAACTCCAACGTAATGTATGCTGTTTCACACAACAACGCACACATGCCAACAGTGGTAGCAGAGGATGGTTGCGCTCCACAGCCCATTACACGGGAGTAAGTTGCTGGTCTGAACGGCAGACGGAGTTCCACAGAGGGCAGCTTGATTGATTGAACCAGACGGAGGTGAGCAACATGGCTGTAAACCTGTCTGGGGGAGGCTTGCCGATGGAACGGCTTAATGAAAAGAATTATGGCAGCTGGAAGCCGAGGATGCGGGCTTTGCTGATAACAGAGGATTTATGGGACGTGATTAAGGAAAAAACCCCGGCGGTACTGACCGCGGCCTGGAAGCGTCGAGACCAGAGGGCGCAGGCGTTTATAATCTTGGCTCTATCGGATTCTCAACTGGTGTGTGTGAGAGATGAGCCGTCGGCTAAACAGATGTGGGATGCATTGCAGGATTTGTCCCAGGAATGGCAGCGGAGGCAGGAGGCACAGAGAGACCAGCCGGTGGAAGCTGTCAGAAGCAAGGAGGAGAAAAGTGCCGAACCGGAGCAGGCTGCTGAAAGCAGACAGGAAAACAAGCGGGAGCAGCAGCGGCTGAAGTCTTGTTTTGCCTGTGGGGCTCGTGGGCATCTCCGTAAAGATTGTGCAATCAAGCGCAACTCCAGGGATGGAGGCTTGAAGCAGGGAAGTGTGAACTTTGTTTGTAAACAGAAGTCTAAAGACTTGGAACAAATTAACTCTATTCTTGACAGCGGAGCAAGCCATATATTAATCAACGACAGACGTTTGTTTTACGTTTCAGAAGAAGTGAAAGACTTTGTTTTACTTGCTGATGGATCACGGAAATCCGTAAAAGCTAAAGGTCTGGTGAAATTTGACAAACTTGGACTAATGTCAGACTGTTTGTTTGTTCCGGAATTGGCTCATAATATTTTATCAGTTAGAAAACTGGTGAGTTGTAATTATTCAATTTTGTTTCACAAATACCAATGTTTTGTAATGAGGGGAGATCAAGTGTGCATGCAGGGAAGCCTTAATGATTCACAGTTTAAAATGTCCATGGGTGTGAAGTGTGCTGATGCCTTGAGTTCAATGGGGCGGAAAGGGAATGACGGTCAGGGCTGTAAACAGACAGCCGTAAAAGGCATGCCGTCGGTATTCACTGCCCAGATGGAGGAAGTTCACAGAGAACTAGAAGAGCCAGCATCATTTCAAGCAATCAGGCTGATGCCTGAGGCAGAGCAGCACAAATGGCAGCAGGCCATGCAGGAAGAATTACAAGCCATGCAAAAGAATGGCACATGGACATTAGTAAAGTTACCCATGGGTAAAAAGGCCATAGGTTGCAGATGGGTGTTTAAGAAGAAGAAAGCAAGTTCCGGGGAAGTACAGAGGTACAGGGCACGTTTGGTTGCCAAGGGATTCACCCAGCAGCATGGGACAGATTATGATGCTGTTTTCGCCCCGGTTGTGAAACATGAGTCCATTCGTGTGCTGCTAAAGCTGGCAGCGATGCAGAACATGAGTGTAAATCACTACGATATAGGGACAGCATTCCTACATGATGATTTAAGAGCGGAGATATATATGGAACTGCCTCCGGGTTCTGTGTCAAAGGAAGGGTTCGTGTGTAAACTGCATAAATCAATATATGGACTGCGGCAAAGTGCACACTGCTGGAATGAGAAATTGGACAGAGTGTTGCATGGAATGGGATTCCAAAGATGCAAGGCAGATCCATGTGTGTATATAAAGAGACAGGGGATGAAAACCACGTTCTGTGCAGTTTACGTTGATGACATCATGTATTTTTATCATGAGCAGCAAGAGGAACAAGAATTTAATGAGCAACTGGGCAGGCAGGTGGACACAAAGAATTTGGGGCCTGTCACACACTATTTAGGCACGGATATTGTGCGTGCAGAAGACGGAAGCATAACATTGAGTCAGGAAAGTAAAATAAATCAGATCATAGAAGAATGCAACATGACAGAATGCAATGTTGTGAAGACTCCAATGGTTGTGGCTTTCCAACAGAATGTGCAGGAGACGCCTTGTACAGATCCTGAGAAGTACAGGCGCATAATAGGGAAATTGCAATATTTGGTGAAGGTGTCTCGCCCAGACATATGTAATGCAGTCAGTATTTTAAGCCGGAAGGTAGAGCATCCTTCAGAGGCTGACTGGCAAGGGATTAAAAGGATAGTGCGTTATCTGAAAGGCACGAAGACAAAGAGTCTGGTTTTGTCAGGAGCAAAGACAGGAGGTCTTGAATGTTTTGTGGATGCAGATCATGCAGGGGAGCTGAGCAGTAGTAAGTCAACCTCTGGCATAGTTGTGATGTGGCACGGGTCATGCATTGACTGGAGCAGCAAGAAACAAAATGTGGTTGCAACATCAAGTGCAGAAGCCGAGTATGTGGCCCTATCACAGGCCTGTAATGAGCTACAATGGTTCACAATGCTCATGCAGGAGATAGGCATTGATATGCAATTTCCGATTACTGTATATGAAGACAATCAGACCTGCATTAAGATAGCCACATCAGAAGCTCATACCAAGAGAACAAAACATATTAGTGTCAGATACTTTCACGTAAGGGATTGTGTGCAGCAGGGGTTTGTTAACCTAACATTTTGTGACACTAACAACATGGTGGCTGACATAATGACCAAGCCTTTGTGTGAGGAGAAATTTGGCAAACTGGTGACAAGGCTTGGAATGAACCAAAGTTTGAGTGAATAAAGTTTTTGAACTGTACTGAGATGTAATTTTGAACTGTACTGAACTGAAAATGTATGATGCAATGTACTGAAATGTATTGCAAGAGGTATTGTAGAAATGTATGACTGTATGACTATGTATTATGGAGATGTATTTCATGTATATTTTGCAGTCTTAATGGAAAAAGGGGAAACTGTTGGGCTGGTGACCAGTAGGCATTACTGTCTCTAGTTGTTTTCCATGAAGCCTGCAAGTTTGAAGACGTAACTGTGGTTAAGGGGGAGTTATGTCTATGCCCTGTCTGGGAACGGACTGCCAGGGCCGTTGCTATGGTAGCCATCTGATAGAGACTGGGAAAGTTCTAACAGAGTCTATGTGTTGTCGTCTTCTGAATTATGCCTCTGAGCTGAGAGGCTGTCTTTTGTTTTTATCTATGGAGAGAGATGTACCAGAAGGGGGGTGACTGAAGAATCTCTACATGTATTTACTCTTAAGCCTCTGGCCTTAATGTCTTTCAATAAAGACTCTTAACATGCTCTGAAGAAGTTTCTTGCTCAACTTAACTCCAACGTAATGTATGCTGTTTCACACAACAACGCACACATGCCAACAAAATTCTCATTAAAATGCTTAAGAATTTTCAGGACAATGTTTTTTTTAATGTTTTTTTTAAAAAAGGTATATCACTAATTGCTGCAGACATGTAAAGAATAAAGACTGTAAAAATGAGAAACTGAGAGAACCGAAATTGACAGATCTTTCCATCCTTGCTCCCTTTATATATCATATTCCTGGGCTCTGCAGGAGAAGGCCTCCTGCAGGTACATCCTTATCATGAGGTCTATTCCATATCATCTACAAACTGGGGCTTTACTAGGGCAGCACTGACCCTTTGGAACTCCATCTCTATTATCACCATGGCTGTTGGGTGCCTACTGAAGACCTTCCTTTTCCAACAACCCTTAGAAGTGGAATTCTTTACCCCACTCTGTATCTGTATTGGATTTGAAATTCCAATACGCTTGTATTGTTGATGACCACCCATTTGTGGTCCCATTCACAGGCTGCAAAAGTGACGGAGGGGCATTTGCGCCATTTCCAGGAGTAGGGTGAATTTCAATGGAATAGTTGTGAAACTCATCTGTGCTCCTCCATGTTTCTCCAGGACTGATGGCCACCATTATTTGTTCCACCATAATTAGGGCTGACCCAAGACATTTTGATGCCTGACGCATAGGCCAAGATGGTGGCCCCTGCATTACATGCCCAGGAGCCGAATGGACTGGCAGTTGAATCTTACTTCAACCATGGCAAAGGGATAACATCTTCCAGGCTAGTTTAGGGGTACATGCCAGGACTATG
Organism: Rhineura floridana; assembly: GCF_030035675.1. Lineage (NCBI taxonomy): Eukaryota > Metazoa > Chordata > Lepidosauria > Squamata > Rhineuridae > Rhineura > Rhineura floridana. The sequence continues at coordinate 13,011,839 of NC_084492.1, read as the reverse complement.
TCACACATAGTTCTGACAGGGCTCAGGAGGAATAATGAGGGGGAGCTGCCATTGCTTATCCTGCCATCTCCTGCTTACGGCCATTGCCTCATTCTGCCTAAGGGTAGGACCAGCCCTATCCAGAATGATGCTATGTCATGACAATAGCATGTTTTGATGAGGCATTCTGGGTGGTTGGAATGACAAGCACCAGACAGACAGCAGCATTCTGAATTTTTGCCCATTCCCCCCCAAACATTTACAACCCTGTCCCTAAAATCTGAAAGTGGTGACAGTGGGGGAGAGTTTCCCCTTCTCTTTCACTCCAAAACCCACAGAAAATTCATGACCGTTCAGCCCAGCACTAGTTCTTATATTTTATTTCAGAAAAACCTTCCAAGAGGAAAAATGTGCAGACTCACAACATACCCACTACCCGGATCATAATTCATTGCTTGGCCAAACACGGGTTATACCAAGAATGTAAAAGCTGCAGCCTCGCAATGCCATTTAATCCAGGAAGAGAACCTGCTATTTTCCCCCCTCATTGTTATTCCTTCCTAGTTAATTTCACTCAGTCCATTTGGAAATGTAGAATAAGTGGCTTGTACCAGACTATCCCCCCAAAGAAATATCTTTTAGTAACAGCCCCAAAACTGTTATGTATGGCTTGTAAATCTGCCTTTCCGACCTCTTGACAACAAGGGAAATCAGACATTTGAGCAACTTATATGAGTCTCTAGCAGTGGCGGAACTTAGACAGTTCTGTTTTGCATCAAACTCCATTTCAGACCCCTAAGGAACTCCTTTCTCATTTTACGCTTGGCCTTTTCCCATACCCCTGACCTACCTTTGTATTCCCCAGCCATTCAGCCTTTATCTCCTTGTACAGAGGGCACCAGCTTGCTATTCCAAACTGAAAGGGTGTTTCCTGCACAAAAGATATTCTGCTGCTACTGCAATTTGACCGTCACCTTCTCCCTGAAATGCATAATCGCTTAGTTTTTGATACATACATATTACATATGTTTTCTGTTGGAGGTTACGGATTCAGAGCCAGTACTTATATGAAAGTAAAATGGTTTTCAAAAAAGTGACAGAATCATCAAGAGAGGAGAGCATGATGTTATTTTATTTTTAGAGGAGGGTTGCAGTGGATGCATCATAGGGTTGGAAAGATCTGTCAATTTCGGTTCCCTCAGTTTCTCATTTTTCCAATCTTAAATTTGGTTCACCACATTTCCGCAGCAATTTTTAAAAAAGAAATCCTCATGAAAATTCTCCAGCATTTTGGTGCGAGTTTCTCCTTAATAAATGTTTTTTTGTAGACAGTTTTGACTCGTACACATTTTTGCAAGCCATTTCTTGTCATATAAAGCATTTTTTCATGTTATTTTCATTCATATATTCATTTTTATGCACACTTTCTCTTAATATATGAATTTTTTTAAACATGCAGACAGCTGCATCGCAAAATTTGAATAAGTGCAAATTTTGAAGAAAGGCTGTGTTTCAGTTCTCATATTGTTTCGGAAAGTGTTTGATAGGTTCCACTTGAATTATGAACTGAATTGAAATTCTCAACCATCCCTAATGCATCACAGATGGGCATCCATAGGACCCTCTGAACACTGTTCTATTAATTATGAACAGCTGTCATGTTATGTTTTAAACGCTCTGGTTTCTGAAAACCCTGGTAACATGTACCTTGAGGCACAGGACAGATACAGAAAATGGATGGGCTCCTTCTGGGAGGCAGGGCAAGATATAAATGAATGAATAAATAAATAAATAAACACGATAGCCAGCACAGATTTTTTTGCATTCCGCAATGTTAAATTGAAAATACCCCCCATGCCATTCTGATGCTTCCCATAAGCTCATTTCAAAACAAAACCTTACAAAATGTATAGTCCTGAACTCAGAAACGCTTGCTGAACAACCCTCTAAATTTTCATGGCAATACACAAAACAGAGAGAATCGAGAGTTCAAAGTATAAAAAGGGAGAGAAAAAACAGACCCCTTTTGGACTTCTTTCTGTCAGAGTTCTCATAACCTGTTGAAATTAATTAAAAATCTGCCATGTTCACAGAGTACCTGTGATCCTATTACTGACCTTGCCCCATACTCTCACCTTCATCCTCTGCAGTTTAAAAGTTAAAAAAAATGCCTGACTGATTTTTAATTAATTTAAGAATGTTTTCATTGACCTCAATGATAATGTTGGGCATGCTCAGTAAGAACCAACTATCAGTGTTCTAAAAGCCAGACTCAGCTTCTGGGCTTGCCTAATCGGGGCCACACCCACACCAGACTTTGATTTCACTTTAGACAGCCATGGCTTCCCCCAAAGAATTCTGGGAAGTGTAGTTTGTGAAGGGTGCTGAGAGGAGACTCCTATTCCCCTGACAGAGCTCCAGTGGTCAGAGTGATCTAACAGTCAGCCACTCTAACTGAAGCTCTGTGAGGGGAACAGAGCATCTCCTAGCAACTCTCAGCACCCTTCACTAACTACACTTCCCAGGATTCTTTGGGAGAAGCCATGACTGTCTAAAATGAAATAAAGGTCTGGTGCGGATATGGCCAGTGACAGCTTTGGTTTAAATTTGGGTGGGAGGCTACATGTGCCTGCTGTAGAATAAAAACTTGGAGGAAACCCTGAAAAAGAATGATACTGTTCACAATGTTTTTCTTTTGGAAAGCAAAGGGTTTCCCCCTCTGCCCAGTGCCCACCATCCAATCTCCTCTCCTCCCTCTCTCCTCCCCCTTCCTCCCTCCCCCTCCCCTTCTTGCCTTCCTCCTCCCCTCCTTGCCCCTCTCCCATGTCAGTTTCACCTGTCCTAAGCATGAATGCACAGGAGTAAATCCCACTGAAGTCAAAAACCAAATGATCAAACCTGCCCTCCCCTCCTCCTCCTATCCCCTCCCTCTTGCCCCTTTCCTTTCCTTCCCTTCCTTCACCACCTTCCCCTTCCCATCCCATCCCATCCCCATCCCCTTCCAATCCCCTCCTTCCCCTTCCCTGTTACCAATGTTACCAAATTCTTCCAAGCTACACAGGAAGTGGATTGGTCTGTGAAAGACCAACCCAAATTGTGTTGACATTTTTACAAATGTGTAGAGTAGTACAATATCTCAGAGAGGAGGTCAGGTCTCCTGCTCCCCTGGTGCATTCACTATAGCTGCCCTATTTCCCTGCTTTTTAATAGAAATATCCATTGGCTATAGGTATGTTCTTAAACCGTAAGGTTTTTTGCTTATTAGTGAATATATTCTTCATTTCCTGAAGCTCAGTACAGATGGCACCATAGCTTGCAGTGACATGGTTCTACTCCATACTTTGGAAGGTTGTTTGTTATGCATTTGGATATCTCTTGATATCATAACCTGCTGGGGCAGAGCTGCAGCAATAGCCTCCCAGTAGCAGAGTTGTTCCTGTATGCCGAGAAGGGAAGCAGTGGTGAGGTTGGAGTTGCATGGATGCAGTGGCACAGCACACCTGGTGCCCGCACTGGTACACTCACATGGCCGTGATCTCATCACCACCTTGCCCCTCCCCTATGGAGCAGGGACACCTCTGCCAGGAGGCTATTGCTGTGATTTGGTCTTACCGTGTGAGCCTCTCCTAGTTATACCCAATATGTTTATTTCTCAGGGCATTAATGGCTTATAAAGAGGAAAGGATCCTGACCCAAGAATGTCATTGGTTATTCTTCAGCAGCTAAACCACCAGGATCCTAAATACCAATGGATTGTTAAAAGGGCACTTACCAACGTTTATTAAGTACATGAACCATAAACCATTTGGTCTGCAATTAATTCAAAATTACACAAGCACTAAATGTGTAATTAACTCGACGAGGAGTGTTTAGGCCTTTATGTTGGCATTTACAAAGGCAAGCTACAAGAAGTTTATTAGCTGGCAATTTATTGCTAAAATACTGGCAATTCATGAGTATGTTGATGGAAATCTAACTTGTTATCACTTTGTCATTACAGGCCAATTAAAGGTCTAAAAATCCTTTTAAGTAAATTAGGAGCCAATTCCAAAGAAGGAGGAAACTTCTTTCAACACAGAGAACCACACCAGAAATGCACTGTGAGATGTCCAGTGCTGCCCTTCATTTGGTGATCAATGGCAAACTTCAAGGGCTGTTGTCTAATTTTTTAGTTCAGTGGTAGTAAATTTGTGCCCTCAGGCTGTTGGTACACACCATCAGCCCCAGCCAGCATGGCCAATGGTCAGAGATAGTGGGAGTTGGAGTCCAGCAACATCTGGAAGGCACCACATTGGTTACTTTGCAAACTGCTTAGAAGCCTATCTTGGTATTAAGTGGTCTATATTTATTTATTTATTAAATGTATATTAATTTTATATCCTACCCTTCCTTCAAAAAGAGCCCATAAAAGGAGTAATAAATAATAACAACAACAGTGAGATTTTGGGGGGGGGGAATAATAAAATGGAAATCAATTCCAATCATTGTCCAATATTTTTTTTTCATACCATCTCTGTACTGCACTTATTGAACAAAGGTAAGTTGAATGGAGAGTGATTTGAGGAGGAAAACAAAGGAAAATAGTCCCTAGTTCACCATAGCTAAGGCCAAAACTAGACAATATGACAGCTGTATTGTTTTCCCCAAAGCAGCAGGTCCATGTTGTGTCTAAGGATAATGTAATGGCCACTAGTTTGGATGGTTTTAAAAGAGGATTAGACCCATTTGTGAAGGAGAAGGCAATCAATGGCCCCTATGCCTTTGAATACCAGTTGCTGGGAATCACAAGTGGAAAGAGTGCTGTTGCACTTAGGTTCTGCCTGTGGGCTTTCAAGGGGCATCTGGTTGGCCAACATGAGAACAGGATGCTAAACTAGATGAGATTTTGACCTGATCCAACATGCATGCATGCATGGATGGATGGATGGATGGATGGATGGATGGATGGATGGATGGATGGATGGATGGATGGATGGATGGATGGATGGATGGATGGATGGATGGATGGATGGGTGGGTGGGTGGGTGGGTGGGTGGGTGGGTGGATGGATGGATGGATCAGTCTGTTCTCTTCTTTTTTTACATCAACATGCATTTTTTTAAAAAAATCCATAAGAAAAAGTAGGATTTAAATACATATTTTTTATCTCAATGTATACATTCATAAATATATTTTATCCTGAAATATATATTATTTCATGGATTTTTGGTATGGGTTTGAGCCAAGAACTGTACTATAACATTGAGAAGAAAAGGGAAAAGTCTGAAGGATAATCATTGCATTGTGATGTCACCATGAATTTCTCAGGCTCTGCTTCCACGTGATTGGCTACTGTTTGAAAAGTTGAAAAAACTCACAGCCGCAGTCATGACAACTGGTTCCGGCCTAAAGCAAATGGCCTCTGGTTCCAAATACTAGCTGAAGAGAGACCACTGTAACTTCTCCTTGGGCTTTAATCAGGTGAAATCTATTCTATCCCAATGGCTCAAAGATATCGATTATCAGAACTCTATAACATTTGTCAAGAAGATTTGTTCTCCATTGCATTTGGGGCTTGCTATGGATCCACAACGACGCTGTGCTAATTAGTTGAGGTCGTTATTTGTCCCAAAATAAAGGAAAGCAACTACACTAATTTGCTACAACATTCTGTCCTCAGCTGTATTGGAAGGAAAGCTTAATGGTTTTCCATATGAAATGGAGAAAGGGCTGTAGGTCAGTGGCAGAGCCTCTGCCTTGCATGCAGAAGGTCCTGGGTTCACGTTTTTGCATCTCCAGGCAGGGTTGGGATTCATCCATCCATATATGAATTTTCATGCAGATTCTCTCTCTGAAACAGGCTGGAATGGACTTATGGGGTGGATTCATGCAATAGCGGCATGGACCAGAAATATGCTAATTAGACAATGCTGGGAATAGACAAGTTTGGCTGACAGCAAAGCTCTCCAGCACAGCTTTTTTATCTGTTATCTCCTCTTTCTTACCAGATATGCCAGGGATTGAATCTGGAGGGCTGTTGCATGTAAAAGTAAAAACATGGGACTAAGCTCTGATGAAATTGACTCCACAAAAGCTCTTGCCATAAACTTTATGGTGCTACAAAACTTTGGCCCTATCCACACTATACATGTAAAACACCATAATTCCACTTTAAACAGTCATGGCTTCCCCCAAAGAATCCTGGGAGCTGTCATTCATCGTTTGGTGCTAGGAGTTGTTAGGAAACTCCTATTCCCCTCACGGAGCCACAGTTCTCAGAGTGGTTTAACAGCCAACCCTCTTCCTAGGGAACTCTGCAAACTGTAGCTCTGTGATGGGATTAGGGGTCTTAACACCTCTCAGCACCCTTAACAAACTACACTTCCCAGGATTCTTTGGGGAAAGCCACAGCTTTTTAAAGTGGCATGATACTGCTTTAAATGTATAGTGCAAAGGGGGGCTGTCTTTTGATTTGATTTGACGGCAACAGACTAGGCACAACTACTTCTCCAAAAGTTTTAAATCAATTTACTCTAGATTTCAGGTGGCCCCACAGAAAGGAGAATTCAGCTGTTTGATCCCTGCCAAATAAATACTGGATTTTGAAATCTTACCATTTTCTGTCTTTATACGTCACCACACATCTGACTACTCTGGGGTATCTGACACCACAGTGTTTCCTCTGTTTAAGATGATGTGTCGCAGTGATTTATGTTATTTGTTCCACTCAGCTCTTCATTAAATACATACTGATGTTGTTAGAGTAGCCATACCGTCGCATCATCTCTTTTCTTATAAAAGCTCTTGAGAAGAGCATGCACAATTTCTCCTAGGCCCAGCACTTGGGGACAGAGTGGGAGTCTGAAAACCTGCATATGAAAGTTTCAAGTTAGCCATCTTGAAAACAAACATAGCTCTGTCTCTTTAAATTGCCCTCCCTGTGATCACAAACATGTATGTTTTTTATAAAGCCCTAGAAAGCATACTGAGCCCTGGGGATGATACCAACCAGAAACCTGGGTACCTTGGGAGGAGAACTCTACTAGGCCTGAGGTACAACACGCTGTTTGTAACAATTATAATAATACACCTGTACTACCATTGTCAGCATAGAGTAGCCACATGGGGTCTCATTAGTATTGTATTAGGACTACATGGGGGAAAAGATAATGGCCCATAATGAAAAATGCCAAATTTTCTGTATAGTAAAAATGAACTTGATTAATGAAAATCACTTTCAGGCAAAGGGTTACAGCGTTGTTAGAAATAAAAAATGATGTATTAATCCAACACTCTTACAGATGGCCCCAACCTCCTGACAACTGTTATTCATTTGAGATGCTATTAGCATGCATAATTATGCTAATTAAGTTGTAATTAAGCACCAATTCTTCAGAGGGCTTTTTCTTCTCTCTCACTCTCTCTCTTCCTCAGTCTATCATTTAATATAACTTGCTGCTCTCAAAGCATGCTGAAAGCTTCAGACTTTGTGGCAACTCAAAAAAAAGGAGGGATTCCTATCTTTGCCTGCAAAGATGTGGTCACATCATCATCATTTACATTTGCATCGGCAGCACCCCTACCCCATTTTTATACATGTAAAGCAGGGATGGGGGAACCCTTGACCCTCCAGATGCTACTGAACTACAACTCACTGGGGCCGATGGGAGTTGTAGTGCAGCAACATATGAAGGCTCAAAAGTCCCCCCACCCACGAGTCAACAGCTGTGTTGAACTGCATTCTGAGCACTGCATAATCCAATGGATGGCAGTCATGGCTGATTCACAAACTGGCCAAATGATGGGGACAGATTAGGGAATTTTGGCACAGAATTCACAAGGCTCACATATCTAAAGCAGTATTGTTATTATTATATTTACATGTATTTGTTGCTTACTACAAAAGGTTGTCTCAAAGTGACTTAAAAATTTTAAAAGCATCTAATATAACATTTATTTATTTATTACATTTATTTAACGCCCCATAGCCGAAGCTCTCTGGGCGGTTTACATACATCAGAGATAAACAACAACAAAAGCAACCAAATACATTCTTAACTAAAAGTGCTCATCCAAGAATAACATAAAAAATACACATCCTACCCCCCACCCCAGAAAAGTTGAGCACCAATAAGGAGCAAAATGCATGGGTGAATAAAAGCAACTTCCCCCGGGGCTTAAAGATTGATAGAGATGGCACCAGGCAGACCTCTCTGGGGAGAGCATTCCACAGTTGGAGAGCCACCACTGACAAAGCTCCATCTTATGTTGTGTCTTTCTGTACCTCCCTTGGACAGGGAACATAAAGAAGGACCTCAGATGATGGATGCAGGGTCCGGATAGGTTTATATGGGGAGAGGAGTGAGAAAGCTCTGGTCCATGGGCCTAATTAGACTCTCTTGGCCTCCTCATTTGGCCAGACCACAACCACCCATCCTACACCTGAGGGGTGGGGCAAGTAAAGACCTAGGCCTGAAAGGGGGTTGTAGGCACTACCAATCGGATTATTGACAGGGTTTGCAAAGTGTGGCGCCTTTGCCCACATGGTTTGATTTCAAATCATGCAGGTAAAAACCGATCACCCAACGTCATTGTGGTATCAGGTGATTGATGTGTAGGCAGCCTCACACACCTGTCCAACATGACGTGCAAAGCAGTGGGGGAACTATAAGAATCTGATTCAACAGCTGGATCCTGTTCCCAACCCCTATTCTAAAGCAGCCTATTAGGAATTAAGTTTGTTGTTGTTATACTGCTACATTTAATGAGACTTGCTACTCTTGAAGGGGCAGGTGTGTAGTCTGGGGCAGCAGTTCCCAATTTTTTTCCCCACAGACCACTTGACAATTGCAGGTGGTTTGGCGGACCATGTAATGTTCCTCCCACTGGCACCACCTGTCAGGCTGCCACCCGTGGCTACCACCAGGGAGAAACGTAGTTTTTATTTTTCTTTAGCTCACCCTAGCACAGATCTCACAAGATCCCACTGCTAGGCAGAACCACCAGTCACTCCCTGTAAACAATACTGCTGGAGACTTCGCCTTAGTCTCCCTTCTGGCTTATTGTTACTTTGTGTCTGGGTGCACTTGAAGGCCACAACCCCCCTGTATCTTTGTGCCAATAAAGCATACAAGACTGGGATAAGGTATATATTTAAAAGGCTTCTTGGAAGAAGAAAGGTCTTCAGTAAGCACTGGAAAGACACCAGAGATGGTGCCTATGTAATATTTAAAGGGAAGGAATTCCAAAGGGCAGGTGCCACAACACTAAAGGCCCAATTGCTATGTTGTGTGGAATGGATTTCCTGATCAGATGGTATCTGCAGGAGGCCCTTGTGAGGATCCCACCTGCTGCCACCTCCTGTCAGGTCCCTCCAGTCAGGATCCTGGTTTTTATTTGTTCTCTCACCGGCTCTAGCACAGAATTTGCAAGATCCCACTGCTAGGCAGCACCACCAGGCACTCCCTATTTTACAATATTGCTTTGAGACTTTGCCTTAGTCTCCTTCTGGCTTATTGTTACTTTGTGTCTCGGTGCACTTGCAGGCCACAACTCCCCTGTATCTTTGTGCCAATAAAGCATACAGCCCTGGGTTGACCTGGATACTTGATGATACACTATCTCTTCACCGCTGCCACCATTGATACTGTTTCCCAACCTTGGTAATTACCCTGCCCACCCTTCTGGTCTGTGAAAGCCCCAGCCAAGAATCAGGCTTTTGGTAAACCAATAAAATATTTATTTATAAACACCAGGAAATAACAAGATTATATAAGGTATTTTAACAAGCATATAGTTTCATATAGTGTCACTCTATGTTTCTGGTCATATATATATTGACTAAATATCAGCCAAATATAATCCAACCCACAACCAACTCCAATCCACACTCCACAACCAACCAACCTCCTCAACAACTCTTTTCCAACTCAGCTGTCATCCTCTCATTTATACCTTCAGCCATTCAAACACTCAGCCAATCATCATACAGCATTCTCCAGCATTCTAGTCCATGTACTCCCTCCTCTCACTCAGTCACTTACCATATATCGCTTAATAAACCCACACTCATCATATTTACAGATATTAAAATACAGGGACATCACAGACCACTTAATGGTTTTTCTGCCTGTTCTGGCAATTGCAATAGGCTGAGCTAGATGTTGTATGAATTTTAACCGCACTTTATTGCTTCTTTTATTTCTTATATATTGTATTTTCTTACATTATAGTTTGAATTCCATAGAATTCCATAGAATTTAAATTGTGATACAATAGAATAAAAGAAGCAATGAAAATGCAATTAAAAATCAATATGAATATTTAATATGACACATATGCCATCTTCGTCCAGAGACAAGCCCACATGACAGGACCACAGTTTGGGAACCCCTGGTCTGGAAGTCTCTCCAGAGTCATGTAATGCCTGTTTCCAGGTCTGGCTGGTGCCCCAGTTATGGCCATTTCTGAACAGGGAGGGGTTGACTGCAGGGATTCATGCTCTGATAACTTCCCTTTTGGATTACTGTAATGCAAACTACATGGGGCTGCCCTTGAAGAGGATGCAGAATCTATAGCTAATGCAAAATGCAGCAGACTGCCTTTTGAGTAGTGCCATTAACAGGGACCCTATGACATTAGTTCTGAAAGAGCTGCACTGACTGCCAGTGTGTTTCCAGTCTGAATGCAAGGTTTTGCAGTTGACGTATAAAGCCCTGAATGACTTAAGACCCAGAAGTGGCTTATCTGAGAGGGGGAGGGACAAAGAGGTGGGGAGGTCAGTGTGATGTCCTTATATGTTAAAACCTGTAAATATGGTAAGTGCAGGTTTATTAAGGGATATATGGTAAGTGAATTGAATGAGAGGGGGGAGAGCATGGGTTGGAAGGTTGGAGAATGCTGGATGATGATTGGCTGAGTGTTTGAATGGCTGAAGGTATAAATGGGAGGATCACAGTTGAGAGGAGGTCGGTTGGTGAGAGTTGTTGGAAAGTCATTAGTGGAGAGTTATTTGGATGGGTTGGTTGGCAGAGTTCTGAGGGAGGATTGGATTATATTTGGCTGATATTTAGACAGTATATATATATGACCAGAAACATAAAGAGTGATACTATATGAAACCATATGCTTGTTAAACATTCCTAAAGTAATCTTGTTATTTCCTGGTGTTATCAAATAAATACTTTTATTGGTTTACCAAAAGACTGATCCTTGGCTGGGAATACACAGACCAGAAGGCAGGGCACGGTAATTACCAAGGCTGAAGGGAAACTGTATCATATGGTGGCAGCGGTGAAGGGAGATATTGTAACAACATCAAGTATCCAGAGCAACCCAGGATTGTATGCGTTATAGACAAAGATACAAGGGGGTTGTGGACAGCAAGGGCACCCAGACACAAAGTAACAAGCTATAGAGAGACTGAGGCAAAGTCTTTAGCAGTATTGTTTACAGGGAGTGACTGGTGGTGCTGCCTAGCAGTGGGATCTTCTGAGATCTGTACTAGAGCGGAGTGAGAAAAAATAAAAATGACGATCCTGACTGGTGGTGTCCTGAGGTGGTGCCTAGTGAAAGGAGGTAGCCACAAGCAGGTGGGAACCTGACAGGGGGAGCCAAAGGTGGGAACGTCACAGTCAGCATAGTGCAAATGCACTGGTGGAACCAATCTGGCACTCCTGCTAATGTTTTTGCACCATGTTGACCTCCCCACGGCCTCAATCCTCCCACACTTGATAAGCCACAGTGACCCATCTGCTGGAAAGCTAGCATGTCGGTTCCACCCCACTCAGTGAGCTGCTTCTGTTGGGACTTAAATACATGAAGGAATACTTCTCCCTGTATGTTCCTGCCCAGGAGTTAAACCTGCAGGGAAGACCTCCACCCAAATGTCCTTCCACTGAGTTTCATACATTTAGCAGGTACTCATGGATGGGCTTTTTCAGTGGTGGCACCCCAGCTTCAGAATTTCCTACTTCCTGAAATATGCCTGGCATCTTTACTGCCAGGTTAAAACAAAACTTTTCACCCAAGTTCTTGGAATCCATCACTGAGGGATCACTGACACAGAACTGAAAGAGTTTATACAGGGATATAATTTTCTCTTTTATTGTATTGTACATGGTTACTTTCTTGTTTTGTATTGTTACCACTGTAAGGGTGGTATGTAAATATTTTTATAAATATAAAGCATGCTGATTATTTTGTCCTCTGTTTCACTAAAGAACCCCCTACCCAACAATTGAAGCTGAACCTGCAGCCATTTTGAGTTTGGCTTAACACACTACCAAAATAAATTGCACACAATTGTAGATCACAAAGTGTTAGGCTCATTCTCTCCAACTTTCTTGTAACTCAGCAAGGGTGCACTCCAAAAGGTATTATTATTAGGATGTCTGCCTACACCTTCTCCCCCTATAAAGCCCAGTTTTGAGGTTCTCAACTGGGCAAGGATCCAGTCTCCTGAAGCCAAAAGGCTTTTTCATTTCTAACTGATTCAGCTGATTGTGTGTAAAACTGAAATGGCAAACATCTTTGGAAGAGGAAGGAAGGAGGAAAGAAGTGAAGTTCCCAATAGAAAATTAAACTCTCTACGTGCAAGTTGACACTGTAAATAACCAGCTTTGGACAGTTTCCTGGGATTCGTTTGGCTTCAATTACCCCGTAAGCTCTCCGGATGCCCAAAGACTTGTCCTTCATTTGAGAGAGTTTTACTCCCACCCATTCCCAACACATACACATATGACCAGTAAAACCAGCATGGAGAAACACTACATTGGGGAGAAACAAAGGAGGAGGGTAAGAGGGAGAACCAAAGCATGCAAGTGCATATGCCGGTAATCTAAATGTCCTGCAGAACATTCTACATGTGAACACAACCGGATTTTGTTAGAAGCAGTGGTGAATGGTGCCTATTCAGGCTGGTGGGGCAGAAGGCAGGGAGCCCAACAGTAGGTGGAGCCGCAGCTAATGACAGGCAGAGTGAACTGACTCTAATTATGTCCATACCCTCCTCCCTACACTGAGGCTAAGGAGAAGAAGGCTGTCAGCCAGAGCCACCCCTGGACTGATTGCAAAAAAGAAGGGCAGACAATTGAGTGCAAGCTGAGGTTGCTGGGGCCGTAGCCCATTGGCCCTAATGCACCACTTGGCACTGTTGAAAAGATAGCCAGAAGTCTTGCATTGAGGGCCTTAAAGACAATGGGTGACTTAAAAAAGACAAAGGTCTGGTCAGTGTTTCTGCAATCATCTGCAATTATTATGATTAAGATTAATAACAACAACAACAATAAACATGAATATTAATAATTTATTATCATTATTTCATCAGTTTTTACCAAACATCTCAGGTAACTTATTTGCTGAGCCATTGTCAGCAAGTGGCACCCTCAGGCAATTACTGGGGCCCAAGTGCTCCAGCAGAGCCTACAAGTACTGACACAGACACCTGTTTAGCCCATCTGCTCACACACAACCTGGTTGTAGGCTTATCTGGTGGCAGTACTCGGGTTTGGGTACTGGGAGGAAAGGCGGGATATAAATCTAATAAATAAAATAATAAATGTGAAATTTGTTGGAACTGCAACAGCAGGGATCATTCAGTGTGCAACTTAAGAGTTAATTCGGATCGCGTTAAAGTCAAGTAGCCAAGAGGAGGATGGGTGGAGGTGTTGCTTCGCAACCAGGCAGAGTAGCACAATCTTCACTGAATCAGCATAAGCAATTATTGGTTGTGTAGTTCTGACGAGTTTTTCCCCTGTATGTTTGGCTGTATGCCTCCCTGCTATGTACAAGACAGGAACTAAGAAAGAAAAATCCTCTGTTTATTTATCCTCAAACTGTACATTGTTTGTTAGTTTACCTAGTAGAGTATTACCAAGATCTTTTCTCTCTGGACTCTGTTATTTAAGTGTCTCTGCTAACAAAATTTCCCAAATCACTGTGTTAAACTTAACATTGTAGATGGCTCCTCAGACCCAGCTCTTGTTGCCTAGTACTTTAGTAGAAAGGAATAGTGTCGGGGTCCACTTGATGGTTCCAATCAGCTCACATTCCATCAAACTGGAAGGCAGTTCCATCCTACCTTTGTTTCTGCTGACGTCTGCTTTCATCTGGTTCAATACTTCAATTTAAGTGTAGGAAGTTAGGGACAAGGTGGGAGGACATTTAAAGGGTTGAGTCTGCAGAGATCAACAGGCAAGCTAGAAAGGCTCATCCACATTTTTTAGGGTTGCCCTAATGTGGGCAAGACTCTACAGGCTTCCCTTTTAATCTCTAGTATTAACCCTTTAAATGTTGTACTCCTCCCTTCACCATTAAAAGCAGAAGGTGGGAGAGGTCTCAGGAAATGTACAAGCAAAAAGGAAAAGAGGTGAAAGGAGTCAAAAGGACAAGACAGAGAATCTTACAGACGGTGGAAAATACAGTGAAGGTAGTGAGGAAACTGGATTGGCTGAAACAGAGAAGCAGAAGGAAGAAAGCAATTGTGTGCTCTTAAGTCCTATGGCAAACCAGGGAGAGAGATAGTGTTTTTAAGAAATCCAATGTCAGGGGGAAATTGTGGAAACTCAAAGCATTCAGGATCAGTCGGCAATGAGTGGACATGCAGATGGTCAACAAGTGCAGTCCCAAGTCCAATTTTGGTGAAATTCTCACCCATCCCTAGTCAGGAGAGGCCTAATGATGATAATCTTGCTGCAGTAGGGTTGCCAGGCTCAGGACCTGAGAATGATTCTGTATCTTTAAGAGAAGAGAAAATTCAGCCAAGTGCAGGTTTTCTTGCACTGTAATGGGAAAAACCACAAGGTGAAATTCTCCCTTCCCCCTGCACAACTTTTAAAGATATAGAAGACCTCTTGGTTGCCAGGCCCAGCCTCCAAGAGGTTTTCTGTATCTTTAAAAGTTGTGCAGGGGAAGATTGCAATAGTATCTTATTAAAAGCGGAGCAAGAAATGTATAGATAACAGGAACTACTATGGGTTAAGCCAAAAACAATAATAACTAAACAGAATTTCCTTACATCTACAAACACAGTATTTAAAGTATGGATTTATTGCGTAAAAAAGCCAGCCCCAGGTTTCTCCCCTCTGACTTCAATTTTGAGAAACGAATTTGTAAACAATCAACTACAACAAACTATTAATTACCATACATGGGGAAAAAAGAGCGTCCCCTCTTTCGGAGTCGAGCCAAACCGTCTCCATGGTTTTCCAAGGAGCTGGTGGTGATGAAACGTGTCAGACGGGGACTGTTCAAGTATAGTGATTGGTTTAAACAAGAATTTATTATTTCTTATGAAAATGCAGCTGAAATTTTGAATAATAAGGGGCCTCCATTATTTCAATTCTTTCAATTAAGGCATATAGTAGAACATATAAAAACAAAACACGGAAACCCACGTTCTCCTACAGCTTTTGAGACTTTTTTTACTACAATCAGAGAAAAAGAATGCTATTGCTAAAATATATTAAATCCTCTCCTCATTAAGTATGTGACAATTACATTCAACATATAAAAAGAAATGGAGCAGAGATTTAGAGAAATTTAATTTATCAATATCGGAAGAAGAGTGGATTTGGTTGTTTAAGAATATCCCAACCACATTATCAAATAGTGTCCTCTCCCGCAGTTCTCAGGTTTCGAGTGTGTGTACCTGAAGTTAGGTGGCCTGGACAGAATAGGGATTCTGTTGGTGTACCGTCCACCCCACTGCTCCACAGTCTCCCTACCTGAGCTAGCCGGGGTAGTCTCGGGGTTGGTATTGGAGTCCCCTCGGCTTGTGGTACTGGGTGACTTCAATATCCACACTGAGACTGCTCTGTTGGGAGTGGCTCAGGACTTCATGGCCTCCATGACAACCATGGGTCTGTCCCAAGTAGTATCTGGCCCCACTCATATTGCTGGTCACACCCTCGACCTTGTTTTCTGTGTTGGTCGGGATGATGGTGATCTGGGTGTGGAAGAACTTACGGTGGTTCCGTTGTCATGGACAGATCACTACCTGGTTGGGTTTAGACTCACTGGGACTCAGAGCCTCTGCAGGGGTGGGGGACCGATTAGAATGGTCCATCCCAAGAGGCTGATGGATCCGGATGGTTTCCTGATGGCTCTTGGAGATTTCCCTGTTGCCTTGGCAGGTGATCCTGTCGATGCCCTGGTTGATCTTTGGAATAAGGAAATGACCAGGGTGGTGGACACGATCGCTCCCGAGCGTCCCCTCTTTCGGAGTCGAGCCAAACCGGCTCCATGGTTTTCCAAGGAGCTGGTGGTGATGAAACGTGTCAGGTGGGGACTAGAGCGACGTTGGCAGAAAACTCGGAGCGAATCTGACCAATCTCGGGCTAGAGCCTATTTGAAGGCCTACTCCGAGGCAGTACAGGCTAAGAAGAAATCTTTCTTCTCGGCCTCCACTGTGTCTGCTGGAAGCCGTCCAGCGGAACTGTTTTGAGTGGTTAGGGGGCTTTTAACTACTAGCCCCCGTGAAGATAATTCTGACCACTCAGCAGTCCGCTGTCAAGAATTTGCACGGCACGTTGCGGACAAAGTCGCTCAGATTCGCT
Source organism: Rhineura floridana (assembly GCF_030035675.1). Classification (NCBI taxonomy): domain Eukaryota; kingdom Metazoa; phylum Chordata; class Lepidosauria; order Squamata; family Rhineuridae; genus Rhineura; species Rhineura floridana. The sequence continues at coordinate 12,995,325 of NC_084492.1, read as the reverse complement.
GTGATTTGGACGCTAAAATTGATACAATCTCTGAGGATATAACTTCGGTGCCTGTTTGTCCAATTAAAATGGATTCCTTTCAACTTGTTCTACCCGAGGATGTGGACAAGATCCTTGGAGCGGCGCGCCCCACTATGTGTGTACTGGACCCTTGCCCTTCCTGGGTCATTAGAAGTACCAGAGGGGGACTGGTCAACTGGATTAGGGGAATAGTTAATGCCTCTTTACAACAAGGCAGAGTTCCATCATGCTTAAAGGAGGCAGTTATAAGACCACTGCTGAAAAAGCCCTCCCTTGATCCCTCTTTATTGGGTAACTACCAGCCAGTCTCCAATATTCCATTTTTAAGCAAGATATAGAACGTGTGGTGGCCGCCCAACTCCAGAGATTCCTGGATGATACGGATTATCTAGATCCATTTCAATCTGGTTTCAGACCTGGCTATGGGACAGAGACAGCTTTGGTCGCCTTGGTGGATGACCTATGCAGAGAACTGGACGGGGGGAGTGTGTCTCTGCTGGTTCTACTAGACCTCTCAGCGGCTTTCAATACCATCGATCATGGTATCCTTCTGGGCCGCCTTGTGGAGATGGGACTTGGGGGCACTGTGTTACAGTGGCTCCAATCCTTCCTGGAGGATCGAACCCAGAAGGTGGTACTGGGGGACTCCTGCTCGACCCCTTGGCCACTGACCTATGGGGTCCCTCAGGGTTCTGTTTTGTCCCCCATGTTATTTAACATCTACATGAAACCGCTGGGAGAGGTTGTCCGGGGTTTTGGTGTTCGGTGCCATCAGTATGCTGATGACACTCAACTCTATTTCTCTTTTCCACCTGAAGCCAACGAAGCCGTACAGACCCTAAACCAGTGCCTGGCATCAGTGATGGACTGGATGGGGGTAAACAAGTTGAGATTAAATCCAGACAAAACAGAGGTACTCCTGGTCAGTCGGAGGGCAGATCAGGGAATAGGGGTTCAACTGGTACTGGATGGGGTTGCACTCCCCCTGAAGTCTCAGGTTCGCAGTTTGGGTGTACTCCTGGACTCAGCTTTGAATTTGGAGGCCCAGATTGCTGCAGTATCCAGGAGCGCATTTGCCCAATTAAAACTGGTGCGCCAGCTGCGCCCTTTCCTGGACCTGCCTGATCTGACCAGGGTGATGCATGCCTTGGTTACATCCCGTTTAGACTATTGTAACGTGCTCTACGTGGGGCTGCCTTTGAAGACTGTTCAGAAACTTAAATTGGTACAAAGAGCTGCAGCCAGAGTACTAACTGGAGCTGGTTACAGGGACCATACAACTCCCTGTTACAACAGCTCCACTGGCTGCCAATTTGTTTCCGGTCACAATTCAAAGTGCTGGTTTTGACCTACAAAGCCCTATACGGCTCAGGTCCAGACTCTTTGACAGATCGTATCTCCCTACTTGAACCTGCCTGGGACTTGAGATCTTTAGGTGAGGCCCTTCTTGTGCTCCCTACACCTTCGCAAGCATATTTGACACGGACACGAGATAGGGCCTTTTCGGTGGTTGCCCCTAGGTTGTGGAACTCCCTCCCGAGTGAGGTACAATCAGCTCCCTCCTTGCCGTCTTTTTGGCAACAAGTAAAGACTGTTTTATTTCAGCGGGCATTTGGGACAGAGAACGACCAGGATTAATGTCTTACAGGCTTGGTGATCATATTATATGGTTTTATTATTTTAAATTGTTCATTGTTTTAACCTATATCTTGTAGTTTTTAACTTCCCTTATAGTTTAATTCTTTTTTAATAATATATTCTGTATGTTTTAACGATGTTGTTTTTAGTTGTATGCCGCTCTGAGTCCTATTGGAAAAGGGCGGGGTAAAAATAAAGTTTTATTATTATTGTTGTTGTTGTTGTTGTTGTTGTTGTTGTTGTTGTTGTTGTTGTTAATTTGAAAGAGAATTTTTTAAAGCAGTTTATCAATGGTACATAACACCACATAGATTAATCAAAATATGTACTGTTGGAGATGTAGAAGAAGTAACGCAGATTTTATACATCTTTTTTGGAGCTGTGTTAAAATAAAACCTTTTTGGAACAAAATGTTAGATATAATACAGAATATTACAGGTCAAACGTTATCCAGAAATCCTAAAACAATTCTTTTGTGCTTATTTCGTGAAGAAATCATTAATGTAGATTTTCAATTAGTAGCTATTTTGCTCACAGTGGCAAAAATCTGTATCGTGCAAAAATGGAAGAATAACAAACCCCCAATGTTGATGGATTGGTTGAAAAAATCTTGGGAGACAGTATTAATGATAAAAATGACTTATAATAGAAATGCAATGAATTATAACCATCAAAATAAATTTGTAGAGAAATGGGCTTTATTTATACAGTTCTGGAATGATAAAGTGATAGATGAAATAGCTCCATTTAATTTATTTACCTCAATATATGAAACAGTTGTACTATATTATTACACTTAAATATGAAGGGGTAAGAAGTTAACCTTAATAATTACCTATTATTACTTTTGTTCATGTCATATTTTGTTTTTGCTGTTGTTGCTTTATTTTGTAATGCTTCTATGTAATCGAATTGGAACATTTTGTATTTTTACTTTATCTTGAATAAAATTTTAAAAAAAGTTGTGCAGGGGAAAGCGAGAATTTCACCTTGTGGTATTTTCCCATTACAGTGTTGCAAGAAAACTTGGACTTGGCTGAATTTTCTCTTCTCTTAGAGATACAGAATCACTCTCAGGCCCTGAGCCTGGCAACCCTACACCCTGCTCCCTTAATGTCCAAAGGCGCATGAAAACAGTGGTGCTCTTGTGTACTTTAGCATTCCTATTTTCACACCAAGAATCATTCCTGAGGTTCCCACACACAGACATTATTACATACTGCTGGAAGTTTTTTCCTGCTGCACTATTTATTCAGTGTCATTTTTAAAAAATGGTTATTTATTCTTTAGGCCAGGAGTAGGGAAACCTCCAGCCTGAGGGCCACACATTCCAGATTGCAGAGAAGCTAAATGAATTCTTTGCATCTGTCTTCACAGTGGAAGATATAGGGCAGATCCCTGAACCTGAACTAACATTTGCAGGAAGGGATTCTAAGGAACTGAGACAAATAGTGGTAACGAGAGAGAAAGTTCTAGGCTTAATGGACAATATAAAAACTGACAAATCACCAGGCCCGGATGGCATCCACCCAAGAGTTCTCAAAGAACTCAAATGTGAAATTGCTGATCTGCTAACTAAAATATGTAACTTGTCCCTCGGGTCCTCCTCCGTGCCTGAGGACTGGAAAGTGGCAAATGTAATGCCAATCTTCAAAAAGGGATCCAGAGGGGATCCTGGAAATTACAGGCCAGTTAGCTTAACTTCTGTCCCTGGAAAACTGGTAGAAAGTATTATTAAAGCTAGATTAACTAAGCACATAGAAGAACAAGCCTTGCTGAAGCAGAGCCAGCATGGCTTCTGCAAGGGGAAGTCCTGTCTCAGTAACCTATTAGAATTCTTTGAGAGTGTCAACAAGTATATAGATAGAGGTGATCCAGTGGACATAGTGTACTTAGACTTTCAAAAAGCGTTTGACAAGGTACCTCACCAAAGGCTTCTGAGGAAGCTTAGCAGTCATGGAATAAGAGGAGAGGTCCTCTTGTGGATAAGAAATTGGTTAAGAAGCAGAAAGCAGAGAGTAGGAATAAACGGACAGTTCTCCCAATGGAGGGCTGTAGAAAGTGGAGTCCCTCAAGGATCGGTATTGGGACCTGTACTTTTCAACTTGTTCATTAATGACCTAGAATTAGGAGTGAGCAGTGAAGTGGCCAAGTTTGCTGATGACACTAAATTGTTCAGGGTTGTTAAAACAAAAAGGGATTGTGAAGAGCTCCAAAAAGACCTCTCCAAACTGAGTGAATGGGCAGAAAAATGGCAAATGCAATTCAATATAAACAAGTGTAAAATTATGCATATTGGAGCAAAAAATCTTAATTTCACATATACGCTCATGGGGTCTGAACTGGCGGTGACCAACCAGGAGAGAGACCTCAGGGTTGTAGTGGACAGCACAATGAAAATGTTGACCCAGTGTGTGGCAGCTGTGAAAAAGGCAAATTCCATGCTAGGGATAATTAGGAAAGGTATTGAAAATAAAACAGCCGATATCATAATGCCGTTATATAAATCTATGGTGCGGCCGCATTTGGAATACTGTGTACAGTTCTGGTCACCTCATCTCAAAAAGGATATTATAGAGTTGGAAAAGGTTCAGAAGAGGGCAACCAGAATGATCAAGGGGATGGAGCGACTCCCTTATGAGGAAAGGTTGCAGCATTTGGGGCTTTTTAGTTTAGAGAAAAGGCGGGTCAGAGGAGACAGGATAGAAGTGTATAAAATTATGCATGGCATTGAGAAAGTGGATAGAGAAAAGTTCTTCTCCCTCTCTCATAATGCTAGAACTCATGGACATTCAAAGAAGCTGAATGTTGGAAGATTCAGGACAGACAAAAGGAAGTACTTCTTTACTCAGCACATAGTTAAACTATGGAATTTGCTCCCACAAGATGCAGTAATGGCCACCAGCTTGGATGGCTTTAAAAGAAGATTAGACAAATTCATGGAGGACAGGGCTATCAATGACTACTAGCCATGATGGCTCTGCTCTGCCACCCTAGTCAGAGGCAGCATGCTTCTGAAAACCAGTTGCCGGAAGCCTCAGGAGGGGAGAGTGTTCTTGCACTCGGGTCCTGCTTGCGGGCTTCCCCCAGGCACCTGCTTGGCCACTGTGAGAATAGGATGCTGGACTAGATGGGCCACTGGCCTGATCCAGCAGGCTCTTCTTCTGTTCTTATGTTCTTACGTCCCTTCTAGACAACCATCAAGGGCCCACATGCCCCCTCACATTTTGGGGACTTGCTCATCAGTAGGTGTTCAATGGATTGCACCCTTAGAGTTACTTATGCAGGTTAGCACATATCCCCTTGAATCTAGGCAAGGAGACATAGCTACAAGTAGGAATGGCGGAGAATTATGACGAAAATGGTGATGGGAGGGGAAATTGCTGATATTCAGTTATTCATTCCATGTCCAGAACTGACCCCCGTTCTTAGCTGGGAAGGGGAGGGGAGGAGACCTTGTATCTCCTTCCCCTGCCCCTCCTCCCAGCCATGTATTTAATTAGGTTTTTTTAAAAAAACTTAATTAAATATTGGCCTTACCCCCTCCCCCAAACTTATTCACGAGTGGCTCCAAGGCAGGGCAGGTGGTCCTTGGGTTGACCCAGGGTGGATCAGAGCCATGGAGTGGATGTGTGTGTGTGGGGGGGGGCTGTCTGCAGCCCTAATAATGACAACGTAACTTAAACAATTTACGTAATTAATTACATAAATTTCATAAGTTACGTAATTCTGCCACAGCAGACCATGAGATGAATAATGTAGTTTTGGTGGAAGATGAACTGCAGCAGAATGGAAACAGTGCTGTAAGTGATGAACATAGTATCAAGTGAAAAAACGATGCCTTCTTACATCCTAGCTACAAGGCTTCAGAAGAGGAGCTATGAAGCTGAGGAGCAAGGCCACAGAGCTGTTATATCAGCACTGAGCAGTCAGTGATTGACAGTTTTTGGGGTCCTGATGGCCTTGCCTCTTCCACTGGCTTAGGGTTAAGAGCAGGAGTTTATAAAAACTGCAGGCACCATTTTAAAAGTGGTATTTTCTCTTCTCTCATTCCCAGGGGGAAAGTCTTTTATAAGACAACACAAGTGAATCCTCTAGGCGACAAAGGAATGCTTTTCTTGCTCCAGAAACATTGGTTTTTCCCAAGTGCAAATGTAATCAAGTATCGGCTAGCAGCCTGGATGCCATATTCTCAACCAAATGAAGTTTCATAGGCACACCCCATGCACAATGTATTGCAATAAATCCAGGATTGAGTTTGCCAGGGCACGGGTAACTCATGTATTTTGACCCTGCCTCTTGACTGTAGTCATAGCCCACAAGTAACAAGGGAGCTAAAAAGCAAATGGGACGCAAGGAAAGAAGGGAATATGGACAGTCACAGGAGAAAAGGCCTTCAAACAAGGTCAGCAGATGTTCTTAAGCAACTGACAATTCCATTACACCATTGGCCCTAGAAGAAACTGCCACTCCACCATGACTCAAAATCAACAGATGTGTCATGTCGAAGATTGTCTTGGCATGAAGTTCTCTTTGAGAATAACCTTTCAGCCAAAGTTGCTCAGAGTGTGAGCAGAGTTTTTGTTAATACATAAGCCAACAATGTTGACTCTTGGTGTTTTACAGATTTATAACCATCACAGCCAACGGGCATAATTAGCTCTGTTGCTGTGAGGGTGAAATAATAATCTTCTGTAAATTTTGTTCCATCATTCAAGGACAGATTAAAAAGCACACACAACCGAACAATGCAATCCTATACATGCCTTCTCAGAAGTAGGCCCCTCTGCATTCAATATGCCTTACTCCCAAGTAAATAAGTATGCATCAGATGGTAGCCTTAAGCTAGGATGTGATAAGTAGTGTTTTTTAAAATTTTATTTAACAAAATCTGTATACTTTGTAACTGTAGATAAAACCTCCATGTGATTTACCAAGAATATAAAAAAAATGTAAATGTACTGCCTTCAAGTTGATTCCTACTTATGGCGACCCTATGAATAGGGTTTTCATGAGGCTGAGAGGCAATGACTGGCCCAAGGTCACCCAGTGAGCTTCGTGGCTATGTGGGGATTTGAATCCTGGTCTCCCAGGTCGTAGTCCAACACCTTAACCACTACACCACACTGGCTCTGTACACCTTAAAATCGTCACTAAAGATCAGTGTTAAAAACAAATTTATAAATAAAATAAAATAAAATCATTGGTTAAAAGTATGCATTCTAAGCTAAAACTACAAAATACACATAAACTGAACATGTCTGGGTAGGCTTGCTTAAACAGAAACGTTTTTAGCAAGGCCAGGGCCAGCATCAGAGGGTGGCTAGGTCAGGACCTTTCCAAGGGCACCTGCTGCCTAGAAGGCCACCTGAAGGGGTGCTCCTTGGGGTGGGAGGGTAGTGCTCATATTCTGCAATCCATGGCAGCTTTGACTCCCGATCCTGCCACAGATCGCTGAGACAGAGCTCCCAAGCACCCCCCCTCCCATACAGACCATGTGGGCTTCAATAGCACACCCCACCTACCTCTCCTGTTCCTGTGAATGCTGTGCGCACGGCACACGCATGTCTGCCATCAACCAAGATGGCAGCAGAGGCTTCCCTAAGGGGCTGATGCCCCTGCCGCCATCTTGGTTGATGGCAGGCATGTGTGCGCATAGCATAGCACACACGTGTGCTATCAACCAAGATGATGGTGGGGGGTATCAGCCTCTTAGGAAAGCCCCCACCATCATCTTGGTTGATGGTAGGCATATGTGCACAGCACACACGGCATGCACGTAAGGCAACAGGAGAGGTAGGTGGGGTATGCGAGTGGGCACCGTGGGCCTAGGGCAGGCTGGTGCTGGCCCTGAGCAGGGCTAAGTGGCAACCAAAGGTGAATGATGAAGCAAATAGTTGAACATTGTCTAAAATGCAACCAGATTCAACACATGTTCCAAATGCTATTCATGTCCAGTCCAATCACAGGAGAGCTAAAGATGTTCAGGGGCCTTTGGGTACCACTCCTCCACTCATCCTCTGTGCTTGTAGCCTAAAGGTCTGAAGGAGGTCCCAACCCCATTCAACTGACAACATTTAGAACCCTGTGCATGACCAGGAACTTAGTATTATCAAGGTTCCCAGTCTCAAGGAGGCTTCTAACTTCATTCAGCTAAACATGGTTAGAACCCTCTTCAGACCTTCACTCTCAACATGTAAGGGCAATATAGCTCTTTTAGCTTTGTAATGTACATATTATCATCCAGAACTGCTTTTCCTTGTGATCTGGAAAAAAACAGACTGGGTTCTATGATGACAAGTGTGGTGGCATATGATGAAGTAACTGATTGTTACCCAGTTACAAACTTAAAGTTCTGGTCTTTATTATTGGTTATGCTTTACTCCAACACACTAGATTGCTAAATTGCAAAATCCAACCAAAAACAGAACACCGAATTAACATCATTTTTTGAGGGAAAATACATTGAAGTGCAATACTGTATGCACTTACCTGGGAGTAAGTCCCACTGAATTCATTGGATGAATGTCTGAGTAGTTCTGGTCTGGTCTATTAGAAACTAGTGCTTGGAATGAACTAATTCAGATCAACTAACTCACAGAATTAATTCAAAAATCTCTGAATTACATCTGATAGTTCCTACTATTTCTGGGTGAACTGAACTTGAATTAAGTTCTTTTTGCAGTGGAACTTTTGGCAAAATTCAATTCAGTTCAACTCAATAGTTTATAGAGAGAGAGTTTCATCACACTTTGTGTCTGATTGTGACCGTAGCAGTTTTACCTATCTGAAAAGTGATGCTGCAATTTTAAGCTTAAATATCACAATTGTTGGGGAGAATAAATAAAACAATTCTTCACATTATATAGCATATCTGTTGTGATGTTTTCTTAGTAGCCTTAAGTATATTTTATTCTTTATCAAAGCAGACTGTAAAATTCTGAAGGCTTAAAAATGCTGAGGACCATGTCAATAAATTGTGACTTGAACTGTCAATTGAACTGCAACAGAATTCATTTCTTTTTTTGAGGGAGCAAATTGAACTGGAATTAATTGCTTTTTGAAGGGGGTGCGATGGAAATGGAACCAATTTCTTTTTAAAATGAACTTTCCAAGGACTGTTAAAAACATGTTTTCAGAAAGGTAAATGGAAATCTTCATGAAGGTTGGTTTTTTTATGGCAGATTAATGCAGAACATCACACAGATTGGAAATATACTGATGTGCACCTCCCTATCTGTGACTAAAAATTGATAATTTGAAACCACAGCGTATAGGGGTAAATTAAGAAAGAGAGAGATTTACAAGCATCTCTAATAAATTATCTTGAAGTTCAACGCCATGGCTCTTTATCTCTGTGGTTGTTCCTCAACTCTTCCTGGGGTGCAGACACCTTTTTGTCTTTGTTTTGTTTTGTGGTTTTTTGGGGGGAGAGTTGCATAGCAAAAAGAAAGATCCATGCATCTAAAGAACATATGCTCTGAACTAGAATTTGCAGCAGCTTTCAGTTTGCTGCTCTCATGGCTGTAATGTTTAAAAGAAAAGCCATTTAAGCACCAGTCCCTCACTATATTTCCTTAGCAGGGACAACACACCCCATCCATGACACCAGTTAATCATCTCAACTTATCAGTCCTGTGCAGAGAGTTGTGTCAACAACAAGCCTCTACAATGCAAATAGCTCACATAACAATGACATGATAATTATTTCAGACAGATGTCCTGGACACAGAAGCTGAGTAAGAGTTCAATGAGGTTCACAGGCACAATTTTTTCAAGCATATCCATGGGTAATGCCAGTGTTGACAATGGACACTTTGCATCAAAATGTAACAATGTCATTTGCAGCACAAAATCAACACAACAGTAAAAGTGATGAGAACTGTGAAATTGCTTTGAGATGCTTTGTAAGAAGCAATTCAGTCATCATCATCTTAAAAAACAGGATACCACAGGTATCTAGAATTGCCTACAGAGGCAGTATTAAGACCCAATTTGCACTATACATTTAAAGTACTATTGTAACATTTTAAACAGTTAGGGCTTCCTCCAAAGAATAATGTGGTTTGTTAAGGGTGCTGAGACATCCTGCTCTCACTAGGCTCCTAAGGAAGCAAGAGGCTTGCCAGCAACAGCTCCAAGGCAGTATCCAGGCCTACTCCAAAGTCAGAGTCCAAATAAGCAGAGTCCACAACAAAGGGGTCAGGCAAGGGGTGAGGCCATAGCAGTCCAAAGGTCAGGGGCCAGATAGTCCATGGGCAAAGGAGAGCAAGGGCAAGTCAAGAGGTAGGTTCTGGGTCAGTTTTGGAGTCAACAGGAGATCAACAAATAGGGTTGATACATAGACAATGTTCCAGTAGCTTGAAAAAATGGAAATGGACTGCCTTCAAGTCGATTCCAACTTATGGCGACCCTATGCATAGGGTTTTCATGGTAAGGGGTATTCAGAGGTGGTTTACCATTGCCTTCCTCTGAGGCTGAGAGGCAGTGACTGGCCCAATGTCACCCAGTGAGCTTCATGGCTGTGTGGGGATTCAAACCCTGGTCTCCCAGGTCGTAGTCCAGCACCTTAACTGCTATGCCACACTGGCTCTCAGCATCTTCCAACCTAATACTGGAGTTTTTGACTTGGAGCTGCTGAAACTCCAAAACTAAACTGATTCCTATCACCCACCTTTAGCCAGACCTTTACTCCCAAGAAGACCTTGCCTGCAGTCAGGCACTTTTCTGGATGGGCCAGGTCTCCAGCTGGCGTTTGAGGTGACACCTGTCTCTTGGGCTTGGGAGCAATTCAGCCTCAATGCCAGAGGCCAAAACTGCCCCGGGTGCAAATGGCTCTTCCTTGGCCTTGTTGCAGGATTAGGCTCCTCACCCCAGATGGAACCTGATCAAAGGCTGGACTAAGCCTGGAGCCTCCTGATCTTCCTCTGATGAGGATTCCTGTAGCTGGAACCTGACATGACAGTTGTTAGGAGATCCCTATTCCCCTCACAGAGCTACAGTTCCCAAAGTTCCCTGGAAAGGAAGATTGATTTTTTAAAACACTCCAGTTAAACCACTACAGCTCCCAGGATTCTTTGAGGGAAGCCATGACTGTTTAAAGTGGTATAATAGTGCTTTAAATGTATGGTGAAGTTGGGGTCTAAAAATCAGTACTCTGGAATACCCTCACAAACAGCTATGTTTTAACCGCACGCAGTGCAACGCTATTACTTTAGTGTCTGCCTTATCTCTAGGAGAAGGCTATATTCAAAATATACCACCCTGTTCAGATCTTGTAAGTTCAGGTCTGTGGCTTCCTTGATGGAATCAATCCATCTCTTGTTTGGCCTTCCTCTTTTTTCTACTCTCTTCTGTTTTTCCCAGCATTATTGTCTTTTCTAGTGAATCATGTCTTCTCATGATGTGTCCAAAGTATGACAACCTCAATTACATCATTTTGGCTTCTAGTGACAGTTCTGGTTTAATTTGTTCTAACACTCAATTATTTGTCTTTTTTGCAGTCCATGGTATGAGCAAAGCTCTCCTCCAACACCACATTTCAAAGGAGTTGATTTTTCTCTTATCTGCTTTTTTCACTGTCCAACTTTCACATCCATACATAGAGATTGGGAATACCATGGTCTGAATGACCCTGACTTTAGTGTTCAGTGATACATCTTTGCATTTGAGGACCTTTTCTAGTTCTCTCATAGCAGCCCTCCCCAGTCCTAGCCTTCTTCTCATTTCTTGACTGTCTCCATTTTGGTTAATGACTGTGCCAAGATATTGATAATCCTTGACAAGTTCAATGTCCTCATTGTCAACTTTAAAGTTACATAAATCTTCTGTTGTCATTACTTTAGTCTTTTTGACGTTCAGCTGTAGTCCTGCTTTTGTGCTTTCCTCTTTAATTTTCATCAGCATTCATTTCAAATAATTACTGGTTTCTGCTAGTAGTATGGTATCATCTGCATATCTTAAATTATTGATATTTCTCCCTCCAATTTTCACACCTCCTTCATCCTTAATCTGCATATAGATTAAACAAATAGGGTGATAAAATACACCCCTGTCTCACACCCTTTCCGATTGGGAACCAGTTGGTTTCTCCATATTCTGTCCTATTTATCTTTTTGCATTCTTCTCTGATAATGTTCTCTCTGTTATCATTTTTCCAGTCTTAAATTCAGTTATCCTCATTTCTGAAGCAATTTGCATTTTTTTTAAAAAAAAATCCTCATGAAAATTCTCCAACATTTTATTGTGAATTTATCCTAATAAACACATTTCGTAGGCAGTTTTGACTAATGTACACATTTTTGCAAACAATTTCTCATCATATAATGCATGATTGCAAGTTCTTTTCACTAAAGAATCCACTTTTATGCCCGCTTTCCCCTAATATATGCAATTTTGTAAACATTCTTTAGCTGGAGGACTGTTTCGCAAAATTCAAATAAGTGCAGCTTTTGAAGGATGGCTGTGTTTCAGTTCTTATATGGTTTCAGAAAGTGCAAATTTGATCTGGCTTTAAATGCAAACTGAATCGAATTTCTCCTCCATCCCCAATCAGAAAAGATTATATTTTAAAAGGAAATCCCACAAGCAGGCATAATATTTCATTAAAGGCAGATTAATTTATGAACACACCAAATATTCCAAGTCCATCCAAAAATGAGACCAGACCAGAAGGAGAGAGATTTGACCTTCCCTAATCACAACTGGCAAATATTGAGCACAGCTTTATCTCTTTTATATTGAGTGTATTATATATTTTTACTGTACGTCGCCCAGAGTGGCGGGACAACCTCCCAGAAGGGTGTCTAATAAATCCAATAAATAAATAAATCTGTCTTTTGACCATGTGCACTTACTCAAGTTTCAATACTCCAGAAAAAACAGGCATGTTGAATTCACTCACTCTATTTCACCGTGTGCCCCCTCCACAAGTAGGCTTTTTAGTCTCCCCTGGGGGGTCAGCAACACCAGTTTGGGAGACTGAGCTTTCATTGTAGCAGCATCTTCGCACAGTACCAACAGCTGCTTTGCCCACAGGGCATACCTTGTGCAGAATGCCAGCTGCCCTCAGTGTTTTTTTAAAAAAGCAATTAGATGTTTAAGTGTTCGTCCCCCTCCTTGCCTACTGTGCAGTCTTTGCATTGGTAGAAGACATTCACTCCAGCAACTTGCTTAGGAAAGTACTACTGTGCTGAAAATGTCTCTTGGTTGTTTGTACCCATTGCACCCTTCTCTGTCAATGAACGAGGAAAGAACTTGCATTTGAAAATAATCAAAGGGGAGAGAAAATTTGTGTGAAATTCTTGTGAGTGCAGGGTTTTGATCATGCTTACCTTAATTTTGAGTGGGGATGTCAAAGAATGCAAACTAAAATGGGAGTGGAAATCAAAAGTGTTCATTTATTTGTCCCATATCTGGAATGGAAATCAATTCAGCCAATACAATCAGCATTCACTGTTGCTGTTGCGTTCAGTCCGCAAACAATATGTAACTGGTTATGTTTTTTTCCCATTTGCATTGTGTTTCTTTTGCATTAAAATGAATGGGGTGGAATAATGTAATGACAATGTAATTTACATAATTAATTACATAAGTTACATAATTTTGCAACAGCAGACATTAATGCATGTATGTACTATCTGATGCGTGCAGGTAAGGTCTATTTGGTTGGTGAGCACAAAAGGTCAGGCCTTTTCAGTGGTGGCCTCATCACTGTTAAATTATCTCCCAAGGGAGAGGCATTTGGCTCCCTCATTGGTTGCTTTTATATATGTCGTAAAGACACAGCTGTTCAAATGAATTTTGAATTGACTAATGCTGCTGGTCTGTATTTTTAGCTGTAATTTTAACTGTTGCTGCTATTTTATTTATTTAATTAACAGAATTCAAATACCGATTATATAAAATGTTATAAGAACCTCTAAGAGGTTTATGTGATATATAAAACATACATTAAAAATTATTGACAAAACCAGAACTTAAAACAAGTTGATCTAAAAACTGCAAAATATAAATAAAACCAGCAGTTAATAAATATATACATCTATGGTGTATCTGTATTTGGGAAAGTTGTCTCTCTATTTGTTCTCTACATATTTGGACGCCTCTTAGTATATCATATCCAAATTTTGCATGATGGTTCCTGAGATCAAGGAGCAGGTTTTTGTCCATGTTGGGATACAAATGAATCAAGATGAACCTTTCAAAACTGCCTTGATTTTAACTAAATTTAAGGTATTGTCCCCAAAATTTACACCACAGTTCCTGAGTTTAAAGAACAGGTTTGGTCTATGTTTGCCTAAAACTGGATGCCATTTTGATCAAGATGGTGAACTGAACCATTCAAAATGACACTGATTTTATCTACTGATTTCAAACCTTCATTAATGGGGGTGTCAGAGCAACGTTGGACTCTCTCTGCCAGCTATAAAATAAAAATTATATATTAAAATATATGTCAACTTTACATATCTGGATAGGCTTGCCTAAACAAATAATTGGAGTGGAATATTTTTTACCTTCTTGCTATAATGTATTGTGTTTTATCTTGTACATTGCTCTGCACTGTGAACCACCTAGAGAGGGCTTTTTAACCAGAAAGGCAATACCAAAATAAAATAAATATCCTTCTTTTCACAAAGCATATACTTTTCTGAACTTGGGTGTGTGTCAGTGATACTTCCCATCATCTCAAACCTACAAATAGGTATACCTACTCCCCAAAATAGTTATACTCTGTATGCTTGGGGAGACATTTTAATTCTCCAAACACTAGTCTAGAAGCTGGAATGGTCCAAAACAAAAATGGATTATTTATTTATTGGTGACTTTTTTTGTCAGCTGTTTCAATTCCTTAAAGGTCATTTGCAGAAATACAAGATTGCAATTTAGGCTGCTTTCACACTGCGCATTATTCCGTTATTCTGAAATTTTCTTACCTGGTAATTTGCGTGTTATATGTGATCTTTCACATGACATACAAGCTAGTTCTGGAATTCTAGTGGAATAAAGTGCAAGTTTAGTGCTAATTTTTGTGATAAATAATAACAGAACAGAGCTTGGAAAAGTTACTTTTTTTGAACTACAACTCCCATCAGCCCCAGCCAGCATGGCCACTGGATTGGCCTGATGGGAGTTGTAGTTCAAAAAAGTAACTTTTCCAAGCTCTGTAACAGAAATAATCTGTTTGCAAGCTTGGGAGCCTGGGAAATTGCGGGAGTTTTTCACTACAGCAGCTGCTCATGTAACAGGCATCCCAGCATGCAGTGCATTTCTGCGAGCGTGTGCATTGGTTTTTTTGTTTGTTTTTGCCTGACGAAAATTGTACTGGTATTCCGGGGTAGATGTGGGTAGCAGCAGCATTTCCCACACACACCGCTGTGTCTATACAACTAAAAACAAAATATGTCAGATGCTAAAGGGAGAGGCTCTGCATGGTGATGGGAGGAGATCTTAGACCTCCTGCACAGTGGGGGCTACAGTGTGCACATCTATAATGGGTGGGTGAAGAAAACAAGACATTGCTCATTGTAGCATGAAAGACATTTGGCAAAATATCAGCTGAAAAAGACACTGTTCCTTAATAATAATAATAATAATAATAATAAAATTTTATTTATGACTCTCCTATCTGGCCGAATTAACGGCCACTCTAATTAACGCAACAGGTACTGAAGTGTGAAAGGAATTTTAGAAATCGGGACAGAAGCGCTACCATTTTAACCCATTAAACTAATGCAATAAGCCCTGTGTCTGAAAGCAACTTGAACTATCACTTGTATTAAACATAGATAAGATAGAAAATTAAATCAAGTACTAACAGTAACAGCGGGATGTGAGAGACACAGAAAGCTGCCTTAACACTGAGTCAGGCCATTGGTCCATCCATCTCAGTACTGTCTACACTGATAGGCAGCAGCTCTCCAGGATTTCAGACTGGGATCTCTCCAAGCCCTACTCGGATATGCCAGAGTTTAAACTTGGGACCCTCTGCATGCCAAGGAGATACTCAACCACTGAGCTATGGTTCTCCCCTGAAATGACCCACATTAATTCTCCAAAACTCATAGGGAGAGAAAGTTCCTTAACCAACATAAAACAAGCCAAAGAAAATGTAAGACGTCAGCAAGTGTCAGGCTCCAGGCAGTAACAACATGGAACTGTGTGCAGGGGGGGGGGAGCTGGCTGTTAATCTAATTAGGCCGGGTATAGACTAAGGTTGAGTTCCAAGATAGCAGTGAAAGATCAGAAGGGCCAGTAGCCAGTACTGGAAGCCAAGGAGAAGTTAAGATCCAGCATAGCAATCTGCCAGTTGGCCCCCCAGGTCTACTGGAAAAGGATCTGACTCTGAGTTACATTGGAAGATTCCAGTGATCTGCCAGCAGCATCAAGTGAAAATGTATCCATTTGTTACTAAAGTGGATCAGTACCTTTGCCTTGAATTGCTCTCCAAGTATCTCATTTACACTTGATTGAAAATAAGTTCTTTCTATTTATTTGATGGTCCCTTTTAGTCTGCTTTTATAATACGCAGTCGTAAAAGTTGAAATTTACAGAAAAGATGGTTGTGTACTCTTAAACTCATTTTTCAGCCTGAAGCTGTGCTTCATTTGTTTACTGACTAAAAAGATTTGGTGATATGTTGCTGAGATCCAGTATCCACCACACATTATACAGCCAAGTTGTAATGAACACTCTTGAAATGTGCTCTGTAAATCACACTGTGGAAAAGTGTGTGTGAGGAGGCTGATGTGACACAGGACAAAAGGCAGAGGCAAAATGGTGTTATGTTTATAATCCTTTGGAGGGGAATTGATTAATGAAAAGATGGCCTTCGTTACACCTTCCAATGGAACACTTAGAAGAACTTTTTGACTGTGACTATCCTGCCAAAATCTAATTAGAGATTCATCGCATCTTATAAATCAATGTTATTGTGTGTCAGGCAGATACAATGCATCAAGCCTAAGTGGAATTTTAACTGTCCAAATCCGTTTGTCTAAACATCATAAAACCTGAAACAAATCAAAGAGCCAGTTATGCTAATAAAAGAGACACATCTTTATTATGAAATACTGTGCACTGTGTGTGTGTGTGTGTGTGTGTGTGTGTGTGTGTGTGCATTTAATAATATAGGAACAGAGCCAGATACATCATAGTCAGGCCCGGTGCTAGCAGGCAGCCAGGTTGGGCACTGGCTGAGGGCCCAGGAGCTCACAGGGGCCCCTCACCAGCCTGAGCCCAACCCTGCCATGCTGGTGCTTCTGGTTTTGCTGCTGCCGGTGGGCTGGCACCCCAATTAGCAGTGCACAGGGACTGAAAATGGGAGGCAGAGAAGGAGGAGATTCTGTTACTGCTGCTGCTGGGTGCATGAACGAGCTTCCCCCAAGGAATCCTGAGAACTGTAGTTTGTTAAGGGTGCTGAGACTCCTATAATAGGAGACCCTATTCCACTCAGAGCTATAGTTCCCAGAGTTCCCTGGGAAGAGAGATTGATTGTTAAAGCACTCTGGAAAAAATCCCTGGAAAGTCTCTAAGCAATCATATTCTGCATTAGTTGTCACAGTTTGCCCTCCCCTTGCAATAAGTGGTTATCAAAATGGAAAGTGTAGAACACATTGCATAACATAGTTCACTGATGGGTCACTTGATTGCTTGTTTTCTTCCTGCATTTCAAGGAAACCATTAACTGATTTATTGCTGAAGGTTATATCACAATTTCTAAGAAAACATTGTTTGTGGTATCATATGAATGTTAACAAAGAGAAAGCCAAGATGTTTCCAAGCGCCTAGGCCATAAGCTGAGATCAACACCACATTTATATGACTGCAATTCTTAGTCCATAGGGAACTCCATAGGGAGTTTATAGATCTAGCGCACAACAATTACATCTATGAGGCATAACCCACTCCAACCCTCTACATGTTATCACTAGCCAGTGGGGGCACAAAACCTCTTTATCAGTTGTTATAGAGCAAAACCTCTTTATCAGTTGTTATAGAGAACAGGATGTTACACAGTAGCTCCCATCTCTGATCTGCCTCACACAGAGAAGCACTCTGAGAAGTGAATGACTGAATTCTGAGATAAACAAATGAGCAGCTGAGGCAAGCAGAGTGAAATAGAGAGTCATGGTCTTAGAATCTGGATTGCAGGATGAGACGTGGGTTAAAAAATGTTAGATGGGATATGCAAAAATATTACTTACCCCATTCATTTTCATTATTAAAATTTCATCTATTCGTTTTTCATTAATTTGCTGTTTGTTCATTTTCATAAACCAATTCAGAATTAATTCTTTTGTTGTTATTCTCATTCATTTTTGTTTTCTCATTTGTTTCAGTGGGAGACCTGGACAATTTCCTGCTACATTTCCAAGCTGGTGGGAATGCAAGACAGGCCTTTTCTATAGTGGCACCTCAACTATGGAACTCCTTCCTTAGGCAGATCATAAACTGGAGTCATTTTTGTTTAGTTTTAGGTGGGCTGTTAAAACTTTGCTGTGCATGGCCTTGGATGAGAACATAAGAAGAGCCCTGCTGGATCAGGCCAACGGACCATCAAGTCCAGCATCCTCTTCTCATAGTGGCCAACCAGATGCCTATGGGAAGCCCGCAAGCAGGACCTGAGCTTTAGATGTAATGTTCCTTTAAATGTAATCAATTCCCCCCTCTCTCTGTTTTAAAGGTTCTTATTCTGCTTGTTCTGATATTGTTTTAAAGTTTTTATGGTAACATTTTAAAATTGAAAGTCACCTTGGGAACCCTCTTGGGGACAAAAGGCACCTTGTTAGTAATTTGATAAATAAATGACTCCAATAACGAAATGCATTCGAAATACACCATCGCTCTGTAGCCTCAACCAGCGGAGAAGCCTATATGGTGAGAATGGTAAGCGAATTCATGCATTCACAGGTGCATTGGCTACACCTTTTAAATAGCCATCTTTCTAGAAACTTGTCTCCAAAATTTAAATGGTTGCTCACATTTTAAACTGACAGCCTTTAAAAAGAAACTCATTGGAGAAATCAAAAGCATGCTTATCATTGATTATGAAAGCACAGGATGGCTGCAACCTGAAAGATGCTTCCTAGGATCTTTACAATCCTATCCATGTCTATTCAGGAGTAAGGCCATAGAGTTCAATGGGACATACTCCCATATATGTGTACACTTTAGAGAGAGCCTAGGCAGAGTCACAAGGGCCAGACAGAGAGGCATGGTCCCTGGGTCTGGTGTTGCATGCATAACAGTGCATGTTTACTCAGAAGTTAAGCCCACTGAGTTTAATGGGGTTTACACCCAGGCAGGAATGTTAAGGATTGTAGCCTTAGTTTCACTGAGCTGAAGACCAATCCAAACCCCAGATCTGTCATGCTGGAGAGAATCTGGATGATGAAGGAGTCAGAGGTTTCCATCTCTCCAGCCCTGCCCCACCAGCAAGGAGTGACCCAATGCACCCAGCCAAATGGCATGCAGGCATAAGGTAGTGTTGGTAGCCACATGAAAGCCTGATATAGGGCATTCTGGGGGAGGGGGCTGGGCCAGGCCCTGCTGCTTTCACATGATGCCAATGGACCCAATGCGGGCCTCTTTGCTGTGCAAGCCTGGGAGCTGGTGCAGCGGTAAGACTTTTTTCTGTCCCTCCTTCCCTACCTGGCTGGTGCACATGGTGGGGCTATGGTGGTGGGGGTGGCTATGGCTGTCCATCAAGCCCTGTCACTGCCAGCCAGGGGGTTGGATTGCAGTCTATATGCAATCTATTGCTCACTAAGGGTTGTGGTACCAGAGGGCTTCAGGTGTTTAGCTAAAGGGGTGGCAGAACATGAGTGAATTGTGCTTCTGAGTCTCATGCGGCAGAGTGAAATGCACATGCTTCCTGCAGAACTAAACATGTTTCCCCCTTGCATGGATACAATGGGCAATTCGATATTACTGTGGGGGATATTTAAGGACATTGGAAGAGCCCCGCTGGATCAGGCCAAAGGCCCATGTAGTCCAGCATCCTGTTCTCACAGTGACCAACCAGATGCCTCTGGGAAGCCACATTTGCACAAGGCACAGAGCAGTAATGGAGAATTCACTCAGTTGTAAAGTTGCTTTTCCCAAAGTAATTCAACTAGACTGCTGTCTTTCCAGCCATTAACTGACACTGGGACATTAATATGGATACTACTGTTTTCCTTCCTGGGGAGACACTCGCCTACCCATAACTCAAGACACTTATTTATTGACCTGGACTGCCAGTAGCCTGAGAGAAAATTCATGTCAGATTTGCACTGAAACTTCCAACTGAATTTGATGGGAGACTTGCTTGGATAAGGTTCTCCATCTCAATCCCCTAATGGTAAGGTTCTTTTTTTTTGTAAAGGACTATCTTCACTTCTATAGCATTTGTCCAAAACAATCAGGAAGGATTCCCCCTCCCGCTCACAATTTCTGGTACACAAAATGAGCACTTACTGTGGTAGAAAACTGTTTCAAAAGGAGTGCCTTCATTCTCATGCAACGCCAAGTCATGAATTCTACATGAGGCTGCAAGCACACCTTGTCAGAAATTATATCTGCTTCAGCTAGAAGGACAATGATACATATGTTCGTACGAACACATAATATGTTTTATTTAAAGTATGCCATAAATATTTTTTTTGCCCTCTAGCAGAGTTTAAAATGAATAGGCACTGTATGGTATCGTGACAACAATGTTCAGATAACAGAAAGTGAAGACATCTATTCCAAATTGTCTAACTTTATCTGTGGGGGGAAAAATACTCCAAATCTTTGCCGATAAAATCACCACTTGCAGAAGACTTTCTGCAGCAAAACAAATAACCATTCTACCCATTACACAGAATTACACTACAATACTGATTCAATATAGTGGTCTTCACCTAGGAGACATTGATTTTTGATGACCCTCCCCCTTCTGAGGCTGTGGGATATATTCTTATCCAAACCTACTATGGTAATAGAAGTGGAAATTCAAGCATCCTTTAGGGATGCAGAGAAATTCATTTCAATTCTCATTTAAAGGTGAAGCTATCTAATTTGCACTTTTCAAAACAATATGAGATACAAACACAGCCATCCTTCCAAATTGTACTGAATTTTGCAATGCAGTTCTCTAACCAAGGAATGTGCACAAAATGCATATACTAGATTAAAGTGTACATAAAAATACAGATACTGATGAAGATGACATACAAAAGTGCATTATACTGGGGAAAATGTCTTTGCAGAAGTATGAATACTAGGCAAAAATGCATACAAACATGTATATTAGGAGTAATTAGTAATAAAATGCTGATGAATTTTTACTTAAACTTTAAAAAAATTGATGTGGAAGTGTAGAGAATCAAACTTAAGGTTGGAAAAATGCAAAAAACTGAGAAACCTAAATTAACAGATTTGCTCATTCCAAGTATCCTTTCAAGTCTTGCAGTGTCAGAAATGCGGACTGGAAGCCCATCTTCAGAGCCCCTCCCACCCAAAAAAGAAATGTACAAACTATATAATTTAAATAGTCTTTCTGTTGAGACCATCAGTGCTGGGTTGTTTTCTAACACTGGGACAGCAGGCATCCACCAGTGTGAATTCTTCATTAAAGAAAATGAATAGAGTTCTTCATGAGCTAGACATCAATTAAAATCAAATTACTCAATGGGATAATGATTAACCAAGGAAACACAGCTAAGTTCTCCTCATGCAGTAATGCAATTCAGGTACATTTTCTGCTGGAGAAATTAGTGTTGTTCATATCAAGAATTCCTTCTCTTTTGTACAGTCTCCTACACCATTTTACTTTATGTCGTAATGGTCTTTCTCAAACTTTATTCCAAGCTTGCCTTTCGTTTTGGTCTCTTCCTCCCTTTCCAATAGGTGCTAATGACACAAGCACAACAACAACAACAACAAAACTGTAAAAACATTCATAAAAGTGCATAAATCAGGAATGTGAAACCGATGGCCTTTCAGATGCTGTTGGACTCCAACTCCTATCAGCTCCAGCCACCATGGGAAATGCTCAGGGATTGTCCTGACTCCTACCAACAGAATCGGGCACAGGAGTCTTGGCTTGATTATTGCCAAGGTTTTAATCCACAGGTTAGTACACAACTTGAACTAGGTCAGGATACAGCTTACAAGATTTAACATCACTGCAAGGCATGAATCAGCATGGCTGCTCAAGCAAAGACATTGCTTGACATACCCCCTGCATCCCTTTAATAAAGAACAGAGTGGGTACAGCTGCTTTGGTGTGGCTTTTCTCCCAGCTTGGGACTAAGCAAGCAAGCAGGCACTCCTCTAGGTAGGCTGGCTAATGGGGTCTGTTTGCTCATGCCTGTGTCACTGACGGTATATCCATGGTGATCTGCCAGATTCTCCTCCACCTCTGGCACTTCCTCCTGAGCTGTGGATAGGCCCACTGTAGGAGGTGAGCTCAGTTGCTGATCAGCCGCTGTAGGTGGTGCACTCAGATAGGCTGGTGGCTCAGCTCCTTCATCCATGTCAGCATCTACCTCAGGGGTGAGGCTATC
Organism: Rhineura floridana; assembly: GCF_030035675.1. Taxonomy (NCBI): domain Eukaryota; kingdom Metazoa; phylum Chordata; class Lepidosauria; order Squamata; family Rhineuridae; genus Rhineura; species Rhineura floridana. The sequence goes on along the minus strand of NC_084492.1, from coordinate 12,973,129 downwards.
AGTGGTAAGATTACTAGGCCTCTTCCCAACATTCTCATTCACAGTGCCCAGACCACTGAGCACCTCTCCTGGATCCCAAGGCACCGCCTCCTCAGGCCAGTCCTGCTAAGAGTTCTCCATGGAGTTCATGACAGGGGTGATGGGAGTTGTAGTCCAGCAACATCTGGGGGACCAAAGTTTCCCCGCCACTGGAATTCATCTTTGAATGGGGACTGAGCCTGCATACGGTATGCTGGTTTTGCGGTCATGTCCATGTGTTTTAAGAAGCCATTTGCACTCTCTGTCTCTCTCATTTCTCTAATCTCACTCTCAACTCTTCCCTCATGTGACTCAAACCTACATCATTGACATTCCAAGTTTTCCCCATTGCAATTAGGCTCCCATTGTAGACCAACCAATCTCTAGCACACCTCCTCAAGCCCTTTTCTGGAGGTCAGAAAAGGTCAGACAAGGGCAACCAAAATGATCAAGTTCCCGATGAAGAAAAGCTACAACATTTGTGGCTTTTTAGTTTAGTTGGGGGGGAAAGCGAGTAAGGGGGATATGATACAGTATGTGTCTAGAATTATGCATGGTGTGGAATAGATAAAAGCCCCTTGGACAGCTACTTGAAAGTTCCAACTATATCTGGAGTGGATTCACGGCTCCACTGATATTGGAGCCACTAGTCACCACTGACTGTGATTATTCATAAGTTGGATATGTTGCCTGTGGGACTCAGTTCCCTGCCTCACCAATCCATTCTGAATTAGATTAACCTTCTCCATCTTTACAGGAACCGACTGCGTATTAGCCGAACATTGTGAGACTAACATTGACCTAGTGGCCTGGCGGCAATTTATTTCGGTTTGTTGTGGTGGTTTATGGTTTTATGTTTTTCTCTTGCTTGCTTATGACAGCCTGTCAATAAAATGAGCAGTATAAAATATATTCAAACCCGGTGTTCATTGATGTTTTATGGACGTCCCAGGGCACCCCCTAACATATGCTTCTGTCGTCTTTCCTGAAAAGCTCCGTGTTCTGGTATTTAAAATACTGTTTGACTTATCCACTGGCTACTTGGGTCCCGAGAGCTTCACTGCTGTTATCCTGCGGGGCTTCAAAAGGGGTAAAAGAAATGTACACCTTGTTTACTGTTCTTCCGTACAAGGTTTGAGAGTTGCTTGCATTTCAATGACATCCTGGCCTTGATTCAGCCAAAGGAGTGCTCTTGGCACTCAAGTCCTGCTTGTAGTTTTCCCACAGGCATCTGGTTGGCCATTGGAGAACAGGATGTTGGACTAGATGGGCCCTTGGCCTGATCCAGCAGGTCTTTTCTTATGTTCTTATCACACAGCATCTAGGACTGCTTTTACACATGGGGCTGATTGTGTTAGTTTAATGGATTAAAAAGGTAGTGCTTCTGTCCCGATTTCTAAAATCCCTTTCACACTGCAGTACCAGTTGCATTAAGGAAGAGCAGTTTTTTCAGTCGATATACCGGCATTTCGCGCAACGGTCTTTCACACGGCTGCAATGAATGGCTTGTTTTCGTCCCTCACCCATTATACACATGCACACTGTTCCCCACTGCGTAGATGGAACAGAGAAAACCAGTGGGACAGAGTTATGCCTGGATATAAACTATATCAGAAGGACATATTGGAGGTGGTGTCATTCTATACGTGCAAGAGGGCATTGAATCCAGCTAGCTAGAAACCCCAAAAGAAGCAGACAGCTCCACAGAATTGTTGTGGGTGATGATACCACACCCCAAGAGTAACTTAGTACTGGGGACATTCTATCATTCTCCCAATCAAAATGCTCAGGGAGATCTTGAGATGAGAAATGAAACTGAGGAAACATTCAAACTAAAAAATGTTGTTGTAATGGGTGACTTCAACTACCCTAACACAGACTGGCTACATATGTGCTCCAGTCATGACAAAGAAGCAAAATTTTTAGATACTCTAAATTACTGTGCCCTGGAACAGTTGATCACGGAACTGACCAGAGGGATGGCAAGCCTGGACTTAATCTTAAGTGACACTCAGGACATGGTGCAAGATGTAAGTGTTGTCATACCGATGTTAAACATACATGTAAATGGCCAAATTGCCAAGAACCAACACAGTCACATTTGACTTCAAAAGAGCAAGCTTCCTCCAAATGAGAGGATTCGTAAAAAGAGAGTTGAAAGATGAAGTCTAGAGGGTCAAATCACTCCAAAATGCTTGGGAGTTGTTTAAAAACACAATAATAGAAGCTCAACTGGAGTGTATACCGCAGACCAGGAAAGGTACAACCAGGGATAAAAGGATGCCAGCATGGGTAATGAGCAGAGTCAAAGAAGCTATTAGAGGCAAGAAGGCTTCCTTCAAAAAATGGAAGTCTTGTCCAAAGGAAGAAAATAACAGGAACACAAACTCTGGTAAAACAAATGCAAGAAAACAATAAGGGATACTAAAAAGGAATTTGAGGAGCACATTGCTAAGAACATAAAAAGCAACAACAAAAACTTCTTTAAAGACATTCAAAGCAGGAGACTGTCTAGGGAGGTGATTGGACCTTGGATGACATGGGAATCAAAGGTGTGCTAAAGCAGGATAAGGAGATTGCAGAGAAGCTAAATTAATTTTTTGCATCTGTCTTCACAGTAGAGGATATACGGCAGAAACCTGAACTAACATTTGTAGGAAGGGAGTCTGAGGAACTGAGGCAAATAGTGGTGACAGGAGATGAAATTCTAGGCTTAATAGACAAAATAAAAACTGAGAAATCGCTAGGTCCAGATGGCATCCACATGAGAGTTCTCAAATGTGAAACTGATGATCTTCTAACAAAAATATGTAACTAGTCCCTCAGATCCATGTCCATACTTGAGGACTGGAAACATCAATCTTTAAAAAGGATCCAGAGAGGATCTCAGGAATTACAGGCCAGTTAATGTCTGTCCCAGGAAAACTGGTAGAAAGTATTATTAAAGCTAGATTAACTAAGCACATAGAAGAACAAGCCTTGCTGAAGCAGAGCCAGCATGGCTTCTGCAAGGGATAGTCCTATCTCACTAACCTATTAGAATTCTTTGAGAGTGTCAACAAGCATATAGATAGAGATGATCCAGTGGACATGATGTACTTAGGTTTTCAAAAAGATTTCAACAAGGTACCTCACCAAAGACTCCTGAGTAAGCTTAGCAGTCGTGGAATAAGAGGAGAGGACCTCTTGTGGATAAGGAATTGCTTAAGTAGCAGGAAACGGAGAGTATATATAAATGAACAGCTCTCCCAATGGAGAGCTGTAGAAAGTGGAGTCCCCTAAGGATTAGTATTAGTACCTATTCTTTTTACTTGTTCATAAACGATCTAGAGTTAGGGGTGAGCAGTGAGGTGGCCAAGTTTGCTGATGATACTAAATTTTCAGGGTTGTTAAAACAAAAAGGGATTGTGAAGAACTCCAAAAAAGACCTCTCCAAACTGAGTGGATGGGCAATAAAATGACAAATACAATTCAATGTAAGCAAGTGTACAGTTATGCATATTGGAGCAAAGAAACTTAATTTCACATATATGCTCATGGGGTCTGAACTGGTGGTAACTGACCAGGAATGAGACCTTGGGGTCGTAGTGGATAGCTCGATGATGTCAACCCCATGTGCGGCAGCTGTGAAAAAGGTAAAATCCATGCTAGGGATCATTAGGTAAGATATTGAAAATAAAACTGCTGATATATTGTGGTTGTATAAATTTATGGTGCAGCCACATTTGGAATACTGTGTACAGTTCTGGTCATCTCACCTCATAAAGGATATTGTATAGTTAGAAAAGGTTCACAAAAGGGCAACCGGAATGATCAAGGGGATGGAGCAACTCCCCTGTGAGGAAAGGTTACAGCATTTGGGGCTTTGTACTTTAGAGAAAAGGCAAGTCAGAGGCAACATGATAGAAGTATATAGAATTATGCATAGCATGGAAAAAGTAGATAAAGAAAAGTTTTTCTCCCACTCATGGACATTCAATGAAGCTGAATGTTTGATGATTCAGGACAGCCAAAGAAAGTCCTTCTTCACACAGCACATAGTTAAACTATGGAATTCACTCCCACAGGAGGCAACAATGGCCACCAACTTGGATGGCTTTTAAAAGAAGAACAGAAAACTTAATGGCGGATAATGCTATCAATGGCTACTGGCCAAGATGGCTGTGCTCTGCCACCATAGTCAGAGGCAGCAGATCCTGCTTGTGGGCTTCCCTTTGGCATCTGGTTGGCAACTGTGAGAACAGGATGCTGAATTAGATGGGCCAGTGGCCTGATCCAGCAGGCTCTTGTTATGTTCTCATGTTCTTAACGGCCAGGCCACATCTCCCAAGAGTCTGCAATTATGCAGCTCACCACACGGGGCAGCATGACACCTATGCAAATTTTATATAAAACTGTGCCCTTTTTTAGTAATGAATTTCCTCTTTTTGTAGTGATGCACAAGTGGCCATCTCAATCACATCTTATGTCAGATGTAGTTAGGCCTTGATTTAATAAAACGTAATTTGCATTTAAGATACTTTACATCAGAATTGGGCTGACATCAGGCATACAAATCTGCTTTGAGCCTATGAGTTTCTGGAGAAGATAAAACTCTTCAGCTGGTTTTTGTAATGAGGAAGAGGGAAACAAGCTGGATGTTGGGAAGGAGCAAGTTTTATGCTGCCGTGTCTGCCAAAGCAAATGTTCAAGCCTTGCCTGATAAAGGCACAACTCCCCAGACAGTAAAGGCACAGTTCCTCAACCAGTCAGTGCCACTGAGGCAAAATTTTAGGAACAGTCTTCAAATATAACTAGAGCCTAGACTAGGGATGGAAAACCTCAGACCCAGGAATGGATGGGATCCATTGGCCGGCGTCAGTTCAAAAGCATTCTATTGACTTAACAGGGCGGTAGCAATTAGACATTGTTCTTCGTCTGAAAGCCACTACTTTTACTGATCCTCTTTTGTTCCCCTTGCAAAAAATATTGATATTAATATTGATATTTTGAAAGGAAATCTTTATAAATGAAAGGAAATATTTAAAAAAACATTCTTCATATCAATATTTTAAAGGCTGATTACTTTCTCTCTCTTTTTACAAAAATCCATTTTAGGAAATAGGCATGGAAAATTGCTACATAAAAATCCAATCCATAATGATAGAGAATAAGTGAATGAATGGAACACTCTGTATTAAATCTGAATTGAGTGGAATCCCAGCTTTGCCCTAGGCCTGGGTGCCAAATGCAGCCCTCCAGGCCTCTCGAAGTAGCCCTTGGGACTTTTGATAAGCAACACTCCCCTCCGGGCCATACTCCTCGCTGGCTCTGTTTCACTTCCTCCTTTGATGTTTTTGCCTGGTTGGAACATGTCTTTGGATTCTGATGATGCCTCTTGCTTGTGTGGGTCTGCGAGGGGTGTGCAGAGTGCATGTGTGTAGAACAACCTTTCCCAACCAGTGTGCCTCCAGATGTTGTTGGACCACAACTCCCATCTTTCCTGACCATTGGCAATGCTGGCTGAGGCTGATGGGAGTTGTGGTCCAACAACATCTGGAGGCACACTGGTTGGGAAAGGCTGGCGTAGAAACTAGCCTACTACAGAAAAGAAAAAAATATTTCATTGTTCTGCTCCCTTTTGCCTCTAACTCTGCCCACCACTGACAGGTGGACCCCAAAAGTATACCCCTAGGGGAATGTGGTACTTGGGCTAAAAAAAGGTCCCCCACTCCTGCTCTGGACCATTCTAGATGGACCAAACAACCTTCTCTAGTGAAGCACTGGGTGGGGGAAGAATCTGAATGCAATTGAAGCATGAATCTGAATTATGCAGTTTACTTCCTCCTGTCTGAAATGTATCATAAGGCTGAGCAAAACTCAGTTGCATAAAGAAAGGCTCTGTAGACCTCTGGAAAAAATAATAATAAATCCATCACTGTGTATTAAAATGCTAATGCTGTGCTTTGTTCTTTGGAAAGTAACATTTAGATTTTTCCAAAGTAATAAAAAGATTCAATATATTATTCAGGAAGTCAAAAACACTTAACTTTATTGGGTGCCGAAGAGCAAGTGGTATTCATTTTCTTGATAGTTATACTTTCCTTTCTCGAGATACCTGAAATGGTTCTTGGACTGCGACAGGGAAAGAAGAATAATCAATGAACATATTGATGTTGGAGTCAACAATCCAGAATGCACTTCCTTGGAATTAAGTCCCATTGAAATCGAAGGGGCTGGTTTATGAATAACAAGGCTTAGAAACCTGCTTCTCTCCAAATCAGGAAAGCTCTCTTCCTTCTTCTCATATCATTGGGCTAGTTCCAGGGGAGGCTGGTCTAGGAGGGCAAAAGGGGGCACTGCCCCACCAAGCTCAGTCTAAACTCAGCCGTCCCCCACCTGCCTGCCTTCTTCCTTACAACCAGTCCAGGGGCTAGCCCTGGCTGTCAGCTTCCTCCTCCGCCTTACCCTCAGTGTTGCTCCTTGTAGAACTCGGCAGGGAGGAGGATGGGGACAAAGGCTTCCTGTTCAGGGATTGCATCAGCAGCAGCAGTGTACACCCTTTCTCATCTTGTGATCACTGGTGGGGCAGAAGTCAAGCAGCCATCACAAGATGAGAAAGGGTGTACACTGCTGCTGCTGATGCAATCCCTGAACAGGAAGCCTTTGTGGTCCTCACTCATTAGGAGGAGCTAATGGCTAGCGTGGGTTGGTGGAGTATCATGGTCCTGCTCCAAGGTCCCAATGCTGGTGTGAGGAGGGGTCTGATTCTGAGGATGCACCAGTCATCTCACTCAAAGGGGAGCTGCCAGCACCATCGTCTACACTGCTCCAGTTTGAGGTGGAGGTGTTTTTTCTATCATCCTTGGAGTCTGAGGATGATTCCTCTTCGGTCTCTCTTGCTCCATAATCACACAGGAGCATCTGACTGCAGAACAGGCTACAAGCTCTTTACATGTTGCAAGCAGCTCTGCCAGAGGAAGAGAGCCACTGGAAGGGCAAGCCAGCTTGAGATGATTCGCAGTTCCCTGCGTTCCCTAGGAAGAAGGATTGATTGTTAAACCACTCTGGGAATTATAATTCTGTGAGGGGAAAGGGGATCTTCCAACAACCTCAGGACCCTTGGCAAGGGAAAGTTCCCAGAGTTCTTTGGAGGGAAGCCATGGCTCTTTAACGTGATATAATACTGCTCTAAATGTAAAGTGCAAATGGGGCCTATGTTTTACTGAGCCACTTCCCCAAACTCAGCTAGCAGGGTCCACTTGGAGCTGCCCAGGGTCCTGATTTGCCTTCCCTTGGACCTGACCCGGAAGAGGCTTTGGTATTCATTGCCACCTCCCCTGTGCGCTCCAAGCCCCAACAGAACAGGATGTAGAGTCACTTGAGAGTGCAGGAACAATTGTTCCTTGGAAAGTGCTCCATCTTAAAGCGCTGGTAGCTCACCATGAGGGGCAGCATAACAGAAAGTTGTCTGATAGTGAGTCAGACTATTGGCCCACTGAACTCAATGTTCTCTGCACAGACTGGCGGTGGCTCTCCAGGGTGTCAGACTGGGGTCTCTTCCCACCCTACTTGGGATCGCCTGTGTGGAAAGCAGATGTTCTGTACCACTGAGCTGCAGCCCTTCCCCACATAGCTCTGTGGGTCATGGAAGCTCCTGACTTCATGAGAGCAAGCCTTGAGCTCTGATACCTTCCCCTACCCTGTGTATAAGTTTTAATTAGAACCAGAGCTATCTTACACAAAATTGCCTATGCAATTTTCCCATTGGACCAGAAAGGGGTGGACTGAAAGACCTCAGTTTTCTATAAAATTATACATACAATGGTTGAAGAGGTATTCAGGATGTACAAAAGCTAATATATTGCCTTCAGCCAATTCTTGCCTATATATAGTCTCATCTGGTAAATTGAACCCATGATGATATCTAAGAAAAATGCTAAGAATATATATATGCCAACCTGGGATTGAGGTTAGGTCTGGATAATTATCTATAGATAGGATAGGAATTATCTGCCTTACTTTTGTTGTACTTAAAATTAATTAAGATTGGGGAGAGAGACAAGATCCAAAGTGATCATTAATATACTTTGGTAATGAATCAAAGATCATTATTTTAAACCAATTCTTTTTATTGCATGGTGGAATATCCTTGAACCAGCTCTGGCCATCATTCTTCTGATTTGCCTACTGCAAAGCCAGAAAGTGTCCATGAAGGTGTTAAAACTGAACCATCCAAATGCTCCTCAGTTCTTCCCATGCTTATTTCCCTCTGGCCTAAACAGCAAATGAGAAAGAGGCTCCTGAATCAGTGAGTTTGGCATATTTCCAAAGGAAACTACAAGGTGATTGTCAGCCATCTTGATCCCATGGTTGACACAAAACTGCTCCATTTGCTCATTCTGGCTATTTCACCAAACAAAGGAAGCTGACTCAGCATCAGACAATTAGTCCATCTAGCTCAGTATTGTCTGCACTAACTGGTTGTGGCTCTGCAGGTTGATTCTGCATTGCTACGCAGTGTGTCCATTTGAAAACAGGTGAAGGCAGTCCCAGCAATGGGAGGGGGTATCCACACCTGCCCAATGATGTTGTGGGTGGGCGTATGCCAAAACCACAACCACCTGTTCTTTCTTCATTCACCTGGGCCATGAGCAGACAGGAAAATAATAATAATAATAATAATAATAATAATAATAATAATAATAATAATAATAATAATAATAATAATAAAAATAAACTTTATTTCTACCCCGCCCTTTTTCCAATAGGACTCAGAGCGGCTTACAACTAAAAACAACACCAATTAAAACATACAGAAGTATACTATTAAAAAAGAATTAAACTATGAGAAAAATTAAAACCATAAAATATAGGTTAAAAACAGCAGACAATTTACAATAATAAAATCATATAATGTAGTCACCAAACCTATGACACTTAATCCTGGTCGTTCTCTATCCCAAATGCCAGTTGAAATAAAACAGTCTTTACTTGTCGCCGGAAAGACGGCAAGGAGGGAGCTGATCGCACCTCACTCAGAAGGGAGTTCCACAGCCTAGGGGCTGCCACCGAAAAGGCCCTATCTCGTGTCCGCGTCATATGTGCTTGCGAAGGTGTGGGGAACACAAGAAGGGCCTCACCTGAAGATCTCAAATCCTGGACAGGTTCATGTAGGGAGATACGATCTGTCAAATAGGCATGGATAACCTAATCAAAGGGAGAGTTTTCAAACACATATCAAGTAAACACACCCACCCTTGTGGATGGCAGGATTTAGATTCAATCTGGATTGAAAGCAGCATGTTGAGGATGAGCACGAACAATTGCAGATTGAAAAAAAACCTTACATTTCTCTGCTATTTCTCTGCTATAACCTGCTATGAGCAGGTTAGTGTATATGCAGCTTAAGACTATTTCTAACATTCAGTCTAGATTAGCACTTTACCATAGCTGTCAGTTCCTTCCCTTCATTTTCATTAATAAAACACTGCAAAAGAGAGAGAGAAATGAAATGAAGTGAAAAATCTTTTGGTGCTCTTCTGCATATTGGGGAAAAAACCTTTGATGTGAGGATTTTTTCTTTTCGCATTTTCTTTCGGTGGTGTTTTATCTGTGCACACAGTGCAGGTGCATGTTGAACATCACTTGACAGTGGAACTACAGCAAAGTTTGACATGATGTTGTGCTCTACAATCTTGGCAAACCAGTATGCTTGTTCATGCCTCAGAGCAGAACTACCTGATCGATACAATTGTGTCCTGCTACTCTGTGCCACCAGGCCACAGGAGTAGAATCACAGGAGTAAATTCTTCCCCAAATATATATAACTCCCTGTGAAAAGAAAGGGGCCTAACCTAGCTTTCTCCTTGGCAAGCTAGTTTTCCATGTACAAGGGAGATGGAATGCTTTCAAATATGCGATCCCTCACCCTGCAGTCTGCAGTGGCATGATCCATATCATGTGATTCTGCTGAGTTCTCAGGTTCTCCATCTGTACACAAGAACATAGGAAACTGTCTTATACAGAGTCAGACCCTTGGTCCTTCTAGCTCAGTATTGTCCACACTGACTTGCAGCAGCTCTCCAGATTTTCAGGCAGGGTTCTCTCCCAGTCCTACCTGGAGATGCCGGGGATTGAACCTAGGACCTTCTGCATGCAAGGCAGATGCTCTACCCCTGAGCCACAGTCCTTCCCATGGATAGATCTGGATAATAACATATACCTGCCTAATGTTGAGAACTTTGGGATTACAAGGAAGAGATGATAATGCTAATGGAAGTTTTAATAAAATGGATGTGCACACTGGAAAAAAAAGAGAGAGGCAATCATCACTGTTTTTCTCTCCAGGCAATATAATATCAGGGGGTGGAACAATTCCTGACTTCATTCTTTGTGGTTTCAGACAAAAGACAAGGTATCAGACTATTGTACTGAATGAAGAAAAAATAAAGAGATATGCCCAATGCGGTACTGAGAAAGAGATCTATATGGCATTCTTAGAGGCTAGCATGAATATATTGTTAGAGGGGATGCAATAAGCCAGAGGGAGTCAAGACAGAAAGGAAGTATGTGGGTTTTAAAAAAATAAATCAATTGCAATTCTTGTGGCACCAGACAATCAAAACTAATATCCTGTATGACCTCACATACAAGGCATAGTATTGAAAACTGGAAACATCATTTTGCAAGATGTCCATTAGACACGAACAGAGGGATCATTAAGCACTAATCTGATTGACCCCTTCAGTGATCACCAGTGTCATCTTTCAATGAATTGTTAAACTTGAGAAACAAGTTTCTCTTTAGGCTTCAAAGTAAAGGCTGATCTTCAAACAGCCAGCAGGAACAGCATGACAGATCCATTCTGAAGAGAGAAAAACAGGGATCACTAGGCATGCATTTGTCCATACTCTCTGTACTCTCCTGTACTCTCCCAGCTGCCAAACCTATTTGTGTGAACCATGTTTGAAGCCAACTACCAGCCCCGGATCAAGTACACTCTGTTAACGTATGACTAGTTAAGGCAGACAAACTATGCCTGTTGCTTGAATGCCACAGAAGAATTAGGAGAATCGTGCTGCTGAATAAGACTAGCTATATAACTGGGGAGTGTCAAAGCATGCGTCTTTGCAGACCTGGCTGTTTGTTGGCCCATTGTAGTATGTATGACCTTTCCATAAAGAGAGTCCAGTGTTGACATCCAGTCTCCCTACTTTTTCCGGATTGCTTAAGAAGAGCCTGCCAGATCTGCCCAGGGTCCCATCTAGTCCAGTATCCTGTTCAAACAGAGGCCAGCACATGCCTTTGGGAAGCCCATAAGCAGGGCCTGAGCACAAGAGCACACTCCCCTCCTGTGGTTTCTAGCAACTAGTATTCAGAAGCATACTCCCTCCAACAGTGGAGGTAGACCATATCCATTGAGGTTAGCGGTCACCGATTGCCTTATCCTCCATGAATTTGGATGATCAGAGAACTAGAAACAAAGCCCTATGAGGAGAGACTGAAAGAACTGGGCATGTTTAGCCTCGAAAAGAGAAGTCTGAGGGGAGATATCATAGCACTGTACTTGAAAGGTTGTCACACAGAGGAGGGCCAGGATCTCTTCTAGACCATCCGAGTCAAGAATAATGGGCTCAAGTTACAGAAAACCAGATTTCAACTGAACAGAAAAACTTCCTGTTAGGGCAGTATGACAATGGAACCAATGACCTAGGGAGGTGGTGGGCACTCCACTGGAGGCATTCAAGAGGCAGCTGGGCAGCCATATGTTGGGGATGTGTTAAGTTGGATTCCTATATTGAGCAGGGGTTTGGACTCGGTAGTCTTGTAGGCCCCTTCTAACTCTACTATTCCATGATTCTCTTTCTAATCCTCTTTTATCCTCCATGAATTTTTCTCATCCAGTCTTTGGGCGTCTTTGTTCAATTGTGTCCTGTGTCCTCTCCTGGCCCCTCCCCCAATTGGGAGTGCTGCTGCCAAATGCCAGGTTGGCTTTAAATAAGACTTCCATGGTCTTATCTTGGATGAGGAGGCCGACTTGGCTTGGGGGAACTGGACAGGAAGGGGTTTGTGTTTCTCATTTTGTGCCCACCTTTGGTTTTGGTGCAGAACCAGAACAGACGCAAGGGTCAGGGAAGGTATGTTGCTGTCATCTATAGAAATTTCATTTTTTCATCCAGGCTTCCTGTTTGATTAAGTACGGGTACAGAGTGTTTGGGACTGGTGTTGGGTGATTGGGGCAGATGAAGGATTCTCTTGGTGTGCCATCTGCCTTGCTGCCCAACAGTTTCCCTTTCTGAGCTGGTATTGGATGTGGTAGTGAGATTCCTCAGACTGTTGGTCCTGGAGGATTTAACATCTGTACTGAGGCTGCTAGTTCTGGGGTGGCTCAGGACTTCATGCTCTCCGTGGCAGCCATGGGGCTGTCCCGACATATCATTGGCACAACACAGGTGGCTCAGCACTGAACCTGGTTTTCTCAGCGGGCAGAAGGATGGTGATCTGAGGGTAGGAGATCTTTCCACTATTCCGTTGTCATAGTCGGATCACTTACTGTTGCAATTTAAATTGTCAGCTACTCTACCCCTCTGCAGAGGACCTATTAGAATGGTCTGTCCTCAGAGGCTGAAGGAATCAATTGGTTTCTGGTGTGTTTCCTGCCTGATGGGTCTAGCGACCCTGTTAAGACCCTGGTTGAACTGTGGAATGGAAAAATGACCTGGGTAATTGATACAATCACCCTGAACACCCTCTTCCACTATTCCAAGCCCAGGTGCTTGGCATATCCCAGAACTGAGGAGAATGAAACATGTTGGGAAATGGCTAGAATGCAAGTGGGGAAAGATTCCAAATGAATTGAACAAAAGTGTGTCCGCTTTATTGAGTCTATTTTGTGATAGTGAAGGCAGAAAAGAAGAGCTACTTCTCTTCTCTCATTGTATCCTTGGTTTCTTGTCTGGCAGAGCGTTATAGGGTTGTATGGAACCTTGTACAATCTGTCCTGAAGAGGGTGGCAGAATCCTCAATGGGTTGCTATGATTTATTTGCAAGGCATTTTAAGGATAAAATTGCTTGTAACCCTAGAGCTCTAGACTCCACTATTGCAAGCAGGTCAATTTCCAGGGGTGTTCAGAAATTGACACTGGCTAGGTGTTGATGGGTGAGTCTCAACTGATAAAGCTCAAGTATGTGGACAAGCGGTGTTGAAACCATCTGGATGACCTCTTTCTGTGAATGCACAGGATTGAGAGTTCTTACATTCTCCCCATTGCCCGTTGGCTATTCAGAGTCCTTACATGTCAGACATTGTGTTCACCTGAGCTTACACAGTTTCCAACAACAGTCATCTGAACAGGCAGGATAAGGTTGGAGTTCCCTGTGACGCCCTTCCCTGGCTCTCTCTGTCAGGTTCCTACCTGCTCGTGGCTACTGCCTGTCACTAGGCACCACCAGAGACTCCACCAGTCCGGACTGTCCTTTTTTATGGTTTCTCTCCCCACTCTAGCACAGATCTCAACAGGTCCCCCTGCTAGGCAGCACCACCAGTCACGTCCTAATACCAGTATTCCCAGAGACTCAGAATACTTGTGGTGTTATTCTCTTCACCGCTGCCACCATTTGTTACAGTTTCCCTTCAGCCTTGGTCATTACCTTACCCTCCCTTCTGGTCTGTGAAACCCCAGCCAAGGATCAGGCCTTTGGTAAACCAAATTAAATATTTATTAAATATAACAAAGATAACAAGATTTCTTCATAAGGCACATAAGCATATGGTTTTATCTAATACTAATACGAACTCCACCCCCCTCCTTCTCCACGCTCTCCTGGCAAACAACTCTCTAAAACCCACCAAAACAACCCACTCACTTTCGTCACATCACATCCACCCAGATTCCACTGTCACTCTTCCTTTTATACGCTCAGCCATTTTAAACACTCAGCCAATCATCCAGCATTCTACTGCCCATTCACTCCCCCTCCTCTTTCACTCCACTTACCATGTATCTTCTATTCAAACAGCACTTACCCTATTTACACTAATACAGGATCATCACACTCCCACCCAAGATTTTCTTAGGACTTGGAGACATCAGGAAAACAGTGGGAGTTCAACACTGGATTGTCTTATAATATTTCTTAAAATATTTTTTTAAAACATTTATTTCTTATTTAAACAAGTTACACATGTGTTTGTCCTCAGCCAGTAGATCCAAATCATATAAGTCAGGATCAAAGTCCTGACTGGTTACAAGCACATAATGGCATACATAATGCTTACAGTGGCCTTAGCCAGTAGATCAAGATTATACACTTGGCCTTAGCCAACATGTTTCTTATTTGTTGTAGCTCATGGTTACAGATCAGGCTTATACATTAGTATACATTGCAGTATACAGTTAATATATCTTCATTGCAATATTTGTGAAGTTATATTGCAAGGAATCAACATCAAACAAGATCAAATTTCTCTGTTAATATATTTCAATACATTTCTATCTCTTATCCATGGTGTGGGAGCAGACCTCTGGCTATCAACAGCAACAAAGTATAGTAGCAATGTGTCTTCAACCAAGTCTCCAGAGGCACTGTTCCCATACTGTGTAAAATCCCCTTCTTATATAGGAGTTTATCAAGGCTGTGACCTTGCTGAACAGCTGTATGACCTGCATCACTTGTGCTGCATCATTTAATTTCCATCGCTTAGCCTCCATCACTGATGGAAGATACTGATATGCTAGTCATGTCCCACCTAGTTAGAGAAATAGTTAGTCATAGGCAAGCATTGTTCACGCAGTATAAGAAGTTTCCTCCTGTAGCAAGCTCCTAGAAGTTGTTATCTTTGTTTATACAAGCAAGAATACATTTGCTGACTGCCCAGAACTAGACAAAAGGGGGGGGGAGAGAAAAAACTTTGTCTAGTTTGAACTTTATAAGGCTTGAGTATATACTATGTGAGAAGCTCTGCATATCTGGACATACAATATTCCATACATTACAATTAATACATATATTATAAAGACTCTTAGATGGGACATCTGCATCCATTAAACATGAGGTCAGCCCATAACAGTGGCTTTCAACACTAGTCCTACTCAGAATAGACCCATTAAAGTTAATAAACATGACTAACTTAAGTTCATTAATTTCAGTGTGTCTACTTTAAACAGGATATAGTTGAATACAATCCAAGGTGCATGGGCAGGTGTGGACAACCCCTCAGCAGCTTTCCCAACCATTGACCATGGTATCCTTATTGGGAGACTGCCTGAGCTGGGAGGAGGAGACATTTGGAAGGTCATTTCTAAAAGATTGTGCTTGGAGGATCTTGTTTGGCCCCATGAAGCCTCCAGTGTGTAGTTTTGGAGGGATCAATTTTATCCTCCACGCTGTTTAACTTCTACATGAAATTGCTAAGTGCAATCATCCAATGTTTGGAGTGTGTTGTCATCAATATGCTGATGACACATGAGCAGTCCTTCGTGTCAACGTGTTCTCTGGATGAACATCACACATACTGTTTAAATGTCTTAACTATGTTTTTATTTTACTTTTATTGTATTTTTTATCACAGAAGTGTTTGCTGACCTGAGCTTCTTTAGGAGGAAGGGCAGGATATACATTTAATAAAATAAAACAAATACATACTCATACAGGTTCTTGCAAGAGGTAATATGTCTACACTTGAGCTAAGTGTATGAAATATAAAATCTAGGACAAGGATAGTTTATTTTATTTATTTATTTATTTAATTTAATTTATATACCGCCCTAAGCCCGAAGGCTCTCTGGGCGGTGTACAAAAAGATAAAAAACAAGCAATGTATAAATACAATAAATACAATAAATCAAGAAAACAAAACAAACAAACAATAAAAGAACCAAACAACATCCAAAATACAAATAATGATGAAAATGCTATTAAAACACACTTTAAAATGCCTGGGAGTATAAAAAGGTTTTCACCTGGCGCCGAAAAGATAGTAGCGTCGGCGCCAGGCGCACCTCATCGGGGAGGCTGTTCCACAGTTCGGGGGCCACCACAGAAAAGGCCCTGGTTAACCT
Source organism: Rhineura floridana (assembly GCF_030035675.1). Taxonomy (NCBI): domain Eukaryota; kingdom Metazoa; phylum Chordata; class Lepidosauria; order Squamata; family Rhineuridae; genus Rhineura; species Rhineura floridana. The sequence goes on along the minus strand of NC_084492.1, from coordinate 12,957,068 downwards.
GGTGCCTCCTTATGTTGTGGACTACAACTCACACCACCCCTGACCATTGGTCATGCTGTCTGGGGCTGATGGGAGCCGTAGTCAACAACACCTGAAAGATACCATGTAGCTACCCCAATCTAGCATATGAAGCTAAAGTCACTCCTAGGAGTGGGCAAATCCATCCATTCTGGTTTCTTTCAGTTTCTCGTGAGAGAGAAGTTCAGTTCTCCACACTTCCACAGCAGTTTGTGACTCTTTTTTTTACAGTACTTATGAAAATGCAATAGCATTTTAGTGCAAATTTCTCCTAATATACACATTTTATATTCATTTTTCCCTAATATACTCATTTCTGCAAAGCAATTCTCCCTAATATTGTGCATTTTGGCATGTTATTGGTATGCACACCTTGCCCTTCTATATGCATTTTTGTCCATGTTACTTGGCTGAGGAACTACACTGCAAACTCCAGGGAGTGTAAATTTTGAAGGATGGCTGCGTTTCAATTTGCATATTGTGCTAATTAGGTAGGTTTGCCTTTCAATGCAAACTGAATCAAAATTCTCCACCCATTCCTAACTGCTACCTGATCATTTTCTTCCAGAGCACCTAACATCTAAAAACACGAGGTGTCTCATCACAAACTCTTCTAAAAGCCTTTGCATTAGATTTCATATAAATCCCTGACATATTCAGGCCCTGGGCCTAGGGTTACTCACCCCTGACTTGGGGGAACACCTAGTCATTGCAGGGAAAAGAGGACATACCCAGCAAACACATAGACCTCATTTGCACCTTATGTATAAAGTAGTATCATCCTACTTCAAACAGTCATGGCTTCTCCCAAAGCATCCTGGTTACTGTGTTTGTTCCAAGTACTGAGAGTTGTTAGGACACCCCCGTTCTCTTCTGAGAGCTACAATTTCCAGAGTGGCTTAACAATCAATCCCTCTTCCCAGAAACTGAAGTACCTTGGGCAGCTCCTTGAAAGTTCCCACTAAAACCCAGAGCGGATTCCACTGGCCCATTGACATGGGGACACCAGCCACCACTGCTATCGACAATGTTGAAATAAGGTCTCAGACTGTGAATCAGGTAAGGCAGAGAGAAGCAAAATCAATGTTGCAAAGAAGCAGCGGGAGCAGAAAACACATACACACACAATAGTCACCCACAACATTCTGTCCTAAACTATGTTCTGTTCTTTCCCATACACCTCAATTTGAAGGACGGAAAGGGTGAAAGACATATCAGATATGACAAGTATGGTTTTTTTTTCAGATATCTGACTGTTCATTTTGACTTGGAAGGGCTGCAGTTCCTTTCAACAGTATCCGTCTTCCATTTCTGAGGAACTTCATCTTTGCGGCATGGATGTCACTTTTCAGAGTGCTCAAACTAGCTCCTGCAATTTTCACATAATGGCAGTTGTTGACAGGTTGTTAGGGCTGACAGTGAATATGCTTGAAAAACTGTCAAACTGGTGAAATATATATATATATATATATATTTATCTCACATACACATACTGTGTGTATATATATACATATAAACAGACACACATATACTGGAGAGAGAGAGACTCCACTTACATTTGTAACAGTGTTAAAAGTGAAAGTGTCATCTCAGAACATGCAGGCCTACTTCCAATCACACTGCATGTTTCATGAGAGCTGACGTGAGTGTGTGATCCTTCAACATTAGTGTCTGGTTGTCACTATAAAATGGTCAGGACCATGTTACCACAAAACCTCATTTACCTGGATAAGACTGATTTGGCCTTTTAAATGCTCGTCTATTGCATTTCCACATGGCACACTTGAATACTGGACTCAACTGAGACCAGTAGGCTTTTACTAAACATAATATGGATACTGTAATCTACCGTTACTGAGGTGATTCAGGCATCCTAGTCTTATCCAAGGCCTTGCTTTGTTTTGCACTGAGCAGCTATTCCAGAAGCTTCCAGGTAGGGATGGAAAGATCTGTCAATTTCAGTTCTCTCAGTTTCTGATTTTTCCAAGTTTAAAGTCAGCTCTCCATATTTTTGAAGCAATTTGCATTTTTTTAAAAAATAATCTTAATGAAAATTCTTCAGCATTTTAGTGTGAATTTCTTCTAATAAACATATTTTGTAGGCAGTTTTGACTAATGTACACGCTTTTGCAAACAAATTCTCCTAACATAATGCATTTTGTATGTTATTTTCACTAATATATGCATTTTATGCATACTTTCTCCTAATATGTGCATTTTTGTAAACATTGGTTGTAGAACTGCATCACAAAATTTGTACAAGTGCAAATTTTCAAGAATTGATATGTTTTGGTTCTCATAATATTTTGGAAAGTGTGAATCTGATCATAGAATAGTAGAGTTGGAAGGGGCCTATAAGGCCATCAAGTCCAACCCCCTACTCAATGCAGGAATCCAAATCAAAGCATTCCCAACAGATGGCTGTCCAGCTGCCTCTTGAATGCCTCCAGTGTCAGACAGCCCACTACCTCTCTAGGTAATTGGTTCCATTGTCGTATGGCTCTAACAGTTAGGAAGTTTTTCCTGATGTCCAGTCAAAATCTGGCTTCCTGCAACTTGAGCCCATTATTCCGTGTCCTGCACTCTGGGACGATCGAGAAGAGATCCCGACCCTCCTCTATGTGACAACCTTTCATGTACTTGAAGAGTGCTATCATATCTCCCCTCAGTCTTCTCTTCTCCAGACTCTCATCATAGTGCTTTGTTTCCAGTTCCCTGATCATCCTTGTTGCCTTCCTCTGAACCTGTTCCAGTTTGTCTGCATCCTTCTTGAAGTGTGGAGACCAGAACTGGACGCAGTATTCAAGATGAGGCCTAACCTAACCAGTGCTGAATAGAGGGGAACTAATACTTCATGCAATTTGGATACTATACTTCTGTCAATGCAGCCTAATACAGCATTTGCCTTTTTTGCAGCCACATTGCACTCTTGGCTCATATTCAGCTTGTGATCAATGGCAATTCCAAGATCCTCCTCACATGTCATATTGCTGAGCCAAGTATCCCCGATCTTATAACTGTGTATTTAGTTTCTTTTTCCTAAGTGTAGAACTTCGCATTTATCCCTGTTGAATTTCATTCTGTTGTTTTCAGCCCAATGCTCCAGCCTATCAAGGTCCCTTTGAATTTTGTTTCTGTCTTCCACGGTATTAGCTATGTCCCCCAATTTTGTATCATCTGCAAATTTGATAAGCATGCTCTGTACCTCTTCATCCAAGTCATTAATAAAAATGTTGAAGAGCACTGGGCCCAGGACCATTCAACTTTACATGAGAACTGCATTGAATTTCTCCTCCATCCCTACTTGTAGCAATGGGCTACAGCAGCCTAGAAGAGGGAAAACATTGTGACAGACAGTCTCTTTGAAATCCTCACAGCCTTTGCCTGAGCAACTCAGATCTTAATGAGATCCTAAATAAGCCAGTCTGATTATAATGATTCTTACAGATTCATACAAGTGACGTCAGTCAAAAACGGGTTGCAGGGTGTGGACATCTCTGGCTAAGAAATGGACAAGTCATTGTATACTCTATTTTTCTTTTTTATGGAACTGCATGATCGGTTTTGGAAAATACCCAGTCCTGGAATTTAATGCCTTTAAGGTCTTGGAGTTGCTTTGTGCATTATAAGCAAATGGCAATAGATGGGGAATGACTTAGGTATCTTCTTTCTAAAATTTAGGCACACATACCTCTCCCTATCTCCCCCCCCCCGTTGCTTTCTTGTAGAAGGCAAAGTATCCCTCAGATGGCCTGCCTTGTTTGGCTGAGTGCTGCTTGGAACTCAATCATCATTCCTCGGCTTAGCTCCAGGACAAGCTGCAGGGTCTAAATAAGATTGCTGGCTGTGGACATCACTGGTTGCAGAATGGACAACCTACTGCATATAATTACTTATTTCATATTAAAGGGGGGAAAAACCTCTCTATGAACATGTTTGTGTGTGTGTGTGTGTATGCGCGCAACAGAAAATGTGAGAAATTTGATCAATATCAACACTTGTCAGCAAGTTTTTAAAGACTTTAATATGCCTGGGGGAAATATCTGACATTCCTTATCTAGAGGAACACTATTACTTGTCCCCCATGTTACAGAGGCCTGACTGGCCTCAAACAGAAGTCAGACATTTAGCGTCATGGCCGGACCCATGCTGTGGAACGTTCTTCCAGCAGAGATTCAGCAGGGATCCTCACTTTTGATATTCAGGTGTCTCAAAGACTTTTTTTTTGTGCTGGCAGGCCTATGTAACCATTTAATAAAAAAAATTCTGAGTAGCCAGTCATGTTAATGATTTTTGTGTATTGTTTTGTTTTAAAAATGTTTTTATGTTGTTGTATGCCGCCCTTATGCTTTACAATTGGGTGGTATAGAAACACTTTTATAAATAAATAAAATAAAATTCCAGAATTTTCTGAGTCAATTGAGTGTTGCAGTAAATGGCCTCCCAGTGTCATCCTCATTTCCAGTTACCAGCAAAGGACATTTTTCATGGCATAAATGTCAAAGAGCAAATTATTTATGACACATGTTCTGCTGTTCCTTCATTTTAAGACTAACCAGTAAATGTGAACATTCACCAAAATTCTGATATACACTGACTTTAAACAATGACAAAAAAGATACTTTGGCATCTGCAACAGAGCTGGAAAGCAAAAGGTCATCCCTATAATGCACAGGCTTTTAAATAATACTGAAAAGAGAATCCCCTGAGTCTTATTGAACAAGTAACAGAGTGAAGTTCTCCAAGAAAAAAAAAGGCTTTACTTTTTTTATGTGCTACACTGGGTCCCTCAAGCTTTGTTAACAAAAACCTAGACAATTCCACTCAGGTGTGCTGGTTCCTAAATGAATGCATAGATCTTCCCATCACCACCACCTCCACCGCATGCTGTTATGTTTCTTTTGTGTCCACAGTGGTAAGAGGCACGTTCTTGAACTTTCCTTGACTCCATGGAAGCATTCTCAACTTCAGGGAATAAGGTTAGAGAAATTCAAGATTTTGATAAAAATCTGATTCTTCTGAAACCCAAAGGAATGGCCATTTTGCTAAGCTGCCCCTCCCAAACTCATTAAAACATTGTGTGTTTTGCCAAGAGGAGGATGTCAGCCATTAGACAGCTGCCCAGTAGTTTCTCTCAAAGTCAGCCTTGCAAATAAAATGAGATCAGCTGCAATGGCCAGATTCATTGCCCATTAGCAAAGTGTGGAAAAATTAAAAACAAAATACAGTCAGTGGAAATTAGAACTGTGTAAAAAAAAATATGTTTTTGACTATTTGGTGGGTGATGCAAAATAAAACCTTCCCCAAAAAAAGTGGGATAGAGAAATGTATTAGAAATTTTCAGGAGGGAGTTGTTGCTTACCTTACTTCTCCCAAAGCATCTTGGGAACTTGTTAAGGATGCTGAGACCCCTATTCCCCCCACAGAGCTACAATCCCCAGAGTTCCCTGGGAAGAGGGATTGATTGTTAAACCACTCTTGGAATTATAGCTCTGTGAAGATAATAGGAGTCTGAGCACTCCTAACAAACTACAGTTCCCAGATTTTCTTGCGGGAAGCTATGACTGTTAAAGTGGTATAACATTACTTTAAATTATGTGGATGTGGCCTGAACGTTACAAAGTGGCAACAGCTTTTCCATTTCTTCCCTTGCTTGTTTAAGTCTAAAAGAAAGTTCCATCGCATTCACAATGGTGCAGGGTTCTTTCTGCAGCTCCATGCAGGTCTCAGTTCCTGGAATGCCTTGGGAGTTGTGTGCAACTTGCAAGGCATTCTGGGAAGTGTGGCTGGTGGAATGCAGCATAAGGCTCTATCTCAGCCTTTCCCAACCAGTGTGCCTCCAGATGTTGTTGGACCACAACTCTCATCAGCCTTCCATTGGCAATGCTGGCTGAGGCTGATGAGAGTTGTGGTCCAACAACATCTGGAGGCACACTGGTTGGGAAAGGCTGCTCTATCTGCAGCTTCCCACCTGCCATACTCCATGACAAGACCCCAATAAGATAAGCTGAACCCTCTCCTAAAAGCTCTGGACAAATTCTCTTCTCCCCCCCCTTCCACAAATAAGAAAGCAGCAAAACAAAAATATGTATATGTTCATGAGCTTTGTGTGGGGAAGTCCATATGTTTAGTCCTGTGATCACAGGTTTAGGCTACAGGTTGAGTAATGTCTCCAGCTCAATGGTCCAAGAGAGCAGGGCTGTAGAATGCCTTTGTGTGAGACTCAGGACTGCTACTGCCATAAAAAACCACAGCTCTGAGCAAGGTGGTCTGGCTCACAATAAAGCTGCTATATAGCCCGTCTAATTCTGTCCTCCTATATCCTTCTTCATGGACACTTCTCATAATGAGCAGAGCAGATGGCGAGCCAGTCAGGAGCTTCCGGTACTGGCAAAGTGCCTGGCTAGCTGCACATGAAGCTTCTTGGACAGAGGGGTAAGTCTGTGACAGGACCTGCCTGGAGCAGGGCTTGCCTGAAAGACAGGGAGGGATGGCGCCTCTAGCTCCTATTTAAGCTCATGGTGTGAGTGGCTTGACTGATGAAGCAGCATTTTCATAAGCAGCAATGGAGGAACTCAGGCCTGACTGGACCTTGGAACTCTCCTCTAGCCACCCAAGATCTCCTCAGGCCAGCTACCACTCCCCACCCAGCCCCGCTTCACACCTTCCTCGAGTGCTCTTGTCTGGCTGGAATGTGTCTTTCAAATGTGATAACATCTTTTGCTTGTCCGGATGAGGACGGAGAAGCGTTGTGAATGTGTGTGTAGCCTACTGCACAAAGGTAACATTTTCATTTGTGGCTCCACCCACTTTTGCTTCTGGCTCCACCCACCCCTGGCATGTGACCCCTGGAAGCTTGGCCAGAAGGGAATGTGGCCCTTGGGCTGACGAAGGATCCCCAGCCCTGTCTTAGAGCTCCAAGCTCCAGTGCAGACAGTCCTTCAGCATCTTGAGTGAATCTTGTTGCTTCAGTGGACAGCATTTATTGATTGATTATTTGATTTATATCCCACCCTTCTTCCCAGCAGGAGCCCAGGGCAGCATGAGATTGTGTAGGTCTAATTCATTTCAATGTGGTTTAGGAAGGAAACCATCCAACCTAGTTTGGATACAATATTCTTCTTTCATTAAACACACTCCACATGCCATACTATTATGAACTGACTCCCCATCAACACACACATATGTAATACAATAATTATTAAGAGCATTTTAGCCATATCAGCCCACCTCATTTTGTTGCCATTAACAAGCAACTTGTGATCTAATAAACATCACAATGAGTTTCATTTAATTAAAATCATAAACATTATTTGGTAATGCAGATTGACATTTATACCTTCATTTACGTGACGTGGGATTTATGGCTATGGCTTTATTTGATGGAGACCATAAATAAAACCCATTAAACTGCCACAGAATGGACAAGAGATCACATTAATAGAATTAGACAAGGCAAGGTACTGATCTATGCAGTTCTCTTGCTTGAGAGAGAGAGAGAGAGAGAGAGAGAGAGAGAGAGAGCCAAATCCTGCCTAAAACCAGATGTTTTCTTTGGCTTCTGGTAAAGTTTGCTACATTTTTGCTGGCTATTGGACACTATCTATCTAAAATGTAACAGAAGAATATAGCACCAGGGACAGTACTTTTCCATACATACTCCAAGCAGATTACAGCATCAGGATCATTCCCTTTTCCTTATCTCAAAAGCATTTGTATAAATCTATTTCATTTTTTTTAAAAAAAACCACTATAGCATCTATATGAACATTAAGCCCTTATTAGAGAAAATTGTCAAAAGCATCTCGTTAGGAAGACAGACCTTTTTTTCCTGTCATCTTCAACTGAGGCAGTTCCAAAAAAAAATGAAACCAACCATAGTTTTGCACGCACATAAAATCTTTATCTTATTAGGAGTTGGCAGATTGTTCTCAGTTAAATCAAAAAGATGCAGTTGAACCGATTGGGAGCAGTGCTATTAAAATTAAACATACATGTAACTGGCCAATTGCCAAGAAAATCCAACACGGTCACATTTGACTTCAAAAGAGGAAACTTCACAAAAATGAGGGGATTGGTAAAAAGAAAGCTGAAAAACAAAGTCCAGAGGCTCACATCACTCGAAAATGCTTGGAAGTTGTTTAAAAACACTATATTAGAAGCTCAACTGGAGTGCATACCGCAGATCAGAAAAGGTACCGCCAGGGCCAAGAAGATGCCAGCATGGTTAACGAGCAAAGTCAAGGAAGCTCTTAGAGGCAAAAAGTCTTCCTTCAAAAAATGGAAGTCTTGTCCGAATGAAGAAAATAAAAAAGAACACAAACTCTGGCAAAAGAAATGCAAGAAGACCATAAGGGATGCTAAAAAAGAATTTGAGGAGCACATTGCTAAGAACATAAAAACCAACAACAAAAAATTCTATAAATACATTCAAAGCAGGAGACCATCTAGGGAGACGATTGGACCCTTGGATGATAAGGGAGTCAAAGGTGTACTAAAGAACGATAAGGAGATTGCAGAGAAGCTAAATGAATTCTTTGCATCTGTCTTCACAGTGGAAGATATAGGGCAGATCCCTGAACCTGAACTAACATTTGCAGGAAGGGATTCTGAGGAACTGAGACAAATAGTGGTAACGAGAGAGGAAGTTCTAAGCTTAATGGACAATATAAAAACTGACAAATCACCGGGCCCGGATGGCATCCACCCGAGAGTTCTCAAAGAACTCAAAGGTGAAATTGCTGATCTGCTAACTAAAATATGTAACTTGTCCCTCGGGTCCTCCTCCGTGCCTGAGGACTGGAAAGTGGCAAATGTAACGCCAATCTTCAAAAAGGGATCCAGAGGGGATCCCGGAAATTACAGGCCAGTTAGCTTAACTTCTGTCCCTGGAAAACTGGTAGAAAGTATGATTAAAGCTAGATTAACTAAGCACATAGAAAAACAAGCCTTGCTGAAGCAGAGCCAGCATGGCTTCTGCAAGGGAAAGTCCTGTCTCAGTAACCTATTAGAATTCTTTGAGAGTGTCAACAAGCATATAGATAGAGGTGATCCAGTGGACATAGTGTACTTAGACTTTCAAAAAGCGTTTGACAAGGTACCTCACCAAAGGCTTCTGAGGAAGCTTAGCAGTCATGGAATAAGAGGAGAGGTCCTCTTGTGGATAAGAAATTGGTTAAGAGGCAGAAAGCAGAGAGTAGGAATAAACAGACAGTTCTCCCAATGGAGGGCTGTAGAAAGTGGAGTCCCTCAAGGATCGGTATTGGGACCTGTACTTTTCAACTTGTTCATTAATGACCTAGAATTAGGAGTGAGCAGTGAAGTGGCCAAGTTTGCTGATGACACTAAATTGTTCAGGGTTGTTAAAACAAAAAGGGATTGCGAAGAGCTCCAAAAAGACCTCTCCAAACTGAGTGAATGGGCAGAAAAATGGCAAAAGCAATTCAATATAAACAAGTGTAAAATTATGCATATTGGAGCAAAAAATCTTAATTTCACATATACGCTCATGGGGTCTGAACTGGCGGTGACCGACCAGGAGAGAGACCTCAGGGTTGTAGTGGACAGCACGATGAAAATGTCGACCCAGTGTGCGGCAGCTGTGAAAAAGGCAAATTCCATGCTAGCCATAATTAGGAAAGGTATTGAAAATAAAACAGCCAATATCATAATGCCACTGTATAAATCTATGGTGCGGCCGCATTTGGAATACTGTGTACAGTTCTGGTCGCCTCATCTCAAAAAGGATATTATAGAGTTGGAAAAGGTTCAGAAGAGGGCAACCAGAATGATCAAGGGGATGGAGCGACTCCCTTACGAGGAAAGGTTGCAGCATTTGGGGCTTTTTAGTTTAGAGAAAAGGCGGGTCAGAGGAGACATGATAGAAGTGTATAAAATTATGCATGGCATTGAGAAAGTGGATAGAGAAAAGTTCTTCTCCCTCTCTCATAATACTAGAACTCGTGGACATTCAAAGAAGCTGAATGTTGGAAGATTCAGGACAGACAAAAGGAAGTACTTCTTTACTCAGCGCATAGTTAAACTATGGAATTTGCTCCCACAAGATGCAGGAATGGCCACCAGCTTGGATGGCTTTAAAAGAAGATTAGACAAATTCATGGAGGACAGGGCTATCAATGGCTACTAGCCATGATGGCTGTGCTCTGCCACCCTAGTCAGAGGCAGCATGCTTCTGAAAACCAATTGCCGGAAGCCTCAGGAGGGGAGAGTGTTCTTGCACTCGGGTCCTGCTTGCGGGCTTCCCCCAGGCACCTGGTTGGCCACTGTGAGAACAGGATGCTGGACTAGATGGGCCACTGGCCTGATCCAGCAGGCTCTTCTTATGTTCTTATGTTCTTATGCAAAGAGGGCACAGTTATTTCTATGGGAAAGGTCTGGATCTTACCTCTCCAAGTGAATTCTCACCATTGCATAATATACAGACAGCTCTCTTGTTGCTCTTCCACAGTGTTAAAATCTCCTAGTACGGTTTCTATCCTTTCTGTTGAAAGACGGATCCACTCTCTGTGTCTCTGTTGCAGAGAGTAAACAGTGTGTAGAGGAATGAGGGTGAGAGATGAACTCAGATTTGTCTTTTGAATACAAATTGTGAAGTTGAGAAAAACACTGTGGGAATGAATGAACCTTTCCAAACACTATTGCACTGGATTCATTGGTACCTCAGGAAATGAGATTGTCTTGCTCTGAGATTCCAGGACAGTATGCTGCATTAGCCTGTTGTAGCAAAACAAACACCTCAGTGGACTAATTCACGGCAGCTTTTGTGAAGCAAAAGACTCCATCAGGTGCATGAAGTGGATGAAGAAAGTGGTGGATAGATATATATGTGGGAACAGGTAGACTGGTTGTAGGAGATCAAATGGCTGCAAAATTGTGGGGCTGAGATTGCCAGGGAAAATGCTAGATCAGAACCCCATCATTTTGTTAACAGAGTCCCTTAAATAACACAGATGGAGTGCAGAGAGAACAGACCCTGATAACACTTTACTGAGTTATCCATACAAAAACAGTGTATGATTTGAGGAGAAATAAACAGAGAAGTTTTGCCTTACTTAGATCAGGCCTTGTTTAGAACAGGGAGACATTCAAACAAACATACAGGTTAAAAACTCTCTCAGAACTACACAGCCCATCAGAGCACGTACAACCTCAGTGAAGATCATGCCACACTGCATGGTTACTAAACAACATCTCTTGGTTGACTGACTTGCTCATAACAGAATTAACCCTTAGGTTGCAAACTGAATGATCCCTGCTGCCATTACTGTTGGTATATGTGCCTTCAAATGCCCAATATGCTTCATGTACATTATCTGGTTGTTATTCTTAAATAACCTTATCTGAGTCAAGTTACCTCCAGAGCTACTGTCTGTATTTGAACTTAAGGAAAGACGAAGTGTGGAAATCCTTGCCACAGTTTTGTGACTGGTAGGCCTCAATAATGTTCAACTCTCTCAAGTAGGTCCAGGGAGTTTAAAATTTGACAACCTCTGCTGTAAAGTAAATCAGTATAATTATACTTCGTATTGCAGATGAGGGGGACTGTGGCTGAGCTAAAATAGCTTGCCTATTTAAGGCCTATTGAGTTCATGGCAGAGCAGAGTTAAAAACCAGGGGCATCTGATTTCTAGCTCAATCATGTAGACATTATGCTGCACCAGCTCAGACAATAGGTGTCATACTATCCAGACACCTAGATATTTATAGTTTCCATAAACAGCTTGAAATTGTCACTTACGGGGAGTGTTCATTCTAGCCCACTGTACCTTTCATCTCTACTACCACATTGCATGCACCACTAGCCCTGCTCAGAAGCCTTTCCCTTATCAAAGTCCCCAATGGCAAGGAGACTTCTAAGTACATTCAACTAAGCCCCCTTTAGACCTTCCCACTCAATGCAAGAGGTCAAGGACATTGTGGGAGAGGCAGGCATTTCTAAATGTCACAGCCCCCTAGACATTTTGTGCTCTCATGTGTTCAGACTGAACCCCTGAAGAGGACTAAATTCATTATAATATCAGGGTAACCTCGGAGTGTGTGTGTGGCCGTCACATGCCAGTACTAGGCAGGTCCAGAGCCAAAAGTGGGTGGACCAAAGAACAGCAATTTTATTTTGGTACTAACTCATACCCCCCTCTCTATCCTCCATCCAGGCACGGAAGAGAAATCAGAAGAATGCAAGGACACATTCCAGCCAGGCAGAAACACTCAAGAATGGTAAAAAGTAGGAGCGATGAGGTGTATGGCCTGGACAGAGGGTATCATTTGAGAAGAGTCCCAAGGGCCAGATAGAGAGAACTAGGGGGCCGCATTTGGCCCCATGGCTGGAAGTTCCCCACCCCTACATTAGAACATTAAAACATTGACACTGCAACCATTTCAAACAATCCAGCATGATGTATGTAACTTAAAAGCAGCTTACAACAGAGCATTAGAACAGAATCAGTTGAAAAACAATCCAGAACAATTTGAATACTAAATATTTTCAAGGCCCAGTTTTAAAAAAAACAAAACCAGCAAAGTAGGGGTCTGTGTGCACCTCCCAAGGGAGGTAGCTCCATAAACATGCAAAACAAATTATTATTATTATTATTATTATTATTATTATTATTATTATTATTATTATTTATCTACCCTTCACTGGAGGTCACAGGGCGGGTTACAACAATTTTAGAATACAACATTAAAAACATTTGAAAAACCCCTGAATAGGGTGAGTCCTAAAAAATATCAATCTCAAGCATCAAAGACCAGGGTAAAGAGGTGGGTCTTCAGCATTCACCAAAAACAATACAGTGAAGTTGCCAGACGCACCTCAATGGAGAGGGAGTTCCACAACTTAGGGGCCACCACAGAGAATGCCCTCTCCTGGGCCACCCCATCCCTGAGCCTCTGAGGGTGGTTAATGCTAAGTTCAAATATTACATCAAGATCAAGCAGCAGTGCCAATTACAAGCCAGACTAGGGACCTTGGGAATTTAAGGAGTGGGGTGGGGGCTCAACATGGTCCAAGAGTAATTAAACATTAAATTCCAAAAGGATCCCAACTGTACCGAAAAGACGCAATTCGTGAATATTATAGAATAGTATTAGAACTAGAAGTTCAGAGCGCACCCTCTTCACTCTTCACATGTCCATTAATTTCACTGGGTCTACCCTGAGCATGACTAACAGTGGCTTCAACCCATGGCCATTAGGCTACCTAATGGAACATGCTTATTTATAACATGTAGTTTGGTGGCCTAGATTCATTTGTCTCTGGAATTTCTTCATCCCTTAAATGGAGGAGGGATATATCAACCCAACTCACTTGCAAGCCCCAGACTGCTTCTAAGGCCCCATCTGCACTATACATTTAAAGCAGTATCATACCACTTTAAACAGCCATGGCTTCTGCCAAAGAATCCTGGGAAACATACTTTGTTAAGCATGCTTAAAGTTGTTAGGAGACCCCTGTTCACCTCACAGAGCCACAATTCCCAGAGGGATTGACTGTTTGAAAACTGTAACTCAGTGAGGGGGAATAGGGACTTCCTAGCAACTCTCAGCACCAAACAACAAACTACCATTCCCAGGATACTGCTGAAGAAGCCATGACTGTTCAAAATGGTATGCTTTAAATATATAGTGCAGATGGGGCCTAAATCAAATCCACTTGTCAGTCTGGTTTCTGACAGTTATATCTGGAGGCCAAGGATACTGTTTCTGGACTTGTCAGGCCCTGGGGAAAAAATGGCTTTGAATAAACCAAATACACTCTAGCCAGCTACATGCTAAGATTTAATGAGGCCCAGAAATTGCTCAAGGTTCAGTTTACCTCGCTTTAAATAAACATGGCCTATCGAGAATGCTATGGACCTTCAATAGCCCCATCAAGGGACCTCCCTTCCTCCACCATTCCTCGCAGATGAGCTACAAATCTCCAAGAACTTGTTTGCACCACAGCTACACAGCACCGCTCTGACTCAAATTAGCAACTGTGTGGGCCCCTTGCAAGGCATATCAGAGGCCAGCTGTGGAAGGAGCTGTCACGTTCTTGTCAGGGGAAGTTTTCTGTCCAAAAAGCTTTTGTCATCCTTCCTTCCTCAAGTCGCCAAGTGTCAGTTGAAGAGACAGCTGAAGTCACTTGCAATGAATGGCCTCCAATCAGGGCTCACTGCCCTTGTCACAGAAAGTCTCACCCCGCAGCTAAAACTGTCACTGATCATGTTTAGATATGTACACTGAAGTATCAGATTAGAAGCGAGTATTCACGAGATGGGAGTTTAAAAGAGGCCAAGTTACAAGTAAAAATCTTAATAGGGGAGAACCAAGGGCCTGAAGGGCTCTTTTCTCCCCAAAACCCAATTTATATTTTGCATCAAAAGCTGATACGTGTGTGTATGCATGTGTACACACACATATTTTGATTTCTTTTTATGAAAAGCATATTTCCGCAAAACAAGTTTCAGAACTTTCAACCCTTGTGCAAACTAGATATTCGGTAAGAATGTTGTGGTAGATACCAACCAAAATATTGCTGCTTCATTAAAATGGGGGGGGGAATAACCCCGAAGGGTATATCATGAACCTCAACATCAGTAACTCAAAATGGCAGGCATATGCGCTCTTGCTGTGTGTGTCTGTTTTAAAAAAGGAAATTGTTTAAACTTAGTGCATTTTTAAATGAGGGAATAAGATAAAATTAGCAAAGGCATTTTGAATGTTCCCTTCACCTTAAATGCTAATACAGGGCACAATTTGACACAATCATCTCTTGCCAAAGGGCATATTTTTCTCCCCAGTGGGGTTCATGGCAAGCTCTTGCACAAACATTATTGAAACAAATGGGTTTTGCAGGACAAAGTCTTAAACATGGAGTGTATGCTTAAGATAGGGAGTATGTATTCAGTTGTGCAAACAGAAACTTCATATTCTTTTCTAAAATATTCAGTGAGAATTTTGAGTTGCAGATGATCAAATGCAGATTCAGCACCTTGGAACTGAAGGGAGGGTTCTACTGCCATCACACCTTTCTCCTAATTTCTCCTAAAAAAATACATTTTTGTGTACAGTTTTGACTAAAGTACACTTTCTCCCAATATAATGCATTTTTGTATGTTATTTTCATGAATATATTAATTTTCATGCACACTTTCCTCTGATATATGTAAACATTTTGTAAACATTGTTTGGTTGTAGACAGGGCTGGTGCTGTCATCAGGCCAACTAGGCAGCTGCCTAGGGCGCAGACCTCAGAGGGGCACAGTACTGTCCTTTGAGGGACACAGTGTAAGCAGATTAGTTTTTTAACCATTGGAAAAAAATGCAACTAAAATGAATTTAGCAGTTTCAAGTTTTGTGCTTTTCATTTTTTCTACAAGACATCTGTTTTTGAAAACTGAAGTTAGCAATTTTTTTGGGGGGGTGCAAGTAGTTAGCCTTGCCTGGGGCACAAAATAGCCTGGCACCGGCACTGGTTGTAGAACTGCATCAAAAATTCAGATAAGCACAAATTTTGAAGGATGGCTATGTTTCAATTCTCATATTGTTTTGAAAGTGCAAATTTGATAGAATGGGCTCTAAATGCAAATTGAATTAAATCCCCCCCATCTCTAGTGGTATCCAAATATGATGATTATTATTGTTGCTTGTTGTTGTTAATAATAATAACAATAACAACAATAAAATCTTGCCCTTCCTCCCTGAAGGAGCCCAGGGTGGCAAAAAGGTGATAAAACACTAAAAACATCTATAAAACTTCTTAAAAACAAAACCTCTTAAAATATCTTAAAAACATTTAAAAACAAAACCTCTTGAAAACTTATTTTTTTTAAAAAAAAAAATTAAATCTTAAAAACAATTCCAACACAGATGCAGACTGGGATAAGGTATATATTTAAAAGGCTTCTTGGAAGAAGAAAGGTCTTCAGTAAGCACTGGAAAGACACCAGAGATGGTGCCTATGTAATATTTAAAGGGAAGGAATTCCAAAGGGCAGGTGCCACAACACTAAAGGCCCAATTGCTATGTTGTGTGGAATGGATTTCCTGATCAGATGGTATCTGCAGGAGGCCCTTGTGAGGATCCCACCTGCTGCCACCTCCTGTCAGGTCCCTCCAGTCAGGATCCTGGTTTTTATTTGTTCTCTCACCGGCTCTAGCACAGAATTTGCAAGATCCCACTGCTAGGCAGCACCACCAGGCACTCCCTATTTTACAATATTGCTTTGAGACTTTGCCTTAGTCTCCTTCTGGCTTATTGTTACTTTGTGTCTCGGTGCACTTGCAGGCCACAACTCCCCTGTATCTTTGTGCCAATAAAGCATACAGCCCTGGGTTGACCTGGATACTTGATGATACACTATCTCTTCACCACTGCCACCATTTGATACTGTTTCTCCACCTTGGTAATTACCCTGCC
This sequence comes from Rhineura floridana, assembly GCF_030035675.1. Taxonomy (NCBI): domain Eukaryota; kingdom Metazoa; phylum Chordata; class Lepidosauria; order Squamata; family Rhineuridae; genus Rhineura; species Rhineura floridana. Next base: position 12,940,628 of record NC_084492.1, on the reverse strand, counting down.
CTCCGTTCTGGTCTGTGTAAACCCAGCCAAGGATCAGACTTTTGGTAAACCAATAAAATATTTATTTATAAGCACCAGGAAATAACAAGATTACTTTAGGTATATTTAACAAGTGTATGGTTTCATATAATGTCACTCTTTTTGTTTCCAGTCCTATATAATCTGCCTTAGTACCAGCCAAATATAATCCAACCCACAACCAACTCTAACCCACAACAACCGACCAACCAACAGAACTCTTTCTCAACTGTCATCCTCTCATTTATACCTTCAGCCACTCAAACGCTCAGCCAATCACAATACAGCATTCTCCAGCATTCTAGCCCATGTACTCCCCCCTCTCACTCACTCTACTTACCACATTTACCCTACAAAACCTGCACTTACCATATTTACAGTAATATCTACATACAGGGACATCACAGCCCTCACCTGCAGAGCACAGTGACTGACTAGGTATATAAGGGGTAAGGTGATCCTTCAGGTATCCCAAACTGCATAGGGCTTTACACACCAAAGCCAGCACCTTCAACTTAGCCCAGTATAGCAGCTAATTGCCCACAGTCTTGTGATGGAGCAGGCAGCCTTTTCTTTGTTGACTGCTGTATTTCCAAGGGGGTAATCTGTTTGGGGCTGCATGCTGGCAGTGAGCAGAGTCAGATCCAATTATGGGTGGGGCCAGAGACAAAAGTGTTCTGGTCTAAGTAATCTAGAATAAAAACTACCCTATTTCAATTTCCACCAGGATTACCTCAGATTAAAATTCTCAACTCTGTAGTCAGAACGCCCAACAGGGTTTGATGGGCTTGCTCTCAAATCAGCATATAAAAGATGCATTATTATTATTTTTAGTATAACAGATCAGTACAGCTACTGTTTTGGAAAGCAAGTGAAAATAATTCTTTTCCTTCTGACTTTAGTGTGTTATACACTCACACACACAGAGAGAGAGAGAGAGAGAGTGCAGAAGCCTAACATAAGAATATAAGAAGTTTTCTTATTCTGAGTGAGACCACTGGCGCATCTAGAGCAGTGTAGTAAGAAACTCCAGAATTTCATGCATGGGAAATTCCCTACCATGACTGGAGATGCCAGGGTTTGAACCTGGGACCTTCTGCAGATGCTCTACCACTGAACTTCAAGCCCTTCCAGTTTGTTCTTAGAAATCTGGGATAAAAATGTCTTTTCCCCAAGCCCCACGACCAGGAAAAAAAAAGTTAAAAGCAAAGGAAAACACCACATCGTTTTATTTTTAACAGATAAAATACTGCTCTTTCCACTTGTTCTGAAACTACATAGAAAGGGGGGAACTCTTTTAAAAGTTGTGGAGGGAAATAAAACAGGAGGAACAAAGGAACTCTGATGGGATGAAAGAATGGGGCTGTTTCTGGAAGCACAAAATGAAGTTGGGAGCCACATGCTGCCTCTGGGCTGCAGGTTGCACATTTGCACTTTCATGGACTCAGTTGACAGGTGGACTTCTTGAGGACCTCCATCAATGGAGATAACATTTTTTCAGCCTATTTATCTATTATTACCTTAACATTCCACCTCTCCTCCAGTGAGCTCAAGGTGGCATACACATGGTTCTTCCCCCATTTTATCCTCACAGCAACTCTGTGAGGTTAGGTTGACAGCACCTTCTTCCATTTAATATCTTTCTTCCATTTTGTCCTCACAACAAAGTCCTGTGAGGTAGGCTAGGGTGAGAGAATGCAACTGACCCAAGTTCACCCAGTGAGCTTCATGGCTGAGTAGGGATTTGAACCCTGGTCTTCAAGGTCTCGGTCAAACACTCTTAATAGTACATCACATTGGCTCTTTGAGAGTATGAGACCACAAAGTGCCAGCAGATGTCAGGCACCATTCCAAGAGGTATTTCCTCCTTTTCTCTTTCACACAGAAGAGCCTCAGCTACGATTCCACTTGCCATCTGCTGTCCATGTTTGATGCATGCAAGCATAGCAGGTACCATTTTAGAAGAGTTATCCCCTTCCTGTCAGAGAGAAGGGGGAATGCATCTTCTAAGATTGCAGCCATCTACCACCTTCTTGCTGCATACGTGCTTGCCTTTACTAATGCTTACAAAAAAACCCTGCGTCCTGCTCAGTGATGTGGCAAGGCTCAACCAAGGTGTAGGACAACATGAAGTCAACATGAGGTTCCAGCTGGACACAAGGCAAGGCAGGACAAGGTTCAGGCTAGATGCAGGGCTGAACATAAGGCAGGGCTCAAGCTGTGCTCTGGGAAACACAGAGCTCTGAAGTTGCTCCAGCAAGGAGCAAGCTCAAACTGTGCCCTTATATAGTATTAGCAGCAGCAGCAAAAGGTACAGCCTAATTGTTAGCACAACCTAGGCTGCAAGATGCTGCTCTACTTAAAAGGGCCCAGCCTTCTCTAGCAATGTCCCAGGCTATGGTCTGAAGGCACATGAAGCCAGCACCCTGCTGAAGCTAAGCAGGGTCAGGTCTGGTCAGCGCCTGGATAGGAGACTAACCATGTGTAAGCTGCCTTGGGTTTCTATCATGAAAAGAAAGGTGGGGTATAAATGTAATAAATAATAAATAAATAAATAGACTGCGACAGAGTGGGCAAGGTTCAGGTCTTGTCGAGTGGAATCCCCAGAGTCAGAGGACAGCAGTGCCACATCCTAGGGATGGGTGAGAATTTTGATTCAGTTCACATTTCAAGCAGAATCAATCAGATTCACAATTTCCAAAACAACATGACAAACAAAACAAAGCCATCCTTCGAAATTTGCGTTTATTCGAATTTTGGGATACAGTTCGCCAATGAAACAACATTTACAAAATTGCATATATTAGGGGAAGTGTGCATAAAAATGAATACATCAGTGACAATAACATGCAAAAAGGCATGAAATGATGAGAAATGGCTTGCAAAAATGTGTATGCCAAAATTGCCTACAAAAATGTTTATTTGGAGAAATTGGCACTAAAATGGTGGACAATTTTTATGAGGATTTTTTTTTTAAAAAAAATGCAGATTGCTGTAGAAATGTAAATAACTGAACTTAACATTGGAGAAGTTGGAAACTGAGAGAACCAAAACAGACAGATCTTTCCATCCCTACCACATCCTCAGGCTGGGGGGGGGCACTGACACCAGAGGTCCATCTGGTAGCAGAGCGTTTGGGGCTGGCCCTATGTGCACTTTCCCTTCAGGTTTGGAGTCCTCGCCTCCATCACCTGATGCAGAGAAATCCAACTCCTGCTCCCTGACAATCTGTGCTGTTTATTAATCATGTTCACCTTTGTAATCAATTAAAACATTTTTAATTAGTCAATCCAACTGATTGACTAAAACATGTTTGCAGCCCAGCTTCCTGCTCCATGTTTCTATAAACCCAGCATATCTAGGAGATATCCATTATTGGGAGAAAAAAATCGAATTGCTTAGTTCTGAGCTGAAATACAAGCCTATTTGCTGAAGGTCCTAGTGCTCATTTTCATCTTGCTGCAAGCCAACAGATTTTCCTCCACTCTGGCATGAACTGCTTCCATATCAGAACTATGGCTGACACCTAAACAACAGAGCTGACAAGCATAGCAGGATTGACAGGACAGAATAGTTCCAACAACGTCGTCATGATCATAGTAAGAAGACAGCACTGCATAAATATTTCACTCTTATACAGGGGAGTATGCTACTATCTTTGCCGACAATAGTAAACTTGGAAAGAAAACAAGGCAAGAAGCTACAATAGCAGGTTTCTTGTGTACACACTAGGGGTGGGTGACAATTCAGCTGAATTCAGATTTAGCACTGGATTTTTCAGTGGTCCTCATATTCTCCATCTTTGCAGAGTGATCCTCTTTTCTCCGAACTTCAGCATCTTTTCCATGACATCAGATTTCCCTCCCTTGAATACGTTGTTCTTTTATTGGTTTTACACACAGCAGAGCACAGCGGTACAAGTCTCTCTCTCCCTCTGCCACCCCCTCCACTTGAATAATCCAAGCTCCAAGCAGAAGGAAGCAAGCCAAATCTCATCCATGTTAAGGACTCAGGACTTGCAGAGGAGGGGATGGGGGGCACTAAACCTGCTTTTCTCCTTTCCTTTCCAAAAAGAAAACAGCCAGTCTCTGCAGTCATAGTGGAGGAGGAGGAGGAGGCATATTTATTGATATTTCCTTTCAAATTATCAGCATTTTCTTTCAAAATATTGATATTTTCTTTCACAAATATTGATATTTTCTTTAATTTATCAATATTTCATTTCAAAATATCAGTATTTTGAAAGAAAATATTGATATTACTATTAGCAATTGGACCAGTAAAAGCAGCAGATAGAGGACAAAAAACAAACTCAAATTGCTACTCCCTGTAAGGTCAACAAAATCCTTTTGAAGCAGCACCAGCCACCAGATTGCATCCCTAGTATGTGTACACACACACACACACACACACACACACACACACACACACACACAAGCCATCTGCAACAAAATGTTGCAGTGAATCCATTGCAGGTTGGTCTATTAGGGCAAATAGGGCACTGCCCCACCAACTTCAGTGTGTCCTCAGCCAGCCTACATCTTTCTTACAACCAGTCCAGGGCAGGCCCATAATGTGGGGGGGGGGGCTAGGTCCCCCTAAAAATGTTATGCCCCCTATTTTTTCCCAAAAATATTACAAAAAAATACCAAAAGGGGGGGGGAACACTCACTTTTTTATGCCCCCCTTGAACTTTTAGGCTAGCTATGGTCATGGCCCAGGAGGTAGCAATGCCTATTAGTTGCCTTCTCCTTAGTCTCAATGTTGCCCTTGTAGAACTCAGCAGGGGGGAGGAGGATGGGGACAAAACGAGCCCTAGAATTCATTGGCTCAATCTTTAATTGGCTCTGGCTCCACCTACTGTTGATCTCCCTGCGGTCTGCCTTACCAGTCTCAATGAATGCAAGCCACCACTGAGTGAATCCCCAGCCACTAACTCAAATGCTCCTGCTCAGAGCTTTGCTAGCCTGGAACAATAGCCTTAAAATGCTGTTCAGGGGTCAGAGACAGAGCTCTGAGATTTGCCACACAATGCTGCCTGTCTCTGACCTGAGGATTTTATATTAGCATAGTGAGGAAATGTTTCAGCAAAATGGGAAAGGGAAAAAGGCATCCTTTTACCTCTCTAGAAACCTTCCTTTATCGCATTGGAGGGGTGTTTTTCAAAGCACCCTTAATGCATCAAGCAAGCCAATCCTTCCCTCCATTTCAGCAGAAACACTCAACATTCCCCAAGAAGGTGTGTGTGAATGGGAAGGTGCAATCAAATGCCTGGATATTTTTTCTCATTATAAATAAAAGATTTAATAAGAATTAGAAGCTAGCTGAAGCAAATAGCAAGATGAAATTTTATATATAGACCATTAACTAAATTTGAGAAAAAATTGCTTCACTATAACTCACAGAAGGACCGCTAGCTCAAATTTGAAGCTATATTTCATTTTGTCAGTAATACAACAGCAGAAGACCAGGATCAAAATCAGGTAGGGAAAATGTTTCATATTACTATTTCTGACAAACAATAGAAAGGCATATGCTGTGAAAGTCCTAGGGTAGAGGATGCATTGTTGTTGCTACTTGGACAATTGAATGGTTTACTTCTGGGGCAAACACACCTATAGATTTCAGTTTTCCCCAGTGTCTCATTTTTTCCCCATTCTTAAGGTCAATTTGCCAGGTTTCCAAATCAGTTTCCAATTTTTTAAAAAGCGTCCTCTTTTTAAAAAACCCATAGATAGCATCGTAGGGATCAGATACACTTACAGTCCTGCTGGTTCCAGTGCGTCTCCACCTCTCTCTTCTGAAAATGGCGGCACATGCCACTTGTCAAGCCCCGCCCCTTTTTACTGTAAAACCTGGTGGGAATCAGCTTCGGTGCGGTTTTTAAAAATTCACTGCAAAGAGATTTCACAACCGATTGGCAAATCAACCAGGTGTGGCCAACGGAAACACTTTGCTGTAGGTGACTTTGGCAGCATTTCTCCTAATACACATATTTTTGCAAGTAATTTCTCCTAATATGATCCATTTTGTCAGTTATTTTTCACAAATATATACATTTTTATGCACACCTTTCCCCAATACACACATTTTGGCACATATTATTTGGTTGATGGATCAGAGAAGTGCAAATTTCAAAGGATAGCTGTATTCCAGTCAGTGGATTGCTTCTCTACATGTAGAATTGGGCAAGTTTGCATTATGCAAACGCAACCAAATTTCTTGCCCAGCCCTATTTACTTCCAACTGAATATAGGAAAATGGTTGGGAATCTTGGTTTCTGCCCATATTCTAGTGGGCGAAAAAAGGGGGGAGGTAAAATAGGAACTTCCATGTCTGGTAGAATGAGAAGTGAATATATGGCAAAGACCACCGATGCATAAAATCTAGTATTATAAGAATCTTTAGGAATGCCGAAAGGACAATCAGTCTACCTAACACAATTTGTTAGTCTATATTCTGGACTATTTGTTTGTTTTAGTAATCTAAAACTCTAAACTGACTTGGGTCGGGTGCCATGGTAAATGCCACCTCTGTTGTCTTTTTGGCACCTGCTGAAGACCTTCTGTTTTCAACAAGCTTTTTATGTAGAGACGTTATCCCACTCTCATCTGTGTTGGAATTGTTTTTAAGGTGGCTTTAAAAGATGTTTTAAAAGATTTTTTTTTAAAGATTCTTAATATATTTTCTTTTTTAATGTTTTGTTTTTATGATTTTTTAAAGATGTTTGCTTTTAATATGTTTTATAGATGTTTTTAGTGTGTTGTCATTTGTTTGGCACTCTGAGTTCCTTCTGGAAGGAAGGGTGGGATATAAATTTAACTCCTCCTCCTCCTCCTCCTCCTACTACTACTACTACGTAATAATAATAATAATAATAATAATAATAATAATAATAATAATAATAATAATAATAATAATAATAGTAATAATAAATGAAATTAATTATAACTGGGCAAATCCATGTTACTGGAGTCAGAAGGCAGCATATCAACATATCAGAAAAGCATTCCTATTATTTGTTTTGTTAATGATGAAGCTAATAATATGACTTCCCCAACACAATATATATGGACATGGAATGCATGATAGTGCATCAATCACACCAGCTGAACCAATCCCTAAATTATGTCAACGTGTATCAGGATATAATAAGATGTTTTTACATATTATGTTTTATTTAAGTGTTTGGGACATAAGACAGCCCAGTCCCCCAGCACACAATAGATCATTTGCTACACTGTAACCATAGGCTCCTATACTCATTTTGAATACTGGCCTGTAAGGCTTTCTTTGCATGGTTTAGTTAGTTACTTTTGTTTGTTAATATACGAGGAGAATTGGGTGGGACTCTGATTTTTGAAAGTTGTATTTGAAGCACGGTTTTAAGCAAACCATTACATGCATGTGGTATATTGTATGTTGTACACCGCCCAGGGAGCTATTGGCTAAGGGCGGTTTATAAATGAAATTAAATAAATAAATATATCTTGTATGAAAGTGTTGGCTTGGCTTGATGCTCTCCTGAAGTCATTGTATACTTTCTTTCTGGGAACCAAATAAAAATTACTTAAACAAAAAGAAAAGAAGTCCTAGAAGTTATCTGAAGAAGAAAAAACTATGCTTGCATCCAGAGTCGGTATTTGCAGGAGAGATTTGATTGCATGCTGGACATGTATGCTTATGCAATTAAAGTGCTCTGTCACTCTGGTGCAACAAATCCACTATTTTTTTTTAAAGAAAGATGCCTTTTTACTGTTAGAAAAGTGATGGGGAAATGCAATAAAAATGAGGGATGGATTAGTGGGACACGTATAATAACGGCACAAGCACTTTGGGATGAATTCAGGATGAATGCTCATTGTTGCATAATCCCTGGTGGCTAGTGCCCATCCAGACTGCTGGGGCAGAATGCAGGTAGCCCAAACAGTAGATGGAGCCAGAGCCAATGACAGGCAAAGGCAACTAATGTTAGGCTTGACCCCATCCTCCTCCCTGCTGAGTCTGACAAGGGGCGACACTGCTGAGACTAAGGAATAGGAAGCTGACAGGCAGTGCCACCACCCTCGGCACTGCTTGTAAAAAGAAGACAGGGAGGTGGAAGCTGGCTGAAGGCAGACTGAAGTTGGTGGGGCAGTGCCCCATTTGCCCCAGTGGGCCAGTTTCCACTCCATATAACTGTCCCACCAACAAATCAGAACAAATATAGTAAATGAAGCCTGGACATTGTCTGTCCTCCATGTCAGTCTGTGCAAGAAAATCAGGATGAATGTTCAATAAACAGGTCATCTGGAGGAGCCCTATGTTACATTCAGATTATAACGAAATAACGTTAACAAGTAAACTGATGTGGATTTTCTTCTTTTTTCTGTATGCTGTTTCTGGACAAGACTAAGGCTATGTAACTCCATACATTTAAAGCACATCGCTTCTCTCAAAGAATCCTGGGAACTGTAGTTTACCCATCACAGAGATGCAATCCCCAACTCCCTTACCAAACTCCTGTTCCCAAGATTCTTTGGGGAAAGCCATGTGGTTTAACTGTATGGTCTGCATACATATACATTATTCATATTTATATCTTTGCATTGTGTGTGTGTGTGTACTGCCTTCAAGTCGATTCTGACTTATGGCGACCCTATGAATAGGGTTTTCATGAGGCTGAGAGGCAGTGACTGGCCCAAGGTCACCCAGTGAGCTTCATGGCTATGTGGGGATTCGAACCCTGGTCTCCCAGGTCGTAGTCCAACACCTTAACCACTACACCACACTGGCTCTCATCTTTGCATTATTTATCTATATTTTCCCAATCAAATAATTAAAAACAAAACACCTCCCTGCATATACAAAACTACTTCATTGAGAAATGTTTCATTTCACATCCCTATCTAAAAAAAAAAAAATAATCCAATATTTTAATGTCTACATCACTGCATTATTCAAACCCTTAAGCCACATTATCCAAAATTCTTATGGATTCAAAATTCCCATTGTGTCCCCCATGTAACCCCATAGCACTTACTTTCATTCATCTGAACATCTGATTATCCAGACACTTTGAATGCCCGCCCACATTTTCCTAGGTACAAATTATTACCCTTCTGAGTGCTTAGAAAATTTGATGTCAACTCTGATTTGAACAATTACGATGCATGTTTCTTTGCCTTGTAATGACTTTAACCTGTCAAATCACTTTTCCTTGGTAGGAATAAAAGACTGGCTGTACCATGCATGTTTACAACTGGAAAACTGAAAAGCATCACTCCTTTCCTGTCTATGTGACACAGCTTGACAGTAAAGCATCTTTCGTTATATGGGATCGTACATTGTGCTCAAATAGCTACCTGTCTGGCTCTGTAAATATTGCCAGTATAAAGCCAGCCATAAAATTCAATCATTGGGTTGAACTGTAGAAGTCAAAAGGCTCAATTTCCTTCCCCCTTCATATTCTCTTCAATTAGGAGTTCCATTTTTAAAAAAAAAAATTGACGAAGAGAACAGAACAGGACATGAGCAAAGCAACAGTCACATGCCAGCATTGCCAATGCCGAGAGGAATACCTTTGTGCTGTGCTGAGAGTAGAGGACCGATGCTGTTCCAAAAAGTGTCCAATGTACTGAAACCTTTCCCCCTGAGAAGGAAGATTATGTGACTTTTTTCTGCAGTGCCCTTTAGAATTTCTGTATAATTTTTGTGGTGATAGGGGAGACAGTCAACTCAGTTTGCATTTAAAGGCAAACCTACCTAATTTAAACTTTATGAAACAGTACACAAAGTGAAACACAGCCATCCTTCAAAATTCTTTTCCAAATGTTGCAACGCAGTTCTCTAGCCAAATAATGTATATTAAAATGCATACACCCGGGTAAAGTGAACTGGTGAGTGGAGGATCCAATCCTGCTATCTATGTAGGGGTCTAGGGTTGCCAGGTTCATGGCCTGAGAATGATCCTGTATCTTTAGGAGAAGAGAAAGTCAGGCAAGTGCAGGTGTTCTTGCAACACTGTAATGGGAAAAACCACAAGGTGGAATTCTCCCTTCCCCCTGCACAACTTTTAAAGATACAAAAGACCTCTTGGTTGCCAGGCCAACCCTACCCGTTACATATACTTAACTGGGCATATGCTCCACTGAACACAGCAAGGTTTATTTATTTATTTATTTATTTAATTTGTATCCCGCCCTTCCTCTCAGCAGGAGCCCAGGGCGGCAAACAAAGCACCAAAAAACTTTAAAACATCATAAAAACAGATCATAAAATACATTAAAACAAAACAGCATTAAAAACCTATGTGCAACCATGCAATCTAGGTCTTTGGTGGACCTTGGAAAAGGGCCCCAAACACACCACAAAATGTTACTCATCCCCTCTCCAAATGATGTAAGAGTCTGGTATTGCAACACTACTTATTATACATGCTTAGGAGAGGAAACAAGAAAGTTTACAGAGATGCCTGCATACACAGCTGACCTTTAAATAATTTTTCCTTCTGTTAGCAATCATCGGAGCTGAGTGTCGCTGCTTATGTAGCCAAAATGGCACCACCCATACACAAGAAAGAGGTATCGGCAGGGTAAAGGGAAGCCCAATGTTTTGCAGAAGTACCCCCCCACCAAAAAAAAAATCTTTAGGAAGAAATAACTGCATCCAGTTCTGGTCTCCGCACTTCAAGAAGGATGCAGACAAACTGGAACAGGTTCAGAGAAGTGCAACAAGGATGATCAGGGGACTGGAAACAAAGCCTTATGAGGAGAGACTGAAAGAACTGAGCTTGTTTAGCCTGGAGAAGAGAAGACAGAGGGGAGATAGATAGCACTCTTCAAGTACATGAAAGGTTGTCACACAGAGGAGGGCCGGGATCTCTTCTTGATCGTCCCAGAGTGCAGGACATGGAATAATAAGCTCAAGTTGCAGGAAGCCAGATTTCAGCTGGACATCAGGAAAAACTTCCTGTTAGAGCCATACAACAATGGAATTAGTTACCTAGAAAGGCAGTGGGCTCTCCAACACTGGAGGTATTCAACAGGCAGCTGGACATCCCTCTGTTGGGAATGCTTTGATTTAGATTCCTGCGTTGAGCAGGGGGTTGGACTTGATGGCCTTATAGGCCCCTTCCAACTCTACTATTCTATGATTCTATGAAAACAGCCCAGTGATGACTGAGAATTCTCAGTGGGCGTGCAGTGCAGCTGGGATGGGGGAAAGAGAGGGCATGCAATGCAGAGTATCTGCTGGAAAACTGGGGAAAGAGAGGGAATAGAATGGAGTATCCTGGAAGAGACTATAGCTGGCTGGTTTGAATCTTGAAGAGTAACACTCCACACTGCCATATTTTGTTGCAATCTCATTTGTTTTATTTAATGACTATACAAACTGCTGTTTTATTCAGCTCATGAAATCATTGGGCATATTTTGTTCCTGTTCTAGAGGCCTATTACCAAATATGTTGCATTCTAAGTCTGTGAACACACTAGTTGCCAGATCAAAGCGTTTCCATTAGCCACACCTGGAGGGGGAATGGGTTGATCTGCTGATCAGTTGCGAAATTTCTTTGAAGCTGGTTTTTAAAAAAAAAAAATTCAAGCTACTCCCACCAGGTTTTATAGTAAAAAGGGGCAGGGTTTGACTAGCGTCGTGTGCCCCAGTTTTCAGAAGAAAGAAGTGGAGACACACTGGCAGAACAGTGAGTGATTTTCTACCCTTATTCATGTCTTCCTCCTGCAGAGAGGAGTGTCCCATCCTTCATGACATCACAAGCCATCATCCCCATGGAAACGGCTTTGTTGTCTGAAAACATGGGCCCGTAAGCATCAGAAGGAAGCTGCTGTTTGAAACATAAATATCTTGGCAATCAGCAAGGCTGAGAAAAGAGGAAGAAAACAGCAGAAAGTTTATGACAGTTTAATGAGGTTTTGGGGCAACATGTAGTTTTCCAGCTGTGTTCGAGCAAGATTGTGATTCTTAAAAAAAACAAAACCAAAAAAACCCCTCTGAATTCCCCTAATTTAATCGTCTTTAAAAGCCTGCATCTGTTTTGCTCAGCACAGCACTTTGAAAGTTCACATGTCTGATTTTATAATTGAACATGTAGAGAGAACTGCATTTCAACACCTGTCTAGGAAATCGCCTTTTATAAAGACACGTCTATGGAGATAACGCTTGGAATTTAAAAATCTTAGAGCTCTCTTTCTCTCTCACACACACACTCCCCTTTAATCTTTTATTAAGGCTTGTGTTCCCATTGCACCAATTGAGCATCATGTTGTGAGGGAAAAAGGAAGCAGCTCTCGCGGCATGTAGAATCCCTCAAACTTATTTGAAAATAAAAGGGGACTTGGGTTGATTAAAATTGGCATGTTGGACCCAAAGGCTGCTGATTGGCATTTTATTATGGGGAAACAGTGCCGTCATTTTGACACATGCAGGATGGGTGGCAAAGTGAGGAGATGCAAGCAAAGCGGGTACCTTGTTTCAGTTCTTCTGCATCAATCATGGAATTATTTTCCGGCTGGAAACAAATTCTAGCTCTCTGTTTTGCAAAGGCGAGTAGGGATGCATCCACATCATACTATTGTACCACTTCAACTGTCGTGGCTTCCCTCAAAGAATCCTGGGAACTGTAGTTTACTATGGGTGCTGAGATGTGTTAGGAGACTCCAGTTCTCCTCACAGAGCTACAATTCCTAGAGTTTCATGGGACAAAGGATTGACTGTTAAACCAGTATGTTCCCAGGATTCTTGGGGGGGACATCATGACTGTTTAAAGGGGTGTGATAGTGCTTTAAATGTACCATGTGGATGTGGCCCAGGACAGGCCATTTGATGTTATCCCAAGAGGCTTCCCAAGGAAGGCACAAGAGGTCCTGTCCCATTGGCCAAATTCCATGGATAATGTTATAAGAACATAAGAAGAGCTTGCTGGATCAGGCCAGTGGCCCATCTAGTCCAGCATCCTGTTCTCACAGTGGCCAACCAGGTGCCTGGGGGAAGCCGGCAAGCAGGACCCGAGTGCAAGAACATTCTCCCCTCCTGAGGCTTCCGGCAACTAGTTTTCAGAAACATACTGCCTCTGACTAGGGTGGCAGAACACAGCCATCATGGCTAGTAGCCATTGATAGCCCTGTCCTCCATGAATTTGTCTAATCTTCTTTTAAAGCCATCCAAACTGGTGGCCATTACTGCATCTTGTGGGAACAAATTCCATAGTTTAACTATGCGCTGAGTAAAGAAGTACTTCCTTTTGTCTGTCCTGAATCTTCCAACATTCAACTTAGCTGTTTAGTATTTATATCCCGCTCTTCTACAACAAATACCCAGAGCAGCTTACCAAAAAGAATAAATAGAAAAGTCAATTAATACAAATTCATGAACATGACCAAGAGCTGTTTTTTTCTTTCTTTAAACCAAACATTCTTGTAACAAGGGTGTCATATCCAAATGTCAGTTTATAATCAGGTTTTAGAGTGATGCATGTCTGTTCCGTAATTCACACATCATTCACGAATGTCCTATTTAGGCTGCCTAAATTCCTCACCAAGTGTTCCTCAGCAGAGGCATCATAGTTTTATCAGCTGTGCCTGGTAAGGCAACTACAGCCGTTGCACAACCATTCCTGGACTGGGAGAGCTTGACCACAGTAGTTCAGGCATTGCTGACTTCAAGACTGGATTACTGCAATGCACTCTGTGTGGAATGCTTCAGCCAGATTGTTGACAGGAGTGAGACCCTGTCAGCATATAATGCTTCTGCTCAGGGATCTCCATTGGTTGCCGATTTGTTACTGGGCCAGGTTCAAGGTGTTGGTAAATAAAGCCCTTAACAGCTTAGGACCAGTTCACTTACGGGATCCCTTTTCTCCGTGTGTCCACTCGATTACTTCAATCTGAGGAACAGGCACTGTCACAGGTGCTATCTAATATCCGTTCCACACTTGTTAAGAAATTGTTCTTCTAGTGTGGCAGCATCTGCTCTTTGGAACTCCTTGCCTATTGATATGCAGGCACCTTCGCTATATTCCTTTTGGTGTCTGCTTAAAACATTCCTGTTTAGGCAAGCTTTTCCAGACACATATATGTTCATATGTTTTAATCTTTTTAGTTATTACCTGTTTTAATTACTTGTCTTTAACAGTTTTATCAATAATTTTAATGTTTTTGTAAAGCGCCTAGTTTTTTTACAACTAAGCTGCACATAAATTTTGTTGAAAAAATACACACAAATAGTTGACTACAGCATGATGCTTATCCACACCACCTGACTGCAGCTAGGGATGGGTAAACCTATCCATTTTGATTTCTTTCAGTTTCTCATTTTTTCAGTCTTCAGTTTGGTTCTCCACACTTCTGTAACAGTCTGTGATTTTTTTAAACTCCTCGTGAAAATTTGTCAGCATTTTACTGCAAATTTCTCCTAATACTGTATATACATTTTGTATGCAATTCTGCCCTACACACATTTTTATTTATTAGTTTAATACTTAAAACAATTGCAAACAAAACCCCCTAACATAATTTAATTATTTGCAAGTATTTTCCTCTAATATAATGCATTTTCTATTATTTTTAATAAATATATGCATTTTAATGCACACTGTCCCCTAACGCATACATTTTTGTAACCTATTTGGCTGGAGAACTGGATGACAAAACTCTGAAGAGTGTGAACTTTGAAGGGTAGCTGTGTTTTGGTTTGCATGTTGTTTTGGAACTTGTAATATAGCTAGGTTTGCCTATTAAAATATGAACCGAACCAAATCTCTCCCCCGTCCCTAAGTGCAACATCAGCTCACAGTTATTTCTTCGAAGAAAAATAATCTTTCAGGGCAGCCTGTGACAGGTGCACCTCCACTAGTTGCATCAACCAGGATGTTAAATTCATTTTCTGCTTATCTGAGAAATCATCACATGGCTGCATCATACCCCCTTCAGGAAAGGCAAAGCACTGGCTCACTGACCCACCATCTTCTCCCTAGTGAGGATGTAAGGGAGAGAATACGTAACATACTGTAAGCCAGGGATAGCCAACGTGGTGCCCTTTGGATGTTGTTGGACTACAACTCCCATCATTCCCAATGGCTGTCCATGCTGGCTGGTTCAAGGGGTGAAAAGATATGTTGGTTTTGGTTCTCTCTGTTTCTCATGTTTCCAGTCTTCAGATCAGTTCTTCACATTTCTCCAGCATTTTGAGATTTTTTTTTATTTAAAAAGTCCTCATGAAAATTCTTCAGCATTTTAGTGCAAATTTCTCCTTAAAAATTTTTTTGTAGGCAGTTTTGACCCATGTACACAATTTTGCAAACCATTTCTCATTATATAATGCATTTTTGTATGCTATTTTCACTCACATGTTCATTTTTGTGCGCAATTTCCCCTAATATGTGCATTTTTATAAACATTGTTTGGTTGGCGAACTGCATTGCAAACTTCACATAAGTGCAAATTTTGAAGGATGGCTGTGTTTTGGTTCTCATATTGTTTCAGAAAGTGCAGATTTGATCAGCTTGAAATGTGAACTGAATCAAAATTCTCACTGATCCCTAGCTGGTGCTGATGAGATTTGTAGTCTAGGAACATCTGGAGAGTACCACCTTTGTACCTTACAGCAGGGGCAGCCAAAGTGAGAGTTTGACTCAGACTTTCCAGAGGTCACCCTTCCCTCCTACACCACCCATGCTGCTTCCACTACAAGCCTGGCAGTAGAGAGTTTGAACAGCAAGAAACAGGGGTGCCTCTGTGATCCCATTGTTAGGGCTCCTCCAGATATCCTTTTATTGTGCATTTAACATGATTTGTGCTCTTGATGGAATCAAGGCAGTTATACTTGATCCCTTACAAGGTTTCAGGTACATACTTTTTTTTGTTTCCAATCAGTGCATTTCCTGTAACCTCTTGCTGAAATCTTGTAACTTTTTATACCGTAAATGGTTTGAGGTTTTGGTCCAGGCCTGGCGCCAGTGGGTAGCCAGGTAGGGCATGGGCCTGAGGGCTCTTGGGGCTCAGAAGGGCCCCTGGAAGGGTGGAGCTCCCACTGCATGATAGTGTTGGGTCACAGGACATGATTTGTGCCGCATGTCAAGCCCTTGCCGCAGGTGTCAAATCATATGCCACAACCCAAAGCTGGTGTGGATCACAGAGCTCCACCCTCCCTATCCCCCATGCAGCAGACACAGACTTAAATAGGTCTGGCTGCCCCGACTCTTGCATTGCCATGTCAGCATGTGCGATTGATGTGTTGATTGATTGATTGATTGACTGAAGATGTACATAAGGTTTCAAGGCCCATCTACAATAGACATTTGAAGCTACTACTTTAAACAGTCATGGCTTTCCCCAAAGATCCTGGAAACTATGGTTTGTTAATAGTGCTGAGAGTTCTCAGGAGTCCCCTAATCCCCCGACAGATCTACAATTCTCAGAGTGGTATATCAATAAATCAATCATTGATTGATTTCCTGCCCTTCCTCTCAGCAGGAGCCCATGGCAGCATCAATCAATGCATCTGGGAATTTTAGCTCTGTGAGGGCGAAAGAGTCTCCCAACAACTCTCAGCACACTTTGCAAACTTCAGTTCCCAGGATGCTTTGGGGGAAGCCATTACTGTTTAAAGTGTTATAATACTGCTTTAAATGTATATGTCCTGCCCAAACGTGAAGAACTCAGACTTAGATATAGTTGTGTTTTTTTCTTTTACTGAAGTAAGAGAAAGTTTCCATTCAGTGCGCTTCTTGAATCTATCTATGGCTTACTCAGAACTCAGCATCTCTCTAGGTCTAACTAGGCACAACTTTGCTGCACTAAGACATTCACTCAGCAACTACTCCCCCCCACTTGGCTTAAGTAAGGCTGGGCGGGCACCCTACTTGTGTATGCTAACTGTCACTGCTGGGAGCGTGCATGCAGGCAAGGACTCTGCCTCAACTGTGTCTGTTGAATTTCCCACCGTATTTGCCTCCTGGTGCGAGGTGAAGACTGAGACCCTGTCACCGTCCCATCTCCCCCCTCAGAAGGAGAAGGGCTGCCTGCAGGCGATGCGGGCACAGGACACAGGGAGAGGAGAAGTGTCAGGCTGGGAAACAACGGGCTGGTCAGGTTGACCACAGGGGTATCCAGAGCTGCTGGGGTTGAGCTGTCAAAGTCCAGAGCTGGGATGCCTTCTGAGACCCACTCCCTGCTCAGCCCCTCACTGCCTCAAACATCCCACTCTAAGTCCCCCTCCTCCTCTGCTTCATTCTCATCAGTCCACCCCCCTCCCAGCAGGGCTCACAAGAGCATAGTGCAGATGGGGTCCAATATGCCTAATACTTGATCACCAGACTAATGTTTCTCTGACCATGTACTGTTGCGGTCATGATAACAAAGCGCCTGAAAGGAAAAAAATCATTACGAAAAGTCAGCAGCAAATTTCATGCAAAGCAATTTTCTGAAATTTAATGCATTTTTATGTCATCTTCACCAATATATGCATTTTGATGAACACTTTACCCCAGTATTTTCTTGATGCATTTGGTTTTTGAAATGTTCGTAAGATTGGTGCATTTTATGGATCTGTAGGTCACTTGGAGGGTTTTTTAAAGAGACAAATGAAATCATCATTAAATCAATAACATAACAGTAATAATAAGCCACCTTAAGGATCACCTTTCATAATAAACCCTCCCATGGGAGCTCAGAACAGATTAATATCATACAACTCATCATAACTTGAGCCAATGTGGTGTACTGGTTAAGGTGTTGGACTACGACCTGGGAGACCAGGGTTCGAATCCCCACATAGCCATGAAGCTCACTGGGTGACCTTGGGCCAGTCACTGCCTCTCAGCCTCAGAGGAAGGCAATGGTAAACCACCTCTGAATACTGCTTACCATGAAAACCCTATTCATAGAGTCGCCATAAATTGGGATCGACTTGAAGGCAGTCCATTTCCATTTTTTTAAGCTAAAAACCACAATCCACATTAATCCCACAATCCCAAATATCTGAAAGACCGTCTCCAGCCCTACCAACCTTCTTGGGTATTAAGAGCAGTGGGGGGGGTGTCTCTTGATAGTTCTGCCACCCTCAGAAGTGCAGGCAATGAATGTAAGAACCTAATGGCCCATCTAGTCCAGCATCCTATTCTCATAGTGGCCAACCAGATGCTCAGAGGAAGCCCACAAGGAGGACCTGAGCGGTCTCGGGAGGGCTTTCTCTGTGGCAGCCCCTAAATTGTAGAACTCCCTTCTCAGAGAGGTGCGTCTAGCTTTCTCATATGTACCCCCTTACTTTGGCCCTTGACAGTTAAGGTGCTTTGTTTTGTGAGGCCCACCTCTTTTGCTGAATGTATTGTGCTCTGGCTGGAATGGTTTTACTTGTCTTTTCATAATAGCAACTGTTTTATCTGTTTTTATAACTGTGGGTTCTGTTGTTGTAATAACCTGCCATTACGGCGATGGGTTGGTGAGAAATCTTCTACATACTGTACATGCATGAAACAAAACATTAACTTATTGCCCCAGAAGCAATAATGGAGGTGAAGAGATTTGTTGCTCTGCCTCAGGAAACAAAATGTCTAGCCCTGGCTTAGGCTCTAAAGAGAAATACAACTGGCACAAGTAGAGATATAAGGCTTTGAGCAGCTTATCAGTTGGATTAAAGACATTTTAATGAGAGATTTGGAGTCCTTTGCACAGACTGTAAACCAAAGAATATAAGCTGAGGGTGTATTATATCACCTCCTATAACTCCTCTGCCATCTTCACTTTATATTTTACTGCATTTATTTATTACGTTTCCCACCCTCAATCGCTGATACACTTTTCACTATTTACTCAGAAACAGAAGAAATGATGATAAATAATATGATTAGGTGAAGTTTGTGCGACTATTGAAACAAATGCGAGGAGATTAGATACTGCCTTCTATTTTTCCAGCGGCTGTCTCTGTTTTTGAGTTACAGCCCATAAGTGAAAAACCCGAAGTGTCAAAAGAAAGTAATGTAGCAGTGACTCAGTGTTCTAATGTTCACTTGAAGGACTCTGTACTGCGCGCAACCAACAAATGATTTATTAAACGCTACAAGATAGATACTTGATAAAGTCTTAACACTGCAAGGGGGAAAATGACATACGCACCGAGTGAGGAAATCAAAGTGATTAATTGAAGAAACAGCATGTTGCAGTAAAAACACGCACACACAAGACGACCGCCTCTTCGCAAGGCACAAAGTGACAGAGAAACATCATTTGTAGCCTGGCAATGGACTCCCTAAGCACAGTTAAAAAGCACATTTCTAATAAAACACGCTTAAAAGCAGCTTGGGTCTACAATAAACTGAATGCATTCAAATGCACCTTTTTCTCTGTCAGTATACAGATCGGTTAACTTTGGAAGCAAAAACAATGCAACAAGGTGCAGAATTGGTGCTCTCTCGCTCACTCTCCCCCTCCCGGTTTTGCATTGTAATTCAGATTCAGTGGCTGAGTATCATAAATGGAGGGAACACAGCACAATCCCAGCAGGAATTTAGCTCCCCACCCAACCCTTGCTGGGCAGCTGGTATTGTTTTTCCTTTTGAATCTTCTTAATGGATGCTGTAAATCTTGATGCTCAGTCCCAGGGGCTGGGCTCAATTTGAATAGCCTAGACATCTTGATAATGGCCAAAAGATTTGTTTATCTCTGACATCTAAAGAGTCCTAAGAACAGCAGCACCTATTTGCATCTGATTGTATTCCTATGGTAACTGGGTTACTTTGTTCCCCACTGACTGGAGTCCTAAAATAAGGGATTATACACATGGGAGCATAACTTTGTGCTAAAGACGCTGTTTTTACCTCTGATTTCTGTTTGCACCATCTACAGTAAAGGATCAATGGCAGCTGCAAACATGGTGTTTTCTAATCACACTTGAGGGGAAGCATCAATCATGCAGTTTCCTAAAGACCACACCCTCTAATTTAACATTTCCACTCCTTCTGTTTACCTGGCAACCAAGCGTGCTCAGTTTGTTCTACCAGTAAGTTTCATTTTTTTTAAAAAAACAACAACCCAGAAGTGAAATTATTTGTATTTTCACTGGTACAATACAGATGAAATATGAATCTTTGTTTGAGTAGTGTTATGCTTTTGTGCACAAGTTTTTGGGGAAAATAAAATAAAGGCACCATTTGCAGCAACATAAAAAAAGCTTGCAGAAAGGGAGAGAGCAGCGGACGTTTCTCTTCAGCCCACAGGAAATGAATTGAAAGAAGGGAGGAGGAGGGAGTGGGCGTGGAGAGGGGAATGATTGACACACCCACCTAAAAGCATCGGAGCAAAGCGTCTGCAAGCCCTAGAGATACGGAGTGAATACATTTTTCCTTCCTTTTTTGGATTGGGTTAGTATGGATTTACAGGAGGGAAACTGTGTGATAGCTTCTGTTTGCCAGTAACGTCATGTGAATTAAACGTGAATTAAACGTCATGCAAATTAAAAGGGGATGCAAGTAGCACCAGACACACAGTAAAACCCAATTTAGATGAGCCCCTAAGTCTCTTTTTCGTTGTTGTTTTTCAGGGAGATGAAAGTGGTTTGAAAAGTTGTGTGTACACTCATCCAGCTTTCACTTCAGATCAGCAGGTTTCCATCCATTTGCAATCCCTGTAAAACCTGTTAGACCAAAGGAAAAAGTGGGGAAATGCATGCACATCACAGGGAAAGAAGCCTCATTGAAACCACTTTGATTCAATTCCCTTCAAAATTATTCTTTCTCTCCAGCTTTTGAGCCACATGCAGTAGCCACTCCCCATATCAGTTTCAGTTGATTTGGTCTACAGATCATAAACATCAAATATGTTGTAGGGTTATCAGGACAGCCGTAGCAGAGAGAGAAAAAGGCAATATACATGCACACAATTTGGGCGTTTTAAAATGAGAATGTAAGAAAATCCATAAAAGATCATTTTGACCCAGAACTCATTGTCCCTTTAATAATTGTGTCATGGTTACAAGAACAAGCTTAGCTATATTTTCTGTGATCTTAGGCCTGCTGTTTGCCATTAAAATTGAAACAGAGAATTCATCTTGAGTTCCCCAACTGTAGAGAAATTTCTAGGGAGATAACTTGGGGTTTTAGATCACTGTAAACATTATACTGTAGAACGGGGTAGCTAACACATGGCCCACAGGCTGCTTTTGATCCCCAAAAAGGTTTTTTGTAGCCCCCCCAAACACCCCTCAAATTTGTCATTTTTATATAAGGTTATTGTGGTTTCCCCAAAAAATACAGTTTTTTTTAAAATGGATTGCATCTAACTCAGAGTGGACCCACAGAAATTAATGGATCTAAGTTTGTCATGTCCATTATTTTCAATGGGTCTACTATGAGTAGGACTGTTACCAAATTCTTTGAAGCTACACAGGAAGTGGATAGGACTGTGAAAGGCCAACCCAAATTGTGTTTGCATTTTGACAAATTTGTAGGGCAGTCCAATATCTCAGAGAGGAGGTCAGGTCTCCTGCTCCCCTGGTGCATTCATTACAGATGCCCAGTTTCCCTGCTTTTAAAAGTTTGATAGAAATATTTGTGGGCTGTAGGCACATTCTTAAACTGCAAGGTTTTTTGCCTATTAGCCAATTTCACTGCTTTTTAATCTGGGAGATAAGAAATGGGATCCTGTGCAAGTTTGCTGAGAATGGATCGATCATTTGCATGCTTATTGAGTTTAATGGCATTTACTCCCATGCAATTATGGTTAGGATAGGTAAAACTGACCATGGGGGGGAGGAGGGAGGGGGAGGAGGAAGGAGGGAATTTGAAGGGGATTGGGAGGGAAGGGGCACGTGAGAGGGGATAGGAGGGAGGAGAAGGGAGGGTGGTTTGATCATTTGCATACTTTTTGGGTGCAATGGGATTTACTTCTGTGCAATCATGTTTAGGATAGGTGAAAATAACCCAGAGGTGGGGCAGGGAGGGGAGGAGGAGGGGAAGTGAAGGAGATTGGATGGTGGGCACTCGGCAGAGGAAAAGGCCCTTTCCTTTCTGAAAGGAAAACATTGTGAACAGTATCATTGCTTTTCAGCATTTCCCTCACCTTTTTATTCTACAGCAGGCACATGTAGCCTCCCTCCAAAATTTAAACCAAAGCTGTCCCTGGCCATATCCACATCAGACCTTTATTTCACTTTAGACAGTCATGGCTTCTCCTAAAGAATCCTGGGAAGTGTAGTTAGTGACAGGTGCTGAGAGTTGCTAGGAGACACCTGGTTCCCTCACAGAGCTTCAGTCAGAGCCACTGACTGTTAAACCACTCTGGCTACTGGAGCTCTGCCAGGGGAATAGGAGTCTCCTCTCAGCACACTTTACAAACTACACTTCCCAGGATTCTCTGGGGGAAGCCATGGCTGTCTCATGTGAAATCAAAGTCTGGTGTAAGTGTGGCCCCTGATTAGGCAAGCCCAGCAGCTGTGAGTCTGGCTTTTAGAACACTGGCAGTTGGTTCTTACTGAGCATGCCCAACATTATCATTCAGTTCAATGTAAAATTTCTTAAATTAATTAAAAATCAGCCAGGCATTTTTTAACTGCTAAACTGCAGAAGATAAAGGTCAGAGTATGGGGCACGGTCAGTAATAAGATTACAGGTACTCTGTGAACATGGCTGTTTTTTTTAATGAATTTGAACAGATTATGAGAACTCTGACAGAAAAGAAGTCCAAAAGGTGGCTGGGTTTTTCTCTCTTTTTACACTTTGAACTCTCGATTCTGACTGTTTTGTGTATCGCCATGAAAATTTAGAGGTTTGTTAAGCCTTTCTGAGTTCAGGACTAAAGGTTTTGTAAGGTTTTGTTTTGAAATGAGTTTATGGGAAGCATCAGAATGGTATGAGGGGTATTTTTAATTTAACATTGCAGAATGCAAAAAATCCATACTGGCTATAGTATACAGCCACTCTTGTGGCTGTATAATTTAATGTTGCTAAATACTTAATTGTTTATCATCATCCTTTTCACACACTGGGTTCTCCATCTCCCCAGCATCTTAAAAATCACTGTGTCAGTCTCACCAGCTGCAGTGAGTAAGGAACTAGGGAGCATGTTACATTAACATTTCCTTATGTTTGGGAGGAAAAAAATACATAGCCAACATCCGCCTGGAACCATTAGGGTGGTGGGAAAGGACCATAGCTCAGTGGTAGAGCATTTGCTTTACATGGAGAAGGTCCCAAGTTCAATCCCCAGCATCTCCAGGTAGGGCTGGGAGAGACTCTTTGTTTGAAATCCTGGAGAGCTGCTGCCAGTCAGTGAAGACAATACTGAGCTAGATGGACCAATGGTCTGATTCAGTATAAGGCAGCTTCCTACGTTCCTGTGTCCCTTCAACTCCCTTGGGATAGGCACGAGTATGACTGGATCATCTTACAATAACTGTACAAGATTCAACTACCACTGGGGGAATAAATATCCCTTGCATCTTGACATCCTCTGTCCCTCCACCCTTGTCTTACTTTCTCAGTTTTTGACTTGCTACCTTCTAAACCTTGCCACATGCAAGAGCTTCTATACCAGCCTTTCCCAACGAGTGGGCCACCAAATGTTGTTGGACCACAACTCCCATCAGCCTCAGCCAGCATTGCCAATGGTCAGGAAAGATGGGAAATTGTGGTCCAACAACATCTGGTGGCCCACTAGTTGGGAAACACTGTTCTATACCCTCCATTTCAATTGGCTTGCCTGATCAGAGGAACAAACATTGATTGTGATTTACTTTCAATTAACTGCTTTTACACAACACTTTTGGGCCTGGTGCTTCCCAAACAGTGATCAGGCATTCAGTCTCAAGGCCTCATTTTTGGATTCCAACTACAGCACTTGTAGTTTTGGTTCTCTCAGTTTCTCATTTTTCCAATCTTAAATTCAGTCTTGCAGCAATCTGCAATTTTTTAAATCCTCATGAACATTCTTCAGCATGTTATTTTTCCTTATAAATACATTTTTTCTGCATGCACTTTTAACTAGTGTACAAGTTTGTTCAAGAAATTTATCCTAATGTAATGCATTTTTGTGTTATTTTCACAAATATATTCATTTTAAGCCACATTTTACCTTTGGTTGGAGAACTGCAAATTTGATAAATTCAGCTTTAAATGTGAACTGAATAAAATTTCTCCTCATTCTGATCATTCTATTCATAGGTCAAACCAACCAAGATTGGGCTAATATCACTAGGATATAGTACTGTTACAGGACTGGGGTGTTGGGATGGACAATGTCTTTGGATCATCTCCATGCCAGTAATCCTGTATCTGAAAGCTGGGAACTACAGTGGAAGAAACCTGCTCTACTGGTCAGACTAGTTTACTTTGTTAAGCTAATCATACTGTCCAAGTTAGTTTGTTCGCTAATCAAGTGGCCCCATTAATATGTGCAATGAGATGGCTAAGAGAAGATCTGCTGCTGTAGTAATGAGGACATCCCTCCTCCCTCACATGGCTGGGGCCAGGAAGCGGTCTGTGTGTTTAGAGTTAATCTGATGAAAAAGCTGGAAGAAGAGAAACAGAAAGGCTTGCTGGCTCTCTGTGTCAGAATCCCAAGCCATAGCTTTGGGGTGCCTCCTTGGAAGCTTGATGGGAAAGCAAAATCTGTTGGACTGTTAGTGCTGTGAACCCCTCCATCTTACACTTTATTGAAGTGTAAATAAACCATTTCTCATCAATACACAACAGTCTTCGCTGACCTTCATTCCAAGGAAACCAAACCCTGGGTAAGTGCAGGAACCCCTGGAAGTTTCACACCCCTCAGAGATTGGGGTGTGTGCAACAGTACTTTATAGTAGCTCTGAAACCTGTCCTCTAATTTATTGAAAGTCTTCTTCCCCTGAAAACACGCTTCTATATTTCTGCCTCTCTCAGGGCACTTTACAATTTCAGTGGGAGAGGGGTTGAGCTTCCCTTGTCTCTATGCGATGACCATGAATGTGTGTGTGGTTGCTTTTCTTTCCAGTAAACATTTCTCCAGCACCCTGCAGCTTCCCCAGCTGCCTGTACTTCCTGATCTGAAAAAGGCACATGGAAGAAATTAGCTCATGACAGCTTCCCCTGAGTTTTAATCGAAGCATGGAAAGCCAAGGGGGCCATCAAGCACTTTAGATCGGCAAAGTCACTGCTGCTTCTTTTTTTTATTTAAGGAAAGTCCTTCCTTTTGCCAATTTAAAACCATTACATACTGTATATAAAAAACGGTATAAACAATTACATACATAATAACAATTTCAAATACAGTACAGATAGTGGCTAGGATAAAAATCTCCACTTGGAAGGGTTGTTGAAAGAGGAACATGTTTAGAAGCGGCGAGATATGCCGTGCAACAGTCACGTTGCTCGATCAAATAGGATCTCACGACAGGAGGTGCTCAGATCTTCTGAAAATCATTTGCCTTAATTAGTATGTGCAGTGCATGTTAGCATTAAGGCAGAGACAGTCTGAAAACATATTACAGCTTACACAGAGAATGGAACAAAACAAAAAGCTATGCTTCAGTGTGCTTTTTGGAACGTCAACAAAAAAGATCCAAATATGAGGAAAGCTACGATAGATTAATTTGCTTTCAAGGCAGGTCACAGAGCAGACATTTTATGTTGGAAGGGATGATATGCTGGTCGTTGTATAGAAATATCTGCATGTTGTCATATTATTTACCACTTTTTTGTTGGATCAGGAGACAGTCCTATAGACGAGTAAACTTCCTTGTGTAAAATTTAGAATTTTATTCATTTATTTTACTTGTTTAACAAGATTTATGTACTGCTTAATCAACAAAATCTCTACGAGGTTTACACAAAGCAATGTGAAATATTCATGACAAAATACTGATAAAATCAAACATGAAAAACAAGTTGATATAGAATCAGCAGTTCTAAATAAAAGCAGCAGTTTTAAAAACAAATATACATGTTAAGATTACATGCCTAGAGTAGGCAGAGCTTGGAAAAGTTACTTTTTTGAACTACAACTCCCATCAGCCCAATCCAGTGGCCATGCTGGCTGGGGCTGATGGGAGTTGTAGTTTAAAAAAGTAACTTTTCCAAGCTCTGGCTTACACTAAAAAGGGGTTAGGAGGCATTGATGACAGTACAATGAAGGCACCTGACTAATATCAATAGGCAGAGAGTTCCAGAGAATAAGTGCTGCCACAGTACAATATTTTTTTCCACAAGTGTGGAATGAGCATTATGTGGCACTCAGACCCATCTGCACCACACATTTAAAGCAATATCATACCACTTTAAACAGTAATGGCTTCTCCCCAAAGCATCCTGGGTGCCGTAGTTTGTTAAGAGTTCTGAGAGTTGTTCAGAGACCCCTCTTCTCCTCACAGAACTGTAATTCCCAGAGCTCCCTGTGAAGAGGGATCAATTGTTAAACCACTCTGAGAATTGTAGCAGGGAAGGCAAATAGGGATCTCCAAACAACTCTCAAAACCCTTCAAAAACTACAGTGCCCAGGATGCTTGGGGGGGGGAAGCCACAACCGTTTAAAGTGGTATATCATAGTGCTTTAAAAGTACAATGCAGATGGGAGACTTGCAAGAGTAGCAGTTCTGCACCCTGAAGTAGTCATGGGGTCATATAGTAATCACCACAACAACATTTCTATATGCATTATCCAGTTATAATCATGAGAGCTACCCTCTGCAGCAGAAGCAATGTGAAGACTTCCAGATGTTGTTGGACTACAAGTCTCATCAAACCCAGTCTGCTCGGTCTACAGTCAACGATGATGGGTGTTGTAGTCCAGCAACATCTAGAGGGCACCACATCGACCACCGCTGCTGTACAGCAAGTCAGTTTTGTGCTACAAGATAGTGCATGTGCAAGCTGGCACACTGAGCCTGAGCCTGGCTTGCCAAAAATCAGCTAGTGACTTCATGGCAGAGTCGAAATTTAAACTGGGACTCCCTGCTTCACAGCTCAACTTCTTGGTCATTATGCTGCATCAGTTCTTATTCTCAGGCAGCTAAGTTTTATTGAATCCAATGAAATTGGCACCACTTACGGGACAGGGTAGGAAAACAGAGCTTTAGGCCAGAGACATGAATTGGGTTGTAGCTGTGGCAATGAGACAATGGCCCCATCCACACTGTGCATTTAAAGCAATATCATACCACTTTAACAGTGGCTTCCCCCAAAGAATCCTGGGAACTGTCATTTGTTAAGGGTGCTGAGAGTTGTTAGGAGACCCCCTATTCTCCTCACAGAGCTACAATACTGGCCGATCTTATTCCTTCCGTCTTTATCACCACATATATCACCAGAATCCCAGTGTCCTGCAGTGGGACAAGGCTCAACCAGGGTGTAGGACAGTGAAGTTCAGTCTGGGCACCAGGCAAGGTGGGACAAAGTTCATACAGGCCACAAAGCGAGACAAGGTTCAGACTGGATACAAGGCAAAACTCTGGGAAGCACAGAGCTCTGAAGTTGCATCAGGAAGGAGCTAGTTGGAACCTTCTTGTTAGCACCACCAGTAGATGGTGTTCTACTTAAAGAGGCCCAGCCATAAAGTTCTAGAGAATTTATATTTATATCCCCCCCAACTCTGAAATGCAATTATTACTTTGCCTCCATTGAGATAAGTAGATGGTGTTCTACTTAAAGAGGCCCAGCCGTCTCTAATAACCTCCTGCTGCAACAGAGTGAGAGAGACTCAGGTCTTCCAGGGTCTTCTACAGTGGAGTCCTTGGGGTCAGGTGAAGGCAGTGCCACATCCTTGGGCCGGGAAGGCATCGGCCCCACAAGTTCATCTGATGGCAGAGCCTCTGAGCCTGGCCATGCATGACCTTCCTTTTCAGGTTCATAGTACTCACCTCCGCCTGCTGATGAGAGGAATCCAACTGCTGGTCCAGGGCACCCAGTTGTGTAAAAGAGGTGCTTTACTTTTTTGTTTGTCTCTTTGTTTTATTCTGTAAAGTGTATACATCAAACTCGTCAATAAAATAATTCCATACTATTGAAACCAAAGCATAAGCATTGTATCAATACCCATGATCACAGATGCAGCAGAGCCACATATAGATCATAAATACTTCATTTGTGTTTTATTCGGAACATAATCCATACATGCAGGACATATTTCACTATAATTTCCTATCTTATTTCTTCTCTCATTCATTTATTGCCAACTCAGCATCCTTGTGGAAACAAGCCAGCCATAAAGTTCTAGAGAATTTATATTTATATCCCCCCCAACTCTGAAATGCAATTATTACTTTGCCTCCATTGAGATAAGTCTGAATTTGCACATAGAGCTAGTTCAGACATTCCTGACCATCACTTCAAGGGTAAAATATCAATGGATAATGGACGTGTGTGAATGGACCATCTCAAATATATAGTATCATAGACAGAACTTTGACATTACCTCAAATCAGGGTTGACTCGGGAAATTTTGCAGCCTGAGGTGAAGAACAAGATGGCGCCCTCCCACAGTACAGTGGCCAACCAGACTAGCAAGCGAATATTATTTCAACAGTGACAATGAGACAATGGCCCCATCCACACTGTGCATTTAAAGCAATATCATACTACTTTAAACAGCCATGGCTTCCCCCAAAGAATACTGGGAACTGTAGTTTGTTAAGGGTGCTGAGAGGTTTTAGAATTCCTGTATTCCCCTCACAGAGCTACAGTTCTCAGAGTGGTTTAACAATCAATCCCTCTTCCCAGAGAATCCTGGGATTTGTAGATGTGTGAGGGGAATAGGGGGTCTCCTAACAACTCTCAGCACCCTTAACAGACCTACAGCTCTTGGGATCAGTTTCAGTTGATGTGGCTTGATGACATGGACAAGGTGCTTGTGTTGATGTGGCCAGCAATGTGTCCTCTCAACCCTTGCCCTTCTTGGCTTATTAAAGCTTGCCAAGGAGGTATGACTGAATGGATCCAGGGTGTGGTCAATGTGTCTTTGTGGGAAGGAGTGCTCCAAGCTGCCCTGAAAGACATGGTGATCCAACTGCTCCTGAAAAAGCCCACCCTGGACCCATTCGTTTGTGACAACTACCATCCTTCTTCTATCCTTATTAGGGAAGGTGATTGAGAGGGTTGAGGTGCAGCAACTACAAGTAGTCTTGGATGAAACAGATTATCTTGACCCATTCCAATCTGGGTTCAGGCCTGGTTATGGGACTGAATCAACCTTAGTCACCCTGATGGATGATCTTTATCGGGAGAAGGACAAGGGGAGTGCGACCCAGTGATTCTTACTTGATCTCTTGGTGGCTTTTGATACCATTGACCATGGTATCTTTCTAAGCTGACTTGGTGAGATGGGTATCTGAGGCACTGTTTACAATGATTCCAATCTTGTCTCCAGGGTTGTTTTCAGAGAACAGCACTGGGTGATTATCTTTCGGCCCCCTGGCAGTTGTGGTATAGGGTGCCACAGAGTTCCATCTTGTCCCCAATGCTGTTCATTGTCTACATGAAGCAGTTGAGCAGTCATTAGAAGATTTGGGGCGAGGTGTGAGCAGTACACTGATGATACCCAGCTCTATTTCTCTGTAACATCTGAATCGGGAGAGGCTGTGCAAGCCCTGGACCAGTTTCTGGACTCGGTGGTAGGCTGGAGAAAGGGTCAATAAACTAACTCTGAATCCTACCAAGATGGAGATGTTGTGGGTTGGTGGTTCCCGAGTTTGGATAATTGGTCAATTGCCTGCTTTGGATAGAGTTGTACTTGCTCTGAAAGAGCAGGTCCATAATCTGGGGGTGCTCCTGGATCCATTTTTGTCACTAGAGGCCCAGGTGATCTCAGTGGCTAGGAGTGCCTTTTACCAGTTTCAGCTGGTAACACAGACACTGTTGTCCATGCACTGGTAACCCCCAGGCTGGATTACTGTTTGTGAGGCTGCCCTTGAGGTTGGTTCAGAAGCTGCAGCTAGTGCAAAATGCACCAACAGGACTACTTACTGGGGCAGGATATCACCAACATGTTACCCCGCTGCTGAAAGAATTGAACTGGCTGCCCATAACCTACAAGACCAAGTTCAAGGTGCTGGTTTTGGTGTACAAAGCCCCATCCAGCTTGGGACCAGTATACCTGAAAGACTGTCATACCCCTTATCAGGGCTGGTTCCAAAGGGCGGCCAGGTTGGGCACTGGCCCGAGGCCCCGCAGCTACAGGAGCCCCTGGGGGCCCCCTGAGGGGCCCTCTGCTCCCCTTCCGTGATCCGTGGCATGAGCCATGCCGCGGATAGCAAGACAAGAGCTTCCAAGCCACCCACCGCCGTCGCCACCCGCCACCCACCACCATCTCAACCAAGATGGCAGCAGAGGCTTCAGTCCCTTATGGAAACCTCGGCCGCCATCTTGATTGATGGCAACCCTGTGTGCGCAGTGCATGCAGCAGCAAAGAACAGCAAAGAAAGGTAGGTGAAGCAGCGGGGATGGTGGCGGGGGGCGGCGGCGGCTGGCTCGGAAGCTCTTGTCTTGCAATCCATGGCACAGCTCGTGCCACAGATTGCAGAAGGGGAGCGGAGGGGCCTGGGGCAGGCTGATGCCCAAGGACCCCAGCATTCCTGGAGCTGGCCCTGCCCCTTATATACCCAGTCGATCACTGTGCTCTGCAGATGAGGGCCTCTTGTGGATACCATCTCATCAGGAGGTTTTTCCACACAACATAGGATACAGACCTTAAATGTTGTGGCACCGACACTTTGGGATTCTCTCCCCTTAAATATTAGACAGGCAACGTCTCTGTTGTCTTTTCGGCACCTATTGAAGACTTTCCTCCTTCAACAAGCCTTTTAAGTAGAGACCTTATCCCTGTCTGTGTCTGTGTAGGAATTGTTTTTAGATTTCTTTTTTCCAAAAGGTGTGTTAAATATTTGTTTTTAAAGGTGTTTTAAATATGTTTTGTTTTGAGGATGTTATTTACCACCTTCAGGGAGAAAACGTAGAGTGCAGATGGGGCCAATATCTTCCTTTCCACCTGGAATAAGCTGACTTAGGGGACAAACCTCAGGCACACAGCTCTGCCCTCCAATACTTTGTTGCTGTTTCTGCACTGTCCCATATGGCTGTCCCCCAAGTGCACTGTCTCCACTCCTAGCGATAGCCACCGAGGCACACTCTGCCTAATGGTAGAACCAGCTCTGCCTCAAATCATCTCAGACACAGGACTTTTCACTTTCTGCAGAGTCAGTTCACATTAAACTGCCACTTGGCCAACGTAAGAAAATGATGTGGGCTTGCACATATGTGTGAATCAACCCATCATCAACAAAAGTTTTGCTCACCCCCGAGATTTCACACCAGCTGAAAAAGCTTTGTCTCTACAGGACGTGAGCTGGTTGTCCCCTCTAGCCTCCGTTGCCTCAGTCAGTTGGCGATTACGCATGGACTACCCTTGCTGCTTTTTACTTAATTAGCTAATATTATTCCTCACTTTCACGTTTCTAAATCTGACTTTCTATTTGAGCAGACCTTGGCTGACCCAAGTCAAAAGAGAACAGTTGATCCTGATGGTTCAGGACATTAATTGCAAATGAAACACTGCCATCTGGTGGTCTGTTTCCAAATACTGTTTAAAAGAAAATCACCCTGATCTCCTCACTTTTGACACTCTCCCAATGACATTCCCTGCTGCTGACAGAAACATTAAGAATTTGTTTCACAGCTTAACACTAAGGGCTACTTAACCACCTTGTGCCTTTTCTTCAGGCAATTTCAGGTCTGCATTTACAGAGCTTCTCATGTCTTAATCCAGATGACTAACCTAACTCAGAGTAAGTGGCACCATTTCCCGTTGACTCAGTAGCTTTCAAACTGTGTTTTGGGGAACCCCTGCAGTTTCTCCAAAGGTTATCAGAGGTTCCCTTAATGAGAAAATCAGTAGCAGCTGCCAAGCTTCTCTGAAAGACTGCTGGCCCAATGCCACTCCTCCCCATCATTTGGTTGTTCACAGCTTTTGTGGAGAATTCTGGGGGGGGGGGGCGGGGAGCTCACAAGATTATATGAAGCTGTCTTATAGTGAGTCAGACCATTGGCCTATCTAGCTCAGCACTGGTTATGGCTCTCCTGGGTTTCTGACAAGGCCGCTCCCAGCCCTACCTGGAGACACCAGGGATTGAGCCTGGGACCTCTGCATGCAAGGCAGATGGTCTGCCACTGAGCTATGGCCCTTCCGCATTCTCAGTTCAGAGCTTCCCAGGTGTTTTTTTTCCAGGAAAGCTCAGGAGAAAACAGCCAAGCAGTGGAGAATTTATTTAGTTATTTAGTTATTTAGTTATTTATTTAATATCCCGCCCTTCCTCCCAGAAGGAGCCCAGGGCAGCAAACAAAAGCACTAAAAACACTCCAGAACATCTTAAAAACAAAAGACTTTAAAACATATTAAAGCAAAACATCTTTAAAAACATGCATAGGGCTTTGTACACCAAAACCTTGAACTGCTAATATTCCGAGGTCACTTTCCTATACCTGAAAGGTTTTCAAAGCAGCCTACACATTAACAAAACAAACAAAACCAAGCATTAAAATCACAACATTCAAACAAAGGAATAAGAACAGCAAACACAAGCTCCTGCAATACAACCGCCATAAAAGTCAAAAAAGGCAGGGTGCTCACCACAAAAACGTAGCAATGGAGACCAAAACCACGGCAAAATGTAGTCTGCACAGATCACTTCAAAGCCGTTTGTATGGGAACCATAACAGACTATAAGGGAAGGGAACTTGATGCTCTTCACCACTTTCACAACTTCATGCTGCCGCTAAAAGGGCCCCATCCTCTGTCACCATCCTATTGTACTTCTGATGTTGGAGACACACAAGGCAAGGCGTCTGTTGAAAATGTCAACAAGAATGCAGATTGTATGGATTAATAGTATAAGGCTTTACAGGTAATAAATAATACCTTGCATTGTGCTTGGAGAAAAATCAGATCAAATGATAAAGGAGTAGCAAGATCCCCGTTATATGGTGCAGAGGTGCTCAGTCCGCGGACACATCTTTGCACACCAGGAGGTCCAAGTTAGCCTGCAAAACCATTTCCCCCTGAACGACATCCACCTGTTCAGCTGATGTCATTGGGTTCAGTCCTGCCAGGTGCTACTTCACCAGCGTGCTCGCTGCAGCTGGCAGGATTAAACCCTCCACTCAACAGCTGGCAAACAGAGGGTTCAATCCTGCTGGGCACTGTCATCATGATGTCAGATAATTGACAGGTGGGGGGCCCAAAAGTCCTTATGGCTATATGCCACCTCCAGGATCAGGAGAAGCATGCCTCTGAATATCAGTTGCTGGGGAACAACAGCAGCTCTTGCTTGTGAGTTAAGTATCTTGTTGGCCACCCTGGGAAATAGGAGGCTGGACTAGATAGACCCTTGGCCTGATCCAGCAAGGTCCCTCTTATGTTCTTAAGTTAATTTTAATGGGTCTACTCTGAGTAGAAGTAGCATTGGATACAAACCACCGAGATGGAAGATGAAGCAGATAGCCAGGGCCACCCAAACGGACTGATTATAAGAAAGCAGTCAAGTGGGCTTGGGGGAATCAAGACTAAAGCTGATGGGGCAGCGCCCCATTTGCCCTTATGGACCAGCTTTCACTGGGCCATAGTAAAAGTAGCTGGGTTCATTTCGTTCCCACCAGTGAAAAAGCATTATAATGAGCAACATATGTGCATACTGCAATGCAAATAATATGCATTGAGATGGCTTTAGTTTAGGGGGATAACACCAGCAACTTCCAAACCTGCAGGAATACATGCATCAGATCATGCTTGTTGGCTGTCATACAGTTGAAAAGTACTTGCCTGAACTCATGGCCAAGGAGGACAGCCTGGACCCTTCCTCCACCCACGCCATGCAACTGCTGCAAGCGGCACTAAGATTTCAACAGCACTATCAGGAGACTCCCAGTAATTCATGCTGATTCCAACTAAATGTGCCAGCAACTCCTAACAACTTCAGTGACTCTGTCCTATCTATTTCTGATGTTATTCACGGCATAGGTGACTGTTCACTGTTTCTCAGGTTCCATTTGTGGGAACAGGTGACAATGCATACATCCAATCCAGCCCAGCAACATCTGCAGGGGTATAAGTTGTAATTGTTGCTTTTTAATAATGTTGCAATTGCTGTTTTTTTTAATAATGATATTTGTTATTTAATTTTTGTAAATTGTATTGCCTTCATTGATGTATTTTTAAGCTTGTTCCTAATTTTTTTTTTGTAAGCCGCCTTGAGGACCTTTGGCCAAAAGGCGGGGTAGAATTTTTAATAATAATAATAATAATAATAATAATAAGGCTTAAATGGAGGGACTGTGGCTCAGTGGCAGAGCACAAGCTTTTGGGTCAGTCTCTGGCATCTTCAGGTAAAGCTGGGGAAAAACTGCCTGACACCTTGGAGAACCACTGACAGCCACCATAGCCATTACTGAGCTAGTGATCTCTTTGAACAATCCATTTGCAGCCCAGTAGCCAAAGGAGTTTTCCTACCCACTCACCCCTGCGCACATAAGGAGGTGAAACTTAGAGAAGGGCTGTAGCTCAGTGGAACAGCACATGCTTTACATGCAGAAAATCCCAGCTGCAATCCCTGTTGTATCTCTAAGTAGGGCTTGGAAAGACTGGAGAGTTGCTGCCAGTCAGTGTTGACAATACTGAGCTAGAATGGACCAATCATCTGAATCGGCAGAAGGGAGCTTCTTATGACTTAACATCCCCACCTTTTCCTCTGCAGCATCAGCATCAGCTGTAATTGGGAACCAGTGGCTTGGGGGCAGGCTGTGCATCTGCTGCTGGCACATTATGGCAAGTACTGGAATCCTGTGAAGCATATATGATGAACGTACTCTTGCACAAGTGTCTGGCTGTGGTGGTCTGTGCGTTTTATGAGCTCAACTTATGAAATGAGGCTTAAAGGCAAGGCTGGCCCTACCATAGGGATGGGAGAGAAATCCGACTCTATTTGCATTTAAAAGCAAACCTATACCTAATTTGCACATTCCAAAATGATACATGAACTGAAACACAGTTATCCTTTGAAATCTGTCCTTCTCCGAATTATTCAATGCTGTTTTTTAGACTGGTAATGTGTACAAATGGTATGAGGCACCCTGAAGCGCTATGACACTCATGTGCGGGATATAAATATTTTAATAAATGATCAGGAGACTGGAAACAAAGCCCTGAGGAGAGACTAAAAGAACTGGGCATGTTTAGCCTGGAGAACAGAAGACTGAAGGGAGATATGATAGCACTCTTCAAGTACTTCAAATGTTTTCACCCAGAGGAGGGCCAGGATCTCTTCTCGATCATCCCAGAGTGCAGGACATGAGATGAATGGGCTCAAGTTATACAAAGCCAGATTTTGGCTGAACATCAGGAAATACTTCCTAATTGTTAGAGCAGTATGACAATCAAACCAATTACTGGGGGGGAGGGGGCTCCAATACTGGATTCCTTCAAGAGGCAGCTGGACAGCCATCTGTCAGGTATGCTTTAATTTGGATTCCTGCATTGGAGTACAATTCAGTGAAAAGCAAGCATCCAAATCAGCTCAGGATTTACAAGGCTCCTTCTGAGAGTTCAGAAACAGCCCATCCATTTGCAGAGAATTATCTCCCAGTGGTGCATGTGTGTTGATGGCACCATGCACACGCAGCTTCCTACATCGCCCCCTGGGAATTGTGGATCTGTGCTACATGCAATTCTAAATTTGTGGCAGATGCCACAATATTGG
Organism: Rhineura floridana; assembly: GCF_030035675.1. Taxonomy (NCBI): domain Eukaryota; kingdom Metazoa; phylum Chordata; class Lepidosauria; order Squamata; family Rhineuridae; genus Rhineura; species Rhineura floridana. The sequence continues at coordinate 12,904,913 of NC_084492.1, read as the reverse complement.
GGCTCAGTCATTTTCCCCAGTTTGCACAGCTCATAATTGTTTTGTAAATTAGACAAAGGGGATGTTGGGCATCCAAGGGCAGGAGGCCATTGAAAGGTTCAGCATCCATGACCCAGGTCTCTCTCTTGCAGTAGATGGGGGTAAATCACACATCCCCAAGACAGTTTGGCTCCTTATAATTTATTGGGAACGGGCAGTTACATCACTCCATACTTACCCAGTGAGGGCCCCTTCACCATCCCTGGGAGTTTAGGCTTAAGCCTCACCTCTCATCCTGTAGTGTTCTACCCCCTCAAGGTCTCTGGCAGCTCTTTCTCCCTCTCAGGCTGAAGACCCTCCTCAGCTTCAGTCAGGTCTTCTCATACATGAGTCTCTGAAGGTTCCCTATCAACAGCTGGGTCTCTCCCCAGCTGCTCCTCATTTGGCTTAGGCCTCATTTGGCTTAGAGATGTAATCCTCTCCTTTTTTGTTTCATTTTGAAGTGTGGTCATTAATGATCCAATTCCTCTGACATCTTTACATTTTTCCAATTTCCTCCCATTTTTTTTTGCTTTACAGAGAATTATCAATATTATAATCACTATTTATTCATGAGTCTTCACTGGTATTGATCTTTATTCTGAACTCTGTAATGATTGCCTGTTTACATTCCTTTTCAAATGCACTGCAGACTGATTAAGGCAGATAATCAAGTCAGTGTCTTCCCCCTGCTGCTCACAATCAACACCTCATTCCACCCCGCTGCTTTCTGTCTGTCAGTTACAATCAACACCTCACAGACATCAGTGAAAGGGAATACATATTTGAAGAACTCACATAGAAAGTAGATCGATAAAAATATCACTCATACTATGGATGATTTCAAAGTGAATTTTTTTAAAAGAAGAAGAAGAATGAATCAGAAACCAGGTGCAGAGAATTGCTGCTTCAACATTCTCTCCACAAAGATAGAGAATATCAAAAATAATAATTAATCCAATAGCAACTACAATTACTGCAGAAATGGACTCCATCACTAATTTGGTTTGTCTAGCTCTTCTCTCTCAGCCAGTTCAGTTGACCTGGTCCTGTATCCACACTGGACTGAAGCCAAAGGGGCAGTGGGGTGGCCCCTGGTGGCCCTTCACAGAGGTCAAGGGTTCTCCCCCTGCTGTGCTAGCTTTCTTTACAGGGACTTTTTATTTTGTACCTGAACAATACAAACTATGATTTACTCCCACCCACCCACAGCCTGAAGTGGTCCAGGGCATTCTTACCACCTCAGAACTCTACAAGATAGAAAATCAATGCAACTGTGAAAGAAAGCGAGTAGAAGAAAGCAAGCCCACAGACTTTTGAGACATGGGTTTTCCCAGCTTACAGAGAGCTAATATTTCAGTTCCTTGATTTAAAATTATAAGCTCCCACACACACACCTGCTCACAAAACCATGCTGATGGGCCTGGCTGGCAAAGGATCAGATGCCTAAAATAGTGAAGTGTTGCGAACAGATTTGGTTTACGGTGATTTGCAGTGACCGAAAAGCTATTAGCTAAGGATTCAAATTGCAACAGTTAAGAAACTGTAACGAGAGCCAAAGCATTCTGCTAAGCTAGGGAGCTGATCAGTCTTACCAGCACTCTACTTAAATTTAATAGCTACCCTTTTCGGGGCATATCACTGTTCAAATTAGGCCTGACAAGTCAGTATGCAGCATTCATTATTATTATTTTTGGTTTGTTTTTGAGTTAGTGATCCTCAGAGTAGAACCATTGAAATCAATGGGCTAGCAGTTTGGTAGAATATCTGCTTTGTATGCAGAAGGTTCCAGGTTCAAAACTTGGCATCTCCAAGTAGTGTGGGAGACATCCCTACCAGAAATCCTGGAGAGCCACTGCTAGTCAGTGTAGATAACACTGAGATGCGTTGACCAATGGTCTGACTCAGTATATGGCAGCTTCCTATCCTTTGGGGAAATGCCATAATTCATAGATCTCTCTTTTTTTAGAGTGCACAGCCGTTTTATTAAAACTTCCATTAGTATTATCATATCCTCCTTGTAATTCCAAAGTTCTCAGCATAGACAGGTATGCATTGTTCTCCAGATCTATCCAGGGAGAGGGCAGTGGCTCAGTGGCAGAGCATCTGCTTTGCATGCAGAAGGTCCCAGGTTCAGTCCCCAACATCTCCAGATAGGGCTAGGAGAGGACTTCTGTCTGAAACCCTGAAGAGCTGCTGCCAGTCAGTGTAGACAATACTGAGCTAGATGGACCAATGGTCTGACTCGGTGTAAGGCAACTTCTTATGTTCCTATCTCCATGGGATGTTTGGCCCAGCAACAACACTTTTTGCCTCTGGCTCCCACCCAGCTGATGGCTTGCTCCCTTTGGGGCTCTGATCCTGCTACAGCCACTTGAGGCACTGGTGCTCAGCAAACCCTGCGGCTGAAAATAACGGAATTGACAGTGGAAGTTGGGCAGACGTGCTTTTCTGCTGTAACAATCACTGGAGCACACACCCCTTGAAAACAACTTCCTTGCAACTTCTCTTTTGTCCACGTGATGTTCAAGAACATGGTGAAAGTGAGTAAGCAAACCTCACCTGGAAAGGTGGCATGTAAAGATTCCTTTGTTTTTATCCAAGCAGGCCATCCACAGCCCTCTCAGAAGAATCCTAACGGGGTGCAAAGAGCAGTTGAAAAAGGGACTCTCAAAGCCAAAACCGGTTATAAATATAAGTGTTGACAACATGGGCGACAAACTTAGAAGGAAACCATATCTAAAGAGGCATGACATTTAGATCTGTATCATAGGCTTCCAAATGCCCAGGCTGTGAACAGAACTGCCTGGGGAATCTTTAGATCTACTTTGCAACCTTAAAACGGGTCACGCGGCTCATGCTTGCAAAGTGTGAAATGATACAGACATTTGCTGTCAGAGGAGAGGCCTGTAGGACTGACAGGAGGGTGAACCTGTTCAACTAATCAACACCAAAAGACTCTCAAGCATCTCACTGCAAAAGTAAGTAATCTGTGTTTCATAGGAATAAGGAAGAAATTAGATTCAATTTACAGGTTTACTGCCTATAATTTGATTTTATTTGCACTTTAATGAGAAATTATTTTATTTGCACTTTAATGAGAAACTACCTAATTCACACTTCTCAAACCAATACGCGGACTGAAGCATAATGATCTTTTGCATTTTGCGATGGAGATCTCCAGCCAAACACTGTGCACAGAACTGCATATGTTAGGTAAGTGTGGGTAAAAATGCACATATTTGTGAAAATAACATACAAAAATGTGTACATTAGTTACAACTGCATACAAAAAAGTATGTTTATTAGCAGAGCTTGGAAACGTTACTTTTTTTGAACTACAACTCCCATCAGCCCAATCCAGGGGCCATACTGGCTGGGGCTGATGGGAGTTGTAGTTCAAAAAAGTAACTTTTCCAAGCTCTGTTTATTAGAATAAATTTGCACTTAAAAGCTGACAAGTTTTCACAAGCAATTTTTTTTAAAAAATGCAGATTGCTGCAGAAATGTGGAGAGCTGAATTTAACATTGGAAAAAATGAGAAATGGAATGAAGCCAACACTTCCTGGCAGATTTACCTATCCCTGGGCCGAGGTCTTGACACACTTCTCTTTCCATCATCCAGCCAGGCACGTGAGAGGGATTATCACCTTCAAGGGCAAATTCCAACCACTTGAGGAGAGCAAGGAACAGGGCCAGTGAGTCAAGCTGACCAGCTGAGGACTGACAAGGATCCCCACTTGCAAAGTTATGATCTGGAGCTCCCTTTAAGCTCCCAATGGTTCTTTTGTAACCATGTAAATACATGCCCCGATCTCTATGTATGGGTGTGAAAGTCGGACAGTGAAAAAAAGCGGATAAGAGAAAAATCAACTCATTTGAAATGTGGTGTTGGAGGAGAGCTGTGCTCATACCATGGACTGCAAAAAAGACAAATAGTTGGGTGTTAGAACAAATTAAACCAGAACTGTCACTAGAAGCCAAAATGATGTAATTGAGGTTATCATACTTTGGACACATCATGAGAAGACATGATTCACTAGAAAAGACAATAATGCCGGGAAAAACAGAAGGGAGTAGAAAAAGAGGAAGGCCAAACAAGAGATGGATTGATTCCATGAAGGAAGCCACAGACCTGAACTTACAAGATCTGAACAGGGTGGTTCACAGCAGATGCTCTTCGAGGTCGCTGATTCATAGGGTCACCATAAATCGTAATCGACTTGAAGGCACGTAACAACAACAAATACATGTCCCACACTTGAAGTCACATATGATATCTGGTGTGGGAACAGGTGGGCTTGGTTTGTGAGAAATGACTGTGCAGGCCAAAGTGGGACCCATGCTGGGCCTAACTGGAGTTTTCCCACTCCTTATGTACTGGGATTTTGAGGAAGCACTGGCATCCAGGAAGGCTGCAGTTTGCAGACGATTTGTAGACCTGGCTCTTCAGGCAGGCTTTTGGGGTGGGTTAGGTTTTATTATTATTGCTGAGATTTTTAATGTTTTAATGTATTTTTATGTTTTTATTTTGTACGTCGCCCAGAGTGGCTGGACAGCCAGCCAGATGGGCAACTAATAAATTTAATAAATAAATAAATAAAATAAATAGAATAACGGACACTCCAAAGTACTCCGTGGCCTCCTTGAAAGTAAGTTAAGCACAACAGCAAAACCCAAACCCTCCATCCCCCCCCCCCGAATTTCTCTGTGTTTTTATCTCTTTGATACTGAGGACAGAAGGAAGCTCCGTCCTTCGCTAGGTAGCAAACCATGTGGGCACACAGTCTCCTCGTGCAGTTTGGCTCTGAAAGTTTGAAAGCTCTCTTCCAGTATATTAATGGTCCAACAGACAAGCATATCTTCTCACTTCAATAAAAATAACTTGATAAAATAAATAGGAGCTATCATTATGCAGAGGTGCGCATCACGCCTTTCTTCCAAATGTCTCAGAATGCCTGTCAGTTTCTGTCGCTTTCTTGTTCATCCAACCTTAAATTCAGTTATTCAGGTTTCTGCAGCAGTTTGCTATTTTTTTTTAATTAAAAATTTAAATTTGTTTTTTTAAAACATCATCATGAAAATTCTTCAGCATTTTAGTGTGAATTTCTCCTCATAAACTCGTTTTTGTAGGCAGCTTCGACACATGTACGCATTTGTGTAAGCAATTTCTCCTAATATAATTTTTTTCACTTTTTTTAAAAAAAAATCAGTACGTATTGTAAGATTCTTACATAAATCGCTTTGTGAGGTCTGCCTGAAAAAGAGTATATAAATGCCTTAAATAAATACATAATAAATAATGTATTCATTTTATACATACCTTCTGCTAATATATGCATTTCTGTAAACATTGTTTGGAGAACTACATTGCAAAATTCAAATAAGTGTGAATTTTGAAGGACTGCGTTTCAGTTTTCATATTATTTTGAAAAGTGGGAATTTGATGCATCTGGATTTAAATGCAAACTGAATCAAATTTCTCCCCCACCTCTACTGAGAGTGGTGTAGATGGCTCATCGTGTTTTATCTTTCTACCACCCCAAGAGGCGGGTCCATCCCCAGATTGCCCTGGGCCCATGTCGCCATGCTTCCGAAACCTCCTCCCCATGCAGGCAGTGCAGGCTTAAATAGGCCCATCTACCCCACCTACCTACTGCATTGCTGTGTCTACATGCTAGCATGCTGCAGACACATGCCTACCATCAGCCAAGATGGCAGCAGGGACATAAACCCCTTAGGGACGCAGTAGGTAGGTGGGGCAGATGGGCCTATTTAAGCCCACACCACTTGCATGGGGGGTGTTTCCTGCAAGGATGGAGCTCACACCCCATGATCCACAGCAGTGTCAGGTTGCTGGGCCCCGTGACCCTGTGCTGCCATGGATCACAAAGTGGGAGCTTCACCCTCCCAGCCTAAGGAGGGACACCCCCCCCAAGAGCCCTTCTGAGCTGCAGGGGCCCTCAGCCAGTGCCCAACCTGGCTGGCCACTGGTGCCGGGCCTGCCGAGAAGTGCCTGAGGCTGCTATATGTTTGCTTGCTAACAGCTACCTTGAAAGAGCCATGGTTGAGGCCAGATTTAAATCCTAGTCTTCCTGAGCCAACTGCAACATTCTGCCTACACTAACCAGCTCTTATGTGGCATTTTGTACAAAAAATGTGTTGATTGTATGGTGAAATATTTTAAAGTCTGATAGAAGAAAAGCATTCATGCTTACTCTTCACTTAAAAGGCAAATATTTAGTGAGTTTCCTTTATAGAATACATAATCTTTTCAACTAGCTTGTACTTTAGAGAAGGGAATCTTTAAACCAAATTGAACTGAGCTACAGTGTTACTATAGCGGTGTCCCCTCATCCTGAATCCCTTTGAACATCCATCGATCCTTGCCAGACTCTCATTGGTGGGATTAATTAATTTATGAACTTGTCATTACAAGCCATTGATTAAGATGTCTTCCCTTAAAGATTTAATTATGCTCAAAGATAAAAGATTTGCTAATTATTGTCTTTTATCTAATTGAAGCTTTGTATTACAAATAAAGTTCAAAGGTTTAAGACAGTTGCCCTTTCAACCACTTGGGCAAAAAATGAGAATTTAATTAGAGAAGAAGCCATGTTCACTCTGGTCCCTTCAAATAGAAACCAGGAGCCATTCTTGTAATAGAATTGATGACAACTCAATATGAGAAGACCCTGAAAAATCTTTTAACCTTTGTTGTCTTTCAGATGTTTTACAGCACCTAGTTGACTCCAGATCTATCAAAGAACAGAATAGCAAGGATCAAATAAAGCAAGCTGCTCATTGTAGCAAAAGGCTAGTCATACTTCCAGCAGGGTCTCTCCAATTTACTGCTTTCTATTTATTTTTACTTTCATTTTTTTCTTTCTTTATGGCTTTCAAATGTACATTCATAACTACTTTTAATTGTATTTTTCATACTGTTGTCAAATATGTATTATGTTGTAGAGTTTACCTGAGCTAAGTAGATAACCACTTGAATCATTACGTTCTTGTATTTCCCCATTTGTGGAATGCCCTCCCTGGTGAGGTGTGCCTGTCTCCTTCATTGTTCACTTTTAGAAGGAATTTGAAAACATTTCTATTTACCCAAGCGTTTGACCGCTGATAGATACTGTACCTGGTAACCTTGAAATTATCAGCTGTGAGAGAATGGGTTGCATTCAACTAAATTCTTTTCACTCACTGAAATTAATGAACCTAAGTTAGTCATGTTGATTAACTTTAATGGTTCTACTCTGAGTAGGACTAGCACTGAATAACTACCCTATGTTGTGGTTTTTTAGATGTTAATTGTTTTAGGTTTTTAACTCTTGTAAATATGTATTTTTAAAAAATAAATGTATTTTTTTATAACTGATATGTTTGCCACCCTGGGCTCTTTGGGGAGGAACAGCAGGATATAAATTTAATAATTAAAAAATAATATTTCATAGGGTCAAGGAATTTGTTGCTGGGTTAACATTGTGACTAATTGCACACTGCTGCTTATTATTTAGTGTTTATTATGTATTGCTTATTATTATGAATTGTATTTATTTATCACTTATTTTTTCATATTTTATGGATATTACATCATGTACAGTATGTACAAAAATGTGTGCATTAGTCAAGACTCTTCAAAAATGTGTTTATTAGGAGAAATTCACACTAAAATGCTGGAGAATTTTCATGAGGATCTTTTTTTAAAATAATCTCAAAATTGCAGAAATGTGGAGAACTGAATTTAAGTTTGGAAAAATGAGGAAGTGAGAGAACCGAAATGGACACATTTTTCCATCCCCACCTGGTGCAGCAAACAAACACACTGAAACACTCTAAAACATCTTTAAAACATATTAAAACAAAGCCTCTAGTCCATCTTGTTCAGTACTGTCAACAGTGACCGGCAGCAGCTCTCCTGGGTTTCAGGCAGGGGCCTCTCCCAACCCTACCTTGAGAGATGCCAGAGATGGAACCTGAGGTTTCCTTAAGAATTAACTTTTTATTACATTTTCTCCACAAATAATATTACTTCTTAAATATTCAAAACGCCCCCCCGCCACTGATGAACTTACATTTTTCATCAAGTACAGCCGTCACAATTCAGATGCAGAGCCAAGACTACAAAAATGAACATCCAATCTCTAAAACCCTGAAATAATAGTTTAAGTTTTGAGTAAAGTTCTTATATACTATATACAACCATGGATAAGAAAGAAAGAAAGAAAGAAAGAAAGAAAGAAAGAAAGAAAGAAAGAAAGAAAGAAAGAAAGAAAGAAAGAAAGAAAGAAAGAAAGAAAGAAAGAAAATCGTTCAGAGATGGGCTAGAGCTGTTGGTGGAGTTTGACCACTATCCATTATATTAACATATTCTATCAATCTTCACCACACAGAAATCATTTTGAGTTAATTTTTCCAAAAAGGCTAACTGCCATACTCTTCAATACCATTCCTCTATATTAGCCCCTTGAATTTTTTCCAGTATGGTACAACTACTGATCTTACTGCCAACAATTTGTTGTTGTTGTTATATGCTTTCAAGTCAATTCCAACTTATGGCGACCCTATGAATCTTTTTTTGGATATATTCATTGGGTTTTCCTGGTAAGAGGTATTCAGAGGGGGTTTACCATTGCCTTCCTCTAAGCCTACGGCAGCTGGTATTGCCAGGCGGTCTCCCATCCAAGTACTAACCAGACCTGACCCTGCTTAGCTTCTGAGTTCAGTTGAGATCGGGATTGTTTGGGATAGTACGGCCGTAGGCACTGCCAACAATAGGCAAATTAATTCCTTTTGATCCAGATCTGCGTCCAAACCTTTGACTTCCTGCATGCCGAGTAGATGCTCTACCACTCAGCTGCAGCCATGAGTTCATAGCAATTGAGGATCCTTTTCTCAATTGGAACCTAGGAAGCTGCCTCGTGCTGAGTCGGACCATTAGTCCATCTAGCTCAGTATTGTCTACTGTGGCAGCAGTTCTCCAGGCAGGAGTCTAGCCCAGCCCTATCTAGAGATGCTGGATACTGAACTTTGGACCTTCAGCATGCCAAGCAGACTACCACAGAGCTACAGCCCTTCCTCAAGCTAAGTAAGCCGCAGTAACAGGGTATGCATCAGCAATGCGGAACCTGTGGCTGTCCAGATTTTGTTGGAGCTCCTCCCATCATCACTGACCATAGGCTGGGGCTGATGAGAGCTGGAATCCAGCAGCCTCAGGAGGGTCACAGGTTTCCCATCCCTGCTAAAAATAGCCTCATTCACCAAAAAAAAAAAAGCATTGTAAGGAAGATACAATCTACTTACATACAAGCTCTTTGTCGTTCAGTACATTATGCACTGCCCCTGGGTTCCTAGCGGTGGTGGCTGGTGGCTCCATATCAGTGGTGTTGTGGAATCCCTCTGGGTTTAGTCCAACCTTTCAAGGAACTGCCCAAGGTGCTGAACCAGCCGCCATCGGTTCCTAGATATGAGGCCACGTCCCATGTTCCTAGTCCTTCAGCTTCAGTTCAGTCTGCAGCTCTCCGTCACTGTGTTCTACAAGGTTTCAGACAGGAGGCTTTCCCAGTCCAGAAATAAGAGGGGACTAGAGCTGGGACCTTTTGTGTCCAAATCATGTGCTCTAACACTAATCAGTTTTAAGGGAATTTAAACTGATATGCTAAGACCCAGGCGCTGCAGTTGAACCTTGTGGCTGGCAAGGGTTGGAACCAAACAGCAGGAACCAAAGGGCAGGAACAAAAGGGCTTTCATCCTGTGGCTCCTATGAGATGCATGAGATGGTGGCCAACAGGATACCAATGCAGCAGGGGAGCTCACTGGCGAAGAAGGAGAGTGTAGCCGCTGCTGCTTGCAACACAAATGGAACACAGCAGATTTTTAAAATTTTAGTGGACCTTCCCCAAGTGGTTTATAGTTACACACATTCCAACCTGAGCTTAAGATGGAGAGGTTCAAAGCCATAGCAGTCCAATAAATCTTGTTTCTCCAGGAGGCATCCTAAAGCCATGGTGCAGGGAGCCGGCCTATCCGCCTGTCTCCAGACCCCAGCCTTTCTTCTCACTAAACTAAAAACATAAGCCTTTCTTTTGGCCCCCAGGGGGGCTCTCCTGAAGAATGTCAATAACAATAGGATCTCCCTGACCCATTCGCCAGTTAATGGGCACTTGACAGACTCATTAGCCCACCTGGCTGCAGAGCCCACTTCCAGGTACAGGATTCCAAATCAGAGGCCGGAAAGGGAACTCATAGAAATCATCTATCTCAACCCCAAACCCATAACACTACCCCCTTCTCTGACAAAGGTCTGTCCCACACCTGCAAACATCATCAAAAGCATAGTCATAGTACAGTCACATTTCCACACAACACAAGTACAAAAACAACCCATTCCTTTACAGCAAGTTTTCAATCAATTCCTCTCTCTCTAGGCTTCCTCTTCTTCCTTGGAGCTCCCAGTCACAGTTCTGCATCCAAACCGCTTACCCAGTCCTCATACTTGGCAGTGCCCAAGACAGTGAGTTCCTGAAATGTTTAAGCCAGGTTACACTCTCAGTATTGGAGCTCCTTTGTCATGTCTTGTGCCACTGTAGCACAGCAGCCCTCAAACACATTTCCCCCTTGCTCCCCCAAACCAGCTGCACACACACAAACTCTAACAGACATAGTATAGTAAATCTTAAACATTAAAACCTTACTGCAAAAACCTATTCCTAAAAATTCATTAAACAGCTCACATCCTCACAAGTATGCAGAAAGCACAACTCAAAAGCATTTCAAAAGGCAATACTAAAACCATCAGGAAGAATTCCTACAGCAAACCAGTACACAGTCCCATAAGAACAATCCCCACCCCCAAACCATGCAGTTGCCCACATGGCTCTTTGTCTTGGGGCTTCATGGAGTTCCCAGTCCAAGGTGATCCCTGCTGCTGCATGCAGGGTCTTGGGACACATGCATCTCCAGGAACACATTTGTTTTCTCATTGGCACATGGCAGATTGTATCCATCTTTCTTCCACTCGCTGCCCTGGGAAAGGTCTTTATGCCAGTCCACCTCATCGCCTGCCTAAACTCCAAATCAAAGTCCAGCCACAAGTCTTTATCTGGGGGCATCTTCTTCAGGACTAGCTGGCCTAGCCCACTCAGGTTGGCAGAAAGAAATCTTCCTCTTTGCTCTCCCTCATCATCTCCGGTGTAAATCATGGGCCCAAAACACAGGCAGGTAAGCCTCCCAGTGTCTCTTGCTCTCCAAACTCATAGGACCCTGAATGCTTCTCACTGCTGGAGCGTACTCAGGGGCTGCACCCATCATTGGAGATGGATCCCACCCTATAAGACCATTGTGGGGCACCCAAGGGGCAAACTTACTTGGTGATTTTATCTCACCCATATCTCTGGGCCCTGGGAGCTTCTCTTGGACTTGCACTCCCACCTCAGGCTTCTCCTCCTGCACTTTTTCTTGCACAGCCATTTCTCCAGGTGTGGGCAGCTCCTCCCACACACACGCCTTCAACTTTTCCTCCTGCACTTTCTCCTGCACAGCTGGCAAACATGGGGTGAATAAACCCATCAACAGCTGCTCTCCTCCAGCCTGTAGTTCACCCTTCTCCAAGGCCCTTTCTCCCTCCTGCATTACTTCTTCAACAGCAGGCACACATGGAGCGGAGAAATCTATGAGCAGCATCTCTTCTCCAGACTGTATTCCACTTTCCTCCAAGGCACCTTCTTCACTTTCCAGCCTGTCCTCCTTCAATTCTTGGAGCTTTACTTGCAGCTTTCTGGTGTCTCCCCCACTGGCAGGCTGCTGGACAATCAAGGCCTCTTCTTCATCCACCACTGACTGCAACTCCTCACAGTCCAAGCCCTTCAGCTGCCCATCCATTTCCTGGAACTCTTTAGCCACTTCTGTCTGGGTGCTGGGCTTCTGGGTCATTCTCAACCCCTTGCAGTGGCTGATCAGGCATGGCACTCACTTCCTCACATGGGGCCTCCCTTTTCTCTCCAAAGAGGCTTTCCATTCTCTCTTCAAATTGTTGCTGGTCGTCCTGGTGCTCTTGTTGCCTTTGCTGTTGGTCCTCCTGGTGCCACAATTTCATCTGCTCTAGGAGTGCTTCTAGTTCTCCCTCCATTTTGACTCAGGGACTCCTTGCTCCCAATTCTTCTTCTAGGAAACTCAATCCACCAGTGTTGCATGCCACCCCAATCTCCAAGTGGTGAAAGACCTCCAGGATTCCCTGTGCTTGCTCAGGGTTTGGTTTCCTTGGAAAGAAGGTCAGCAGAGACTGTAGTGTCTTTTAGGAAATATGGTTTTTATTTGCACACGTCCCAACCTGAGCTTAAGATGCGGGAAGGGGGGTTCAAAGCTTTAGCAGTCCAAGAGAACTTGCTTTTCCATCAGGCTTACAGGAGGCATCCTAAAGCCATCATCATTCAGGGAGCCAGCCTCTCTGCGTATCTCCAGTTCCCAGCCTTTGAGAATCTGAGATTCTGAGTCTGAGAATCCACTAAAAATACAAGTCTCTCTTTTGGTCCCTGGAGGAGAGGGGCTCTCCTGAAGGGTTTCAATAACAAAAGGATCTCCCTGTCCCATTCACCAGTTAATGGGCACTTGATAGACCTATTCACCCACCTAGCCACTCTATTAGACTAACAGAGGAGACTCATCTGACCAGCGGAGCAGGTTTCTCAGCTGCAGAGCCCACCTCCAGGTGCAGAGTTCCAAATCAGAGGCTGGAAAGGGAAATCATCTATCTCAACTCCAAACCCATAACAATACAATGCAAGACAACCAACAGTGTTTCTTGAATTCCTGATTTGCATTATTAGATGTGAGAAAGCTCTTTTTGTAATATTCATGTGTCTTTTTAGAGATATAGTGTCAATATGTTATATTTTATTTCTGGATTTTGCTAGAATTTTGTTTTGTATGTGATTTGCTTTTGCTTTAACTTTACTTACCTTCATTGTTTAGAGATTTATTGCTCAATTATGCTACTTAAAACGTGGATTCTTGTTCTTATTGTTAGCAGCTGCATGGAATGTGGGATTGATATTGATTTTTGTTGAAATGTAAACCACTTTGAGATTTCTCGAAACATAAAGCAATATACAAGTTAAATAAATGAATAAATAATACTGCCACTGTAATCTGTGATATGCACACACTCATGTTTGGTTCCACAGCCTTCTCCAAAGAGGTTTGCAAGTTTTTGAGGCACCACAAAAAGAAAAGAAAAGAAAAACTCTGCTAACCTGTTTGACCATGTCAACTTTGATAAAGGCTCTACCACACCATCTCCAACTCTCTTAGACCCACTGCTTGCCTTCAGACTCCTGTGGCTCACCTAGAACATGGAGAGCTGCACTTCAACACAACTGAGGAAAGGAGGCAGTATTTGCTAGATAAATATGTTTGAGACAGTGTATGAAGATGTTCAGGCACTGGAGTAGCACGACCTCCAGCATTTGACAGATGAAACAGGGCATAGTTCTGTCTCACCAAGTGAGCAAACAGCTCACAGCAGTGCAGCAACTGACTGGAGTGAACCAATTTTAAAGGAGTGGGTGGTGTTCCCACCCCAGAGAATTCCTTCAAAAGTTCATTTCAAAAGATGACTTCTGGCAAACTCACAAAAAGCTAATTTTAAGTAGCAAAAAATAATCTGCATCTCTCCCCCTCCCATCACACAAGACGCTGGTTTGGTTCCCAGTAGCAATATTTTGGTACAGTTCCCTTTCGTTTCAATGGGCTTCTGCGAAAGAATCTCCTGGGCAATTGTTTCCATGGACCATTTAGCACTTTAGTGTTCCCAGTGCTGCACGTGCATTCCCTCAGTAGCCTTTACAACAGCTCTGTGAGGCTCAACGGTATTATTGCCTCCACATTGCAGATGTGGGCCTAAGGCAGAGAAAAATGGTGGCTGTTTATGGCGAAAGGTGAGTTTATGGAGGCCAATATTAAGCTAGATCGTTCTGGTGCACAGCTAGGGATGGGGGAGAAATTCAATTAAATTCACATTTAAAGGGGAACCTACCAATGAGCACTTTCCAAAACAATACGCAAAATGGAACACAACCACCCTTCACAATTTACACTTCTTCAGACTTCGCAATGCAATGCAATTCAATTCTCCAGCCAAGTAATGTGACCTGATCTGTTTAATCAGGACAGGAGGTCAGCATCCCAGAGTGGGACTGATTCCCTCGTCCCTTTCCAGCCCAGCTGTTTTCCAGTGGTCCCTTCTGAGTGGCCTGACTCCCACGTAAATCCATGGGTCCTACAGCCTCAACTAGTGATGGTGATAAATCTGGAACTTGAGTACAAAAATGCATATGCATGAGTTGTGTGCATACAAAGGTACACATTAGTGAAAAAAAGCACACAAACATGCATTATTTTCACTAGTAGACAAAAACCCCTTGTGGTTTAAGAACGTACCTATCGCCAACAGATATTTCTGTCAAGCTTTAAAAAGCAGGGCAGCTATAGTGAGTGCACTCGGGGAGCAGGAGACCTGACCTCCTCTCTGAGATATTGTACTGCCCTACAAATTTTTCAAAATGCAAATACAATTTGGGTTGGTCTTTCACAGTCCAATTCACTTCCTGGGTCGCTTGGAAGGATTTGGTAACATGTGCCATGGCAATATCATGACTTTGGGGGCCATTTCATGAACAGACAAATCAAACAGAAGCAACAGAAGTAGACCAGGTTATTTGCACTGCACACATTCAATAAATTCCTGGGATGGATTGTTGAGGACACTACTACATCTCAATTTTACTGACTGGGCAGATGCTGACTCCCCCCAAAAATAGATGTTCCATTTTCTTTTGGGTAAAGGCTGTAGCCCAGTGGTAGACCATCTACCTTGCATACAGAAGGTCCCAGGCTCAATGCTCTGCACCTCCGGGCAGGGCTGGGAGTGACTTCCTGTCTGAAACCCTGGAGAGCCGCTGCCAGTCCCTGTAAACAAAACTGATCTAGATGGACCAGTGAGTCTGACTCAGTATAAGGCAGCTTCCTATGTTCCTGTGTTGTTCTGAAGCAGCCCATATGAAAGCAATGAGATTCCTCTGCACGGAAGTTATTCGAGTCCATACACTTCTTATGGAACTGTATAACATGCATGTTTTGAAACCTGTTTCACCAGGGAATATGCCTATTTCCAAATGATATATATTTACTGTCATTCTAGACTAGCTCCCATTTTTCTTTGAGACCCATGTGTCTATGTGCAAGGCCTAACCATGTCCATTAAATATAAAATGCTTGTTCTGAAATTATAAAACATTCAGAGTAGGTTTTTGGTCATAATAAATGCTCACTCTACTACTTAATGAAATTGCTTGACATTTATGGGTATAATTAAAATAAGTATAATCAATCAATCAATTCCTATACAATCCGTTCAAACTGTACTCTTGAAAATCCCTTCTGATTTATGCCAGAGGTTATGAAACTGGAATGGTTAACCCTTTCGGTGCTCTAGGGTTCATTATTTCTCAGGGCTTTCTCAGAGAATATTTGCTAGCCAAAAGGATGCAACAAGTGGTCCTTTTGCAGAGCCTTCGCACAAGCTCCCTCGACTGCAGGTGGAACTTAATGGCAACACCAAACATGTGACTATGTGCAAGCACATATTCACTTCCACAAGAAGCAATGATGGCCACCAACTTGGATGACTTTAAAAGAGGATGAGACAACTTCATGGGGGATAAGGCTATCAGTGGCTACTGTCCATGAGGACTATGTTCTGCCTCTACTGTCAGAGGCAGTATGCTTCAGGATACCAGATGCTGAAAACCACAGGAGGGGAGAATTCTGTTGCACACAAATCCTGCTTGAAGATTTCCCATAGGCATCTGGTAGGCCACTGTGTGGATGCTGGACTAGATGGGCCACTGGCCTGGTCCAGCAGGTTCTTCTTATTCTTATCTAAGCTCTAATTTGTGCTATTGCTTTATTTTGATTTACTACATTCATATCCCATTTTTCCTCCAAGGAGGCTTAAGTAGGCATACACTGCCCTTCCCCATTTTATCTTCGCAATGACCCTGTGAGGTAGGTTAGGCTGAGAGATAATGACTGGCCCAAAGGTCACCCACTGAGCATCATGGCTAGCAACACAATCCAAACCCAAGATTCACCGGGATGAGAGTTTGGATTTGGTGGATCTTGGGCTTTTCCAGTGTAAGACCCTCATCTGGCTGAGCCAGAGATATGCAGGCATAAGTTCCTCAGCCTGGCTCAGCCAGGGGAATTTAAGTTGGTGTAACTTACGGCAAGGTAAGTCCTAAAAAGGGGGGCATTCGAGGGTCGTGGCCGGATAGGGCAAGGAGAGACTTAAGAACTATTCCAGACTTGGCCATCTGACCTAGCAACCCAGCAGATCTTACACCAGCAAAATGGGTAGTGTAAATCAAGTTCCTCCTGAACAGAGTTTGGAACAGGGATAACTTATGCTGGGTAAATTACACCGGCTTTCTATAGTTAGGATTTCTCTGTAAATGGGGATGTGAATCCTGGTCTCTCAGGTCCTAGTCCACCAGTCTAAACACTGCACCACAATGACTCTCCCTGTGGCCACTGAAAGCCAATATGGTGTGGTGGTTAGACTGGGACCTGGGAGTCCAGGGTTCAAATCTCCACTAGGCCACGAAGCTCACTGGGTGATTTTGAGCCAGTCACCGCCTTTCAGCCCAACCTACCTCACAGGGATGTTGTTAGCATAAAATTGGGGCTCCTGCTGGGAGGAAGGGCAATAAATAAATAAATAATGTTTGCAAGCCATCTTGAGCTCCTTGGAGAAAAGGAGGGTTTTATTTAGGAAATATAAATCTGGAAATACAAGCCACAAGCAGGTGTGTGAGACAAGTGAGCTATCTCCACTTCCCATTCCCATCACCCTCTGGGAGCTGAAGAGCATTGTCTAAGGTGGACAGTTTGCTCCTCCTTACGTACATTCCCTATGCAATGTAAACAAGCCTTTTAAGTAGAGACCTTATCCCAGTCTACGTCTGTGTTGGAATTGCTTCTTAATGTTTTTTAATGTTTTTTTTTAAAAGATGTTTTTAAAGTGTTTTGTTTTAATATGTTTAAAAAAATTTTTTAAGATGTTTTAAATGTTTTTATTGTTTTTCTTTGCCGCCCTGGGCTTCTCCTGGGAGGAATGGTGGGATATATATTTTAATTTTGTTGTTGTTGTTGTTATGTGCCTCCAAGTCGACTACAACTTATGGCGACCCTATGAATCAGTGACCTCCAAGAGCATCTGTCATGAACCACCCTGTTCAGATCTTGTAAGTTCAGGTCTGTGACTTCCTTTATGGAATCAATCCATCTCTTGTTTGGCCTTCCTCTTTTTCTACTTCCTTCTGTTTTTCCAAGCATTATTATCTTTTCTAATGAATCATGTCTTCTCATTATGTGTTCAAAGTATGATAACCTCAGTTTCATCATTTTAGCTTCTAGTGATAGTTCTGGTTTAATTTGTTCTAACACCCAATTATTGGCCTTTTTCGCAGTCCATGGTATCTGCAAAACTCTTCTCCAACACCACATTTCAAATGCGTTGATCTTTCTCTTATCAGCTTTTTCACTGTCCAACTTTCACATCCATACATAGAGATTGGAAATACCATGGTCTGAATGATCCTGACTTTAGTGTTCAGTGATACATCTTTACATTTGAGGACCTTTTCTAGTTCTCTCACAGCTGCCCTACCCAGTCCTAGCCTTCTTCTGATTTCTTGACTATTGTCTCCATTTTGGTTAATGATTGTGCCAAGATATTGATAATCCTTGACAAGTTCAATGTCCTCATTGTCAACTGTAAAGTTGCATAAATCTTCTGTTGTCATTACTTTAGTCTTTTTGACGTTCAGCTGTAGTCCTGCTTTTGTGCTTTCCTCTTTAACTTTCATCAGCATTCGTTTCAAATCATTACTGGTTTCTGCTAGTAGTATGGTATCGTCTGCATATCTTAAATTATTGATATTTCTCCCTCCAATTTTCACACCTCCTTCTTCTTGGTCCAATCCCGCTTTCCGTATGATATGCTCTGCATGTAGATTAAATAAATAGGGTGATAAAATACGCCCCTGTCTCACACCCTTTCCTATGGGGAACCAATCAGTTTCTCCATATTCTGTCCTTACAGTAGCCTCTTGTGCAGAGTATAGGTTGCTCATCAGGACAATCAGATTGCTGTGGCACCCCCATTTCTTTTAAAGCATTCCATAGTTTTTCATGATCTACACAGTCAAAGGCTTTGCTGTAATCTATAAAGCACAGGGTGATTTTCTTCTGAAATTCCTTGGTCTGTTCCATTATCCAAAGTATGTTTGCGATATGATCTCTGGTACCTCTTCCCTTTCTAAATCCAGCTTGGACGTCTGGCATTTCTCGCTCCATATATGGTAAGAGCCTTTGTTGTAGAATCTTGAGCATTACTTTACTTGCATGGTATATTAAGGCAACAGTTCGATAATTACTGCATTCCCTAGGATCCCCTTTCTTTGGAATTGGGATGTATATGGAACGCTTCCAGTCTGTGGGCCATTGTTTAGTTTTCCATATTTCTTGACAGATTCTAGTCAAAATTTGGACAGATTCAGTCTCAGTAGCTTGTAGCAACTCTATTGGTATGCCATCTATTCCTGGTGATATATTTCTTCCAAGTATTTTAAGAGCAGCTTTCACCTCGCATTCTAAAATTTCTGGTTCTTCATTATATGGTTCCTCCATGAATGAATCTGTCATGAACGAATCTGTCATCCTGGCATCTCTTTTATAGAGTTCTTCAGTGTATTGCTTCCATCTGCCTTTTATTTCATCTTGGCCAGTCAGTGTGTTTCCCTGTTGATTATTCAACATCCCTACTCGTGGTTTAAATTTCCCTTTCATTTCTCTAATCTTTTGGACCAGGGTTCTTGTTCTACCCTTTTTGTTGTCCTCTTCTATTTCTATACAGTAACTATTGTAATAGTTCTCTTTGACCCTACGTACTAGTTGCTGTATTGTTGCTTTTAGGGTTCTGACTGTGTTTCTATCTCCTTTTGCTTTTGCTTTCCTTCTCTCTTTAACCATTTGAAGAGTTTCTTCAGTCATCCATTGGGGTCTTTCTCTCTTTTTAACTAGAGGTATTGTCTTCTTGCATTCTTCTCTGATAAAGTCTCTGACTTCATTCCATAGTTCTTCTGGTTCTCTGTCAACTAAGTTTAAAGCCTCAAACCTGTTCCTTATTTGATCTTTATATGCTTATGGGATGTTATTTAAATTGTATTTTGGCATTATGATTGCTTTGTTGGTCTTCTTTAGCTTTACTCTGATTTTCGATACAACCAGTTCATGATCTGTACCGCAGTCTGCTCCTGGTCTTGTTTTTGCAGAAAGTATGGAACTTCTCCATCTTCTGCTACCAATTATATAATCAATTTGATTCCTATATTGACCATTTGGTGATGTCCACGTGTATAGTCATCTTTTCGGTTGTTCAAAAAATGTGTTCGCAAGAAGCAAATTATTGGCTTCACAGAATTCAATAAGTCTTTCTCCTGCTTCGTTTCTGTCTCCTAGGCCCCATTTCCCCACAATTCCTAATTCTTCTTTGTTCCCTACTTTTGCATTCCAATCACCCATGATTATCAGCACATCTTGTTTTGGTGTGTGATCAATTTCTTCCTGTACTTCTGCATAAAATCTCTCCAATTCTTCTTCTTCTGCATTTGCCGTCGGAGCATAGACTTGGATGATGGTTATGTTGATAGGTTTCCCATTTAATCTCACTGATATCACTCACTAAGACCTTGCGTTGTAGCTCCTAATTGCTCTTGCTACATCACTTCTCACTATTAAAGCAACCCCATTTCTTCTTAATTTCTCATTTCCTGCATAAAATATTTTGTAGTTGCCTGATTGGAAATGTCCCATTTCCGTCCATTTTAGTTCGCTCACACCAAGTATTGTAATGTTGATGCGTTCCATTTCTGGCTTGACAATTTCTAACTTTCCCTGGTTCATGCTTCTCACATTCCATGTTCCTATTGTGTGCGTCACACAACTCCGGACTCTCGCATCTGTGCGCATCAGCCTCTGGGCTTCCTTTCGGCTTTGACCCAGCTGCGTCATTAGTCACAGCGCTACTCGTACTTGTCCTTTGTTCTTCCCCACTAGCTCGGTGAGTGCCTTCTGATCCGGGGGTCTGATCTTCCAGCACTATCTCGTGTTGCATTTTGGATACTCTGTTCATAGGGTTTTCATGGTAAGAGATATTCAGAGGTGGTTTACCATTGCCTTCCTCTGAGTTTGGATGCATCTTAGTCTGGTGTTTCAGCTTTGCCATTCTGCCTTGGGTGCCCCGGCTAGGAGTCTAGCCTCTTGGTCTAGGCTCCTGATGGCATTGCTCTCAGCTTCTTCAACACACTCAAACCCCCTCACCACGTTAAGGTGTACATCCAAAGAGGAGGATTTTAATTTTAATAATAATAATATATTGGCTTTTCTAGAGTTTTAGCAAGGGGAAACTACATGAGTACAGGGGATACTTCACTTCCAACAATTGCAAGTCAACTTGTGAAAACCGTTTGGGTGGAGCATGTTCACTCCCCACATGTTGGGTTGTTTCCAGTTAAATCCTACTCAAAGTAGACACATTGAAATGAATGAACCTGTTAGTCATGTCCATCTATTTCAATGGGTCTACTCTGAGTAGGACTAGCACTGGATGCAACCCAATGTATTTACAGATTAGAAGAAGAACTGAATAAGACATCCAAGTATCAGGAAAGTGATGCTTGCTACTTCCTCAGTCTAAATTGCTGCTATTAGCTCAGTGGATGAAAAGCAAGAGGCCAGGTATCCCCTGACTCATAAGATCAGACCCTGTTTATGAGTTTGAATCCTCTGCATTCCTGTTTTATTTCTTTTTCTATGCTCTTATACTGCACTTTCATTGGTTTTAGGTTATATGTTCGTTTTAATGGTATTGTTGTTGGGGTTTTTTACATCAGGCACTGCTTAGAGATGTTTAAATATTAAGCAGATTACAAATGCTTTCAAATTAGTAAATACCAACTTTCACTTCATTTTCCCCACATTTCCATACCATGAGAATTCATCAGCATTTTACTGCAATTCTGCCTAATATACACATTTTTGCAAGCATATTTCCCCTAATATAATGCATGTTTGTATGCTATTTTCACCAATGCATGCATTTGTATGAACACTCTACCCATGTATATACATTTTTGTACTATTACTTGGCTGGAGAATTGAATTGCATTGCAAAGTTTGAAGAAGTGTAAATTGTGAAGGGTGGTTGTGTTCCATTTTGCATATTGTTTTGGAAAGTGCTCATTAGGTAGGTTCCCCTTTAAATGTGAATTTAATTAAATTTCTCCCCCATCCCTAGCTGTGCACCAGAATGATCTAGCTTAATATTGGCCTCCATAAACTCACCTTTCGCCATAAACACCCACCATATTTCTCTGCCTTAGGCCCACATCTGCAATGTGGAGGCAATAATACCATCAAGCCTCACAGAGCTGTTGTAAAGGCTACTGAGGGAATGCATGCGCAGCACAGGGAACACTAAAGTGCTAAATGGTCCATGGAAACAATTGCCCAGGAGATTCTTTCGCAGAAGCCCATTGAAACGAAAGGGAACTGTACCAAAATATTGCTACTGGGAACTAAACCAGTGTCTTGTGTGATGGGAAGGTGAGAGATGCAGATTATTTTTGCTACTTAAAATTAGCTTTTCTGAGTTTGCCAGAAGTTATATTTTAAAAGAGAATTGTACAGAAGTATTGCTTTGGAAATTGATGCAGTGTCTTGCATGATGAAAGGAGACATTTATTTACTTATTTATGTATTAAATTTATATCCCACTCTTCCTCCTAGAACGAGCCCAGGGCGGCAAACAAAAGCACTAAAAGCACTCTAAAACATCTTAAAAGCAAAAGATTTTAAAACATATTAAAACATCTTTAAAAACATGTTAAAAGAAAACATATTAAAACAGCATCAAAAACAGCTTTAAAAACATCTTTAAAACAATTCTAACACAGACACAGGTTGGGATAAGGTCTCTACTAAAGAGGCTTGTTGAAAGACGCTTCAGTAGGCACCAAAAAGGTAACAGAGATGGTGCCTGTCTAATATTTAAGAGGGAATTCCAAAGTGTCAGTGCTACAGCACTAAAGGTTCGCTTCCTATGTTGTTCAGAACGGACCTCCTGCTAAATTGTATCAGTGAAATAGCAAGAGAGGGAAGTGTTCAAACACCCCTGCTAAGGATCAGAACTACACATTCATTTATTTAATAAAATGTATATACCTCTTGATGATAAATAGAACCTCCAAACGGTTTACAAAAAATAAAGCAAATATGAAAATTCTCTATAAAAGACACAGTTAAAAACAGGTATTTAAAAATACTCAAAATATAATTAAAATCATCCGTTAAGCTGGAAACAGATTAAAACCATGTCCATTTTTACATATTTGGATAGGCTTGCCTGAACAAAAAATGTTTTTTAGCAGGTGCCAAAAAGAGTACAGCAAAGGCCCCTGTCTGATGTCAATAGGCAGGGAATTCCAAAATATGGGTGCCGTTATGCTAAAAGATCAATTTCTTACAAGTGCAGAACAAACATTATGTGGCACTTGTAAAAATGCCAGTTCCTCAGACTGAAGTGCTTGAGTGGGCATATATGGGGTAAAGCGATCCCTCAAGTAAATTGGCCCCAAGCTGTTAAGGGTTAAACAGAAGGTTTAACATTATGTCATCTTTTGAAAAAGGAGAACCCCCCACTGCAAATAGCAGCCCCAGGGGGGAGTGAAATCAAGATCCAGATCCAGACTGTGACAGGTAGGGATGGAAGTTTAACCCTTTCCTTCCCTGCTATGGTTCCAATGAACATGGCTCTTCTGAAACTACTGTTAGTCATGGAGGAAAAGCTTCCATCCCCATGTGCAAATAGCAACTTCAGAGAGGTGACTTGTTGTTGCTGCTGCTGCTGCTGCAACCATAGGGGAAGAGGAGGGTTAAATTCCCCATCTACATCCACCATGGTCTGCAATGGGGCCCTTAGAGAGGGTCACATCAAACGTCTTCCCCCATAGTCTCCCTTCAAAATACCCCATGGAAACAAACAAAAGGTAAGACAAAACTGCAAACGGTCTTTATTTACTCTTCTTTCGTACTTCAGAAAGGTGAAAAGGACCAGTGCCACGTAAAGGAGCTTTCAGATAGGTGCAGCTCTTCTTTACCCAAGAAGAACAATGCCCTCTGGATACAATGCCTTTGCCCATTTGGGATCCCTTCAGTTCCTGGGCACCATCTCCTCCATGTGGGGGCCGGTTGGCCAGGATTTGGGGGGACACCCTGGAAGGAGGCACGAGGGTTACAAGCCTTCGATTCGGGACCCCCAGCTTGTAAGAGCTTTGGTTGAAAAAGCCCCTAGGACA
This sequence comes from Rhineura floridana, assembly GCF_030035675.1. Classification (NCBI taxonomy): domain Eukaryota; kingdom Metazoa; phylum Chordata; class Lepidosauria; order Squamata; family Rhineuridae; genus Rhineura; species Rhineura floridana. Next base: position 12,881,418 of record NC_084492.1, on the reverse strand, counting down.
GAGGGATGGATTCCATCCCTACTCTGGGTACCCAGCTCATCTGGGATCCAGCTAGTGGCATAGGCTACCAAGAGGATATTAGTGGCATGGGATTCACCATCCCCAGTGGGATCCCCTTTCTGGATTCTCCTCAGCCCCTTATAGGCTAGTGTGGTGGGAGCTGCAGGCCTTTGAACCCTGAATCCGTGCCCTATTAGGGTTCTCTGGGCAGGCAGACTGGCGTCTCCCCTCTCAAAACCTCTTTGCCCTCCTCCTATTCAACTAGTGCCATCTCATTCTCCCGTCACTAAATCTCCTCCCTCCTTTCCCTGCCTCTGCTCCTCCTCCATCTCTCTCTACCTCCCTCCCTGCTTCCCCATTTATTATCCCTTCCTTCCCCTTCCTCAACAGTCCCACCTGCCTCAATGTCCAGCACCTGGGGCTACTTCTTTCTTGCCAGGATGGCAGATGAGAGTGAAGCGTTACCACGTTGCCATCACTGCTGGGCGCACTCTCCCACCCACATTCCACTGCGTCCAACAGAACCAGGAGATGCAGCCGTGGCGCTGTTAGCAGCAGTGACTGCGGAACAAACTCATCCTGATTTGGGACTCCCAAGAACTGTTATTTGCAGTTTTTCTAAAAAAAAAAAAAAAGTGCACATGATGCAAAAGCATGTGTTTAATGGCAGATGCCAAATGGCCTAAGGGGCCCACATTCCCACTCTTCAAAACAGCCAAATAGGAATGCTAATTAGGTCTTTTTTTAACTCATTAAGATGCTGGTCAGAGATCTCAGATAGGATCAAGTTTGGCCTAACTAGTGGATATCCTCAGCTCAGTGAGAAATGTATTATTCATTTACTTGTTAGATTTATACCCTGCCTTTTCTAAAAGGAGCTCAAGCCAGGATCTATGGGAGTTTGTCTAATGTTAGTTCTGCTCAGAGCAGACCCAGTGAAATTAACCTATAGTTCTCCCTCCCCCATTTTATTCTCACAACAACCCTGTAAAGCAGATTAGACTGAGAGATAATGACAGATCCCAAATCAGTAAGTTTCATGGCTGGGTGGGGATTTGAACCCAGGTCTCCCCAGCCTTAATCCAAATACTCCAATCACTACATGGTTAATAAAACAAATTGCTTGCATGTCAAAGTTCCATGTTTCAATCCCTGACATATGATATTAAAGGATTTCATATAATATGACCAGGGAGAGCTCCAGAAGTTAAAGGTTTCCAACTTTATACAATTTTCATTTGTCCACCTCAGGAAAAGTCACAATCACCATCATTTGTGTTGTTAGAATTTTTTTAAGAGCTTTAGTGGGGGGTTTTGGTGTGGGGGAACAAGGTCAGAAAGTCTTTCCAGTTTGTTAAATATCATCAATCAATAGCCAATGAGTTGTGTGCAATAGCAATGACACTCAGAAGGTCAGTAATCAATAATCAGGAAGCAATTCAAAGTCCCTTCTGGAAGGGGACAAGGGATAAAATAAAGCAATGTTGCCAATGGACATCATCCTACAAAAGACTACAGCCTAGAAACGTCCATATTTGGACCGAAACATTGTGGTCGTCAACATCATTTCATTTATTTAAAACATCCATATACTGCCCCTTCATTCAGTAGATTCCAGTGAATTACTATTCATAACTAATTATGTGTATCACTAAAACACTAAAGCAAACAATAAAACCCTGACATTGACAATAAGATGAGGGACAGCAGCTAAAACCATACAGCAGGCAAAGGCAAATATACAAATTAAAATGCCTGGGGTGAAAAGAAAAGTCTTAATGCGGAAGGTTGGTGCAGTGGAGATGCAGCAATAGACTGGCTCTACTGTGCATTTTCACTGTGACAATCTCTCCATTGCCTTGGCCCTCTCCCTCCTGCTAAGCCTTTAAGATTGCTCAGATCATCTGGCGAAATTCTACTCATTGCACTAGAATAACATAGGGCAGTGATGTAAAAATGAGCATTTTTTGCTGTTGCCCCTGTTAGTCATGGGCGACAATTTTGATTCAGTTTGCATTTCAAGCTGAATCTATCAAATGCAATTTCTGAAATAATATAAGCACTGAAACACAGCCATCCTTCGAAATTCGTACTTATGCCAATTTTGCAATGCAGTTCACCAACCAATGTTTATAAAATCGCATATATTATGGGAAAGTGTGCATAAAAATGTATGCATGCAAATAGCATGCAAAGATACATTATATGATGGTTTGCAAAAATGTGAACATTAGTCAAAATTGCATAAAAATGTGTTTATTAGGAGAAATTCACACTAAAATGTTGGAGAATTTTCATGGGGTCTGTTTTTTTAAAAAAAAACTCAAATTGCTGCAGAAATATGGAGAACTGATTTTAAGTTGGGAAAATGAGTGACAGGGAGACCCAAAATTGACAGATCTTTCCATCTCTGTCCTTTCCTCTGCCGTATATTGCTTCAGATGCCTTGTGAAGACTGACCTCTTTGCCCAGGCTTTTCCTGACCCTTAAGATTTAACCCTGTTTTAAATCCTCTGAATTTCTGTTTTATATGCTTTTCTGCATCTTTATTCTACTGTTCTGTTAGTTTTAGGTTGTGTTTTTGTTTTAACATTTCAACTATATATTGTTCGTTAGACTGTACACCTGTAACACTAAGAATTTTTTGAGATATTAAATGCTTTAAAATAAATAAAAATAAGCAATCCATCTGCTGGGCAGCTAGCCTACCAACTCTGTCCCACTTTCTGGTTCCAAATAATTGGTAATGTAGGTGCCAGGTGAAGCTCTTAACGCAGAACCTTTGGCCCTCCAAATGTTGCAGAACTACAAGTCCCATCATCCCTGGCCATTGGCTACGCTTGCTGGGGCTGATGGGAATTGTAGTTCAGCAACATATGGAGGGCCAAACGTTCTTCACACTTGCCTTAAGGGATGGTATTCAACAGCTGTGGAGGCTGTTCCACTAGAGCAAATGGGGCACTGCCCCACCAGTATCAGATTGACCTCAGCTAAACCCCACTGGCCTGCCTTCTTTCTCACAACCCATCCAGAGGGGTGGCACTAGCTGTCAGTCCCCTCTTCCTCTATCTCTGTGTGGCCCTTGCAGAGCTCAGCAGGTACATAGGAGGAAGATGGGAGCAAAACTAATTTATTATTTGATTTATATCCCGCCCTTCCTCCCAGCAGGAGACCAAAACTAGGATTAGTTGGCTTTGCCTGCCACTGGCTCTGGCTCCACCAGCTGTTGGGCACCTTGCCTTCCGCCTGACCAGTCCCAATGAGACAAGCTTTCACTGCTGGCTGGAGCACCACCACTGAAAAGGCTATTGTGATGTTCCATACCTTTATGTTATACTGTTTATTGTCTGTGTATTCTGATATTTACGGTAAGAGTTGATATTAGAAAGTTTAAGGTAAGTGGAGAGTGTTGGGAGGGGGGAATGAGTGAGTAGAATGCTGGAGTGTGCTGGTTGGTGATTGGCTGAGTGACTGTGAGTTGAATGGGTATATATTTGAATAGTGTTTGCATAGGGCTTAAAATGCATGTGGATGGGGTTTGGTGATTTAATCAAAGAATAGAATCATAGAATTGGAAGGGACCGATAAAGCTATGGAGTCCAACCCTCTGCTCAATGCAGGAATACAAATTAAAGCATAAATTAAAGCATGAAGAGTGAACAGGGTTGTGTGGAGGATGGTAGATAGGTTCGGATAGGTTCAATGTTTGATTATTATTTTGGGATTAGATTGAGAGGTGGAGATAGATTGGAATATTATAGAGTGGGTAGGCTAGACAGGACTTCAGGAGCTTAAAGAACTTCTGGAAACTTAAGTGAAAGACTAAGAGAAACATATTGAAACCATATGAACACAAAAAGAACTTGCTCTTTTTAATAATGTCTGTACTTAAATAAATGTTGTTTTGCTTTCACACACAGATGCCTTGTTATTGGCTATGCTAAGGGTGGGTCAGATATGTTTATCTGTGGTAGCAGCAACGACCTGAAGGAATGATATATCAAGTTACAAGAGATTTCCAGTGATGAAATCACTTACAGAAAAGATTCAGGAGATCTCAGAGCATGGGTAGCCAGGCACAGGAAGTGGCACTTCTCCAGGTATTTGGGTACCAAGCCATTTAGGGCTCCAGTATCAGCACCTTGAATTGGGCCCAGATGGAAACAGGCAGCCAGTGCAGTTTTTAAAAAAAATGACCAGTGCAATGCACATAGGGATGTGGGAGAAATGCATTTGGTTTGCAGTTTAATGCATTTGGTTTGCAGTGTGGCCGGGTGTACTAAAGCACACACATGCATGAGCACGGGGGAGGGACCGTGGCAGTCTGGTGCCCAAGGACCGGCAGAGGTCTGCCACCAGCCCTGTCTCCAAACTTTGTGATGAAATTCTCTATTCAACTAATGCCTGCAAAAACTGTAAAACCTTCACACAAAACCCCATACATGAGTGAAAATAACGTACAAAAATGCATTCTGTTAGGAGGAAATTGCCTGCAAAAATTCATGCACTAGACAAAATGCTGTACAAACTTTCAGACACCTGTGTGAAAATGGGTACAGATTTTTCTTGCAGACTTTAAAAAAAATCACAACGGTATGCAGAAATGGAGTGGAATGAACTTAAGGTTGGAGAAATGAGAAGCCAACATTGACAGATGCATCCACCCATAAATATACACAAATCTGGCTGCACTAATGAAATTGCTGATCCAGCAGGCAATTAAGCCTCACTCTTGCCTTGGCACAGCACTGGCAACAACTGAACTGTCTAAGGCAGCCTTTGCCACCTTGGTGTCCTGCAGATGTTTTGGACTACAACTCCCATCAGCCCCAGGTTACAAAGGCTAATCTAAGGCCACCTATTGATTTCACCGGCGAAGGAGGTTATGATGAGGATTTTCCCAGCCAACAGGCCATATTCTTAGCCATGTTCACTCTGATTACACAAAGGAGAGGAGCATTTTCTCAGCATGAAAACAACAAATGGTCTTGCGACACCCTGAAAGATTTAAGACATCTATTATTCCGTAAGCTTTCTGGACCATTTTATCAGATACACAGCATACAATCCTGAACTGGGGGGTAGTGGGGAGTGAGCGAGAATGAACTGTTAGCGGTGACATTGGAGGGAAAAGAAATGCAGGAAACACAGAGCAAGAATTACATTAGATGTCTGTAAAATAATTACTGTGACCATTCACCAAGTAATGCTGATAAACATCCTGGCTTCTTTTCTCTCTGCCATCTACAGCTTAGCCCTGATGTATTATTTTTCTTCCTCATTATTGCTTTATCAATAATCTCATAAAGAGGCCCAGCAGTATCCATCTATTTTACAGCCTTGTTCTGCTTATGCACCACCCCTATATCAAGAAGATGATGGCATACAGTTGTACCGGTAACTACCACAGTGCCCCAGAGAGCTTTGGTTCTTCTACTTGCCATGATTAGGTGCTTCGGGGAGTAGTTGCAATTCATGTTACATGTGCAATACTTGTATGTGTGTATGGACGCACGCATACGCACGCGCACACACACACACAATGCAGACAGTCTTATTTGTTATTGGGACTGTCATGAAAAGCGTAGCGTATACACCAGCGAGGAAGCTAGGCAAGTACTTCACTGCCTCTCACAAACAAGAACAGGACAGAGGCAGTAAACACCTCCACCCAGATACAACTATGTCCAGTGCCACCTAGTGACTAAGCTATATAATGACACTATCCACACTAGGTTTCATTCCTGGCCAAGCAACCCAGTCAACACTATTAAGAGCTATTCATTATCCACTCAGCAACCAAAACAAATAACACAAACAGTTCATATTCACTTGCTAACATTGATCTGTGCACCCAAGCTTGATTTGCCTTTTGTCTTATGAGTGCATGGCTTCTTCTTTTTTTAATTTGTAGAAAAAAGCACTCCATTCCACAAACACTGTGTGTGATTGTGATCAGATCTATGCATGCAGATGTACTGGGTGGTATTCAATGCTAGTCCTACTCTGAATAGGCTCACTTCTGTTAATAGGCATGACTAATTTAGGTTCATTCAATTTGGTGGGTCAACTCTCAGTAGGGCTTAGTTGAACACCACCCATTGTCTTTTCTGGAAATAATTCTTATGCAAATTGTGCATCAAAGTTGTGAAAATAAGCTCCAAACATAATTTAAAAATAAGATATACAAATCTGAACAAGCAGACCATGGATGCTCCTTGCCTGGGGAGCCATTTGGTCTAGAAATGGACCTATCAGAGAAAGAATTTGGGAGAAAGCAAGGGGGAAGAGAAGCGAGGAGGAAATTTATACGCAGGATGATCATGCCATGGAAAGAACAGGAGAGGAATCTTTTTCAGCCCAGGGTCCACATCCTCTTACAGGAGCCACATGCCAAAGATGACAGGACCACAGGCAAAAGAAACATCTCTGCCACGCAGACACACATGCACCACTGCTGGTGATATATTATTACAGATAAATATAATAGGTAGATTTTTATTCTTGTTAGTCACTTTATGGGCCCATAAAATAAGATACAATATGATAAATAAATCCTTTTTCATAACTGTTGTCACAAAATAAAGTCTGTGTCAAGTCCCTTTGTAGAATTATTATTATTTATTTATCATTAATTATTACATTTGTATACCACCCCATAGCTGAAGTTCTCTGGGCAGTTTACAACAATTAAAAACATTAAAAACAAATATACAAATATATAAATTTTAAAAAACTTTTTAAAAAAGCAATTTAAAAACACATGCCAAAATGCCTGGGAGAAGAGGAAAGTCTTGACCTGGTGCCGAAAGGGTAACAGTGTTGGCGCCAGGCGCACCTCAGCAATAAGGTCATTCCATAATTTGGGGGCCACCACTGAGAAAGCCCACTCCCTTGTTGCCATCCTCCAAGCTTCCCTCGGAGTAGGCACCCGGAGGAGGGTCTTTGATGTTGAGCGTCGTGTACGGGTGGGTTCGTGTCAGGAGAGGTGTTCCATCCGGTATTGTGGTCCCAAGCCATGTAAGGCTGTATAGGTTAAAACCAGCACCTTGAATCGAGCTCGGAAACATACAGGCAGCCAATGCAAGCGGGCCAGAATCGGTTTTATACGTTCAAACTGTCTGGTCCCTGTTACCAATCTGGCCGCTGCATTTTGCACAAGCTGCAGTTTCCAAACCTTCTTCAAAGGCAGCCCCACAGACAGCGCATTGCAGTAATCTAACTTGGAGGTTACCAGAGCATGGACAACTGAAGCCAGGTTATCCCTGTCCAGATAGGGGCGTAGCTGGGCCACCAACCAAAGTTGGTAGAAGGCACCCCGTGCCACCGAGGCTACCTGAGCCTCAAGTGACAGAGATGGTTGTAGGAGAACCCCTAAGCTATGAACCTGCTCCTTCAGGGGGAGTGCAACCCCATCCATGACAGGTTGAACATCCACCATCCCATCAGAAGAACTACCCACTAGCAGCATCTCAGTCTTGTCTGGATTGAGCCTCAGTTTATTAGCCCTCATTCAGTCCATTGTCTCAGCAGACACTGGTTCAGCACATTGACAGCCTCACCTGATGAAGATGAAAAGGAGAAATAGAGCTGCGTGTCATCAGCATACTGATGGCAACGCACTCCAAAGCTCTGGATGACCACACCCAACGGTTTCATGTAGATGTTGAACAGCATGGGGGACAGAACTGATCCCTGCATAACCCATACTGGAGAGTCCAGGGTGACGAGCAATGCTCCCCAAGCACCACCTTCTGGAGCCAACCCGCCAAGTAGGAGCAGAACCACTGCCATGCAGTGACTATTATTACTATTGTTACATTTATATCTCATCAGTCATGGACAAGGTCGGCTCCAGACATGCTGGGGCCCTTGGGCAGCAGCTCACCCCAGGCCCCGGCATGTGTGCATGCACACACACACACAAGTGCATGAGCGCATGTGCCTACCTGTCTCTAGCAGGGTGGGAGCTTCTTCTGCCCACCTGTTTGCTGGCTCCGTCTCTCCTGTCTTTTGCCACTGCACAGGATGCTACGTGTGCGCATCGCTGCCATCAATCAATATGGCATTGGAGACTTCAGCCCCTTTGGGAAACTTTGGCTGCCATCTTGGTTAATGGCAGTCCTGCACATGCAGCCCACGCAGCCTCAAAAGAGAGGAGTGATGGACGGGCAGAAGCTCCCTCTCTGCGATCCACGGCAGCCTATTGAGAGCCCCCTCAGGGGTCTCTGTGGCTCCAGGAGCCCTCGGCCAGGGCCCAACCTGGCCGCCCTTTGGGACCAGCCCTGATCATGGAATTCAAGACATCATCCCTGGCATTCCCAAACAGTCTCCCTTCTAGATGCTGTCCATAGCTAGAGAAGCTGAATTTCAGCATGATTGCTGTGTCAAAGTGCCTTTTAGACTTTGGGTGGTATGCAACACTAGACCTACTCAGAGTAGACCCACTGAAGCTAATAGAAGTGACTAGGTTGGGTTTATTCATTTCAATGGGTTTACTCTGAGTAGGATTTAGTGGGATATAACACTTTTGCCCTGAAGCAAAATCCAGAACAGGACTTTCCAAAATGAAGTCACTGGGTCATACTGTGCAGGGTTTTATTTTTCAGTTTTAAGCTACAAAGCTCATCATCAGTTTAAAAAATATACATATTTTTAAAGGTAGAAGGATGACTCCAGACTGATTTTGTTTATATCCATGGGAACTGTGAATTTTAAATAACTCCACAGATGCCAGAGCCAGGTGCTTGAACAAATGTGAAATTATGGTGGGAGGAAACAGAGATGTATAGGCAAAGGATCTCACCTTGTAGATTTGGAGTTATGCGATACCCCCACACACACACAGGGTAAAGAATAATGAAAAACTTGAGATGTATAGGCAAAGGTCTTGTGAATAAATCAGACTTTCCCAAGTATCATGATCAGGGAAAAGTCAGCTCAAATTGACAATATTATGACACAATGCCATTCCCACTTAGTACAGAAAGGCCTTTTTTTGAAACTGACAAAGGGCAACCAAAATAATGTTCAGCTTTTTAAAAATAGGTATGAGTTATGAATAAAGATGAGCAATATTTGACTTCTATAGCTCAAGGAAGGAAAGAAAGGAGAGAGAGAGAGAGAGAGAGAGAGAGAGAGAGAACGAATGGGGTTGGGAGAGCATGAAGATTCGATTTTTCCTAGAGCTGTGGAAAGACAAGTGATAGAGATTGATGTAAATGAGCTGCTTCAGAGTCACCATTTCAAAACCAAGGGCCCATCAAGCGAGCCCCGCGAGACCAAGGGTACACAAACAATCCATGTTACATTTCACAAAGGCATGGCAGAAATATACAAGAAAGAAAGCCATATTCAGCAATAGATGTGTAAGTGGCATAAATCAGTTCGGGAAAAAGCAAACGGACTCACCAGATCTGTTGCTCCCCTTGCCAAAGCCAACTTATATCATGAGCAACGATGCTATGATATTATGAAGAGAGCACAGCTCGACCTGCTAAAGAATGCAAGAAATGAAGCCAACAGGACAAGAGATCCAAATGAAAGATGTGGAGACATGATGGTAGGTGTCTTGACGGCATAAATCACACACAGGTGTGGCTTGATTTTTATTTCTTCTGTGATGCAGGGGGACATCGGCGGGCTGCTGGGGCTTGCTATAGGTACTCAGAGACTATTTTGATTTAGTGGCGATGTTGAAAGAGTACCACCTAGTCTGCATGTTTTCTCTATGGTAACATAGCACGTGCAAATTCATTCATCCTGATTGCTCTTACAGATGCCCCAAGAATGGGAAGCAACTCTTGCGGCATTTTCCAGACCCCAACGCCAACCTGAGCTAGAGTCATGTAAGGGTAATGCTCAGTTTGTTGAAGGTGTAATGAATAGTGCCATATGTTCACAGTAGCTCTGATTTTAGTCCAGTTTACTTCCTGAACAGTTCTTGGGTGCAGGCAACTTGTTACTATACCATCTGATAAACTGGGCTCTAGTCCAAGAAAGTTTATGCCACAATAAATCTGATAGCCTTTAAAATGCCACAAGACTCCCCATTGGTTTTCCTATAACAGACTAAGGCAACACTCACACCATACATTTATTCCATTATTATTCCACTTTAAACTTTGGGCTTCCCCCAAAGAATCCTGGGAAGTGTAGTTTGTGAAGGGTGCTGAGGGCTGTTAGGAGGCCCCTACTCCCCTCACAGAGCAACAATTACTAGAGTGGTTTAACAGTCAGCTCCTTTTCCCTGAGAACTCTGAGAATGGGCTATGGTCCTCCCCAAGGTTTAAAGGTCTGTTCTTACATACCTTCAAGATGATGATACAAGAAGCATTGCATTTTAAGCACACTTCTTGTGGTTCTCTTTTTATATCTCATTACAACTATTTCTGGTGCTGGAGTTAGGGGCCAACATACCCAAAGAAAAGATTCTACACTGCTGTCAATCTAAAATGAATAAATAGAAGCCCCACCCCCTGCATCTCTTCTAATTACTCAATCCCAATATAAGAAGCCCAAATCAAAAGATATACAGAATTAAGGGAAGGAATAAATACACAGCTGAAGTTAACAGCCTTCTGTAATCAGAACTGTTTAGAGTAGCTTTGTTTAGTACTAAATAAATTCATTAAAGTGCAGTTACCACCATAATAAATGTAGAACTCACTAATTACAACACTACATTTTAAGTGCAACTCGAGTGTCTCAAGCGGCCTTTAAAGTGGTATAAAGCCCCAGCCAATTCAAATTTAATTAAAACTATCCATGTAATTTAGTTTAAGTTTACCTCTGAAGTGTGTGTGTGTGCGGGGGGAGGAAATCACTAACACTCTCCTAACTCTGGTTCAAATTCCCCTTTATAAAGATCGGGGTCAAAATATTTTGTTCTTTGCAGATGAAATTATGTTACATGTTAACATGAAAAGAGCCCTGCTGGATCTGACCAAAGGCCAATCAAATCCAACGTCCTGTTCTCACACTGGCCAATCAGATACCTGTGGGAAGACCACAAGCAGGACATGAGAGCAACAGCCCTCTTTTCCTGTTGTTCCCCAGTAACTAGGATTCAAAGGCATTAACTCCAATCATATATAGTAGAGGGGGGAAAGGATGGGGAGAGTTAAACATCAACCCCAGAACAAAATTACCCCCTCCAGGAGAAAGCTCTAACTATGAAAAACAACATAAAAATATCACATGAGACCAAAAGTGAGGAACTTATTTCTTTCCAGTGAAGGGCTTCAGATGGGGGAGAAATTCAATTAAGTTTTCTATTTATTATTTAGACCATTTTTATACCACTTAATATATAAAAATATCTCTAAGCAGTTTACAGAAGACTGGGAAAAAAGATAACTTAAACAACAAATGTTACAAAAAATACACAATGTTACATGTACAAATATTACATTAATGTAAATTACTAATAAATATAAACAAATATCAGCTCGTTCTCCTTCTGACATGCCTCCCCTCTCAGTCTCCTGACTGTCATTCAGGGGGACTCCATACAGTGGTGGCGGGTGGCTCTGTGTCAGTGAGGCAGTTGAATCTGCTCTGGAGTTTAGGCTGTGGACACACTAGTCACTTCCAAAGCAGTGAGAATGGTTTTTCTGGCTGCGTTTTGAAGGGACTCTGCCCTCTGCTGGGCACACCTCCCTTCCCCACTGCTGACTTCAGATCTTTCAGGACCGCCCACAGCAAAGTGTTGGGCCAATCACTGTCTCTGCCTGAACCTATAGCAAAACATTTCCATTGGCCATACCTGGAAAACAACTGAGTTGATCTGCCAATCAGTTGCAAAATCTGCTTGAAGCTGATTTTTTTTTTAAAAAACTCCAGCTGATCCAACCAGGGTTTTACAGTAAAAGGGGGTGGAGTTTGACTGGCGTCTTGTGCCCCTGATTCTAGAGCAGAGAGGTGGCAACACACTGGACTGGCACAACAGTAACTGTGTCTCTACCCTTAGTCTGAACTGAAGCACCCTGGACAGCTCCTTGAAAGTTAGGACTAAAACCCAGAATAGATTCCACTGCCTCACTGATACCAAGCCACCAGACCCCACTGACTCCATGCATCCACCCTTGCCCAGGCCCCAAACATAGCTCACCACCAAAATCTCACAGCAAAGAGGGATCCTGAAAGCTGCTGATGTCTAGTCTCTTATTCTAGGCTTGCTTTTACAGGCAGGCACCAAGGTGGATGAAGCTTCCTCAGGCTGCCCATGGCTGGGTCCCATTCAGCAGTCAGCTGCTCTCCACATAACCAGTTCCAATCTACAGCAGGTTTAGCTGGGTGAGTTTCCAAGGGGGTCTCCAAGGATGGCATATAGGACACCCAGAGCTTGGAAAAGTTATTTTTTTTGAACTACAACTCCCATCAGCCCAATCCATTGGCCATGCTGGCTGGGGCTGATGGTAGTTTTAAAAAGTAACTTTTCCAAGCTCTGAGGACACCCCTCCACTCACAGGTCTTTCTCTGGCCTCTGCACACTCCCCCTCCTCCAGCTGCTTTAAGTTCACATGTAAAAATGCATCTACTGTATTCACACTTTCTAAACAACCTGTCGACAGAAAAACATCCATCCTTCGGAATTCGCACTTCTTTTTGCAATACAGTTTCTCCAGATAAGTAATGAGTACAAAAATGCCTAGACTAGTGTAAAATGTGCACAAACATGCATTTACAAGAGAAAATAAAATGCAAAAATGTATTATATTAAGAAACATTGCTGTGCAAAACTATGTGTATTAAGCAAAATTGCATGCACGTATGTTTATGCAAGGAAAGATCTGCATAAATTCACATGATGATGAATTAATTTGCAAACCTATGATGAAAAATGGGGAGCCCAACTTAAGACTGGGAAAATGAGAAATGGAGAGAAACTGAAATTGACAAATGTTTTGTTTTAATATATTTTTAAGGATGTTTTGTTGTAATATATTTTAAAGTCTGATTTTATGGTGTTTTAGAGTGTTTTTGGTGCTTTTGTTTGCCACCCTGGGCTTCTACTGGGAGGGTGGGATATAAATCTAATCAATCAATCAATCAATAATTCATCCATCCCTACTTAGGGAGTAATATGTCAAGGACAGCAAACTGGCATTGGGTGTGGCCAGAGTCAGAAGTGGGTGGGGCCCACTTTCTTTCTGCCACCTCCTGTTTCTTTCTAACCCCCACTTAGGAGGCTGCTTGGGGAGGGACAGCTTGGTATTGCCAGGGGTCTAAAGCGATTGCCTGGGCTCCCTCCACTCACATTAAATTAGGCTAAGGGCTGCATGTTGCCCTATGGTCACAGGTTGCCCACCCCACGAACATATTTTGACTATTTTATATAAACTGTAGACACGGAAAGGCTAGGATCCAATCAAAAGCCCTGCTGAATCAGGCAAAAAGTTGATTTGTTCCATCAACCTAAGGACATGAGGCCAAAGGCCCATCTAGTCCAGCATCCTGTTCTCATAGTGGTCACCCAGATACCTATGGGGAGCCCAAAAGCAGCACCTGAACATAACAGCAATCTCCCCACTTTTGATTGCCAGCAACTAGCATTGAGGCATCCTGCCTCTGACAGTGGAGGTAGAAGATAGCCACTGTGGCTAGGAGCCATCCTGTTTTCCACAGTGGCCAGCTAGGGAGGTGGGCACACCAGCCATCTCCTCGTGTTGCTCCATGCATGTGGCATTCAATTGCACGCTTCTGATCCTGGAGGGAACCTGAAGCCATCACAACTAGCAGTCATTGATAAGACTTCAAAAGTGAGTTAAATTAAGATTTTGCACCCAAGATCTCTGGCAAGCTCACTGAGATTTCTGACTTAAAAAAAAAAACCAGACCCCTGTGGCATATTACAAACTACTTCTGAAGTCCCTTCAGTATCAAAAGCAGCTTGATATGCAGCATGGGAAGCAGAAAGACCCCCTTGGGTGTGCAGAACTAGCTGTCTGGTTCATTGGCTCTAATGTATCCAAACAGAAAGACTACCCTAGGGGCAACTGGTGTGGCCAGCCGGCCGGATTCTAAGCTCCTCCTCTACCATCACCACCACTGTGGATCACCTTGACAGGTGGGCAGGGCCCACTGACCTGGACTCAACTTGATGCCAAGCAATTCAACTTCACAGGAAGAGGAAGGGGCAATGTTCCTTTCTTTAAGCCACTCCTGCGAAGGAACAATTTGTCCTTTGCAGCCATGGTAGATCATTTGCATCCCCAGCTTGAATTCAACCACACATACCGAAGATTTGTTTTAACAAAATTACTTTTAAAACAGTCTGATTTGTCCCTATAATAGCAAAATAAAAGAGAGAGATCCAACTACATCTAGACTAGACTGTTCCATAACAAAGCCAATACTTATCCATTTCCAGACCTTTCAAGGTTCAGCTTCTTGAGAAGCTCCACGCATTCTCCCTAATTTCCAGCCATCACCTCCTTTTAGAGTTTCAGATCTTTTTCTTGCTCCCCCTCTCTCTTTATTTCAGTTCCCCCTCCCAACCTCATGGCCAATCAGAAGGCGATCAGAGTACGGGACACATTTCCAGTTCCCCTAATTCGCTAAGATTCTCACCCACCCCACGTCCTCATTTTTTGTCCTTAGGTTTCCCGATAACAAATTCCATTTTTTCCTTTCCTGTGAACTTTAACTTTTCTGCTTATACCTCTTAGAAAAAAAATTAAACTATTTTATAACAAAGAACAGAACATAGGAGCATGCCTTATACTGATTCAAGCTATTGGTTTATCTAGCCCAGTACTGTCTACAGTGGCTAGGCACAGAGTCTTTCCCAGCCCTACCTAGAGATGCTGGGATTGAACATGGAAACTTCTGCACATAAAGCAGATGTTCTACCACTGAACTAGAGCCCTTCCCTAAAGGGAACAGTGTTGCTCGCCATGTGGGGATGCATGACAGTGCCTTCTTGCTAGTGGCACCCCAATTAGGGAACTACATCCCTGATGAGCTTCCATCACCACCTAAAGGCATTTTTATTCACCTAGGGGTTATGGTGGATCTGGTTAGCTATCTGATTTATGGTTTGTTTGAAGCCAGGGGTGGGGAAAACTGGCCCTTCAGACATTGCTGTACTATAATTGCGATCAGCCCCAGCAAGCATGGCTGATGGTCAGGGATGGTAGGAGTTTTAGTTCAGCAATATCTGGAGGGCCAAAGATTCACCACGCCTATTTTAAGCTGTCTTGTTTTGGGCATTGTTATGAGGTTTTATTCCTTTTTATTTTATTATGAACACTCATAAACCACCAGCTAGGAAGGTTCCCAGAGTGGCTGGACAACCAGCCAGATGGGCGACTAACAAATCTAATAAATAAATAAAATAAATCCTAGCTGTTTCAGACAGCTCCTCAGGACCAGGATTGGTGTCTGCACCTGAGAGGGTAGAATGAATGCTGCCAAATGACACCTATAGCAGAGATATTTCCACAGATTAAAAAAGAATGTTCACAAATAGAATCATTTTATGCTGTTCCTGAACCAAATGGGGATATCAAATTGTTTTTGAGCTTTCTGTTGCTATTTTTTCCCCTCACAACAGCTGTTGGCAGGAAGGATACTGGCAAAAAAACACTTTGCATTTGCATTCATGTAGATGAGGTAAGAAAACAGACAATTCCTAAATGAAGAACTTAAAATTATAAGAAGGGAGCCTATTGCCAATAATCAAAATAATTCATCTTGGCATAATAAAGATGGCAACGCAGCTGGCTGGAGACAGATAACAAAGACATGCACCAACAGAAGCAACAGCATTTAAAAGTAAATAAATAAATAAATAAATAAATAAAATAAAAATCAAGCTACTGCTTCCCCAATGTTACCTTGCACAATCAACAGAAATCAGGCAGATGAGGACTTTATTGTGATCATCATGTTTTATGTGAGATCAAAGAAAATGTAGAGTCACCCAATTAAGGACAACTCTTTTAAAAAGATTGCTGGAAGGGTAAGTTAAAGGAAGTTGTCAAACACGAGGCCCAGCATGGTCCCACAATAGGTTCAGCATGTTGGCCAGTTCCTTGAAAGTTCGGACTAACCCAGAGTGGATTCCACTGCCCCACTGATATGGAGCAACAAGCCACCATCCAAATTGATCCATCTTAGGAGATGGGGGGAGAATGCCCTTAAGAGATCAACTGGGCTGAATTGGGTGCCATCTGCAGTATACAGTCAAAACAATACCATACATAAACAGTCATGGCTTCTCCCAAAGAATCCTGGGAAGTGTAGTTTGTTGAAGATGCTGAGATTTGTTAAGAGTGTTGGCAAAGAAAGAGTGCCTGAATGTATTTTTCCACAGCAGAGTTACAAGGCCAAGAAGCACAGAGTCCGTGCAGATCTCAAGGACAAGTATCCAAGGCAACCAGCTGGCCTTATCTATAAGACTTAGCAGATCTGGCCAGTCGGTGTGGGGGTCGAGGAGTTTGTACAGAGAGAGAGCTTGTGATATATTCTATTGTCAGTACAGTGACTCTTAAAACTTATTACTTGTCTGGCTCATTGCTTCAACTGGCATCTAGCCTGTCACTATACTGTTCTGCATCCTGGGCATCTGCTTGCGCCAGATACAACATCCAACAAAGAGGCCCCTCTTCCCCTCTGGTACAATTTTGAGTATGGCTTAACAATCAATCCATCTTCCCAGGGACCTCTTGGAATTGTAGCTCTCAGCACTCTTAACAAACTACACTTCCCAGGATTCTTTGGGGAAAGCCATGACAGTTTAAAGTAGTATAATACTGCTTTAAATGTATAGTGCAGATGGGGACCCTACCCTTTATTCTGGCTACTATCCTGTCTATTTCCGTTTCTGTACACGTTGCAAAAACTGTATTGCAAAATTCGGAACAGTTCAAATTTTGAAAGAAGGCTGCATTTCAAAAAATGTGAATTAGGTAGATTTGCCCTTAAATGCAAACTGAACTGAGTTTCTCCCCCCCCCATCCCTTCTCATGAGTAAACCTGCTTATGATGATACTGTAAAAGGAAAGGGAAAATAATCTCCCCATCAAGGAGAGCAGACCTCATAACAGTAGGGAAGCAGAAGACTTTAGTATGGAGGCATTCAGACATGCATTTTTTTCCTGATTATAATGTTAGGGCTTCTGTCCCAATTTCTAATGCTCCTTTTATATTGTAGTACCTGTTGCATTATGGAACTGTGCATTTTTCATCAATATACTGCCATTCACACAATCTCATGCACACCAGTGGGTGTGGTGGGGCATGTCAACAGCAGATGTCTTCAGACATTTCACTCCCCTTCACCTTTTGTATACATGGACACTTCTGTATGCAGGAATACTGCTCCAAATTTCATTATATGAGCTGTGGTGTCTGATCCCAAAACTGCAGGGAAAATAACACACCAAACTCTGGCGATCTTCTTGGTTCACAGGGTTGCAAACAGTTGTGGATTTTTTGTTTGTTTGTTTTTGTGGAAGCAGTTAACACAGAAATGAGCACTAAACTTCCACTTGTTTCTGCTAGATTTCCAGAAGTGGCTTTTATGTCGTGTGAAAGATCATATAAAACATGAAAATTAATAGAGAAGGAAACCATGGGGAAATGGAATAAGGTGGTGCCTGAAAGCAGCCTGAGTATCCAGTCTTGATCAGAGGCAAACTGGTAAAGCAGTCAAAGAAAGGATGCATGAAAAGTTGGCCTCGACTGATAGCCAGACAAATATTTTCAGGAGTCCCAATCTCCCTCCCCCCCTTTAACATTCAAGACTTGGAGACAGCAACTGCTCTCTGCATCATGGATCATTGGGCTATTGACAAGGCATCCAGGAATCCATTTGAAATTCTGCAAGGAGCCTCATGAATCATGCTCTGAGTTTGGAAAGACACGCATCCTTATTTACATTTCTGTTACTTAGGAACCTGCGTGACCGGTAGCGATTTTGTTTGCTTTTATTTGCAGCCAAGCCAATGGGAAACCCTTGGCCAGCTCAAAAGCAAGCTGGCCATTTCTGCTCAAAGGGACGGCATTATCACTCTGGTTCCTGGCTTCTCTCGGACGTCATCACTGTTTAGTTATTTATTAACTCGCTTCCCTGCATAGCGCTCATGGAGTGCCAGATCCATCAAAGGGATGTTATTCTGACATTATGTCCAGAGATTTCCACGTAGATTTAGTGCCATCCGTCAGTTCCCTGCAACCCACAGGCTGCTGCGGGATTGAACTGAATAATGCATTTTGTTAGCGAGCTGTCAGGGAGTCAGAGAAGGTAGCCAAAGAGTTTAGAGGTTTGGTATGTTAGAAACACACATGAAGGAGGAATTCAACTGGTGAGGCTGCTGCACACAGTGGTTGGTACAAAAGCACAAATTCAGCACAAAGGCTCATTCTGGAGAAGCTTGACACTGGTTTTGCACAAATTTGATAGATCCAGCTTGAAATGTGAACTGAATCCAGTTTCTCCTCCATCCCTACCTAGAAGGGAATGTGGCCCTTGGGCTGAAAAAGGTTCCTGACCCCTGCTCTACTTGGAGACACCAGGGATTGAACCTGGGACCTTCAGCATACAAAGCAGCTGCTCTGCCACCGAGCTCTGCAGTTGGAACAAACAGGTTACACCTAGTGCCAAGATCATGATAAACAAAAATAGAAAGTGCTAGGTAAGAAAGCTATCCTGATGCAAAATTTGCTTAACTGAGAGGAAAGTTATAAGAATATGAGGTATCCATTTCTACAACCCCTGCCATGAGCTTATGCCCCGATTGTATAAAAAGCAAACGCACTTTTTTTTTGCTTTCCAAGCAGGCTGAGGTTATTATCAATTTGCTCTTGGTGTAAAGAAGTGATTTTCTTGTACTTACATCTGCTCTCAGAAGGAAAAGAAAATGGTTCATAAAAGTTCCATTAGCATACAAAAGCAGAAGCCTCTGCAGGGAGTCTTAAGGCGCTTATTGCCTTCACTTAATCAGACGCACCGGCTACGGCTCGGATCACCTCTGCCCTCCATCAGCACTCCAGGTCTGGATGTGCCGCAGAGGTGCCTTTGTGGAAGACATCTCAGGGACGCGCAGAGAATTGGACCAAACAAGCGCTTCTTATATCTAAATTAATTCTTCACTGTTAAAAAGGAAAAAAAACTTTCCCACTAATTAACTCTGGGTACATTGTCCACATAGGCCTTTTTGTAAATTGCAATCACAAGAGAATGAAAAGAAAGCACAGCATTGCATCAACACGTGAGCAAAGATATGTTGGATGTTATGCTTTCCCCCTTCCTTTTACCAAGTTAAGCTTGGCAGGGAGTTGCTGCTTAAAACAAAAATGTACTTATCTCCTTGTGACGTAACGGTAGCGCCATCTAGAGGTCCACGAGAAGCAATTCAGAGCCTTCTTTTTCCTCTTCCACAATGCCGTACATATTTTTTTAAAACGATGTTCCAGCGAGCCAGTGACAACCGCTTTGGGATATCCGCGATAAGGAAACTTGGTGCAGAAAACACAGGAGCTTACTTCCAAATATTTTACATTAATTCAGGTCAGGCTTAGAGATGGGAGGGAATTTAACAACCAAACTTGATTCCAGCCTGAACAGAAGGCAAGTCCACTTCTGCACATACGTAAGCAGCTGGAGTACCAACAGGTAAAGCCAATATTTTCTTTTCTTTCTTCTCCAATTCCTGATCTAGTGGTTGGCTAAAACCCCAGATCTGTGCACTATATAATGTGAAGGGAACAACTGTAGCCTGAAAGATTGTCACACTTAGGCTACATCTGCACCAGAAAGCATTACGGTAGGGCCCCACTTACCAGCACTTCACATTCCGGCGTTCCGCTAATGCGGCGACGGGAAATTCCCCTTGTTAAAGCTGATTTAGCGATTTTACGACATTTTACGACATTTTCGCATCATTTTCGCGCGACGACCCCATTATAGTCTATGGGTCCCGCTTTACGGTGATTTCTGCTTTACGGCGGGGGCCTGGTCCCTAACCCGCTGTATAAGCGGGGCCTTACTGTATACTACTTTAACAGTCATGGCTTCCCCCAAAAGAATCCTGGGAACTGTAGTTTAAGGGTGCTGAGAATTGTTGCAAAACCAACAATTCCCAGAGTTTCCTGGGAAGAGGGACTGATTGTTATACCACTCTGAACATTGTAGCTCTGTGAGGGAAATAGGGGTTTCCTAACCACTCCCAGCATCCTTAACAAACTAAAGTTCCCAGGATTCTTTGGGAGATGCAATGACTGATAAAGTCGTATCAGCCATGGCTGTTTAAAGTGGTATGATACTGCTTTAAATATATAGTACAGATAGGGCCCTAGTATGCATAACTCTTCTGACTTGGTTTAAATATATTTCCTCATGCATATTTCCTAAGAACTCCTAAAGTGGTGTCAAAGTAGTTTAAATGTACAGTGCAGATGTGGCCCTAGTGCACGCGTAGTGAACCTTTTGCCTTCTAGATACTGCTAAACTCAAACTCCCATCCTCCTTGGCCTTTGACCATGGTCGCTGGGCCTGATGGGCGCTGTAGTTCAGCAATGTTTGGAGGGCCAAAGGTTCTCCATATCTGCCCTGGTGAGTTTGTATGCTTTTTGCTGTTTGACAATCAAAACTATGTTACTTTTGTTGATTTCTTTATTTACACTGGCAGCCAGGAAATGAAAAGCTGCACTCGTGGCTCAGCTCTGAATGTTTGTTGTTTGCTTTTGTTATGTAAAGTAATTATTACCTACATATCTACTAACAGCTGCTTTGGGACATCAGTGACAAGGAAAATAGGAATGTTTCCCCATTCAATTCCCCCCCCCAAAAAACACACGACTGCAAGGATGGTAATGCTCAACCTGTTCTAGGTGGGTTGTCTCTTGAAGAATCAGGTTTGTGGTTTGGGGGTGTTCATTAGGAGAAGGGCTGTAGCTCAGTGGCAGAGAGTTCCAGGTTCAATTGCTGGCATCTCCAGGCAGGGCCCGGTAAGATTGTCCTGAATCTCCCAACATTTAGCTTCAACAAGCCTTCAAATTGGAGATGCTTATACCAGTTGGAACCCGTATTGGATTTGATTGATTTTATGTATGTGCTATTGTTTTAACTGTTTGCATTTTTAAAATGTTTTTTTTAAAAAAATATGCAATCAGTAGTGTTGTGGCAAATTCAAACGTGCAGGGTCTCTTCATGATAGTTATGCCATGCCCCCTCACTCACTTGCTTTCTGTCCGTCATCATCACCACGCTCCTCAGTCCTTCCCATGCGTGCCTTATCTCACAACAATAGATGTCCCCTGGAGCCAATCAGCAGGAAAGGGGAGTGTGTTAGCTGCTGAGAAGAGTCTTCTCTGTGGCTGACTCACCTCTTTTCACTGATTGGCTCCAATCAGCGGGAAAGGATAAAGAAGCATGTTAGAAGATGCTTCTCAGTGGCACACTTCCATGCTGATTGGCTTGTAGGACCCTAGAGTTATACGGACCCTGCTCCTAAGAAAGTAAGGGGACTAAGACTTCCCAAGACCCTGCACGGCTACACCCGTGTCCAATTGTTTTAACTGTCTTTATATATGTAGCTGTCGTAGCTATGTTTTTAATGCATTGTAAATTGCTTTTGGATGCCTCATAGGAAGCAATGCATACATGAAATAAAGAATAAAAAAATAATGAGACATGGGCCATGAATTGCCACATAATCTATCTGGGAATGGAGTTAAAGAGTAACTGGAAGCCTTGCTTCATCAGAGGCTTTCCACTTTCTCACGTCCCAGGGCTGGCTTGCCAAAACATGTTGTGCTTTCACTTTTTGTTTTGGCGTCACAGCTGCTTTCTGCCTTCTAATCTTTGTCATCCCTTAGGACAGCCTTTCCCAACCAGTGTGCCTCCAGATGTTGTTGGACCACAATTCCCATCTTTCCTGACCATTGGCAATGCTGGCTGAGGCTGATGGGAGTTGTGGTCCAACAACATGTGGAGGCACACTGGTTGGGAAAGGCTGCCTTAGGATGCCAAGGTCTCACACTGCAGCAACATCTATCCCCATGTTCCAAGCAGCTTGCAGAGACATGACACAGAGATGATCCAGAGTCACCCTTCTTGATCCATCACGCCTGCTCTACCATATGCTATAAACTTGCTATAGTTGCTGGTTCTGCAGACCTAGGATGTTCCAGATTAACTGTCTCCTTTTTATGAAATGGAACACACTTCTGTCCAACTGCTGAACAAACGGTGTCATTGCACCAAGTTGTTTCATGTCATAAAGTTTTTACACGTAATGAGCAATCCCACTGAACAATACATACATTTTGGCTCGACCTCAAAATGTTATACAGCTACTGCTGTCTCTCAGTTTCACAGCATTTGGCACTACTTTCCTCCCACCTCCCTCTTCTGTGTCCATTTACATTTTCTCCTTTCTGTATCTACACACACACACACACACACACACACACATATATATATATATATATCTGCCAGCTGAGAATAACACTGTGCATGTGATGGAATGGGCTTTAATCCACAAAAGCTCCTGCCAAACTAAATCTGCAAGTCTTGGACAGACAGATCTTGGACCTGAAAAATCTTGGAAAGTTCATTTGATAATAAATATGGGCAGGGGGCAGCGGGAATGTGCAGTATTAATCAGATGACAAAAAAGAGGTTGAGATTTAATCCAATGTTACTTTTTTAAGAACATTGGGATAGGATGACCATGAGATCCTTAGCAAAGCACTGGAAATCTAGAACAGAAGTGGGGAACATGAATGCAGCCCTCCTGTTCTCTCTATTTGGCTCTTAGAACTCTCATCTGGCTACACCCCATCTCCCCAGGCCATACACCTCACTGGCCCTGCTTTGCACCTGAGTGTTTTTATCTAGCCAGAACATGACTATCTGAACTATATCAACTGTCTTAATAATGTTGCTTCCTCCCTGCTAAAACAAGATCAGCACAGCACATGTCTTCTTTCTATTATTTGGGCTGATTGCAGATGTTTCCATCACTCGCCATATGCTCAGAGGCAAACATTACCAAATTCTTCCAAGCTACACACCAAGTGAATTGGACTGTGAAAGACCAACCCAAATTGTGTTTGCATTTTGACAAATTTGTAGGGCAGTCCAATATCTCAGAGAGGAGGTCAGGTCTCCTGCTCCCCTGGTGCATTCACTATAGCTGCCCAATTTCCCTGCTTTTTAAAGTTTGATAGAAATATCTGTGGGCTATAGCTATGTTCTTAAACCGCAAGGTTTTTTGCCTATTAGTGAATATAATCATCTTCAAAATTCAAAAAGCATAAAACAGCAGATGAAATCTGGCAGCAATAAATTAACAGTTTAACAATTAACAACAATCACTGTTGTTGTTTTGAGATTATTTGCCTGGTGCCAAAAAGGTTGCAAAGCAGGCACCAGGCAAGCCAGCCTGGGTTGAAAATTCCACAAACAAGGCACCACCACTAAGAAAGCCTTTTCCTACTTCTGCTATGTATGTTAGGACTGTGGGTGTATAATGAAAATCTACTGCCCCTCTTTACAGACTGGGGATCGCAAGCAGGGCGAGACCTGTTGCACTCAGGCCCTGCTTATGGGCTTCCTATACGCATCTGGTTGGTCACTGTGGGAAGAGGATGATAGATTAGATGAGCCTTTGGCTTGAACCAGCAGGGCTCTTTCTTAAGTTGCCACAAGACACCTTGCTGGTTTTGCTGCAACAGACTAACATGGCTACCCCTCTGGGATTATAATGGGTGTCATGAAGACTAAAGGCAGATCTATACATACAGCCACCACTGTAACTGTGATAGGGAAGAACACGCATAGAGCCTATCTCCTCCACTTTTTCTGTTTGTATTCCTTCTCTTGCAGACAGAAAATAGGACCCACGAGATTTAGAAGTGTGTCTCATTCATTCATGCCTCCACTAAACTGCAGGAATCTCCCTTTGGGCCCCTTCAATATAAATCACTGTTCCCTTCAACATAAATATTTAGCATGTTGATTAAAAAAAAAATTGGCAGCAGCTTTACCTGCTGCACACTTCCAATAAATGCTGATAACGAGTTTTCAAAGCCAAATTCAGTTCAAATGTGACTAATCTGATAAGTTCAAGATATCGGAGCCAAATTCACTTGTGGATTTTTTTTTTAAAAAAAGCTCCATTTTTAAAGGTTTTGCATCTCTGAGAATCAGTGCTTTATTCTGTTATGCTCTTTATATTTTTTTTCTTACCAAATGTATATCCCAGCCCTCCCAAAAGTGCCCAGGGCAGCAAACAACAAGTAATAAAACAATTAAAACATCTTTAAAACCTCTTCATCAGTTACTGGGTTTTGCTTCATTTAAAAATATAGTAGTAGTAGTAGTAGTAGTAGTAGTAGTAGTAGTAGTAGTAGTAGTAGTAGTAGTAGTAGTAATCCAGCCTTGACCAGCAGGTTCCAGGGCAGGATTACAACAATTTACAATTCAATATTAAAACAGTTAAAACAAATTTGAGCCATTGGAATAAGTAGAGGATGCATTAGACCCAGATGCCAACTCTGTCCCCGCATTTACTCTGGCAACACTATTGCAAGAACTAATGTCATCCACATCAGAGGTTCCTTTCCCTGATCATCTTCTAGGGTCATATATGCCATCAATATGACAACAATACCCTTCTACATAGGATATAGAGGCCAATCGCTATACAAAATAATACATGGAATGGTCATTGTGACTGATGTAATCATTACAGTCTATACTTTTCCGCTTTTTTACTTTATTTCCTTCTGACCTCACTGTTCACAATCCGGTCTGCTTATGTACACATGCACACCATATATACACATATATACACACATGCAACTCAGGATAACACTTCCTACACCTGATTAAGTGCAGTCCACAAAAACATGTCATAATAAAAGTTCCCAGTCTTGTGAGGCACTACCTCAAGACTCTTCACTGTTTTGGCTGCAAGAATAGTACGCTTATCCCTCTAAGAATTACAGCAGGGTTGTTATTCTGACAGAAACGTCTGACCTCTTGGATGGGATTTTTATTTATTTACAAATTGTATCAGGATGGTAAACCAATATGTCCCAAAATTGTTAGGCAACCACGAAATGCAATAATGAAGCAGGATTAAAAGGCAGTAAGGATAAACTAAGACAAAGATAGGTCAGCACCAGGAATTTGGAATACTGTTGCTTCTTCTTGTATAAAAAACAAAACAATCAACACTAAATAGGGTCTGTCTCCAAGACTGCCTGAACTGCATTCATTTTGTAAGGAACATTCTGCCTTACTGCTCAGAAATTTGTATTAAGTGTATTCAAAATAATATTGTATGTTAAAATGAATATATTGGCAGCCATTGCTTTTGAAATTATTGCGGGGCGTTGATTCTCATGGTGGGGCTTAAATTCTGCTTTGTCATCTCATCTCACATGATTTTGACTGTAGTTGCAGAGAGGGTTTTATGTTTTATTATTGAAAGCTGCTTCAGAAGCCAAGGTCTGCACCAGGAAACAGAATATAAATGCAAATAAATTGTGTATTTTAAAAAACAAAATAAGCTGACGCTGGATTTCCAGAGGGGGAAGGGAATCCTAACACATTGTGATCAGAGAATATATTTTGGAAACAGGTCCTCTTTGCATATTATGTTACTATTCCCATCTCCTTAAAACATGATAAAAAAAACTTGCCATCCAGACCTTCCAACACCGACCATGATGACACATTGTTTAAAGGGGGTGGGGAGATGTCCTCAAACCAGTAGGTCAGGAGAGGGGAACCACAAATCCAGCGGCCAAATGTGGCCCTCCAGACCTGTCAATCGGGCCCTCAAACCTCTCCCCAGGCCTTTGTTGGCCCTCCTTCACGGCGCCGGTGTATTTGCCTGGCTAGAATGTGTCCTTGAACTTGCATGCCTCTGGCATGCCAGAATGGAAGAGAGAGAAGTGGGCAGAAGCTAGCCTACTGTACAAAGATAAATTTTACATATGTTGCTTTGCCCAATGTTGCCTCTTAGACCACTCAGCCCTGGCATGTAACCCTTGGAAGGTTGCCCAGATGCAAATATGGCCCTCAGGCTGAAAAAGATGTCCCACCCCCACAAGAGACAACAGCAGTAGCTTAAATGGCTTTGAAATGCAATTAGACGAATTCATGGAGGATAAGACTATCAATGGCTATTAGTTATGATGTCTGTCTAGTTCCCCCCCAAAAATCTTTTTAATTAAGAAAAAGCTTAATGGAATTGAGGGGTAGCCAAAATATGCTGCAAAGGCTCCTTGTTGCTTCCTAGGAAATGTCCCACCTTGCTTGTCTCTTGCTAAAAAGGTAAAGGTGGCCCTGCACTTACAGTACGAGTCGTTTCAGACTCTTAGGGTGACGTCTTGCGACGTTTACTAGGCAGACCGTATATATGGGGTGGGATTGCCAGTTCCTTCCCCGGCCTTTCTTTACCCCCCAGCATATGCCGGGTACTCATTTTACCGACCACTGATGGATGGAAGGCAGAGTGGACCTCGACCCCTTTTACCGGAGATTCGACTTCCTCCTTTTGTTGGAATCGAACTCCGGCCGTGAGCAGAGCTTCGGCTGCATTACCGCCGCTTACCATGCTTATCCTTCCCCACTAAGAAATTAATCTTTTTTTTAAAAAAAATGGGCTAGCCTCAAATACACTTACGAAGGAGTAACAGCACAATCCTATAGGCGTCTGCTAAATCCCGTTGACTTCAAAAGGGCTTACTCCCAAGAGGCTTGTAGGCCTTCAAATGGTGCTATTTTTTTAAAAAAATTATCAGCCAAAATGCTAGGCTGCAGCACTTTTTCACTGTTTCATAAGAACATGTGTCTCTTTAATAACAGTTTTAAATTTGTGTGCTTTCCAAAAGGCAGAACTAGGCTGCAACTGCTATTACTTGCCTGTTGCTACCTTAAGTAACACATACATATGTACAACTGATAAGGTTAAAATAAATGTCCAAAATAACAAGGCTGATGCACACTACCTAACATTTTTCCCCTTAATTTTTTTTAAAAGGTAAAAGGTGCTCCTTGTGGCTTCCAAAGGAATGTCTCTTTTTTAATATTAACAAGGCTAACAAAAATCATTATGAACTAAGGCTGCAATCCATGTCTACTCAGAAGTAAGCTCCATTGGGTTCAATGGGACTTACTCTCAGGTAACTGTGTCTTGGATGGCAGCCTAGACTGCTGCCTAAAATATTTCCTCTTAAAAAAATGTTTAGTGGGGTGGGAAGGGAGAGGGGGGGGGAAAACCCTTCCTGCTGTTATTACTGGCTTGATGATTCCGAAATAATGTTACAAAATATTTCCCTTTCTAAGAAAAGTTTTGAAGGAAAAGGGGCAAAAACAAACACCCTAGAACACCATAACTCCTTACTGGCTTGTTACTTCCTAAATCATGCTCTTTTTTGTTTACTTTACGAGAGTAAAGAAACTGTTTCCGGAAGACTAGACTGCTGCTGCCTAAAATCTTCCCATTTATTCATTCAAAGTAAAACGTCCCTCTTCCCGCAACACCCGAAGAGCGCAAATTCTGCCCCCGTTCAAAGCAGAAAGAAAAGTGTGCGGAAGATTTAAACGCGCACGCGCAGAGCGCGGAGCACGCCAGCCTGGTTCCCTCGCTCTTCAAGACCCGCCCCCTTTCTTCTCACTTCCGGACTCCCTCCCCTCTCCCAGCCCTGGGCTTCCAGGCAGAGCACCATAGCAACGGAGGCCTCTGAAGCCGCTGCGCTGTTGAGCCTTCTCAGCTGAGCCATGGTGAGAGCGGGACGGGGGGCGGGGTTGTCCCGAATATTCTCCCTGCGGGAAGGAGCGGGACGGTCGGAATTGATGCTGTGATGGGAGCTCAGAGGAGGGTCGGCGGGGGGGGCATCGGAGTAAGTCTGATGGGGGCGGGGAAGCCTACAGTTATTGTGGCGTTTGTATGGGGCGATTGAGAGTGAAATGGCAGGAGGGGGGAGTGGAGATTATGAAGGGCACAGCCTTTATGCCAGAAGCCTCAGATGGGAGGGGAAGCGGGGTAGCTGCGTGGTAGAGCATCTTGCTTTGAGTGCAGAAGGTCCCAGCTTCCATCCCCGGCATTTCCAAACAGGGCTGGGAAGGATTCTAGTCTGAGACCCTGGAATGTTGCTGCCAGTCATTGTGGACACTGCTGAGCTGGATGGACCAGTGGTTTGATCCGCTATAAATTTAAACCTTTGGGAAGGATGCAGATGAACCGGGATAGGTTCAGAGGAGAGCAACGAGGATGATCAGGGGACTGGAAACAAAGCCCTGTCGGGAGAGAGTGAAAGGACTGGGCATGTTTAGCCTTGAGAAGAGAAGACTGGGGGGAGGTATGATAGCACTCTTCAAGTACTTGAAAGGTTGCCACACAGAGGAGGGCTGGGGTCTCTTCTCGATCGTCCCAGAGCGCAGGGCACAGAATAATAGGCTCAAGTTACAGGAAGCCTGATTTTGGCTGAACGCCAGGAAAAATGTCCCAACTGTTAGAGCAGTACGACAATGGAACCAATGACCTAGGGAGGTGGTGGGCTCTCCAACGCTGGAGGCATTCAAGAGGCTGCTGGACAGCCACCTATCGGGGATGCTTTAATTTGGATTCCTGCATTGAGCAGAGGGTTGGACTCGAAAGCCCCCTTCCAACTCTGCGATGTGCAACTTCCTGTGTTCTTATAGGAGAAGGGCCGTAGTTCTGTGGTAGAGAATCTGCTTTGCATGCAGAAAGTCCCAGGTGTAATATCCGGCATCTGCAGGCAGGGATAGGAGGATCTCCAGCCTGAAACCCTGGTGAGCTGCTGCCAGTCAGTGTAGACAGTGCTAAGCTAGATGGACCAGTGGTCTGACCCGGTATAAGGCAGATTCCTATGTTGTTATGACATGATGCAAAGTTAATAACAGTGCTATTTGCTCACAAGTCCTCTTGAGCTGAAGGGTTAGGATGGGCCAGTGAAAACAAAAAGGATGAGGTTCCTGCAGTTTTTAATAGAAGTGTAGAAGAGGAGATTTCACCTGCTTACATTTCCTGTACTGTACTGTTCTACACAGCTATTAAAATCTGCAGGACCCCACCCTACCGAAGAGGGTCTTATTCCATATTTAGTGTGCTTAAGATTGTAGCCTCAGATGGAAATCCTGTGCCCGCTTCCTTGCAAGCAAGTAAGCTGTACATTTGTTAAGGCTAAGAGAATGGTGGCACCATCCTGTGCATGCCTACTTAGATTTAAGCCCCTTTGAGTTCAGCTCCTAGGTAATTGTGTATAACAGGGATGGAAAACCTGTGGCCCTCCAGATTTTGTTGACCTCCAACTCTCATCATCCCTAGCCAGCATGGCCAATAGTCAGAGGATGATGGGGGCTGTAGTACAGAAACACGCACAGGGCCACAGGTTAGCCACCCTTGGGGTGGAGGATTGCAGCCTGAGCTACAAATTGCAAAGTCCCCAGTTTAAACTTCCATCTCTTCCTTGAACTTGCTGGTGGTCTTAAGCAAGCCAGTCTGAGGTTCCCCTCATCTGCAAAATTGAGGATAATAATACTGACTTATCTTACAGAATTGTTGTAAGGATTCTTAACAGGTAATGCCTGTGAAATGCTTCGAATTCTTGAAATCGCTTTACAAGAGTTAATTGTTAAGTAAACATGCATAACACTGGTTGTAAGTAGTAGTAGTAGTATGAGGTGGTTTAAAGTCCTCAAAAAGCTTCTGTCACAATTAATCTGTTAAGGTGCCATCGGGTTCCATGGTTTTTTTGTGACAACCTAAAACCAACCCTTCTGGAATAAGATGCTGCTGCTGTTGATCTCTAGAGTACACGCACCCTCAGTAAGAAGGTGATACAGATAAATAAAATAAACTCTTTGACAGTTTGACCCCATGTAGTTTTACTGAGAAACATGTCCCATTGAGTTCAGTGGAGATTACTTTCACGTAAGCATTCATAGGATTTGAACCTTATAGTGGAATTCTATATGCCAGAAGGAAGTTCCATTGTGTTCTGTTTGGCCTACTCCCAAGGAAGGGGGTATAGGACTGTAGCCTCTGTTTTTAACGCCCCCAGAATGCCCCTTTTTGAGGCTTCGCTGGCGGAAGCCCCTCAGCCAGGGGTCCATCAGAGAAGCCCTGTCTGGTGGAAGAAGTGTTGGCAGGAGTCATGTAAGACCCCCAAAAGAGGTGTTCTACGGGCGTGATGGAGGAGGGGCTGAAGGGAGGGGCTTACACAACTTCCAATCCCATTCGGACTGCTCCTGTGGGTCCCGATCCGGGCCAAAGTTGTGCCAAGGAAAAGGTTGGTCTAAGAAAAAAATTGCAATGGAAGTCTATGGAGAGCTCTTACTCCCTGGTAGGAGTATTTGTGAGAGCCAGCTTTTACTTTCAAGACCCCTCGTGCAGTATCCAGCCCAGCCCACATTCAGCTGGCCTAGAGATGCTTCTGACCTTCATGCTGGCTCCTCCTCCGCTGGGACCCCTTCCGCTGACTTCCCATGAGTTACATTCCTCTGTTAGAGGTGTGCATTCACAATAGTTTCATAGGGAATTACTTGTCCTATTTGCAAAATTTTGAACATGCCATCTGGATGGATACATGGTAAACTTCATTCACTTTCTCCGTGTTTAAAATGTGTTAAAGGCTAAAGCAAGAGTGGATGAAATGTAAATGTAATGGCAGACAGAAAAAGACAGTAGTGATCCAGGAATTAAACCTGGGCCTGATGGATATCTCATGGAACCATTGCTTAAAGGAGGGTTGCCCATGCGCCTTCTGTCTATCAGCCATGTACAATTGCTACAGCTAGGAGCAAATTAAACAGAAGTTCTTTGTTTAAGTAGGCAGGCTGGCTCTTGTGTAGGTAAATCAATAAAAGAGCTTGAGTTTAGGTTAGATTTTAAGGAGCCAATCCAGTTGGTTTGAGCATAGCTTTCTGCTCTCAAGGTTGCTGCCAGCAGGAAACCACCACATGCAGAGTACCATATCTGGAAAGGAGTAAGGTGGGTGTTGCATGTGGCTGTCTTAACCCTGTGTTTTAAAGGGAAAGAGATACATTATTTTGAGACTTCATCTCACCATGTAACCTTTAATATAGCACCACTTTGGCTTCATTAAGACATTCCCCATTCATACAGAACACCCCCTTTTCTCCATGACTTCAATGTAGTTCCACAATTCCAGATACTGCTTTGCAACAGGACCCAAAAGCATTAGATATTCCTTGGAACACTCCTCCTCTGTTATTCACAGCTGTTCTCCACATCTCCATTCAGTGGCTGGCTCGATGAGATGTATCCAGTGTTAGCGGAGATCCACTTAAATTATTGGGCAAAACTAACTAAAAGTCTATTGATTTCAGTGGGTCTGCACTGAGTATAATTTAGTTGGCTACAATCCCATGTTCTGGAGCTGGAGACCATAAGCAGGAGGGAGTTTTTCTGTTAGAAATTCACGAGCTGCTGCCAAAACTTTACAGGCTAGTGGTCACATTTTGTACTTCATTGATTTTGTTTCTTTTACAGGCAGAGGTAGAAGAAACTTTAAAGAGGATTCAAGCACATAAAGGAGTTATTGGAACGATTGTTGTAAATGCGGAAGGTAAAAAATGTATCTTTTTTTTGTGTTCTCAAAAGTACACCCAGTGCTTTTTACAAAAGGATATCATTTGGAATTTTTGTTATTTCATTTGCCATCTCTTTTAAAAAGAAAAGGAGATAAAATCCAGGGGAACATTTCTTCTGGTAAGCCCAAATAATGAATGTGGATGTCTGGTTGGGTGAAGCAAATCACAAGCTGGTATTATTTAAGCTGAAGGTGAGTGTTCATAATAATATACTACGTAAGGCAGTTATGTCACTTTCGAAGTTATATTATCCAGGAATACCTTTATTCTGTATGAGAAAAACAACTTGAAGTCATGGAGTTGCAGGTGGTAATTTAGAGCCCTTCTAACCTGCAGAGTGCTTTACCATTTTTATGCCATTTGGTCTTCCAATAATGGGACTCCCAATCAAAGTGAGCAGTACTAGATTAGATGGAGCAATAGCCTGACACAGTGTAAATCAGTTTCTTATGTTCAATACCGCATTCTTATCCAAAAAATATTATGCTAAAATATAAAAACATGAACAGGCTTTTTCATCAAAACTTAATGTACGGACATAAAAAATATCAAGACTTGAAAATCTTGGGATTTGAGCAATTATTTCTCATTGTATAATATTTTTGCCATCTTGTCACGTTTCACAACATGATGGAGAGACACTTATTTTAACAAATAAAACAAATTATTTTGGATTATTGTAAAACCATAAGCCAAGGATAGCTGAAGGTACATCAGAAGGATCTACTGGTAGATACTAGGATGATTGACAGTAGATCAACCAGGGTTTCCAGCTCCCAGATGTTTTAAAAAAGCAACAACATAGGCTGTTTTCCCTTTTCTGAATTAAACTTAAGGGAAACCAGGAATGGATTTTTGTGTGAAAGGATTGTGAGCTCACTTCTGATACTAAAAATAAATCCTTGGGCTTAGTACACATTTGGAGGCATTCTGTTCATCATTTTTCTATGTCTATCCCCCTCAGCAGCTGTTCTGAACCTGGCTCTTGGTATTTTGCACCTGGTTAGTGGACCTTGGGGTTTTAGTAAAAATCAAAAAAGATTCACAAACATACAGTCTCCCCACGTCTGTCATAGGCTACAGGAGACAGGGATAGGGTGAGGGCCATGCATAGGCAGTATGTGTCTACCCTGGATCCAGTTATACAGTTCTTCAATCCTTAGCCAAGCCTTTTTGGATGGGCATTATTCTCACTACCCCCACCATCTTCTCCAAGCATTTAATGTTGTTCAAGTACAATCAAAAATACTTAAAAGATAATCCAAGTTCCTGAGGCAATTGTGTACCAGTGGGATTGAACTAAAATGCTTTTACAGCTGGGTTAATTTTAGCAAAGGGTGTGTTCTGTTGCATCTGGTAGACTTGTATGTTTAAGGTGAAACCTTGTCCAGATTGGTGCTGTTTTTACCCTTGCAGAACTCTTGCTTTAAGCTGAGCACAGTCTTCTAACTTACAGTTTTGAGTTCAAACCTGATAAGACACCAGTGTGAAGGGGGGGGGGCTAGTTTTATTGTTTAGACATCTCACTTTTCTTCTGATTATCAAGAGGTTGATGGATACTCTATTCTGAATGTGTGAGGCCTCTGTTCTGAGTTTGTGAGCGTGTGACATTGTCTTCAGTTTCACAAATGCTACATTTTAAAGACACCTTTGCCATTTTAACACATTGGATAAAATTCCATGTTTCTGAAATTGGTGGAAAAACTCCCATTTACTTAATGGAAGTTGGGGTTTAGCCCAGTGTGTGATTACTGTAATGATCTCTAATTCTCAAGTGCCTGTGTCTCTTTATCCTTATGGTAGCTATTTTGCCTGCTTGTCCAAAATACTGACGCTTCATGAAGCAGAGATTCTTGAGGAAGGATTCTCATTCCTACCCCAACAACAGGTTTTACACTGTCTCCAGATGCCTGTAGCTGATGGGCATAAGAAGAGCCTGGCTGCTGCATCAGACCAAAGGCCCATCTAGTGCAGTATCCTGTTCTCATAATGGCCAAATAGATGCTGCTGGGAAGCCTGAAAGCAGGGCCTTCATACAAAAGCACTCTCCCTGTTTGTAATTCTCAGCAAGTGATATTCAGCGGCATACTTCTGACAATGGAGGTAGCATGAAGCCATTGTGGCTAATAACCATTGATAATGGTCATTCTGCTGAAGCAGTAGCGGGTATCAAGCTGCATGGAGAAGACTGTTCAGTAAACTTTATTTCAGGGGGTTGGTCCAGTTAATTTTGATTTCAGGCCAAGTGTCTAGAATTGCAACTTTGTAGGTTGCTTATATCTCATTGAAGTGCATGGAGGGAGGGGCTTCCTGCCAGGAGACCCTTCCACTCCCTGCTCTTTTCCAGCCTCTGCTACAGGGCAGAACGGAGGTGAAGATGCTATTTACAATTTAATTATCTCTCCTCACCAGCAGCCGCTGCTGATTGGCTGCTCTTTCTCCAAAATAAAAATGGCTTTTTCAAAAATCTGCTTAACCTCGCATGTAGCTTGACTCAATTCTGTTGAATTCTAAATCAGCAAATGACTTCGTTTTCAGGCATCCCCATCAGAACCACTCTTGACAACTCCACTACAGTGCAATATGCAGGTCTCCTTAATCAGCTCACGATGAAAGCGAAGAGCACAGTGAGAGATATCGATCCCCAGAACGATCTAACCTTTCTCAGGATTAGATCAAAGAAACATGAAATCATGGTTGCCCCAGGTAATAATTGTTGTATTAAAAAATACTGCTGCATGGGTGGCTTTTGAGGTCCCTTTCATTGCTCCATCTGCCTTCCTATTTCAGTTAGGAACACAAAGGCACAAGGGATGTGCTTGCCTTCAGATCCTTTAATTGCTTAAATTGAGAGGGCCCAGCATTTGTCTATCATACTATGTGGCGAGGCCAGACTGTAGCTGATGGCTATATTTGACTGGATGAAAAGTAGTCATGATCTGGAAAAGTCAGTTTCCTAGGTGGAGTTCCTGGCCATTTTTCCTAAACTGGATTTGGTCAATTAGCACAAATAGCTGCAACTACTTACTGTTGGTGATAAATGTTTCTCAAAGAATCAGCCTCTCAAAGAGTCAGCCTAATATGGGATAGGTTTGCTTTTAGATTTCAGTATTTATGTGTGCATCACAATGGTGTCTGATAAATGACAGCTGTGATTATTTTACTATTTTGAATTTTTTCATTTTGTCTACTGAGCACATACAAGAATAGCTGTTGTAACCATTAGTACTGGAAGAGCGATACACTATATAAAAACATAGATTGTAAATACAAAAGCATTTGGATCATAGAAGGCTTTGAAGATGTATATTGTGAAAATAAGGAACAGCTGAAATAGAATAAGTGCCACTTTTCTCATTGTTGGTTATCTTTTTCCACAGATAAAGAATATCTTCTGATTGTTATCCAGAATCCATGTGAATAGAACACTCACACCAGTTTTTATGGGAACCATACCACAATTTTAACATAACATTTGCTACAGATGTATAATGTCGTAACATTCCACCAAGACGCTTTTCTAGTAACTTGTCAGGAATTTGGAAAGCTAAAATCTCATGTGTGTGCAGATTTGTTGTATTTGTATCTGGATTAATGAAAATGTGTGTCTAACTGGTTAGAGGTCAATAAACCTATGTACTGACAGCATGTGTTCCATTGACTTAAATGTGTATAATAAAATAAATAATTCTTTTGAAATAATCTAAGAGCAGATCTAAGACTACAACTGGCAATCTCATAAAAGCATAACTCAAAACAGTTTCCATGTGAACCATCATAAGTGGGGAGATAATGGTTGCATTTTAGCAAACAGGATTAAGTCCCTTTGATTTCGGTGGGATTGATTGTTAAGCAGATACTCAAGTTTTCCAACTTCAGATTGATTTTGCCTAAAGTAAGTGACTTCAATAATAGAGTGATCTTAGAATGATAGCACGCCCCATGGCTTTTTCTGTTAGAACTCTAATTAAAAGCAACATAAGGCAGCTTCTATGAACTAAGGCTGCTTTTGCTTGTTAATTAGTATCTGCAGTTGCTCCTTATGTAGTAGCTTGCAATCTTTAGGGTTCCAGTATTAAATAAACATTTAGCAGCAGTTTACAGGTAGGACTGAAACGTAAAACAAACAACTGGTCTTCCTGAAATCTCACAAGTACTGCAAGTTCAGAAGCAATGATGTTATCTTTTTGCATTGAACTCAGTGGGGCTTACTTCCAAGTGTACTCAGGCAGGTTCAAACAGCATGAATCCTGGACCTAGCAAGGAAATGAGCTCAGAGGAATATGTGAAACGTTACTGAAACAGGACGGAAACAATGGATTCAAGGGCAGTGTAAAACTTCTCTTAAGCAGAAGGGTTTGAAAAAGCTGATTCTGCTTCATCACAGAGAAGTGCCACAAGGTAGATTTTGATCTCTTTGTAGGCATTCACTTAACACAGTAAAAAGCTGTGTTAAGCTTTATTTTAATTTATTACCTGCCCTTCACCCTGAGGTCCCAGGGCAGGTTACAGCAGATCCTTAACAACAACTTTAAAATCACAACATTATAAAAAATAGAGTGGGTCTTAAAAATCCATGTCTCAGGTATCAAAGGCCAGGATAAAGAAGTACAACTTCAAAATTTGCTGAAAACTACAGTGAAGTTGCTAGGGAGTTGCACAGCTTAGGAGATGCAATAGAAAATGCCTTCTCCTGGATGACCACCACAAGTTTCTCAGGTTATTAAGGTTTGCTATTTGTATGGCTTGCTCAATTGAACTGAAATAGTTGGGGGATGCTGTCTTGTTAACTGTTTGGTAACTTCTACTAAACTTACAAAATCTCAACAACTTTCTTATAGTTTTACTTAGTATATATTCCATTTCTAGTAGCAGAAACTTTTTAATAACAGTTCTAACATTTATAAAAATGTTAGCATTTCATTGCAGGAAAATTTCCATTTCTAACTTAAAATTCATTCAATTTATTTGTGGATCATTACAATAAACAATTGAGATATGTGTTATAGCAAGAGTCCAATGAAAGACACACTTAAAATGTAATTTCCATAAAAAATCAATAGGAAAACAATCCAGATCTAAATTCATAGTGCAAAGTCATAGTCCAAGCTTAGCTAATTATATACTGTAAATCGCTTTATAAAAAGAAGAAAAATCCAGCTTACTAAAAGCTCTTAACTCCAGAAATTTACACTAGGAGTTTCTTTTAACAAGATAAATTCTATCAGAGATGCCATATCTTTTGAGCAACAAGTACATATGCTACAACATATGCATCACAACTTAACTGGTTTCTGCTAGATAGCAAGAGTTGTTCTTATTTTCCATAAACATTCCCCAAAATAATTCTGGTGAGGACACCTGTAGGAAGGTGCAGATCTCTCTGGGCCATATATAGTAGACAATATAATATACTAACATCTTTCACACCAATTGGATGCACGTTCCATAAGATGAAGGCTATAATCCTGTGCACTCTTAACTGAGAGTAAGCCCCATTGCACACACTGCCACTTATCTCAGTAAACATATATAGGACTACACTTTAAGAACATGTAGTTTGGGATAAGTCCCAATTCAACATTGTGCATGCCTAGGCTTGTAAAATAAACTGGTTGTGCAAGTCAGCTGATTTGTGCATGTGTGTCTTGCAAAGGAGCTAAATTAGCTTCTAGGGTTGCAGGGGCCAATCTTAATCATTGTTGATGAGTTTTAAAGCAAAAGCATTAAATATCAGCATGCCAGGCACAATTTTCTGAAGTGGAGGTTCTCCAGCTGTTATCTGCAAGCTTCATTCAGGTGGTCCATAGCATGTCCACACTAAATATACATATTGATTTTTAGTAGTATTTTTATTGCTTCTTTTGTTTATATTTTATTGTATTTGTTTGAATTCTATGGAATGCCAATTGTAATACAATAAAATACAATATAAGAAATAAAAGAGGCAATAAAAATACAATTAAAAATAATACAGCACCTAGCACAGCACATTTCTATTGCCAAAACAGGCAGAAAAATCATTAAATGGCCCAAAGACCATCAACAATTTTCAAATGGTCCATGGGAAAAAGTTTTGCAACCACTACTCTAAAGTCCTAAATATGATAGTATCCAGAACCGACAATTATGTGGGCAAGGAGATCTAATTAAAAGAATACAAGTTTGGGTTTTTTTAAAGTGAATAATCAACGGTGGAGGATTCTTTTCCCCTATATTTGTATCAGCTCTAGATTGAAGCAATAGGATAGCAATAGGATCTTACCAATATGAACCTTCTATCTTTTTGCCTATACATGCATAATTGCTTAAATCCAGAGCATTCTAGATAAAGATGCATTACAAACAAAACATTTTTCATCCTTATTCAGCATTGTTTCCAGGAGAACAAACTCCCATTTCAGATTCTCCAAGTAAAAGCTTAGCAAGCAATTCTGATTGTAAAGATCGTGGCAGGTTTTCAGATATGAGCAATCTCCTCATCTACATTTTTGAGTTAGCATTCAATGCCTGAATGTTCCATATTGTCCTGCTCAAAAACATGTATGTCAGCAAAAAAGCTGGCAAGTTTCACAAACCCTTGGAAACACATTTTGAGCACATGCCTTCTCTTAAAGAAGAAGAAAAAATGAAATGTTATGGTGGTGACATAACAGAAAAGTGCAATCAGGCTGTTGGAGCAATGAAAAATGAAACATACAATACCATTATAGGAATCATCATATAGAGATCATATAAACTTTTGGTGTTACTACATTTAGGATACCGTGTATAGCCCTAACTGCCTCATTTCAGAAAGGATTTTGCAGAGCTGAAAGGTACAGAAAAAGCAGTGATTTTTGAGCACTCTGCATAAGAGAAGTATTTTGGGTCCACTTTTTTAGGAAAGGGGGAAATAGTTCAGCCCTCTTGTGTGCCTTTCAACAGTAACTACTCAAATCAGTAAGTGAAGGCTTTCAAGATATCTACAGAATCAAAGCCACTATTAAAGGCACAACTATTGGGACCATTTCAATAGTTTGCAACCCTAGTCATTCCATTTGGGTCTGACCTTCACATGCAGCAGTATGAGGTGGTAGAATGGACAGGTACCAATTCAGTCTGTGGGTGGGAAATGCTATTTTAGGCTGCATTAACAGAAGTATAGTTTCCAAATCGTGTGAAGTATTGGTTCACCTCGATTCAGCACTTGTTAGGCCTCATCTTGAGTACTGCATCCAGTTCTGGCACTGCACTTTAAGAAGCATGCAGACAAAGTGAAACAGGTTCAGAGGAGGGTAACAAGTTTGATCAGTGGACTAGAAACAAAGCCCTATGAAAAGAGACTGAAAGAACTGGGCATGTTTAGTTTTGAGATGAGAAGACTGAGGGGAGATGTGATAGCATTCTTCAAGTACTTGAAAGGATAGCACATAGAGGAGAGCCAGGATCTCTTCTCAATCATCCCAGAGTGCAGGACATGGAATAATGGGCTCAAGTTTTATAGGAAGCCAGGTTTCAGCTGAACATCAAGAAAAACTTCCTGTTAGAACAGTATGATTATGGAACCAATTACCTAGAGAGGTGGTGGGCCCCTCCAACACTGGAGGCATTCAAGAGGCAGCTGGACAGGCACCTGTCGGCTATGCTTTAATTTGGATTCCTGCATTGAGCAGGGAATTGGACTCGATGGCCTTATAGGCCCCTTCCAATTCTATGATTCTAGGATCTATGATTCTATGAAACCCTATTCTTGCACTCATACGTAAAAAACCTTTCTGCAAGTAGAAAACAAACTCAGCAGGAGGTTGGCTGACCTAGAATCTCTCCCTTATGGGCTATGTTTTTGCTTGCATGTTGTGTGTGTATTTCCCATAGGGAATGTTCAAAATTGGCACCCTCCGCCTGCAACCTGAAGAGAACAGTCCACTCTGACTAGGATTCCACCATTTCAATTTATTTTATTTATTGAAGATGGCTAACAAGTAGCAGCAAAGTACATTTTAAAGCAATAATTTCCACATATAACAAGTCACATGACAGGGCAGCTGATGATAGATTGGGGTGGGGCACAGTCCAGTTGGAACCTCCAGCTGGAGATGGAAGGCTCTGCGTTAGTTGAACCAAACTTTTTGATGAAATGGCAGCAGATTGGTAGCTATTCCTATCGTATTTTTATAGTCTAGAGGAGACACTTGTGAGATGTTCAGTTTTTGGTACCGAAATAACTTGGCTAGCTTTGGATACTATTAGGAATGGACAAATCTGTCCATTTCCATTTCTCTCAGTTTCCTAGCTTTAAATTCAGTTCTCCACATTTCTGCATTGGTTTCTGATTTATTTATCACAGTGTAAATGTGAAAAAGCATGCACATTTTTGCAAGCAAATTCCCCTAATATAATGCATTTTATATGTTAGTTTTACTAATATAATGCATTTTTATATACATTCCCCTAAAAGTTGCATTTTTGCACATACTGTTTGGTTGGAGAACTGCATCACGAAATTCAAAGAAGCACAAAGTGTAGCTGTGTTTCAGTTCACATAGTGTTTTGGAAAGTGTGGATTAGGTAGATTCACACTAAAATTCGAACTGAATCCCTCCTCCCTAGGCACCATAAACCTTGACTGGGATGAGGGGGGTGAGAGAAGCAGGAGTTGTTACTCCTCCTCAGACAGCAAAATGTTTTCAGCCAAGCCTGCTCTTCTTGCCAAGCAGCCCAGAGGGTGGCACAGGCTCTCAGCTTCCTCCTCCTGTAGAACTCAAAAGGGAGGAAGACAGAGGCAAACTAGAATTAGTTGGTTCTGCCTGTCAGTGGTTCTGGCTCCAACTTACTGCTGGCTGCTCTGCCTTCCGCCCTACCTGCCCCAATGTGTACCAGTACCCTGAACACGCCCAATCTCGTCTGATCTCAGAAGCTAAGCAGGGTCAGGCCTGGTTAGTACTTGGATGGGAGACCTGGGAATACTGGCTGCCGTAGGCTTAGAAGAAGGCAATGGTAAACCACCTCTGAATACCTCTTACCATGAAAACCCTATCAAAAAAAGATTCATAGGGTCGCCATAAGTTGTAATAGACTTGAAGGCATATAACAACAACAAAAACCAGCCATCACTGCCTGCATCACTTCATTTTCTGGATGAGGAATGGATGTCAAATTTATCCCCATGGATTTGTCCTCCTAGTTGTTGCCTCGCTCCCTGATCTCAACAAGAAGCAAGATTTTCTTTATTATAGATTCAACTAAAAATCCCAAATTATTATTATTATTATTATTATTATTATTATTATTATTATTATTATTATTATTATTATTATTATTTATACCCTGCCCTTTTTCCAAAACTGGAACTCAGGGCGGCTTACAACTAAAAATGGGTACATATAATTTGGACATATAAAAATCTACATTTAAAATAGAATTAAACTCATTACAGCATTAAAACAATTAAACATCACCTAAAAATACCTAAAACCAATTTAAAAATAATATAATCAAACAGTAAAACAATACAGGATTTTATTATTATTATTATTATTATTATTATTATTATTATTATTGCCCACCCTTCACTATTCAGTCCCAGGGCACGTTACAGAAATTTAAAATACAGTATTATGTATTTGTATGCCTGCAATATACGCATACTGTAAGCATATACCAGGTTTCCTAAAGTAACCCACACACAAACAGATACATACGACAATGCATATAACTGTATAAAAATACTTGTGTATTAATCCTTATTCAATTATGCTCCAGAAATACAGCACCACGTGTGGCTTGACTCTTTCATATGCATTATATGTATTTTATACAATTTATTTTGCATATAATTCTGCATTTAGCTCATACATAATCCGGTACCCAATGCAAAAGGTGGTCTGATGCAAGGAAAGCTTGGCTGGGTTGGAACAGCCAAATTCCACATATAAGTCTGTTTAAAAGGGATTTCTCCTCCATTCCTATACAAGATTCTTTCCAAAGGCCATTGGGGGGTAGATGGCCCTGGGGAAGGCTAAGGATGGGCAAGAAATTCGGTTCAGTTCACATTGAAAGCTGAATTTATCAAATTAGCATTTTCCAAAACAATATGAAAACTGAAACACCACCATCCTTTCGCACTTATCTGAATTTTGCCATGTTTAGACTTCCGGGAAGGATTGCTTCGCTTGTGCCTGCCTCTGAGACGAGCTCTCGTCTCAGAGGAAGCTTTTTCAGTTTTAAAACCAGCCAAAAGGTTTTTTTTGACTGGTAAAAACTTTCTCCCAGGCAAGGGAGAAACGAAGAGATCATCCACAAGCTTCGTTGTGTTTGTTGGGGGACTTGAATTCATTAGGATCGCCTATGAACGAAGGACCAGCCAGCAACGTCGGACGGAGTCAGGAATTTCAAGCAAGCTCAAACTGATTAAGTGAGATGTTTTTCTTTTCTTCAAAGAAAAACAGATTTAACAGGCAAGCATTCTTCTATCTATCCTTATCATTTGGCTTAAATTGCTGCAGTAAAAGAGATTTGTTAAAAGAATCAGCAGTAAAGAATCCCTGGGTGAGTTATAACTTTTCTCTTTTATACACGGAATTAAGGCAGAAGGAAATCGAAATAGCTTATCTTTGTTTTTATTGCAAAAAGCTGGCCTGGAATTGAACATTATAAAGATACAAACGGATGAGAGATATCTAATCTGAGGAGAAAATTTTTGATTTATATGAACTTTTGAGTATTATATGTCTGGGACTATTTTTTCTGGTCTACTTCATTTTGACGAATCTGCTTGTTCTTTATGCCATTAACTATTTGGATGCTGTGAACTAAATTTGTTTTGCATTCTTGGACACATAAGAGATAAGGCAGTTTGTGCTGTCTACATTATGATGTCATCAGGTTTGGAATATTAACTCCTTTGTTGCTGGAAAAAGAAATAAATTGCTCTTTGCTTGGGAATAGTGCTATATTGGAAATTGAAGGGTTTTTTTTCTTCTTGGTTTTAAAAATGACAATTAAGAAAGTGGCTGAGACCCTGGAAGTAAATATGTTTCAGAAAATATCAAAATGAGATTGAGATAACAAAACAAAAACTGAGACATGGCAAACAAGAGATGAAAATTGAATTTGGCAAAATGAAGCAGGAGCTGAAAGAAATAGGGGATTTTATGAGAGAGGAGGTTGATGAGATCAAACATATAATTAGACAAGCAATAGAAGAAGAAAGAAAAATTAAAGGGAAGATGCAAGTCCTGGAGATTGGAACAGATATATCAAATGTGGAACTGGAAAAAGATTTGGAGTTTATGGACCTTAGAGATAAAGATTACTGTTTGGAATTCAGCGTTGTCCCTGAAGAAATTGATGAAGATATCAGAGATAAAGCT
The DNA here is from genome assembly GCF_030035675.1 of Rhineura floridana. Lineage (NCBI taxonomy): Eukaryota > Metazoa > Chordata > Lepidosauria > Squamata > Rhineuridae > Rhineura > Rhineura floridana. The sequence continues at coordinate 12,838,455 of NC_084492.1, read as the reverse complement.
ATCAATGTTTCAAAAAAATTTCTGGACTGGAATGATGTGATGGAGCTTGAAATAGAGAAAATCTATAGAATTAATTACAGATATGTGACAATGGAAAAACTCTCAAGAGATGTGCTAGTGCATTTCGTAAAAAAGAGGAACAGTGATATGACTTTACAACAACATTTCAGTAACACATTCAGAATTGATGGCAAGGAAATATTTGTGAGGAAGGAAATTCCCATCAGACTCTTATTATATGACTATGACTATGACAGCAAGATCATTATGGATGCAAGGATGGAAGATAGAAGACGGAATTAACACTGATAATGGAAGAATGGCTATTGAAACTAGTGGACCTAGCAGACTTGATGAGATGGATTAATCGACATGTTTATTTGGAGAAAAATCAATGGATATATTTCTCAAGGACTGGAAACCTCTCTTTGACTTTTTGCGGAAAGAATAAAGTGATGTTAATGAGATTTGATGATTAATTAAGATAACTACTGGAGGAAAGTGATTTTGTAATGTATTAAGAGACAGGTTTGTTATATACCGTATATTCCGGCGTATAAGACGACTTTTTAACCCTGGAAAATCTTCTCCGAAGTCGGGGGTCGTCTTATACGCCGGGTGTCGTCTTATTAGGGTTGCCATATTGCCCGGATAGCCGGGTTTTACCCGGATTCTAAGCATGCCACCTGGCGCCCGGCTAGCCCCTTAGGTGGCCCGGATTCTCAGCTTTCATTTAAAAAAAAATTAAGTTTCTAGGTGGTGCGGTTCTCGAGATATATATAAAAATGTCAGGCACCCCCCCCGGTTAAATCTTTTTTTAAACTACTGTATAGCACTTCGTAGCTTTAACCCCGCCCGTTCAGGATTTCAGCCAATCAGTGAAGTGTTTCTTTGGTGGCAGTGTCTGCAAAACTTCATTGCGAGGCCAGAAAATTGTGTTTTCCCCTCCTGTTTATCTGAAAATCTCATAAATTGGGTAGGTATATACATTTCAGTTTTCCCCCCTGTTGTGTGTAGGAGTCAGATCCTGGGCAGTGTTTTGAAAACCTTCCCAATAGTTGCTTTTGGGGGTAAAAACAGTGCTAATCCCATATGTCCAGAGTAAATCCTATTGAATTCAGTAGGAATTACTTTTGAGTAGACATGATTATGAATGTGCTGAAAATCAATGGGACTTTGGAGTGAATGTAAAAAAGAATTGTGTTTGTGTTCTCTTTCTGCCCCCCCCCAGTCCTATTTTAAAGCAAGTAGGCAGGGCTTACTTAGGTATTGCAGTTTTTATTCTGTAGGAAACTAATACTGATTTTTCTGCAATGACCAATTGGTTTGACAATAAACTATTATATGGGCTGTATGTATTTATACATCTGCAGTGTGTGCGTGTGTGTATGGAGTCTTTCCAACACCCCTGTGAGGTAGGGTTGGAAACCAAGGCAGCTCACAACAAGAAATAAAGCCATTTAAAATCCAATAACCATAAAAACAAGTATAAACAGTTGCAAAACAATGTAAAGTGGCATGATTTGGAATTTGGGGTTGTGTGAATGAAGTTGCTTATCACTTGAGGTTGCATTTCTGTCCCTGTTTGAGTAAGCCCCATTGAATACGCTCGGACTTGCTTCTGAATAAATAAATTTAGGATTGCACTATAAATATCTTTACAGTTTGTGTAAATAATAAATATATTTGATAGTTATGCTTATATAAATATTTCTTCATTTATCATATTTTTGGTTTTTGGTTAGGAATCGTGACTGGTTGTGAGATGCTTAGTTTTTTGCCTTATAGGAATCTTGTTGTGGTTGGTATGGTATTACATTTAGGAAAGTGTTACTGCCTTCTGTATTTTTTTTTCCTATTTGCATTTCACTTTTCTTTAACCTCACTCCGTTACAGCCATAGAAGCAACAGCAGCATATGCAAGATAATTAACTCCCATTAGTGATAAGAACAAGAATTTATAATTATTATTTCAATTAAAACAAGAGGCTTATCAATACTTTGAAGAGGACCAGATATTTATTTTCTTTCTGAGCCCAGGACTGGGTCTTTCATGATGCCCGGTGTGTGTGGGGGGGGGGAGCAGGAGAGTAGTCGATAAGACAGACATCCTGGCATTGATAATCGAATTAGCAAGGTATGTGTGGGGTTGTTGTACACTTCCAGGCTCAGTTTCATTTTGAGTATGGAGGTGGAACCTGTGTAGATGTGGTTATCAAAGGGAGAAGAAATTTTGAGTTAAGCAAAGCTCTGCTTTTATAAAACCTAAGAAACATACAGTACTTTGAATGTCTGAGTGCCTGCACCAGTGGAATACTGGAGGAACTTGTAAAACTTGCTGCAACACTATTTAGAACTGAGCATGTGGTGTGAAAGACTCCTTTTCCTAACATTTTGGCTTGTTTTTCTCTGATTGTGTATTTTAATTGTTTTTACTATATTTGTAAGCTGTGCTGAGCTCTGTTTTTAACAGCAAAAGGGCAGGATATAAATTCTCTTAATCAATCAATAAATACTCCATAGTGTTGGAAACTAGAGTCTAGGCATTTAATGTTGCTTTTAAAAAAAAGATTTCTCACATCTTTCCCCAGTTTTTGGTGGTAATTCCTAGGCACAAAAACAAAACAACTGGACAATCCAAATATTAATATTTATAAGTTTATAAGTGACAGTTTTCCTGCTAAGTACCTGCATGTCATAAGCAGGGGTAGTCTTATACGGCGAGTATATCCCAAACTCTATATTTTAACTGGAAAAGTTGGGGGTCATCTTATACGCCCAGTCGTCTTATACGCCGGAATATACGGTACTATAGACTTATAACTGATCTGTGACAAATCGGAAGTCAACATTTTATTTTATTGTATTAGTTATTAATTTGTTTTTTTGTGTGTGTTTTGTTTTGTTTTGCTTTTTGAAACTTTGAATAAAAATTAATGATTAAAAAAATGAATTTTGCTATGTTTACAAAAATGCATACATGGGGAAAGTGCACAAAATAAATATATTGGTGAAAATAACAAAAAATGGATATATTTTGACAAATGGCTTGCAAAAATGTGTACCTTACTTCCTTAGTCAAAACGGCGTACAAAATGTATTTATTAGGAGAAATTCACACTAAAATGCTGAACACTTTTCATAAGGATGTTTTTGAAAATGCAAAATGGTTGCAGAAATGTAGAGAATTGAATTTAAGATAAGTAAAATGACAAATTGAGATAACCGAAATGGACAAATCATTCCATCCCTAGGGAGGGCACAGTCCAGATGGAGAATGCTCTGAGGACTTCTTCACTGCCTCCTTCATTCTCCTAGAATCCTCCCCACACTTGGTGAGATAACCTGGCCTCAGGTTTTACTAGTAAAAAGGACCAGCTATCACTAACAAAACAAAAGTGGTCTTTCGTTTAACACACTTATGAATGTTGTCTAGGGATGAGGGAGAAAATTGATTCAGTTTGCATTTAAAGCCAAATCTATCAAATTCACACTTTCCACAACAACATGAGAACCAAAACAGAGCTATCCTTTAAAATTCACACTTGTCCAAATTTTGTGATGTAGTTCTCCAACCAAACAATGTTTACAAAAATGCATAGATTAGGGGGAAATGTGCATAAAAATGAATGTATTCATGAAAATATAAAAATGCATTATATTAGGAGAAATTGCTTGCAAAATGGGTACATTAGTCAAAACTGCATAGAAAACTGTTGTCATTGAGATAAATTTGCACGAAAACAAAAATCTTTATAAACGTATTAAAGCAAAACATCTTAAAAACGTATTTTAAAAACAACTTTAAAGACATCTTAAAAAGCAATTCTAGCACAGACACAGACTGGGATAAGATCTCTACTTAAAAGGTCTGTTGAAAGAAGAAAGTCTTCAATAGGCCCCACAAAGTTAACAGAGATGGTGCCTGTCTAATATTTAAGGAGAGATAATTCAAAAGTCTGTGCCACAACACTAAAGGTCCACTTCCTATGTTGTGCAGAACAAACCTCCTGGTAAGATGGTATCTGCTGGGGGCCTCCATCTGCAAAGAGCAATGTTCAACAAGGTATATAAGGAGTAAGACAATCTTTCAGGTATTTGCAATGGGGCAGTAGTTGTCAGAAACCAATGGGTTCAGAGTGGGCTTGTTCAGGAGTGGTTGGATCACCACCTCTTTCAGGACAGCTGGAACACTCCCTCTCACAAAGACGCATTGACTATACTCTGAATCCACTTGGCCATACCCCCTTGGCAAGCTTTAATAAGCCAAGAAGGACAAGGGTCAAGAGGACATGTGCTGGATGCATCGTCACAAGCACCTTGTCCATGTCATCAGGCTGCATCAACTGAATCCGATCCCAAGAAATTGTGGCAGACTTTGCACTGGACACATCACTGCAGACTACAGTAGATGTAAATGGGGCATCAAGCTTGCTATGGAGGTGAGCAACTTTACCCTCAAACTGCCTTGCAAACAAGTCACAGTAGGCCTCTGAAAGGTCTAAAACTCCATGTCCTGGAGTTGATGTCAACAGACCCCTGACAATACATAAAAGCTCTACTGGATGGCAACTTGAGGATGTGATGGAGGTCTTCTTTGCCTCCCTCACCACCACACAGTAGGCACAGTTATGGTGTTTTATTTGTGCCCGATCAGCCTTACAACATGTCTTTCACCACTTGGACTCTAGTGCATCCAATAGTGGAAGCATCCAGCCTGTTTCATTGCCATTAGTTCACTGGTGTACCCAGGTGCAAACTGGACTCCACAATGCCAGCGAGGGCGTTCAGGAACAACCATGTCTAGAGCCCAACATGTCTCATTGTCCCACAGCATGACAAAGGCTTCAACAGGGTCACCTGCTCTATCTACTGGAAACTCCCCCAGGATGTTCAGGAATCCAGTGGATTCCATTAGTCTCCGAGGGTAGACCATCTTAATCTGTCCATCACCCCTGCTGGAGAGTGTCTCATTTACCTGGCACCAGGTACAGGCCCTCACAACCAGTTCCAAGACAGAGTGTTTCCTGGTGACAGAGATGGAAGTCCTGTAGACCACAGCAACCCCTCCTTCCCTGTCCCTGCAGCCTGTGCGAGTGTTGCACCGAGTATCCAGGTGGGCAAAGCTAGGTCAGGTCAACTCCTCCTAGATCACCCACCCAGGTTTCAGTAATGCAAACCAAATTAGCACCCTCATCCATGATCATGCTGCAAATCATAATTGCAAATTGCTGAAGAAATGTGGAGAACTGAATTTATGACTGGTAAAATGGGAATTAGAGAGACCCAAAACTGAGAGATCCTTCCATCCCTAATGGTGTAATTAAAAGCCAACATGTTATCCATATCACACCATTAGCCCCAGCAAAGCTCTGTTCAAGCATTTGACTTTGGATGCCCAAACTCCTCTCACTTTCCCTCAGAAACAAGCTACTTTTGTGTGTTAGCCAAAGCAACTCCCACATGGCCCATTTTCCTGATCCCAGTAGCTTTCTTCTCAGTAATTGGTCTCTTAGCACAACCTCTGCTAGTTTCCCCAAAGGTAGGTTTTTTGGCAGAGGGAAAATGCCCAAGATGTCTCTTGTGTCTAGGAGCAGACACAACTCTATGAAGTAGATGTATGCCTCTCTGCTCAAGCACAGGTAAGATGAAGAAAGAGCAATGCTTAACATAATGTGAAAAGAAAGTGAAATAATGGTTGTGCTTGGACATCTCAGACTCCCCCTCCCCTCATCTCCAGCATGGTCATGAGGAGTTCGGAGGTGTTTGTTTCTTCATTTCCCTTAGCTTGTCATGTTGTACTCTGGTTAATCTTAACTATGGCTTAAAAAAAAAAAAAAGCTAGCTTCAAACTATGGGTTCACCAGAGTGAAAACTAACTATTGGGTTTACCATTGGGATGTGATGCTAAACTCTGGTTAGTCAAAAGTGAAAGTGAAAGCTTCCAAACTCCTCTTTGCAGCTGTGCTAGAAGAAGGGGAAGCACACCAGTCTGAGATGCACCTGGGGTCATCCCTGTCCAAAAAAACTACAGCAAGGATAACCCTTGAGAAATTGTTGGATGCCTATCAGCTCCAGTCAGCATATCCAATGGCCAGGGAGTTGTAGTCTGACCAGATCTGGGGACTCAAGCTGGGGAAAGGCTGATCTTTCTGTTTCCAATGGTGTACAGCCACATGCTTCCAAGAAGACAGGAAGCGAGGCATGAAAGACACAGCTTGCTTCTCTTGTTGGCCCTCCTTGAGCATCTGCTGCTCAAGAGACACACTGCCTCAGAATAGGGAGACTCCATTTAGTTATTGTGGCTTAAAGCCTTTGAGCTACCAGGGAGGTCTATCCTCAGTGACGGGAGTAGCTAACATGGTTTTCTCCAGATGCTGTTGGACCCATCAACCCTGGTCCCTAGGCATGCTGCTTCCCATGGTGATGGAAGATGGAGTCCAACAACATCTGGAGGATGCCACACTGGCTATCCTTGCTTTATGAGTTCATCTAATCCAGCCTTCCTCAACCCGGGGCCCTCCAGAACTTTTGGACTACAGCTCCCATCAGCCCCAGCCAGCACAGCTGAGAGTACTGTATGGCACACTCTTTTTGTCCATCCTGAGTCTGTTGCCGGTCATTATATATAAACTGGTAATTGTGTCATTCATTAATATGTGACTCTAGAGGAATGTTGAGGCAGTCACATACCTACATGCTTTGCTAGTGCTTTCCCATTCTAAATGGTTTCAATGGTTTCTTTGTTAGTGCAACTGGCCCTTGGCGATGCAATTTTAAGTAATTAGTCTCTGGGACTTTGAAACTTGGATCCAAAGCTGTTTATTCAGGACTCTCTCTCTCTCTAACTGATTCAACACTTCAGACCATTTAGAAGCATAACCCTTGCCCATTTTTACATCCAATTAGATCAAATAGTTGGCAATTCATTTGTCAGCTTTGAAAACAATTACTTTCTGCATATTACATTCAACCAAATGTGTGGCTCACAGGTTGGCCCTAGGCCAGGAACCACTTAGTTCCGAGGAAGCTTGTTAAAATAAAAATGAACTTGCTCAGGGGTAAGTGGGTTAGGGATTCTTCCTCTTCGTTTGTGAATCTATAACTTGCTTTTTAAATGCCACAGTTGTCACTTGGATCCTGTGAACTTCCAAGGGTTGCTCCTGAGGCCAGTTTCACATTTTTCAGCTGCAGTTGTGCTTACTGTGCCTACACCGGGATTTGCTTTCTCCCACCCTCCCTTCCTGCCTTCCCAGCAAGCTGCCGAGAGAAGGACAGATTGCTCTTGCCAAGGTTCTGAACTGATTGCTTTTGAAGTCAAGCCAAAGGCCACATAAAATTAGCCTGAGGACTCTTGTGGCCTGAGAGCCACAGGTCGCCCGCCTGTGATTTAAAACATTTATACCCAACCTTATATCAAAATGCTATGGGCAGCTTGCAAGGATAATTTTAAAAAAGGCACATGATAAAACTGCAAAATAACAAATTAAGGAAAGGGATAGGATAGCAGTAGATAAAAACCAGGCACTTTAACTAAAAAGCAGCCCACACGCCTCCTGAAAGAGAAAAGTCTCACCTGGAAGGGAGTTCCACAATCTAGGTATGACTACCAAGAAGCCTCTCTCCCACATCTCACTAGGGATGGGTGAGAATTTCAGTTCAGTTCACATTTCAAGCAGAATTTATCAAATTTGCAATTCTGAAACAATATGAGAACCGAAACGCAGCCATCCTTCAAAATTAGCATTTATTAGAATTTTGGGATGCAGCTCGCCAACTAAACAACATTTACAAAAACAAAGATTCACCTGTTAGGGGAAAGTGTGCATAAAAATAAATACATGAGTGAAAATAACATGCAGAAAGGCATGAAATGATGAGAAAAGACTTGCCAAGATGTGTACTTTTGTCAAAACTGCCTACAAAAAAATGTGTTCATTTAGAGAAGTTCTCACTAAAATGGTGGAGAATTCTCATGAGGATTTTTTTTTAAAAAAAATTGCAGATCGCTGTAGAAATGTAGAGACCTGAATTTAACATTGGAAAAATAAGAAACGGAGAGAACAGAAACAGATCTTTCCATCCCTACATCTTGCACAACAACAGATACTGGCAAGATGCACAGGAAGGCCTCTTCAGGACATCTTAATAAATGGACTTCTGAATAAGCTCATATGAGAGAAGACTATCTGTTAGATATCTTGGTCCTCATAAATCTGTGGTGGGTCAGCTCCAGCCATCTGAATTTGGCCTGCGAAGCCATTCTGGTCATACCATGCCCGCCTGTCAGTCACCTGATGCCGTATGATGTCAGGTGCTAAGACTGGAGATACGACGATCTCTTGTCTCCAATTTTAACTCTAAACACCACAGCGCTAAGATTGGAGTGAACTGTCAAAGAGTAGGCAATGTTTCTCTTTTGTCTCTGATCATAGACTGTGAGACCACAGCGCTAAGGTTAGAGAAGAACCTCTGCCTGCTGCCTTTTAAAGACCAGGCAGAAGCTTACCAAACAGAAGGCTGTCTTCTGTAAAGGAGAACACATGGCCACCCTGTTGCCTAATGGTAGGGGCCATTGCTAAGGTACACCAGGCTGCCCTTCACAACTCCTGACTTATTTCAAACATTTGTTTATTTATTAAAATGCTTCTACATCATGTTTTAGCCAGCTAAACTTCCTAAGGCACCTGACAATATAAAAATAAAACTATTAAAACAACCCAAAAAAAACTAAATCAGCACAATCCACCAAGCCAAACATGGGTACATACATCATTCCTGGGATTTCAACAGCCAATAATATATTATTCCCCATAGTTAAACTCTCAAACTTGCTGAAAATGCCAGGATTTTGCCACCCATGGAAAAGCAAGTTGTGAAGACGTCAGGCAGGCCTTCAAGAGAGGGCTTTCTCAAATTTAAGCATCTTGCCAGAGAAGAGGAGGCAGTCCTTAAGGTATCCTGGTTACAGACCATTAAGTGCAAGGATGGGCAACCTGTGACACTCACCCAGGTATTCTTGGACTACAGCTCCAATCATCTTTGGCCATTGGCTATGCTGGCTAGGGTTTATGTGAGTTATAGTCCACCAACATCTGGAGGGCCACAGGTTCTCCATCTCTGACTGAGGGCCTTAGAAGCAATAACTGGCATTTTGAATGTATTGTTTATTGCATTTGCAACATCTTGACATTCCTACAAGGAACTCAAAGGGACATAGATAGCTCTCTGCCCACTTCATTTATTTCTACAACAGTCCTGTGAGATAGGTTAGACTGAGATATAATGTCTGGCTCAAGGTCACCCAATGAGTTTCTTGGCTGAGTAGGGGTCTCTCCAATCATAGTCCAAACACTCTAACTACTATACCACACTAATAGTGAATTGGGCCTGGAAACTAACAATGCAGCCAAGAGAGATAAAGTAATGCCGGAGTTATATTCTCCATATGGTAAACCTCCAATATGAGTTGGCATAATGTCTGATTTGTCAAACCATGATTATCACCATCATTCCACCTCCAGAGCAACATGCACCATGGAATCGGGATAGTTGAATGCTGAAAGGATGGAAAACAAAAGCAGTCAAAAAGATCTAAATCAGGAGCGGGGAAGATGTGGCCCTCCAGAATTTGACTCCATTTCCCATCAGCCCAAGCCATCATAGTTGTTGTAGTCCACCAATATCTGGAGGACCACAGATTCCCCACCTCTACTCTACATCATGGCTTGCCTGTTGTATATTTGGAAGCTGAAACCATAGTTCATGTTATAGACTATGGTTCATGCAAACCATGGTTTGGTGTCTGACCTGAGTCTAGGGTTTTACTACACCATGTAGCATTTGTGTCACTGAGGCAAAATTAACTGCACAGATAGTGTGAAGGAGCTCAGAGCCCAGCCACCAATCTTGTATGTTTATATGCTGTTCAGCATTATAAGACCTTAGGGCAAACTGGAATAAACCATTTTCTGACATGCCTACCACTGATTACAGATGTTTACATATTGCTGTATTAGAATTTGCCATTTATTTGTGCTGCTTATGAGGATTTCTTTTGTGAACACCCCTTGGGGAAATGCATATTAATGTGTTTTACTTCATTAATAACTTTAAGAGATGGTGACATTTTTTGCAAGGATTCTCGTAAAATTCCTAGCGAGCTCTGAATACATCAAACAATAAAAAGAGAATGCATCAGCAAATGCATCTCTGCAGCGCAAGGCAAAATCCATCTAATAAATAAAAGACTTGTGTTACTGTTAAATATAGAAAAGGACAACTATGAATCCCAAGTGGAGGAAATTGTTAATATTCTAGCATACAGGAAATCTGAGTGAATAGCTTGGTATGCATTATTCATGAGATGTAATCCTTGAACAATGATTCAGAGTTCCCATGACTACAATATAATGCAACTAATGCCTGGAGTTGGGGGACACGTTTGTAGCCTCTATGTGCCCTTTCAAGCCCTCCTAATAGAAGCATAAGGTGGTTGTTTCACAGGAGTGCAACTGGAGCAAATGGCTCAACTGTAAAGGAGTGTCTTCCTATCAACAGTGTGCCACGCACAGCCAGCATCATCCCAAGTCATGCTCGAGACTCGTCACTGGGGTAATATAATCATAAAAAGGAAGAAAAGCCCTGCTAGATCAGACCAAAGGCCCATCTACTCCAACATCCTGTTTCTGAAAATAGCCAACTGGATGCCTCTGGGAAGCCTACAAGCAGGATGTGAGGGCAATAGCTCTCTCCTGCTGCTGTTCCGTGGTGACTACGTATTCAGAGGCTTCTGATTCTGGAGGTAGAATACAACCACCATGACCAATAGCCATTGTGATAGCCTTATTGTCATGACCTCTGGATCCAGCAGTGATCTGGGCACAGAATCAGAGGGTCCAGGGGTATCAGATGTGGAGCCAGCTCTGACTGGTGAAGGTAGGGGACCACTGCACTTACGCTATTGGACAGGAGCCCCAGAGGAACCTCTTAGGCCAACAGGGTCTATAGGGCCAGAGCCTAGACATTCACAACTACCTCCTACCTTCCCCTAAGTCTGAAGAACCAGATGCCTCCCATTGCACATTACCAGTCTGCCTATGGGAAGCCCACAACAGGACCTGAACACAACAGCACACAACAGGGGGCTACAGAATGGGGAAAGAGTGCCAGTCTTCAGAGGGTTGGCCCTTTAAGGTTCTGAAGTTCTGTCAAAGGGGTAGAACCTGGAGGAGGTAGTCTAGAGACAGAGGCATAAAAGGCCTCAATCTGCTCCCAGCCTTTGTTGGAGCAAGTTGCTCACTTGGAGCTGTCTATCGGCCAGCAACCTTCGACCTGCCTCACCTCCAGCCTTGTTGCTTTCCCCATGGGATCCTGCACTGGACCAGAAGACAACAGTTATCCTCCATGAAGCTTTCTAATCTTATTTTAAAGCTGTCTAAGTATGTGGCCACTTATGAGAAAACCCAGTTTATTTGTTATATTTAAAAGAAGAAGAAGAGACATTTATTCAGGTTTTCAGAAATGCAATGCAACAAGAAAAGTTAAACAGATCAGGGGAGATCAGTGGTAAAGCTCTGCATAGAGAAAGCCCCAGGTTCAATCCTTGGCATCTCCAGTTACAAGGATAAAAAAGGAGGAGATGGGAAAGATCCTTCTCCACCAGAGAGCATCTGACAAGGCAGAATAGACCAGGAGTTGCCAATGTGACACCTACAGGAGCCAATGTGCCTGCTAGTACTTCCTACATTGCCCATGAAAAATCTCAGTAAATATCCCCTCAAAAATTCACAATGCATGAAAGACTGTTTGCTCTTCCTGCTCAGTCCCAGATTGCACTGGCTTAGTCTCTATTATATGCTCCCATGGTAGCCATTTTGTTTTACACCACATACCACTAGGGATGTGCTAGACTTCCGTCCAATTCAGATTTGGTACCAAATTTTCCATTAATTCACTTATTCTCAATTATTGAGAATTGGATTTTAATGTAGCGAATTTCCATGGCTATTTTTTTAAACAGATTTTTTAAAAAAAAAAAACCCACTAAAACATTGTAAGAATGATAATTTATCAATGTTTCCTTTTAAATTATATTACCCTCAAAATAAGTGTCCGTTCTTGCAAAGCGAGCGGACGTAAACAGGGGAACGGTGCTACTGTAAATATGTCCATACTCACGAGTGTCCGTAAAGTGAAGGTCCGTATAGCAGGGTATTCTTGTATATAACAAGGTTTTGATTCATCTGCATCTCATTTTATTTATAAGGCTGAAATACAGGGAGACAATAGGTGATGCCTGAGCACTCAAGGGTTAAAAGTGCATAGAGGCATGGGAATGAATGAACATGTCAAATTTCAGTTTCTCTCTGTTTTTCATTTTTCCAATCTTTTCCCACATCAGTTTGTGATTATTACTATTTTTTTAAAAAAGCAGAAGTCCTGAAAATTATTAACATCTGAGCATGAATTTAAAACACTTTTGCAAGCAATTTCCCCATAACAGAATGCATTTTATATGGTATTTTCACAAATATGTGCACTTTTATGGATACTTTCCTGTAATAGATGCCTTTTTTTACATATTACTTAGCTGGAGAGCTGCATTGCATTCACAAAATACGCAGAAGTGCTCATTTCAAAAGATGAAATGTGTAGGTTCACTTTTAAATGTGAACTGAACTCAGTTTTTTTCCTATCGCTGGATGCACAAAAGCCCAGGGGAGGCTGGTCCATTAGGGTGAATGGGGCACTGCCCCATCAACCTCAATCTGCTCTCAGCCAAGCCTCACCTGCCTGCCTTCCTACTTAACAATCACTCCAGTGTTTGGCACCTTCCTCCTCCTCCTTAGTCTCAGTGTTACTCTTGTAGAACTCAGCAGGGACACAACTTGAATTAGTTGTCTCTGCCTGTCATTGACTCTGCCTCCGCTTACTGTTTGGGCTCCCTGCCTTCCGCCCTGCCAGTCTCTATGACTACTAGCCACTAGTGCACAAGCCCTGTCCCCCATTGTCCCAAGCTCCTCGCAGACCTTCTCATGCAACCAAGTCCCATTCCATGGAGGGTCCTAAACAATGTTTTCAAACATGCATAGAAACCCTCTTGAAACCTGCATGGTCTTAGAGCAGCCTGTGCACCCAGGGATATTCAGGGTGGGGGTGGGGTGCGTGTCCCTGCCACTCAATGTACTTTTAACCCCTGCGTGTTCAGGCAAATGCCTGAAGAGGGCAGTGGCGGCTGGTGGCGCCATGTCAGTGGGACAGTGGAATCCACTCAGAGTTTTCATCCAAACTTTCAAGGAGCTGTCTAAGGAGCTGAACCTATTTTGGGAATAGGTTTCAGCACATTGGGCAGCTCCTTGAAAGTTTGGACTAACACCTGGAGCAGATTTCACTGCCACACTGACATGAAGCCACGGCCACCACTGGAAGAGGGCTATTATTGTTACCATCTAAAAGAGGAAGTTGCTAACTAGATCTTCTTCAGGCTCTCAGAGTAGTGGAATATAAATCTGAATGTCCCACAGAAATAGAGGTGGCTTCGGCTCTTGCTCTTTTCAAGTTTATTTTATTTTAGTCATACTTGATGACTTACAAAAATAAAGTTCTGTCATGCTCTTGTCAGGCCTCGTATGCCCCTAAAACCAGCATAACTCCATGCCAGGAAACACTTCAACTGCTCTATTTCTTATGCAGATAGAGACTCAGGACTCTTACCTCACAAGGGCCATATCTGCATTATGATATTCAATGCTAGGCCTACTCAGAATTCACTCATTGAAGTTAATACACATGACTAACTTAGATTCATTAATTTCAGTGGGTCTATTCTGCACAGGATTTAGATGAATACAACCCCGTACATTTAAAGAACTATGGCACCACTTTAAACAGTCATGGCTTCCCTCAAAGAATCCTGGGAACTGTAGTTTCTTAAGGGTGGTGAAAGGAGCTTTTCAGGGAAGGTGATTGAGAGGGTTGTGGCGCAACAATTGCAACTACTCTTGGATTAAACAGATTATCTTGACCCATTCCAATCTAGGTTCAGGCCTGGTTATGGGACTGAATCGGCCTTGGTCTCCCTGATGGATGACCTTTATGTGCAACCCTGTTATTCTTACTTGATCTCTTGGCAGCTTTTGATACTATTAACCATGGTATACTTCTGAGCTGATGTAGTGAGATGGGTATCAGAGGCACTGTTTTCAGTGGTTCCAATCCCACCTCCGGTGTCATTTTCAGAGAATAGTATTGGGCAATTGTCTTTTGGCCCCCTGGCAGTTCTGCTGTGCGATGCCACAAGGTACCATCTGTCCCCAATGCTGTTTAACATCTATATGAAGCCCTTGGGAATAGTTGTCATGAGATTTGGGGCGAGGTGTCACCAGTATGCTGATGATACCCAGCTCTATTTCTCTGTAACATCTGAATCAGGAGAGGCCGTGCAAGCCCTGGACCACTGCTTGGACTCAGTAGTGGCCTGGATGAGGACCAATAAACTGACTCTGAATCCTGGCAAGAAGGAGGCACTATGGATTGGTGGTTCCCGAGTTCAGATAATAGGTCATTGCCTGCTTTGGATGGGGTCGTACTCCCTCTGAAAGAGCAGGTCCATAGTCTGTGGGTGCTCTTGGATCCATCCTTGTGGCTAGAGGTTCAGGTGACTTCAGTAGCTAGGAGTACCTTTTACCAGCTTCAGCTGGTAAGACAGCTGTGGCCACTTCTGGACTGGGATAGCCTGACCACTGTTGTCCATGCACTGGTAACCTCCAGGTTGGATTACTGTAATGCGGTCTATGTTGGGCTGCCCTTGAGGCTGGGCTGGAAGCTGCAGCTGATGCAGGGGCAGGGTATCGCCAACAGGTCACCTCACTGCTGAAAGAATTGCACTGACTGCCCGTTAACTACAGGGCCAAGTTCAAGGTTCTAGTTTTGGTGTACAAAGCCCTATACAGCTTGGGACCAGGATACCTAAAAGATCATTTGAACTCTTATATACCCAGTCGATCACTGTGCTCTGCAGGTGAGGGCCTCCTGCAGTTACCATCTCATCAGGATGTCCGTTCTACACAATATAGGAAGTGGATCTTTAGTGTTGTGGCACCTACCCTTTGGAATTCCTCCCTTAAATATTAGACAGGCACCATCTGTGTTATCTTTTTGGCACCTACTGAAGATCTTCCTCTTTCACCAAGCCTTTTAAGTAGAGACCTTATCCTAGTCTGTGTTAGAATTGCTTTTTAAGATGTTTTTAAAAGTTTTTTAAAAAGATGTTTTGTTTTAATACATTTTAAAGTCTGTTTTTAATATGTTTTAGAGTGTTTTTGGTGTTTTGTCTGCTGCATGGGCTCCTTCTGGCAGGAAGGGCAGGATATACATTTTATAAATAATAATTATTATTATTTATTTATTACATTTATATCTCATCTCTCCTCCAAGGAGCTCAAAGTGGTGTACATGGTTCTCTCCCTTCCCCTTTTATCCTCACAACAACCCTGTGAAGTAGACTTAGTTGCAAGACTGTGACTGGCCCAAGGTCACCTAGTGAGTTTCATGGCTAGCAGGGATTTGAACCCTTGCCTCCCAGGCCCTAGTCCAGTGTTCTTCAACTTTGGGTCCCCAGATGTTGTTGGACTAAAACTCCCATGATCTCTTGACCAGTGGCTAAGCTGTCCAGGTATGATGGGACTTGTAGTCCAAGAACATCTGGGGACCAAAAGTTGAAGAACAGTGCCCTAGTTCAACACTCTAAGCATTATAACACACTGGCTCTTAAAGAACTAAACTTGTTCCAAGCTTTGTGCAAGCAAATTAGAATGAATGCTCAATATAAACAGGTCATCTGGAGGAGCCCCATGAGTAACATGGAACTAATAATATATGCCTGCTTTACTGCCAGGATGACTGAGATAATATAAGCTGCTGTGAGCTTTTAAACCAAAATGGGGGAAATGACAGCTCCTGCAACTCTTGATTCATACTTTAACGTACTGGTGCGTGGCTTTTTATACAGGTGCAAGCAATTTATTGCAAGCAACTGTTTGACTTTTGAGCCACAAGATTCTGTCCCTTTGCATATGAGCTCTTTCTCTCTCTCTCTCCCACCACATCCTGCCACCTGTTCTACCACACACACACACCCTCAAAATCTGCAAGCTTTATGCATGCAGAACAGGACATAGTGACCCACCTCTCCTCTGACTCCATTACATATCAGTTTGAAAAGATGACTTAATGTGAATTGACCCTAATCTGATGTTAAATTGTGTCACATTGTTGCACTAAAAATAGGCTGCATTCTTCTCACTCAGCGCAATTGGGTTTGTATGTGGGAAAGAACGGGGAATCCAAGTCTATCTGGAACATCTTTTTTTTAATGGTCATTATACAATTTAGCTGTGCAAGGTTCTGTACAATGCTGTGGGTTTCCTTCCATCATCTGTCTGGATCTCAGCAAACAAAACAAAACAATTTGTACTGATTCCCCAGTCACTTTCAGTCATATATCCTGGGCTCCTGCTGGGAGGAAGGGTGCGATATAAATAAAATAATAAATAAATAAATATATTCATTTTCAGGATCCAGAAACTGAGCTCAGACATACAAATAGCAAACTCAATCTCTGGATGTAGGTCCGTATATAGTCTAAATAGCACCACCCAATATAAAAATGAGCTGTCATCAGGCTCAAGTCAAAATTGAATACAGAAATGTCTTTATTAGGAGAAATTCACACTAAGATGCTGAAGAATTTTCGTGAGGATATTTTGTAAAAAAAAATAGGAAATTGCTGCAGAAATGTAGAGAACTGAGAGAGAGAGAGATTGGTCTCACCCTGTTCCTCGGATTATAAATTGTTTAAAGGGATTTTAATGTTGAATATTTACATTGTTGTAACCCACCTTGGGACCTTATGGTGAAGGACACGGAAGAAATTCAATAAATGATAATAATGCCACAAAGACATTTTGGAAGTCTGTTGAAAGTTAAAACACACCTTCTTTCTTACTACAACAGGGCAACCCCGGGCATATCAGGACACAACTGTAACTCAGACATCACTCAGAATCAATTAATTCCTCAAGGTCACTTACAGTGCAAGACAAATGATAAAAAATCAGGGCCACCAAAAAAGTGCAAGACATACAATAAAAAGTCAGGACCACCTGTAGGTCTCAAATAGTGATGCTCATCTTTTAGTTGGGTTGGGCAGGATTTGGAGGAACATTTTAGGAATTCTGCTATTGTACTTTTCCCCCCTTGTTATCGGTTCTTAATCAATTTTAGCTGTTTTTGTATTTTATGCCATTCTAAGTTGCTTTGAGACTTTTTTATATTAAGCAACAAATAAATGCAAGTAATGATAATATTGCAAACGTTACAGAATTTGTAATTATGCATAAAAATAATAATGTTAAAAGCTTCTGGACACAATAATAAAATACACAAGTAAATGCAGCTTACAGATAAATTCAAATTAACATTTCAGCCTTTCAGTATGTACCACAGAAGAAGACTATATGGTTGGAACGTGCTTGGATGGTGCTGTTTATTTGCAACAGGCCATTAGTTATTTACTCTTCTGTCTTTCAATATATATTGTATCTTGTTATTGCATTTAGAAGCCATTTTATCTCACTGTTTGGCAACTGAAGTGTTTATTTTAGTTAAGTCGTAGGCTGAATTTGTGTTTTTAAATATATGTTGTATTTTATTATTGGTCACATCCACACCATACATCTAAACCACATTTAAAGCACATGGCTTCCTCGAAAGAATCTTAGGAACTGTAGTTTGCCTCTCACAAACATAGGAGTCCAAGCATCCTTAACAAACTATTTGGCTCTACGGTGCAAACCTGTGCATGTCTACTCAGAAGTAAGTCTCATTGTTTTCCATGGAACTTACTCTTGGATAAGTGTATGCAAGACTGGCGCCTTAGACACTTGTATCTTTTTGCCATTGTGGAAATTTCCACAATTGCTCTCTGTATGAAAAACAATTACTTCATTAATTGCTCCACCCACTTTGGCCTCTGGCCCTACCCACTACTACCAGGTGGCTCTCAGAATGTTGCTCCAAAGGGAATCTGCCCCTCAGACTTAAAAGATTCACCACCCCAGACTTAGTTCTCAGCCATATTTTCCAATCAGCTTAAGCCAATTCAATCTCACTATTCTCTTGGTGAATTTCATCCCTTTGGATCTACACAGGAGCATGTTTGAGAAGTAATCCTCCTCTTCTTCCATCAAAACACTTCATGAAAACGGTTATTTATTCTCAAAGGGAAAAGACTGCAGTCTCTCTAGGTCAGTGGTTCCCAAACTTTGTTCCACTATGGAGGACTTGAAAATTGCTGATGGTGTCAGCGGACCACTTAATGCTATTTCTGCATCTTCTAGATATTGTACTGCACTGTGCTAGATGCTGTATGATTTTAATTATATTTTTATTGCTTCTTTTATGTCTTACATTGTATTTTATTTGCATTTCATAGAATTCATATTGTAATACAATATAAATAACAGTAAACAAAATATATAAGAAATATAAGAAGCAATAAAAATACAATTAAAATCAATATGAATATTTAATGTGCATGTGCCACGGACCACCTGAATGAAGCTCATGGACCACTGGTGGTCCATGGACCACAGTTTGGAAATCTCTTCTCTAGGTATTTCTAAGACTTGGCCCAGGGCACTCATAATGAATTCCAATTTTCCTCTTCCTGGGTTTAGAGCATTGCCACTTGTTTCCCCAGGTTCAGTTATGTTAAAAGGGACATGGAGAAGGAACTGGGGATGGGGGAGAGAGCTGAGTGGAAAGGAAGGAGGGATTTGGGGGTTGGATGGAGAAACCCAAGCATTCTTCTGCAGCTTGGCTTTTTTTTTAATAATGTTTTTATTGGTTTTGGGTAGAGCAGAATACAAAACAAGTATAACTTATACAACAATGAGAGAAAATAGTGCAGTTGACAATAGGAGTAATTGTACCTATAATGCTCTAGGGCAGCCTTTCCCAACTAGTGGGCCACCAGATGTTATTGGACCACAATTCCCATCTTTCCTGACCATTGGCAATGCTGGCTGAGGCTGATGGGAGTTGTGGTCCAACAACATCTGGTGGCCCACTAGTTGGGAAAGGCTGCTCTAGGGAGATAAGCATATATTAAATGGTTATTGTCCTGAATTGTTTTCCAGATAATTGTCCGAATGTGGACCGCCAAATCTGACCATGATAGACTGGAGGCTTGCAAGCCCCATCACTTTGGCTAACAAAAACAACAAAGCTGTACCATTGTTCATAGAACTTGTCTGCATCTGTTCCTTGCCTCACTGCTTTTCAACTATGTGTTAGTTTTTCCATAAGTGCTAATTTCCATATTTCCTGATACCATTTATGAATCATACGTGGGTCAAGTGTTTTCCAGGAAGCAGCTATCACCAGTCGTGCTGCTATAAAAAGAAAGTTTGTCAAGGTTTTGTGTATGATTTTATTGTTGGCTTCATCAGCGATAAATAACAGAGCCAGAGATAGGGCTAAATGAAAGGATTGATTGGTAATTTTGTTGATTTCATTAAACACTTCCTCCCAAAAGGGAACAATTAGCACGCAAGACCACCACATATGATAAGATGTACCTCGCTCCCCACACCCTCTCCAACACAAGGGGGAGAGCTTGTATTGATTCTATGCAAGATGTGGGGAGTGAGGTACCATCTGAAAATCAGCTTCAGTGTATTTTCACGCATCCTAGAAGAAACAGATTTGAAAGGGGCTCTAGTCCAAATACCATTCCAGTCAGATTCACTGATGTTTTCACTAAGGTCTTTGTCCCAAGGGACTTTATGGTTTATAGAGGAACCTATTGTTGTATCTAGTAATATGCCATATATTTTTAATCCAAGCCATAGAAAAATGTGAGAGTTCACAATGGCCACCTAATTTTTCAAGGGAGCATTACAAAAGCACAAATTCATTTCTTAGTCCAATGAATTTCACTGACTCTGTAAATTTCGCAATATCGATCGATCGATCGATCGATCGATAGATAGATAGATAGATAGATAGATGCCGAGATCCTCAGTGATCTGAGCTGCATGTGTGCCAATGTGTGTAGAAGCAGGCTTTTACCCTGCATTTAGATCACTGAGACTTAAGACTTAGTAAAATAAGAAAAGCTACTTTATTTATAGAAATACATAGTAGATAGAAAGGCATACCTAGTTCTAACTAAGTTGGAGGTGCAATGCCCAGACGTGGGTATTGCCCTCATGGCTCAGGAGAGAGAACAAATACAAAGATGTCTCCTCTCTCTTGGACAGTCAAAGAAGAAGTCAAAGGAAGGAGGGGCAGGTCAGCTTCCCTGAGTATATCAGTTTACAATGGAACGAAGTTAGGTAGAGAACGGCACAGCTAAAGGTAGGCAAGTCTAGCCAGCTGGATGACCCTAACTCTATCTTCCCTTTGGAATGCAAACAAAAGAACCCAAACGGGAGTTGCTCTTGCCCTACTTCCAACATTTCACAGGGCAGGGGCAAGCGATTTCAGTCCCGGGGACTGAATGCAGTCCTTCAGGCTCTCTGTCAAGATCTCAGGACTTTCCCCAAAGCATACCCCCTCTTCACTCCCTTTATGAACCTACTTTGTGCTCTCATTCAGTGCTTTTGTTTGGCTGAAATGTGTCCTTGAATTGGGATCAAGTATCTTGCTTGCCAGGATGAAGAGGTGTGTGTTTGTGTAAACCTACAGAGGTAAGAGCCACATCCGCTATTCTACCCATGATTGCCTATGGCCCCACCCATCACTGCCAAGTGGCCCCCAGAAGGTTGCTCATGAGGGAGTGCAGTCCTCGGGATGAAAGTGTCCTAAAGACTGGGTTGCAGACCCATCTATGAAGACAGAAATAACTTTAGCATCTTGAATCTGAAGAGCAAAGAGAGAGAAACAGCCTTGGAGAGCTTAAAGGATTTGCTTTTGATTTAAGGTGGGGCTGACACTGCTTTAACAAGTAGCACAGGATCTGGGGCATCTGTCCATGCAAGGAACCAAAAGCCAGTCCTTTTCTCGAAATCCAACTACTCTTGTGTTTCTGTGAGTGTGGATGGGTGGGTGAGTGCTTCTACACTAGGCTTTTCAGTCATTTTGGAAGGAATGGTTGTGGGTGCTCCCTGGTGACAGCAGGGAGATCTGGGGGTGGGGACTGTGTCATTTTGCCCCACCTTTTTAGGGTGAGCTTAAGCTGGAGAAAGAGCAGCAGAAGCGAGTGTGGATCTGTTAATTCATCTGCAGATGAATTTGTTAATTTTGGTTTCAGTTTCTCATCTTTCCAATCTTCATTTCAGTTCTCTGCATTTCCATGTCAGTTTGCGCACACACACACACACACACACAAAATGTTTAAGTCCTCATGACAATTCATCAGCTAATTTTACTGTGCATTCCCGTCCTATACACATTTTATACCATTTTGCTTAATGTGCACATTTGTGCAGGCAATTGTCTCCAATATAGTATATTTTTGTATGTGATTTTCACCAATATATGCATGTTTTACCCTAACAAATGCATTCTGGATCCATTCTGGATGGAGAACTGTATTGCAAAATTCAGAGAAGTTCAATTTTTGAAGGAAGGCTGTGTTTTTGTTCTTTTTGCATGTTGTTTTGTTGGAGAATTTTGCATTTCTCCTTGGGTTCTTTTGCTGGGGGTTCTTGAATAAAATTTTTGAAGACACAGGCTTGGAGCAAAAAGGTAGGTCTTTATTGGATGACAAGTGTACACTTGGTCAGTCTCCCTCCTAGTGAGTGGAGAACTGCAACTTGGCACTGTTTGCCCGGGTTTTTTTATACATTTCAGGACAAAAACTTTAGCATCTACCAATCAGGATTTAACACATCAGAATGACATAGACATGACAGTATTACAGAGGCATTTGCATAGGCACTGTACTTTGCATCGTGTTCTAATGAATTTGGTGTTCTAATGAATTTGGCAGTGTTCAGTACTTCACATGAAAGTACAGTTTCACAGTGAGCTAAGCACTCCAGCTAGTGAGCTAAGCATTTTAGCTATTCTGCAATTCTTTCTACGTCTTAGAGGCACCGAGATATTCAGCACAGTGTTATCAATTGTTTTGAGTACAAATAGTTCCAAACGATCAGCATAGTCAGGGAGACAGCTGCAAGAAGAAAAAGATCTGGCTTCCTACTAAACTACTAAAATGTTATGAACCTTTATAGCTTTATGAAAGAATATATTTTGCTTATTAATTATGTATATTGAATTCCCCATTAGCTATACATGTATGTATATATAAAATTCCCCATCAGTTTTGGAAAGTGAATATTAGGCACATTCATCTTGAAATGTGAACTGAACCAGATATCTCCCCCATCCCTAGCTCCAGCTACCTATATAATACATGCTTCTATATTTGATATGTTGGGTTGGTTATCTCTGTTGTATTTTGGATCTGCTAGTAGTTATTATGGTCTCCATATGATAGTTTCAGTTTACATTGATGTCTAAAGAGGAACTTCCATCACTTGTTGAAAACCTTTTTCATTTAAGCAGGCATTTTATGTAAGTTTTTTTCTAATTTTCTGATTAATTTAAAAAGATTGTATCTCTATTGCATCTTTTGTAAGCACACTAGTTAGAGAAAATGGTGTTAAGCAGTATAAAAATAGTTTAAATTAAATAAATCAAATAATAAGTGTCTAGAAGGCATGGTTTTGCCCTGTGCAGTAAAATATCTGGCAAGGGAACCTATCACCACTGTTGGCAATCCTTCTTCACTCTTACCTTTCTGGAAGTTACCATTTCATTACCATGTTGTTATTTTTAATTCATTTCGTAATTAGTGCTGCAGTGCTTTTCTGGCAATAAAGATATAATCAAAACATCCATGCAACAGCACGTAAATGAAAGAGTGTTGTAATTTAAAAAATGATGTTTAAAAGCCCACTGCATTTCCACTTGCTATCATTTTAAGATTTTTATTATTATTATTTGCAAATTTGCCCTACATATTTTCCAACCTTTAAAAACGTTTTTGTACAATTCCTAGAAGTAATCACACAATAGCACCTAAATACATAGAAGCTTTAGCACACAACAAATAATTGATTTTTTAAAAATCAGAGTTATTTTAATAAAGCATAGTGAATAGTCATTCCCCACCCATATAGCATGCCCCCCCCTCTCTCTCTCACACACACACAGCAGTGTGGACAGACCATAGTGGGGTATACACATTAAAAGTGCTATACCCCTCTCCAGCTGGGGCTGGTGGCTCCATGTCCGTGGGGCAGAGGAATCTGCTCCAGGTTTTAGTCTAAAACCCGGACCAGATTCCACTGCCCCACAGACATGGAGCCACCAGCCACCTCTGTCCCCCTGCCCACCAAGTGTGGAAAGTCAATTGCAATTCTTCTTGTATTTCACAGAAGAAGAGCAATGATTGGGTAATTTAAGGAGCTGCCCATCTGGAAAATACACTGCATATATGTCTCCATTTCTCTATCCCCCCGCCCCGCCGCCACACTTATCTCTGCTTTATCTGTATAAACACCACGAGTCTCCACTATTTCTTTATCACAAGAAAGTCACCCTGTGAAGCCGCCTTGGAAGCAAGGAGTGGAAAATACTTCATTGGTCTTGGTTAATTACTCTAATTATTCCAATAATAAGACTGAAGGAACAAGCAGAAGAGGTCATTAAAAATGACAAGCCATTAGGTGGCTGAGGTAGGGATGTACTGAATCTGTGATTTTTCTTCTCTAATGCCTTACTTGTAGTCCATGTCGAAAGCATTTTTCCTCCTTCTGTATGATCTCCTTTCACCATTCTGGAAAAGGCACCAGGAACCACTTTGGGAAACAGAAACGAAATGAAGCAATCTCCGAGCAACCCTACTTGTCGATGCACATATGCGGGGGAAAGCATGCAAATGAATTGAAGGGGCAAATGGTGCATGCTCAGATACTACAGGGATGAAGAACTTGCGCCCCTCTAGAAGTTGTAGTACTCCATCTCCCATCAGACCCAGCCAGTACAGCCAAAGGTCAGGAATGATGGGGGTCTAGGAAGGTTGCTTTGCATGCAGAAGATCCAGTCCTTGGCAACTCCAGGTAGGGCTAGAAATGTTCACTGTCTGAGAGCCTTGAGAGTTGTCGCCAATCAGTGTAGACCAGTCTTCACCAACCTGTTACCCTCCAGTTGTTTTCAACTACAACTCCCACCCAGTGCTGACTGGGGCTTATGGGAACTGTAGTCCAGCACCTCTGGAGGGCACAAGGTTGGTGAAGACTGGTGTAGACAATACTGAGCTAGATGGGACAATGGTCTGACTTTGTATAACGCAGCTTCCTATGTTCCTGTGAGTTGTAGTCCAACAACTGGAGAACCATAAGGTAGAGACACATTTCCACCTCTCTTTTCTGAAAATGGAAACACATGACACTAGCCAAACCCGCCCCTTTTTACTGTAAAACTTGGTGGGATCAGCTTGAGGTTTTTTTTAAAAAAAATTGCTTCAAAGAGACTTTGCATCTGATCAGCAGTCAATCCATTCCCCCTCCAGGTGTGGCCAACAGAAATGCTTTGCTGTAGGCCACTAGTGTGTTCACAGCCATAGATTATTCCTGCAGTGCCAAGGCTAATTTGAGGAATTCTCCTAGCTGAATCACAATGCAGGAAGTGTGGAATGCAAAGCAGAACAATGAAGCTGTAGAACAATAAAGGAGTTGAACAAGAGAAGTCCTCTTGTCCCTCTTTAGCAGATCTGAGCTAACACCAACCCCACTGACCTTCAAGTTATCAGGCTGACAATTTCCCATGATAAATTACTCCATCCCAGTTCATAAGAAAAGCCACAGAGATCAAGTATTCAGTGATCAAGTATTCAGACTTTGTCAAGTTCCTGCGGGGACTTTCTGGAGAAAACCAATTTGAGCAGTTTCCCAGGGTGTATTTTCAAGGCAATTTTCAAAAGAGACAAGTCTCAGATCTCTCCCACACACACACACTCTTCATGAGCATGACCAGCTCTGTAAAGCGTTAGTCATCTTTACAGTCAAGCGATGCCATAATCACAGCTTTGCTATGCAAACACTGTTATTCACAAATTCTCTAACCACACCTTCGACTGCTGGGCCTAAAACCCTCATCTGACAGGTCTTTGAGATCAAAAGCTATACAGTTCTGTCGAGTCATGTTAAGTTGTAATAATATAGTATAATAATCTGGTTGATATAAACTCTCTAGCATTCTACTTAAACTTTTCTGGAGTATACGAGATGACCTCATACTTTGATTCTTCGTGAACAGTTTCCCTTAGCCTAGGAAAGCATTTTACCAGCATATCTCTCACACCTTTCAATTTGTGCAGCACAATCCCAAACCTGCTTGCTGAGAAGTCCCACCATGTTCATTTTGGCTTGCTCCCTAGTAAATGTGCTTTAGGATGGCAGCCTTGAAATGAGTAACTGCCAGTGTGATGGGATGGAGTCACTCTCCCACATATCCTGGAGTTTGGTATATTGCAGAAATGAATAGTCTGATAAGGCTTGGTGGTTGAACGAATCAAGAAACTTAAGATTTATTACTACCCCAGGACAAAAAGCCATTCTGAGCACAGGCATACATGGGGTCACGAGGTTAGCATTCACACACTAATTCTGACTAGAAGAAAAAACAAGTCCTCACTAAACACCAAAGTCAGGATCATTCAGACCATGGTATTCCCGATCTCTATGTATGGATGTGAAAGTTGGACAGTGAAAAAGGCGGATAAGAGAAAAATCAACGCATTTGAAATGTGGTGCTGGAGGAGAGCTTTGCGCATACCATGGACTGCGAAAAAGGCAAATAATTGGGTGTTAGAACAAATTAAACCAGAACTATCACTAGAAGCTAAAATGATGAAACTGAGGTTATCATACTTTGGACACATCATGAGAAGACATGATTCATTAGAAAAGACAACAAACAGAAGGGAGTAGAAAAAGAGGAAGGCCAAACAAGAGATGGATTGATTCCATAAAGGAAGCCACAGTCCTGAACTTACAAGATCTGAACAGGGTGGTTCATGACAGATGCTCTTGGAGGTCAATGATTCATAGGGTCACCATAAGTCGTAATCGACTTGAAGGCACATAACAACAACAAAAATGAATGAAGTTTATTTATTTATTTTTATTATTTTATTTATATCCCACCCTTCCTCCCAGTAGGAGCCCAAGGCAGCAAACAAAAGCACTAAAAACACTTTAAAAATCATAAAAACAGACTTTAAAATATATTAAAACAAAACATCTTTAAAAACATTTTTAAAAGCTTTAAAAACATTTTTTTTAAGAAAAAAATTTAAAACATATTAAAAAGCAATTTCAACACAGACGCAGACTGGGATAAGCTCTCAACTTAAAGGACTTGTTAAAAGAACAAGTTTATTTATTTATTATTTATTTATTAAATTTATATACCGCCCGACTAGCAATAGCTCTCTGGGCGGTGAACATAAAATAGCATAAAAATACAATGAATAACAAAATAATACTAAAATACAATCATCAATCCAATACAATAAACATTTTAAAAATTAAATCAGTGTAACTTAAAATGCTTCAGAGAATAGGAAGGTTTTGACCTGGCGCCGGAAGGAGAGCAGAGTCGGCGCCAGGCGTACTTCCTCGGGGAGACTGTTCCATAGTTCGGGGGCCACCACTGAGAAGGCCCTAGATCTTGTCATCACCCTCCGGGCCTCCCTGTGAGTTGGAACCCGGAGGAGGGCCTTCGTAGCAGAACATAGTGCACGGGCCGGTTCATATCGGAAGAGGCGTTCCGCAAGGTATCGTGGTCCCGCACCGTATAAGGCTTTATAGGTTAATACCAACACTTTGAATCTAGCCCGGAAACATATTGGCAACCAGTGCAAGCTGGCCAGAACAGGTGTTATATGCTCGGACCGCTTGGTCCTTGTCAGCAATCTGGCCGCCGCATTTTGCACTAGTTGTAGCTTCCGAACTGTCTTCAAAGGTAGCCCTACGTAAAGCGCATTACAGTAATCCAAACGTGAGGTTACCAGAGCATGTACCACTGATGTAAGGTCCTCTTTACTCAAATAGGGACGTAGCTGGGCTACCAACCGAAGTTGGTAGAACGCATTCCTAACCACCGAGGCTACTTGAGCCTCAAGTGAGAGGGAAGAGTCTAAAAAGACTCCCAGACTACGAACCCGGTCCTTTAGGGGGAGTGTAACCCCATCCAGGACAGGGTATATATCCACCATCCGATCAGAGAACCCGTCCACCAACAGCATCTCAGTCTTGTCTGGATTGAGCTTCAGTTTGTTAACTCTCATCCAGTCCATTGTCGCGGCCAGGCAACGGTTCAGCAAATCGACAGCCTCACCTGAAGAAGATGAAAAGGAGAAGTAGAGCTGCGTGTCATCAGCATACTGATGACAACGCACTCCAAAACTCCTGATGACCTCTCCCAATGGCTTCATGTAGATATTAAAAAGCAGGGGGGACAAAACTGACCCCTGCGGGACCCCATATTGGAGAGCCCGCGGTGTCGAGCAATGTTCCCCAAGCACTACCTTCTGGAGACAACCCGCCAAGTAGGAGCAGAACCACTGCCAAGCAGTACCTCCAACTCCCAACTCCGCGAGCCTCTCCAGAAGGATACCATGGTCAATGGTATCAAAAGCCGCTGAGAGATCAAGAGAATCAACAGAGTTACACTCCCTCTGTCTCTTTCCCGACATAGGTCATCGTACAGGGCGACCAAGGCTGTCTCAGTGCCAAAACCGGGCCTAAAACCCGATTGAAATGGATCTAGATAATCAGTTTCACCCAATAGTCTGTTCTTTTTCTCAGACTCAAGAGTAGCACTCTTGGAATTATATAAGTGCAGCAAGAAAATGACTGCCTGAGGGAGTTGTATGCACACAGGGAAGCCTGTGCTCAGACAACTTCATGTGCATAGAGCTCTTTCTAGGCAGTCTGGAACCTTGGGTTGTATATACGATTAATCCTTCTCAGAGTAGATCCATTGAAATTAATGGACTTCGGTTAATTATGCCCATTAATTTCATTGCTCTGCTCTGAGTAGAATAATGTTGGATACAACCCCCTGTTTTCTGGATCACACAAGGGTGTTCAGATGACCAGCACCACACAAAGGAACATATGAGGAGAGTTATGGGGCCATGCAAAACCCCTGCCATGCATGTATGAGAAAGAGCTTACTTAAGTGTGTGCATGGAGATCCCCCAGACCAAGCAGGGAACTGCTTACACCCCCTCATTAATTAAATTACACACACACACTAGTTAATGATCTCTGGTGTGTGGATAGAGAACAGTTCTAATATGTGCATGGCAAGCAGGGCCAGCAGCAGATTGCCATGGCTGTTGGGCACCAGACTGCTATGGGCTCCCCCAAAGGGCATGTAAGTGTGTTTTATATACCTGGGTGCACTACCTCTTGCATTGCTGCATCAGCATGCATGCCTGCCATCACCCAAGATGGCAGTGGGGGTGTCAGCCATGCACCTTGATGTGTTGCTGCCCCTGCCACCATGTTGGGTAATGGTAGGCATGCAACAATGCAAAAGGTGGCACTACTGGGCATATTTAAGCATGCGCCAGCTGCGCACACATGCAGGGGTGTGTGGCCTGGGAGAGTGAAGCTTCTGCTCCACATTCTGTGCCACTATCCAGTCACTCCCGGCGATCACAGAGTGGGAGCTCCACCTTCCCAGTCACCCTCAGGACCCTCAGCCATTGCAGGTGCCCTTGACCAGTGCCCAACCTGGCTGTCCACTGGCACCGGGCCTGATGGCAAGAGGTATGG
Source organism: Rhineura floridana (assembly GCF_030035675.1). NCBI lineage: Eukaryota > Metazoa > Chordata > Lepidosauria > Squamata > Rhineuridae > Rhineura > Rhineura floridana. The sequence goes on along the minus strand of NC_084492.1, from coordinate 12,809,587 downwards.
TCACCAGTAATGGTGATGGTGGAGGGTGGAACTAGCTAACAGAGAACCCCATGGCCACCCTCACAAGGTCATGTGGTGGAGGAACTCCCTACAGAGGTAGATCTATGCACATATGGTTGTATACACACAATCATAGCAAATGATCAGCTAAAAAATGAGGTCAAGGGTAGTCCTTCTGCTAGGATTCTGGTCCTTCCTGTCATGAGCCCCATGGGGCATTCCTAGAGTGATCAGGAGGAGGAGGAGCTAGACTGGGACCCAGTAGAGGGCCCCAGTGGCTTACAACAGGGAGGTGCTGAAGCAAAGGCTTCAGCACCTTTGTCAGTGACAGCTCCTCCCCCTTAGCTCCAGTTACAACAGAGGGAATGCTGGCTGACCAGGAGCCAGCCTCTTCTTCTCACCTCCACCCCCCTCTTCACCCAAGCCACAGCCATTGCCATGCACACCTCCTCTGGAGGAGGAGGATTTCAATGAGGTGCTGCCACCTTCACCCCGGTCATGCAGACAGATACACTGGCAGGCTCATAGGGCCTCCACTTTTCCAACGAGGAGGTATACTCATAGGGCTTGCTTACGCATTCCCATTCTGTGACACCTTCCCCACGCAAGTAGAAGAGCCTGCCCCAAACCAACTTAAGAGTTGCCGGGGGGTTTCTAATTACCGTCACAACCTCTTAGCTTTGAGCAGTCATAGTTATGCTGTGTAGAGACTGTGTAGAGAATCCTGTGTCACCTGTAAGCTGATCCATGAAACACTCTAGAATGAAGTTCCACATTAAACATAACAGAGAAAAATATACCAAGGGGTCTGACTCCAACAGGGTTGGCCAAGACACCTTCTTTATGTATATTTATTCATCATATCTCTGCCCTCTTAACAATTCTAAAGTGTTGGGTGTTTTTAGAGAGGAAGCCGGCTACAGAAGGAATCCCAACCAAAACTCCCTCCGAATTGCCCAGAGGAAGACTTTAATAAGGAGTCCACTGCATTTTGATTTTATTGTCATTCTACTGAAATAATTTATCTCTTTCAACTCTGCAGTCTGTCTCATAACACAGACATATGTCAACGTCAAGTTTCCTGGGGCATTCATTAAAAAAAAAAACTTTGATTTTAAATAGTGAAAAACTATCCAGAGAGAAAAGAAAATTTGAATGCCATCCAGATGACATATGCCCATATAACAGCAACATTTGCATAAGATGGAGACAAACAGTCTTATATTTGGATGTGACAATCCCAAGGCATACAAGTAAAATTAAGAAACTGACTCAAAGTGCAAATAATATTTTCCTCCAGATAAGAAAAATGGAAGGGTAGACACAGTGATTTGGAAGGAGCCAGATGCTTTTTCATCAGGTGATGGAGGCAAGGATTCCAAGCTTAATTGGCCAGACCAGAAACCAGATGAACATGCATGGCCATTGCCCCTACCCACCCCTCTGCCTGAGGATGTGGCACTGCCATCCTCTGACTCAAAAGGACTCCACTGCAGAAGATCCAGAAACACCTGAGGCTCCCCCACTCCACTGCAGTAAGACACAGCTCCCCAACCCTTTTGGACTAGAGGGCATATTTATAATTTTGAGAGAATGCTGGGGGCACTAGTTATAAAATGGCTGCCATGGGGGGCATGGCATAACACAAAATTAGAGTAGCCATGGTGAAGCTTTTCCCATAATTATATTTCCACACTAGGTAAAGGTTGACCTGCTGAATTTCTGTTTGCCATACAGATGGTAAAAGCACAAGAACCCTGTTGTTCCCCAATAGCAACTCTAAATCGAAGCTGAGGCTGCCCTCCTGTACACACTTGCCTGGAAGTAAGCCCCATTAAACACAAAGAGACTTACTTCTGAGTAGACATGTATGCTGTTGTACTGTTAACTGTATAGTGAATTCTTAATGAGTGCCTCCTTAGGCAGAAGACATGCCTAAGCCTCTTTGCAACATTTTCACATTTGCCTTTTCAAGGGAGGAGGATTCTTTATCATTCACTCACACTTACTGTGTAGTAGAATTTGCACTACCTCATCTCCGGCGAACCCACTGTAAGAAAGATGCATCCTGATTGCTAGGGTAAAAGGAAGGGCAAACTATGGAGATTCCATGGTTTGTGGGGGGAACGACAGAAGCAGGAAAAGTGCACTTAAAGGGAAGGGAAAACAGCATTTCTTTAGGACCCCAGAGATTCCTAGTGCCTGGTGTCCAAACAACTCACTTATTAATCACAGCTCTGACTTTACCCATTGGCTAAAAACACTGACAGGTGGGAACAACTATGCTGGCTCATTTCACAGAAATCACTAGAAGAGTACCTGCACATTTTGCACATTTTGCTCCATAACTCTCTTTCTAGGAGGCCTTGGGATGGGATCTATTGGCTAGTAGCAGTTTGAAAGCATTCCATTGAACTAACAGGCCAGTATCGATTCAAGTTCATTCTTTGTCCACTAGCCACTGGTTTTACTGATCCCGGGAGCTTTCTCCTTGCAAAACAAAATTTGGATAATTTAAAAGGAAATATTAATATTTTGAAAGGAAGTATCGATAACATAATTATTCTTTATATCAATTTTTAGATGCAGATTTATTTTTAAAAAATCCATTTTTGAAAATAGCCGCAGAAAATTGCTACATAAAAATTTGATCCACAATGATAAAGAATAAGCAAATTAACGGAAAATTCAAGACCAAATCTGAATTGGGCAGAATTATAGCACATCCCTACTGGAGTCTTACATTTTTTAAAAAAAAAATATCAGTCTGGGCCACCTGTATAACACACCACTGAAGGCCTTTGTGGGTTGCCAACCCCTGTAGTAGGAGATTACTTCTTCTACTACTACTTCAACTTTTTCTTAGGTTTAATTGTGCAGCAATGCCAAGGAAAGACCCTGTTAATGCTACTTACCAACAATGGTATTATTACACTTCACTCATAACCTTTCATAGAATTATAGAATCATAAAATTGTAAGATTGCAAGGGGTCTATAAAGCCATCTAGTCCAAATCCCCTGTTCAATGCAATAATCCAGATTAAAACATACCTGACAGGTGGCTGTCCAGCTGTCTCTTGAATGCCTCCAGCGTTGGAGAGCCCACCACCTCCCTAGGTCATTGGTTCCATTGTCACACCACTCTAACAGTTAGTACATTTTTCCTGATGTTCAGCTGAAACCTGGCTTCCTATAAAACTTGAGCCCATTATTCCATGTCCTGCACTCTGGGATGATTGAGAAGAGATCCTGGCTCTCCTCTGTGTGACTTTATATTTCACAAACCACCATAAGATCTCCAGCACTGAGCCACAGAGATTCTTGTCCCAAAGGACACCCCCCACAGAAAAGTCTGTAAGCTCCAAATCATTAAACCTAACCTAGATAGGAAAGGCTCTTCCACATACTACAAACAATCCCAAATAACATGATCAACCATTTCCTCCACCTCTCAACATCTAGAATCAATTCTCCCAACCCTGCATATACCACTCTGAAGAGTTCTTCAAGAAGAGGGACTGACTGTTAAACCACACTGTGAGTTGTAGCTCTGTGAGGGGAATAGGGGTCTCCAGAAAACTCTTAGCACCCTTCACATACTAAACTTCTCTGGATTATTTGGGGGAAGCCATGTTTAAAGTGGAAGAATAGTGGAATAAATGTTTGGTGTGAATGTGGCCTCAGTCATGTGGCCCTTTGCCTCAGGCAGCAGAATGTCTTGGGTCAGCCTGTCCGGAATGGCAATTTGGATCCAGAAAATGGTGTGGATAGAAAGGGCTAACCCCCATCCCCCACCATCAGAACCCCAATCACAATCAGGGCCATTTTTAAAATTAAAAACAACTACTACATTTAGCCCTTTAAAAATACTGTGGGAGATCAGATCATGGGCCTCTTACTCCCTTATCGGCTTGTGCCCTTAAGTTGAAAGAAAATTGTTTATGCAAAGCAGATGCACTAACTGCATGAGAGAATGTATTCTCTCCAGAGAATTTTCTCTTATTCTGTATGGGAAAGTGAATTCTCAGTGCCGCTGAGAGAAACAGACTTCCCAAGGGCACAAAGCTCCAGAGGAAGGACATGAAAGCAAAGTGTACATTCGTGGCATCCCTGGCAATGAGGAAGAAAACAACTTCAAATGTGCTTTGGTCTTTCCCCCTTAGCAGGCCTAGTGTCAACCCCAGTATGGTAGGACAAATGCAAGGCCTCAGAGGGCCCACTCCAGTTGATATTTACTTCCTTTTAAAACAAAACCTTTTTCAGCCCGAGGGCCACATTCCTTTCTGGGCAATCTTGCAGGGGCCACATGCCAGTAGTGGGCAAAGTCACAGGCTAGGATTTGTTGTTGTCATTAGAGTAAGCTATATGAATATAAGAAGAGCCTGCTGGATCAGGCCAGTGGCCCATTTAGTCCAGCATTCTGTTCTCACAGTGGCCAACCAGATGCCTGTGGGAAGTCTGCAAGCAGGATCTTTAATATATACCAGTGGTATATTAATCATGTTTTCTTATCATATATTGGTCTGTTTAATAGTAATTACACAGCCCAAAACATATGAATTATCCTTATAACCTGATCGATTATTGAAAGCCTATATTTGATGTTTTTTGTAAATCATGAAGAGTTTCTTTTAATTTGCTGTTATTTAAAATATGTATTCGATATTTCCTTTTGTAACTATTCTTGCTATATGGGTCTTTGACCGTAAATAAACAAACTACTACTAAGAGGACTCTGCCCTCCTGCAGTTTCCAGCAACTGGTATTTGGAAGCATAGTACCTCTGACTATGGAGTCAGAGCATAGTCATCTTGGCCAGTAGCCTTATCATCCATGAATCTGTCTAATCCTCTTTTAAAGCCATCCAAGTTGGTGACCATCACTGCCTCCTGTGGAAGTGGATTCCATTGTTTATCTGCTATATGAAGAAGCACTTTCTTTTGTGTTCCCAGAATCTTCCAACATTGAGCTTCATTGGCTGCCCATGAGTTCTTCTGTTATGAGAGAGGGAGAAAAACCTTTCTCTACCCACTTTCGCCATGCATAATTTTACACACTTTTATCATATCACCCCTTACCCGCCTTTTTCTCTAAACTAAAAAGCCTCAAATGCTGCAACCTTTCCTCATAGGGGAGTTGCTCCATCCCCTTCATCATTCTGGTTGCCCTTTTCTGAATGTTTTCTAACTCTACCATGGCTTGTTTGAGGTGAGGCGACCAGTATTACACAATATTCCAAATGTGGCCGCACCAGTTTCTGCACACGCACTCACACACTCTATCCTCCTCCTGAGCAAACAAGAGGCATGATCAGAATTCAAGGACACAGTCCAGCCAGAGAAAAATATTTGGGTGGGTGCAAAACAGTGTCAGTGAGGCTTGTGGCCTGGGGAGAATTCCAAGAACACGGGGGGGGGAGAGAGAGAGTACGGGAGGACTATATTTAGTCCTCTGCCTGAGATTACACACCCAAACTTTAAGGGTTTTTTTTTTTTTTAAATGGCTCAGTGCTATAAAGTGTCATGTGAGGCACCTGTAGTCACCTATTTTCAATTGCCTTTGGACTGTGCCTGCAATGTATGATCTATCGGGGAGGGGCCCAGAGGCACTGAGAATAATGGAGATGATAGTGGCTGCAGCTGCCTCAAGTGACATTTTTTTCTTCACAGGGCTAGGCTAGGGAAGTATTATTTATTTATTTGTTTATTTATTTATTTATATTCTGCCCTTCCGGCCAGAAGGAGCCCAGGGGGGCAAACAAAACACTAAGAACACTTTAAAACATAATAAAAACAGACTTTAAAATATATTAAAACAAAACATCTTTTAAAATATCTTTTAAAAAAAGCTTTAAAAACATCTTAAAAAGCAATTCCAACACAGATGCAGACTGGGAAAGAGCTCTGTTTAAAAGGCTTATTGGAAAAGGAAGGTCTTCAGTAGGTATCCAAAAGATAATAGAGATGGACCTGTCTAGATAGATAGATAGTTTATTCGACCATCTGGTCAGAAACAGAGTAAAATAGTTAACAGTTGTACATTATCAAGAATTTTGTACAATCCGAAACTGGGATTTTAAAATACAATTCATTAAAAAAAAAAAAAAGTGTAGAATACATTATGTTTCATAATAATATTCATTTTAATAGAGTCCTATTCTCATCTAGAAGAACTTTTTAAAATATTGGATCTAAGTTTTTGAGCAGCAACACTAAATTTGGCAACTTGAGTTGTTATTTTGGGAGATGTGTCATCTAAAAGAAATTCTAACCAAAAGTGTTCAGATTTGTGTTGAAAAGTGGACAAAAGAGGAGTAATCAATTGGTGTCTTAAAGAATTGTAAAAAGGACAATAAAAAAGTACATGTATATTGTTTTCAACTACTTCCTCTCCACAAGGGCAGACTCGATTTTTATATGGAGTTTTGGCAAACCTACCCTCCATAAGAGCCGAAGGTAGAACATCCAGCCTGATCCGGGAAAAGGCTTTACGATATTCCGGGATTTCCAAGTTTAGTAGATATGGCATTGGGGTGCAAAATTTAGGGTTATGTCTTTGATTTTTAATTAGTAGTAGATCCTGTTGGTAGTCAATGTCTTTTAAACGTTGGCGTATATTGGTTATAGCTGTTTGGAACCCCATGGCAAGAATAAGTTGAGGTGAAAAGCCTATCATTTTAAGTTTATCTACTACAAGATCCGCCCATGGGGATTTGAAATTATCACTTAGAATATCTGGGGCAAAGCCGATAGGATTAAAAATAAGTTTTAGCCAAGCGCTAATTCTTGAAAACCATATTTTGGTTTCAATTAGTTGGACTCCAGCTTCCAATCTAAGGATGATATTTGACACGCATATTGGAATTGCCAATATGGATCTCAGAAAGGTGGTCTGAACCGTTTCGAACTCTTTAAAATTAAGATTCTTATTTACCTGGGAGCCAAAGGTTAGTTGTGCTATTATTTTAGCATTAAAGATGTTAATGGCCGGTAAAAAGGATTGTCCACCAACAGAGAAGTAGAAGGCCAACAGTGCTTTCATCGTTCTCTTGGCATTAAGAATCATGAGTTTGTTATGAATATGGCAAGTGCCTGACGCTTGTATAACGTACCCCAAATATTTGAAGGAATTGACTTGTTCAATTTCGTTTCCTTGTATCCGCCAATGGTGGTTAGTTTTTTTCCTAGTGAATGCTATAATTTTGGTTTTTTGGTAATTTATCGTTAATGATTCCATGTGGCAATAAATTGCTAATTTAGCAAGGAGTCGCTTCAAATCAATTGGAGTTCTAGCTAATAAGGCAATGTCATCAGCATATAGAAGGATGTTTCTCGATTTCTTGGCTAGTATAGGAGGGTGTGTAGCTGCTGGTGTTAAATTATGTACAATATCATTGATATATATGTTAAATAGTACTGGGGCTAGCACACATCCCTGTTTGACTCCTTTGAATGTTGGAATATGGTTCGTTAAGTGACCACTAGTGTTACATCTTATTTGCATGGAAGTATTGTTATAGAGACCCTGTATTAAAGCAATAAGACGGCTATCCATGCCAAGATGGTTTAATTTTGACCAGAGACGGGGGCGGGATATTGAATCAAATGCAGCCTTGAGGTCTACAAATGCTGCATAAAGAACTCCTCCTTTTCTGGCTGCATATTTGTCAATTAGATGTTGAAGCACTAGTATGTGATCAAAAATTGATCTTTTGGGGCGAAAACCAGCTTGTTCATTTGCTAGTATGTCATTCTGTTCGATCCAATCGATCAATTTTATATGCAGATGGGCTGCATACAGTTTGCTAATTGTATTTAGTAAACTGATCGGTCTATAGTTGGTCGGATCGTCTACCAGGCCTTTTTTATGAATAGGGACAATTGTAGCCAGTCCCCAATGTTCTGGTATTATTAATGTAGAATCAATATACGTAAATAGTGAGGCCAGAACAGGAGCCCACCAATTTGCGTTGGTTTTAAAAACCTCAGGGGGGATATTATCTGGCCCAGGAGCTTTATTAGGTCTCAATTTGGAAATTAGATACATGATTTCTTGTTTGGTGACTGGGGGCCACTTCTGTAAAGACTCATTTACTGGTTGCGGTGTTGAATTTAGGTCAATTTGGTCGAAATATAAATTATAAAAATATGATTCCCAGATAGGAGCAGGTACATTTGCAGAGTTGCGATATTGGGATTTTGGCCAGTGAGATGTAACTAGTCGCCAGAAGATGTTAGTATTTTTTTGCTTAGCAGCTTCCAATAGTTTTTGCCAAGCGCTATTCCTATCTTGTTGTTTTTTATTCTTAATTAATAATTTGTATTTTTTCTTTATTTCACAGTATGCATGTAAGTCTTCAAGAGACCCTGTGGCCTTAGCTTTTTGGTAAGTATCCCTCATTTGACGGTTAACTATTATGCATTCACTGTCGAACCATGTCTTAGATTTTGGGCGGTAAGTAGTGAAGTGGGGGCGTGATGTATTTGTAATAATCATTTGCAAATTTGTCATGAGTTGTTGAAAAGCGCAAAGTGTATCAGTCGTAAGGGTGGAGTCTAGTATTTCCTCTTTGATTTTATTAATAGTCGGAGAAATTAGTAACTTAGATACCTCAGCGCTCAATTTAGGCAACCATTTGACCCTAGTTGAGCGCATTTCTACTTCGTTATTGGCGAATGTTCTATGGGAGAGATGCAAATCATTTGTATTAAGTTTAAATTCAGTTATGGTTGGCAAGTGGTCACTTTCCCGTCGATTTTCAATGTGGAATTTATTTACCAGAAAGAAAAAGTCTATTGAAACAAAAACAAAATCGATTTGAGATGAGCCATTAAATGAGTGATAGGTGTAGTCCCCTGTAATATCTCCCAAGGCTCGCCCATTTAGTAATATTAGGTTTGCCTCTATACACATTTTCATTAATAGCAATCCTGCATAGTTTATGACGTTGTCCTTTGAGGAAAGAGGGGGTATGTTGGTGTTCTCTATTGAGAGTAGAGGTAATTGATGGTACTTATGAAATAAGGCCGAATCTGAAGTGCCAATTCGGGCATTAAAATCTCCATGCAAAATCAATTTTTTTTCCGGGTTATCAATCATTAACTTAGAGATAAAGGCTTCAAATAAAGAGATTCTTTTGATATTTATGCTGTTGCTACGTGCTGGAGGTAAATATACATTGATGAGTATCAATGAAAATTCAGTAAATTTTAAAATAAGGGCAATAGCTAGATCTTGTAAAGTCCCAGCAACTGTAGTTTTAGCTTTTAAGGAAGTTGAAATAAAGGTGCAGACTCCTCCTTTGGGTCTGCCACCTCTTTCGCTAGGGGTTGCTTGGAGGTAATAAGATGTAAAACCATCAAGGATTGGTTCACTCAGAATCCAAGTTTCTTGTAGGGATATTATGTTATGGGAGGATAGGTAATCTATCGTGTCCTGGTTAGTAGAGATATTATTCCATCCAGCAATATTCCATGAGAGTAAACTAAGTTCGCTTGACTTAGGTTTCAGTCAGTTAGATGGAGGATGAATGATTCGGGACTGGTATATTGTCTTATCTCTACACACATTTCCATTGATTTTAGAGGGTTGTAATCGGGTAGTTGTAGTTTCTTTTAGCAGTCATGAAGTAAGTTTTGAAGAATTTGTTGTCAGAGGGAAGCTTGAGGGATTACTGTGTGTTGATTGTTTTTCAGGAGAATTGTGTGTTAAGACTGAGATGTCTGACACATTTGAAAAGGTTAAGGACTCTTGTGTTTCAGGCAGTATGATTGGCTTCTTTATATTCTCCAGAGATTGTATTAGATCTTTCAGTCTATTGATGGTCTCAAGTTGGTCATTGGAGTTAAGGTCAGGATAGAAATAAAAAAGTAATTGCTCTTCTGGAAATTTCGATGTTGAATATTGGTTTCCTTGATCCGTAGGGAGATTATGGTCTCTCTCTTTTTGTTGAAGGTTCATCATTGATTTTGAGTGCCTAGATGAATTCGGATGAAACGGTGAAATTTTAAGAAGACTTTGCGGTGAGGCATGATTTTTGAAATATCTTGTAATCCATAAGTGGCTGCGTACAAGTATCGCTTTATGAGTGTAGAGGAGATATGCATCCCTCGCATCCCAAAAGGTAATAACAGCTCTGGTCGTAGTGTAGTTATGGAAAAGGTATTGTACTGATGAGATTGAGTTTATATTAGTGCGGCCAGGAATTATTTCCTCTAAAAGTTCCCATATATGGTATTTACGTTCCTTTTGTGATAGCCATCTTTTAGCTTTAGGGAAATTCAGAAGTACTAGTTTTCTTGGATTTAGAGTCAATTCCCAATGGCATTCCTGCATTTGGTTTGTTGTCATTAGTTATTGTTTTTATGTTGAAGTTGCATCTGATGGAATTCCTTATGGAGTTCGGTATAGGTCAGCTTTGGTGACTTCTGAGTTGTAGTCTCTTGAAATGAATTTTGGATTGGTGAGGCAATGTTTGATCCTTGAAGGAGTTCAAGCTCTCTCGAGTTCGAAGGAGGCTCCTTTCTGGTAGTTCTCTTTTTCTTTTTTCCCTTGTTTTTCTTTTTTGAAGCTCGTCGTGGCAGGTCTAAATGTTTATATAATTTCCTAAAGTTCATATGGGACTTCCTAATTGATTTGGAATTTTTTATGTTCTTGCTTTTTTTCCTTTGTTGGACTGTTTGTGTGTTCTTATTTTCCTTATTCTTGTTCTGTGCAGGCAATTTCCAGTCCTTTGTCCTAGTTTGAGAAGCTTGCGATCTGTGTGTAAGGACTATTTTTGGAGGACTGGTTTGTAAGTCTATTTTTCTGGTAAGCTCTATTAATGTTGCTAGTAGAGGGCTTAATTCCATTACATATGTTGCTATTTGAGAGAAGTATTGCGTGGCTGTTGAGATCCATTTTTCCATTGATGCATTAGTCTCACACTTGTCATGCGTTGTGTGCGACTTAGCATCTACGCAAGGTTTGCATGCTTCAATAGTATCAAGTTCTCTTTGCTCATTATACAAGATATCAATAAAATTTGTAAAATCCCGTAAAATATATTCAGAATGTGAGTTCGAATTTCTTTTTGGTGAGGATAGCACTGTTGGTATTAAGGTTTCTGTGCTTCTAATAGACTGTAGTTGAGGTATTGACTCACTATGGGATGATTCGAGGAAGGGCATAGAGCTAGCTGTGGACAGATTAATTGGAGAATCTTTCAAATGAGAATCAAGGAAAGAAGTAGAAGGCTCATGTTGTTCAGCCCATTTTTATTCTTCAGCTAAGTTGAGACAGGATGGGTCCTCCCATCTCAAGGTCAACATTTCTGTATTGCTTAAAGAAATATCCAAGTCGTTCTTATCTGTCCTCAATATAGGAGCAAGATGTGGGTCTGATGTTAGTGTTTCATTACTTCTCTCTCTTTCCTTTTTGCTGTTCTTCATTTTATAATACTGGGTAATTTCTGTCTGTTTGTGTGTGTGAGAAGATTTTCGGGTATTAGTTGGTAGAGCTTCCCGTGTGGGGGAAATACCCAGTGCTTTACAAGCATTCCTAGTGAGAACCATCACAGTTTGTTTTAAGTTAATGGGTAGTTTTGTTCGTCTTAATCATTTGTGGTGGGTGAAATAAAGTAGCGTAATCTCTTGAGATAGGCTTTGTGTCCTTAATTATTTACTTACAGTTGGTAGCTAGGTCAGGCTCCAAGTTCAGCGTCTTTTAGCTCCTCGGCTTAATTGCAAAATATAACCTGGAACAGGGAGTGAACCGGTGAATAAGAACAGTCGTCACAAGTAGATGATAATACTGTGTAATTCTTGAAGTAATTAGAGAGTTTGAAGATTGAATAAGGTGTTTTAGTCAGCTTGTCTAGAGAGAAGTGGACCTGTCTAGTATTTAACAGGTGAGAATTGCAAAGGGTAGGTGCAGCAACACTAAAGGTCCGCTTCCTGTGTTGTGCAGAAAGGACCTCCTGATAAGATGATAACTGCAGGAGGCCCCCATGGACAGAGCACAGTGATCAACTGGGTATATGTTCTTTCAGGTATCGTGGTCCCAAGCTGTGCAGGGCTTTGTACACCAAACGTAGAACCTTGAACTTGGCCCAGTAGCTAATGGGCAGCCAGTGCAATTCTTTCAGCAGCGGGGTGATGTGTTGGCGATACAGTCATGCCACCACATTTTGCACCAGCTGCAGCTTCTGGAGTACTGGGTGACTGAAGATGTGCTGCTTTTGGCATTGCCACTGTCCTCACTGATGCCTGGCATTATTGCCACCCACCTTGAGGGCCCACTGTCCTGTTTTGCAATGGGCCAGGAGTTACTTCAAGGGAAGTTTGGGGTAGTTTCAGTAGGCACATTCACATCAGCCAAAGTTAAAGTGCTTGCATATCTTTATTTTATTTTTATTTAAAATTAGGATTTTTTCCTGGACAAATGTCCACCCAAAGTGGCTTACATTTAACAGCGATAAAAGATAAAAAGAACAATACAAAATATGCATTTGGGATAGAAGGATCTGTCAATTTCAGTTCTCTCCGTTTCTCATTTTTTCAGCCTTAAATTCAGTCCTCCACATTTCTGCAGCAATTTGTCCTTTTTTAGCATTTTAGTGAGAATTTGTCCTAATAAATATATTGGTGAATGCAGTTTTAACTAATGTACACTTTTTTTGCAAGCAGTTTCTCCTAATGCATTTTCTGTGTTATTTTCATCCAAGTGTGATGTTTATTAGCTCGATGATGATTTCACATTTAAATTTAAATGTGAACTGAATCAAACCATCATCGAGCTAATAAACATCACACTTGGAAGATCAAATGAAAATCCTTCCAATTGATGCCAGTCCAATGGAAGGAAATGCCATAGCTATGGGGCCAACGTAGATAAGGATGCCTTCTTCATGGCCATCCACCCTCCCAATCTATAGAAACACCAGGAGGGCCTCCAAAGCAGATCAGTTTGATGTTATTAGCGCTGAAATGAATTTTTGCAAATGCTCAGTGCTCTGCAAAATGATGAAATCTGACTTCAGAATTTTAAGGTGACATTAGCCATCAAAACTTGAAATGTGAGAGTTCTAAATCCTTTGGCTTATTTTGATATTAGGTGGTAAACCTGAAATCTCACAGGAACTTAGGAAGCTGCCTTATACCAAATCGGGCCATTGTCTGACTGACAACTCTGACAGGTTTTTTAAAAATGTTCTATATATGTACACCTAGAGTATGTGTATTTGAAGTCCTCGTTTTGTCCTCTACTTGTTTCCCTTCCTTTTCTTTGTCATCCTCATTTTATTTTATTTACATTGTATGCCTTTTTAGACAGGAACTTGAACTTGGGACCGTTACATGCAAAGCAGATGCTTTGCCACTGAGCCGTGGCAACTGAATTGTCAAAGGCTAGATATCATTGCACGTCTGCTATCAAAAACTATCAAACGTGAATGAACATCAAATACTGAAACGTATATGGATTTTTTAATCTGTGTTTTTAAATGCCTAGACCACCCCCCAGGTGGTATGAACAGTAATAAAAACATAATATAATGAAAACATAATATCCTTAAATTTGAATATTTAGGGAACATCTGGCCAACATCCAACATAACATTTTCTAAGAGGTTTTATTTATTTGATTTGTATCATTGATTTTAATTTTTGCAAGCTTTCTCAAGTGCAATTGTAGGGGAAAGTTGTAGAATACCTTTCCTAAATCAATATAAATAAATGCATTTAAAACTTTAATGAGAATTCATTGAATAAAAGTCATTTGGGCTCTGTGTGATTGTTGATGGAAATAAAAAGTGGGTTAATCTATGAAATGCCTGAAGAAAATGGGGGTAGGAGTTTTAAAACACTTTTCCCCCCATTCAAAATCCCCCCGTAGGAAACACAGCGGCAAATATTTTCCTTCTAACTTGTGTTCATCTGTTATCATCATATGAGAGTGGCTAATTATTGTTCCTCAAAAGCAGTGGAATTGCTGACTAAAGCATTTAGCTGGCTGCTCAGATTTTCCTAGAGGGATACATAGGGCATTAAATCAGATGCATCCTGAAATGCAGCTCCATATGTAAATTGAACAAAGCTGAGTTACTCCACAAACATCCATAGTGTACAGTTTAGAGAGAGGAAGACTCTCTTACAAACTGGAAACAAATCATTCTTCCTTGGCATCTTCTTCTACATAGGCTGTCAGAAATAATTCTCTGGTTGGAGTTTGGAAGAAACTGGCTTCATATTCAAGCCAGTGATTTTATGCGATGCCGAACAGAAGAAACCCCGGGATACAGAGGGTTAGTTGTGACTAGAGATGCCAGAGAAATTAGTTTTAGTTCACATTTAAAGCCCAATCTATCAAATTCATGCGAACCAAAACACAGCCATCTTTCAGAATTTGTGCTAATGCAAATTGCAGTGCAGTTCTCCAGTACTTACAATAATGCATATATTCAGGGAAAGTGTGCGTAAAAATAAATCTATCATTGAAAACAACATACAAAAATGTGTTACCTTAGGAAAACTTGCATTCCAAAATGTGTACGTTAGGCAAATCTGTGTGCAAAAATGTGTTTATTGGGAGAAATTTGCCCTCAAATGCTGAAGAATGTTCATGAGGACCTTTTTTTTTTTTTAAAGCAAATTGCTGCAGGAAAGTGGAGAACCGAAATTCAGATTGGAAAAATGAGAAACGGAAAGAACCAACACTGTCATTTTCTTCCATCTGCTATTGCGACTTCGCTTTAGCAGAAAAGGGCTTCTGCTACAGCAGAAATCTTAGGCAGAAGATGTAGGGGAGATCTCTGCTTCAGACCCTGAAACTGGCCCAGCTTCAGCACTTGGCATAGTCAGTCTTTTGCCAGGGCCCACACATCCTGGCAGGGCCCACAGGACTGACACGTTGCCTTTCCTCCAGCACCCAGCACTGCTTGGGCCCCTCGGCAGTGCTGCTGCAATTACCTACCTTTCCCCCTCAATACTTGTGAGCTATCTGGCTGTTGTGGCAAGCGATGGGCGAATCTGTGAATTTTGCTTTCCCTCTGTTTCTCATTTTTTCCAGTCTTAAATTCTGATCTTCACATTTCCACACCAGTCTGTGAGTTTAAAAAATTCCTCGTGAAAATTCATCAGAATTTTAGAGTGAATTTCTCCTCATGTCCACATTTTTAGGTAATTTTGTGCGTTTTATGTGTTTCTGTGCAATTTTGCAAAGCAGTTTTCCCTAATGTGATGCATTTTTGTATGTTTACACGAATGCATGCATTTATGTCCACAGTTTTCCATTCTATACACATTTTTGTTCACATTCCCTGCCTGGAAAACTGCACTGCAAAATTTGGAAAAGTATGAAAAATATGTTTCCGGTCTCATATTGTTTTGGGAAGTGCAAATTGGGTAGCTTTGCCTTTAAATGTGAACCGGATTGAATTTCTTCTCCATCCCTAGCTGTGGAAGCTGGACTTTGCCCTTACCCCATTCAACACCTCTGCCCAGTCTAACTTCCTCCCCTGCCTGGTGCAAAGGGAGTTTGGATTGCACCCTTAACCAGCATATAAAGCAGATTCATAAGCTCCAATTTAGACAGAGAAGGCATCTAACAAAGCTCTGCTTACTATTTAATTGCTATCTGGCTGTATTTGATATTCATATATGTTTTATTGATGCTGAGTGTATTGTTGGTTTTATTATCGTACTTTCATTGATGATGTTTAGATCTTTTCACAGCAGAGAATATAGCTAAGAACTGCCTGCATAAATAATGTGCAGGAACCAGAGCTTGGAAAAGTTACTTTTTTAAACTACAGCTCCCATCAGCCCCAGCCAGCATGGCCACTGGATTGGGCTGATGGGAGTTGTAGTTCAAAAAAGTAACTTTTCCAAGCTCTGGCAGGAACATCCATATGGACAAGGACAGCAATAATTTCATATAGGCATATTGCACACTGAGCTTACTGCATGTTGTATTTATTCCATTTTAACACAACTTTTATACTTCAGCCCAGAAGGCTGAACCATCTCCCTCAGGTTAGATTCACTATAAGGCAGCCAAGGAAAGCCCATTAGGACACATCCAGCTAAGGACGTTAGGTGTACATCTGCCACCTACGTAGAAGCTTCTCTATGTGATGCATAGAGAAGTCCATAAGGCACAAGCAATTCCATATGTTTGTCATTTTTGGAGACCTGGGACTAATTTCTGGCAATCAACCCATATTTGCAAAACCAAGTATGAGAATCAACCATCATAAGCTATATGTAGAACTTACTGACAAATGCATCTTGAGAACAGCACGTCTATCAATCTGTTTTGAATGAACTGTGAACACAGTTGCAAAGGAGTCGTTGATGTTTAATCCCCAGCCATGTATGTGATAATGACATATGAACTCACTACTTATGCTTACATTGCCATATTTCATTCATGGTCATCTAAATCTCTGTGTTTTAAATTTCAGTCCTCCTGAATTGACTGATTGAGCTAGAAAGACTGAATTTCTGCTTTTTTATTTGTCTTGCTATATGTTTGAGTTTAGGACTAGGATCAGGGAGAATCAGGTTCAAATTTCCTCCCCAACCATGAAGCTTACTGTATCACCTTTGGCCAATCACTATCTCTTAGTCCAAGGGTGGGGAATATCTGGCCCACAAGCCAATCTTGGCCTTTCAAATTGGCCTGTGAGGAAATCTGCCCAAAATCACACCCGCTTGTCCATCAGCTGATGTCACTGGATGACATCAGCTGGTGTGGGCAGAGTTTGATCCTGCTAGGTACTGCTTTGCCAGTGCATTCTCTGTGGGGAATGCACTAGTGAGGCAGATCCCTGCAGCCAGCAGGATTGAACCCTCCATTTATCATCTGACGAGTGCAGGGTTCAAACCTGCTGGCGCTGCTTCACTAGCAGAGCTTGGAAAAGTTACTTTTTTGAACTACAACTCCCATCAGCCCAATCCAGTGGCCATGCTGGCTGGGGCTGATGGGAGTTGTAGTTTAAAAAAGTAACTTTGCCAAGCTCTGTTCACTAGTGTGTATCCTCCATTGTGCCCCCATAATCACAGATCAGCGTTGACTGGTGGGTGGGATTGCCCACCTATCAGTCACCTGACATCATCATGATGATTGAGTGTTGGGTGGTCCAGCCACTATCATTTGGCCTATGGGAGTGAGGGGAGATAAAGATCTGCCCCACCAGGCCAAAAAGGTTCCCCACCCCTCTCTTAGCCTAGCCTAACCTAATACACATGGGTGGTGTTAGGATAAAATGGGGATAGAGGAACCATGTATCCCACTTGAACTCCAAGGATGAAACGTGGGATAAATATGTATAAATAAATGTTGTTTACATGCAGACATTGTATTGATCTACCAATTAATTATCAGATTCTAAACTAAGAATTTCTGTATTTTAAAATAAAGAATACAACAAAAGGAGCACAACCTAGGACAGGAATGGAGAATCTGTGGCCTTCCAGGTGTCACTTGGCTCCAAAGCTCATAAGCCACAGTGTTGTGGGCCCTTTGTCAAGAGTGGAAAGATGAAGAGTGGAGTACAGGTCTTGAGGAGGGGTTGTTAATATGGATGACATTTTCCCCTTTTTGCCTGAGCCAGTTCGGAAAGAGTCTCTGATGGCATCTAGTCTAGATCTAGCAGTAGAAAAGATAAACTATGGTGAGCACCAACAACAAAGCAAAAGCTCTCAGTCTGAGCTTGAATTTATGTCATCACTAAGGTCAAGGAGATTACAGAAAAATGCTTTCCATGCTTCGTAGAAGCAAGCACCTTGTAGCTAAAATAAAAAAGACCTAGAATTGTCCTGTAAAAGCTTGTCCTTGCCCCTCTCTGCTAAAAAGCTTTAATGACCCTATTTTGCTTCTTTGTGGCAACACCGGCGTGCTGTTGCCTCCAACATGCCTAGTTCCGAGATAAGCTGACTCTGTGTTCTGGTGTTTTGAATCTTGCCTAGAGTGTGATACAGCATGCCTGTATTGATTTCCTGAATAAATCTTCATGCAGAAAATCCAGTCTTCTAGTCCTGAGTCTGCTTATCTGGTCAGGAGCCAGGTCACACAGCCAGAATGGCCAGTGGTCAGGGATGATGACAGTTGTGGTCCAAGGACATCTGGAGGGCCACAGATTCTTCATCCCTGACCTAGGGGCTAGCAACTCCATCTTCTGGCAAGTCACTGAGAATAAGACACTTCTCTAGTTAGCTACCTGAATCCCAAGTGTCTTATAGTATTCTAAATGCATGAAAGCTAATAACTTTGGTGAAATATTACCTATAGCAGATTACCTGTAACACTGATTCTTAAACTGTGGTCCAGGAGTCTCTAGTGGAAGTAGTCGCCTGTCGGTCGTGGTGGGTGGGGGAATGGGTGTAGGGGGAAATTGTAACAAGCCAGTGATTTCTATGAAATTTTCCCTGAGCCCCGTGGGTCACTCCCATTGTCTCTAACATCTTTACATTGAAAAGGTAAACAGAAAAGCAGCTTGCCTCTTCAGCTGCAGCAGAAGCTTCAATTAAAGCTTGGCCGGGTAAGTTAGCTTCCCCCATTGCATCATGGATGCAGAGGGCAAACACAGCAGTTGAGTTTAATTTAGAACCTGTTGAGAAGGATTCTCCCATGTGGTGCCTGTAAGAAAATCTTTTGTGGTTTTCTAAGAGCAAATACAGTAGACTAGAGGCCCTCAATACAAGGAAGTGTAAAAGGCTGCTGACCTTTAGTAACCACTGTGTATATTATTAATGCTATTTAATGTTTTATGGCAGGCATTGCTCAAGATGACTGTAGTTCAGCATGTGCTTAAATACTGTGGGTTTCTATGACTAGGATCAACTTGTTCCAATTAGGTATGTGGGAGAATTCTGATGAAAACAGAAGGGGAAGCAGAAATTGCAGATGTTCACTTGTCCATTCCATGTCCGGAACCAAATTCCTGTTGTTACTTTCAGTCCTCAAGCTATACATAATTAGTTATCCCCCCCCCCATTTGCCTTGTACTTCCTTCACATTGAAATGAATGGGGTGGAATATTGTAATGATAATGTAATTTACAAAATTATGTAAAATTTCACCACAGGGACAGCAAGACCAATAATGTCATTTTGTGCAGAAGTCTAATTGCAATGGAATGGAAACAGCACTGTATGGAGTGAAGGCAGGACAGAATGGAAATGATGCCATCTTACATCCCTACTTGAACAGATTATTTATTTTATTATTTATTTATTTATTTGATTTATAGTCTGCTCCCTCCCAGTAGGAGCCCAGGCGGCAAACAAAAGCACTAAAAACACTCTAAAACATCATAAAAACGGACTTTAAAATATATTACAACAAAACATTCTTAAAAACATATTAAAACAAAACATCTTTAAAAACATCTTTTTAAAAAAAGCTTTAAAAACATAAAAACATATTAAAAAGCAATTCCAGCACAGACACAGACTGAGATAAAGTCTCAGTCAAAGTCAAATCCTTTATTTACGTTAGCTACAAGCCATTGCGATTGGAATATATATAGTGAAAACAATAAAAGGCAGATATACGCTTAATCAAATTATCCTACTAAAATTCTAGCATTTATGTAGGATACCGACCAAGAAAATTGATATATCCAAAATCCTTCATTGTGACAGAAATGGACAATTAAAACTATCAACTAAAAAAAACTGTATCAAATTAAAACTCAATGTACTGTTGTAGATCTTGTTCTAATGGCATCTGCTAAAAGTTTTGCAGACATCTCTGTCACACTCTGCTTTTGGTCTGTGAGAAGAAAAAACACACAGAAGTTAGTTGAATGCCCTGGGAAAGATGACAGCAGTGGGGTCTTCAGCTCACTTCTCAAATCTCTACAGAAATGAAGCCCCGCTTACCTGCGCAGCATGGATAAGCAGGGCATAGTTGCGAGGAGGGAGCGATGCTGCCGCGGCCATCTTCGTTAAGGGCAACATCGCGCGTTGCAGCATTATGCGTGCGTGATGTGTGGCAGGGAGGGGCGGGGCCATGGGCCTATTTAAGGCCAGGCTGCCCCTCCTACCTCCTCTTTCAGCAAGCGATGCCCACCCCACCCTCCCTCTCTTATAGTGTGTTCAGTGGTTGCTTTGGGACTAAGTAGGATTTTTTACCCTGCCCACCCTTGTTTGGTGGGCAGGTTTTTTGCCTACTCCACACTGTGAGAGTGGGATGGAATCAGGTTAGGGGGCGTTGTGATTAATAGGTGAATTTGGCTAATTTGGCTACTTTGTTATGGTCGAAGTTTAATTGCCCTAGGAGAGCAGTTTATAATTGGGGCACTGGTGTGGGAAGGTGCAGAAAGGGAAATAGGTAAGGACAGCTCGGTGGCCCCCTTAGGCGCCTTTGGAGGTTCCAGAGGCCTGTCTGTCAGAGCTTTGCGGCTTGAGGGCAGGATATGGGCTGCTTTTGGGGCCAACTTAGCTCATCCACCTGAGGGTTGTGCAGCCCCGGGGGGTGGTGACCTGAGAAGGCCCCCCTACTCACTTACTGGGTGTGGCTGGCGGAAGGGGTAAGCAGATGGGGCTTGCCCTTGTCCCCAGCAGGGGCTGGTCACCCGTGAGCTGTATGGCAAGATGCTTCCTTATAGATAGTTCTGCACCTAGGTTTCCCTCTGCAGGTCACTTTAAAAGGTGTTTTTGTATAGTTTAATAAAGTGGCCCTTGTTCAACCCAAGCTGATGTGTCCTTGTCTTATCTCGCCCCTTCACTCCCAAACAGCAAACTAGCAATACATGGGCTACTGTTTCAACACTACCATCTCTGCATGGGCATACACGATTTTGCAGTGAGATTCTTTCAAAACTCCCTTCTAATATGGCTGACGGTAGTATGTTCAATCTTACTGTGGTAAAAGCTCTTCTATATTTAAGGATTATTAGATTTTGTAAGTAGGGTGCCAGTAAATTGAGATAACTAAGCAGGAAGCTGTTATACCATGGGCAGAATTTTCTTACAGCAGCAAAATTGCTTTGCTGTTCAATGTCGTAGCGGCGCTGTTTGATTAGAACTCTTGCTTTACTAGCCCCTGAGATTAATAATTGCTGTGGAGATAAACCATAAGAGCAGAGCCTTAAAATGACGGCCTTCACCCAGCTGCTCTCATGAGAGTCATGCAGAACTTGAGAGATCAGACTGGTAGGAGTTAAATTTAGCTGCAACCAATAATTAAATGTCCTCAGCCAGGCCTGCAAAATAATAGAGGGAAGACCAGCTTCCATTTGAAATAAAGCATTAGGAGCACAGCATGGAACAGAAAAAAATTGTCTAAGAAATTTAGACTGAACAACTTCCAGTGGTCTTAACCAGGTGTCAGCCCAGATTTGAATCCCGTACAGTAATTGGGCTGAAAGTTTAGCCTTAAAAACCTCAAGTGCTGGAGGTATAAAATTGCCACTTGTGTGAAAAAAAGCATTAAGACTTCACAACTCTGTAGGGCTTTTTCAACTACATATTTCTGTTGAGCTAGCCGTACTCCTGTTGATTGAAAAACTCTATCTTGTTCAATTGGCTGCTTATCCACAAACCATCTATGGGGCCTATAATGTTTAGAGAATACCATGATCTTATTTTTGTTATGATTAACCACTAAGTATTCTTTTTGGTGGTAATTAGAAAATGTTCCATCAGTCTTTTCAAGCCCACTCTTGTTTGAGAAAGAAGCACAGTATCATCTGCATACAATAAGACAGATATAGCTTTTGTAGCCAGTTTGGGGGCATGAAAGGCTGGAAATGTTAAATGCTCAACTATATCATTAATATACAAATTGAACAATACCAGGGCCAAAATGCAGCCTTGTTTAACCCCTTTTGTCACCGAGACAGAATCTGTAAGATGTCCGTCTCTAGTACATCGCACCTTCAACTAAGTATTATTATATAAGCACTCGATCAGAGAAGTCTTTTATCTATAGATGAGAGAACTATTTTTTCCCAGAGTCTTGTATGAGAGATTGAATTGAGTGCTGCCTTCAAGTCAATAAATGCTGTGTATAATATGCCACCTGGTTTTCTTTTTGCATATTTGTCAATTAAGTGGTTCAGAATGAAGCAATGATCTAGAGTAGATATGGCCTATAATTTGTCAGTCAAAATAGCTTCCTCAGTTATCCAATCAGCTCATTTATTATTGTTTTCCATAGAGTTTACTAATTAGGCATAACAAACTGATTGGGCGATAATTGGATGGGTCAGATTTGGATCCTTTTTTAAATACAAGAACAATTATGGCAGTACCCCAAACCTCGGGCATTTGCCCTGTTGAGTTAATAAATGAAAGTATAACTGCCAGCAGAGGAGCCCACCAGTTGCTGTTAGATTTTAAAAGTTCTTGGTAAAAAGTCAATGCCTGGCTATTGTTCTTTAACTGTAAGATAAGGTTCTTGACTTCGGTTACAGAAACTGGCATCCAATCTGGTAAATTTTCTGGAACATCCAGTGTTTGGTTCTCCTTAATTCCATGGTCAAGGAATAGTGATTGATAGCACTGCTTCCATTCATTAGGACCAATAATACACAATGGAGCTGTACTTTTTTAAAAAAACCAATATTGTTTGCCAAACAAAGCAAGTATCCCTATAATTAAAAGCCTTTATTAGGGTTCACCAGGCATGTTTTTCAGCTTGCTGTTTTCCCCCTTTATCAATAATTTCTACTTTTGCCTATGTGAAACATACTCGATAAGCAAGGGAGCTGAATCAGTGTTCCTATATTTACAATCAATCCTCCTCAGCTGGCTTTTAGCCTGTTTGCATTCTCTATCAAACCAGCTAGATGTTACTGATGTTTTTCTTAGAACAGTATTTGTAACTTTACTGATTAAATGATCCTGTAATTTACTCATCAGCGTTTTAAATAAATCCATAACCTCAGTAGCTGATTTGGCTGACAAGATAGTGGTATGCATGGCTAAAAATATCCTCAGTATGTAACAGAGAAGTCAAAAATAATTCGACTTCTGATGACCACTTAATTCTCCTACTGGCTGTTGCACTTAAGTCTCTGTTAAGACTGGATTGAGACTGAAGGCAGAGGTTATTATTTATTGGACCTGCCAATATCATAATTAAGGGTAGACAATCACTTTCTACACTAGAACCTACCTCAAAACGGATGTCATACTTAAATACAAATAGTGAGATAGCTATATAATCAATTACACTACCTCCAAATCTGGAGTAATGAGTGCATTCTCCATATTTATCGCCATCTGCCATACCGTTTTGTATTAGCAAGCCCCTCCGCCTTACTAGCTGGGCCAAACAGAGCCCTGCATAATTGCATTGATGATCTTTGGAAAGTCGAGAGCGACCACAATCAGGATAGGCATCTGATTCCAATATCTGATGATTATAGTAGGTATATAAATTTACATCATCGATTTCCATTCATGCATTGAAATCTCCTGCAATGATGAATACTGCAGTAGGATGTAGGGATTCCAAAGAATCTATATAATTGTCTAATTTTCCCCAAATGTTTATTTATTTATTGTTTGATTATTTGATTTATATCCTGCCCTTCCTCCTAGCAGGAGCCCACTGTAGTTTTTTTTTTTTAGCAGGGTGGTATATAAACATTAACCAGTATTAGGCAGATTTCAGAAAGTACCATAAGAACCGCAGCTACAAAGGGATTACCTGGAGTTAAAGCTGTTGTTACTACCTTCATGTTAGCTGAAATAAAACAAGCTAACTCTCCGCTGGCCCTCCCACCCTTAACAGAAGGAGTGGCTGCCAGAGAATAACATCTATAACCATTAAGCAATATAGTTTCATTATGCCATGTTTCCAGAGCTTGGAAGTAACTAGTTACAAGTAACGAATTACTTGTAATTTATTACTTTTTTGAGTAACGAGTGGGTAACTTCATTACATTTTGCTGTAATAGAACAAGTAGTAACTTCATTACTTTTGAGGAGTAATTGTAATGTTTCCAGCATTACTTTTGTGCATTACTTGGGGGGAGCAGGGGAAGTCTTCTGCTCCTCTGATTTGTGAATAAAAATCATGTGCTTCAAACTGGGCTTCTGTGCAGTGTTGTTCTTCCTTCATGCTCTATGGGTGCTTAGGAGGCAATGAGGGAGGAGGTGGAGAGCGAGACGGGGTGGAGAAAACAATTGTTTAAAAATTGACAGGAGTGGAAGGAGAAAAGAGCTAGAGGCAATATATATATACACAAAAATATGTGTGTTGGGGTATGGGGGTGGGATGAGAGGATGTGAGATTCTGTTATGCCATTCTGTTAATCTTACGGATAAAAAAATTATTCTACTACCCTTTGTGTGGTGTGTGCTTATTTTTAATGTTATTTTAGGCTACTTACATGTGCAGCAGCCAAGGCCAACACCTTGTAGGCAATTTCTTTTTTTTAAAAGTAACTAAAATGTAATTGTAGCCATTACTTTTGCATAAAAGTAAAGTAATCAGTTACTTTCAGAGCAATTGTAACGGTAATTACTACTTTGGGGGGGTCATGTAACTGTAACTGTAATTTATTACTTTTTAAAAGTAATCTTCCAAGCTCTGCATGTTTCTTGTAAAAGTATAACATCAAAACAGTTTATAAAATCCAAAAAGTGTTTGTCATGCTGTTTTGAACGCCATCCTGCTAAATTCCATGACCGCAGTTTTAATCCTGGATCATTGAAGGCCTGACCTCCGGCTGCTCTACCTTGCTCAGAAACCCTGTGTTGTCTAAAAAACTCACATCCATTCTTTATAATAGGAACTTTCCTTTCCAAGGTATCTATGCCATTTCAAATTTCTAATGGAGGATTACCTAACTCTGATGGAGTTAGAGATCAGTAACTCAACCAATGGTTAGAGGTCACGCTGTCTAGCTTGTGTCTGACTGAACCATATTCCAAAGGAGGTTGAGTTTGCAAATCTGCATCTATAAGTCTAAATTTCCCAGGGTTAACTTCTTTTTCAACTATGCATTTAGGTGAGATGACTTTAGCACGAATAGCTTGAAAAGCAGCTGTTCCCTCTATATCTTGTGGACTATGCCGCTGCATTTGGCTCAGCTTTTGCTGCGGCTTAGCTAATTTATTTATAATTTTACATTGTTCCTTCTGGAGTTTGGAGAATGAGGATAACAGTTCATCTTCTGCTGGCTCAGTCCAATCCAATGCATCCGAATCAGAGCTCCTCAGGGATGCCTTACTCGAGTGTAAATCTATCTGAGTAGCCAACTTAGAATATTTCTGAGTGGCCTGTGTGCCTCCAATAGCTGCTGTAAATTGTTCATCCCACTGAATGAGATCTTGCGTTCCATCTGAACAAGTGGTAGATTTGGGTAGAGAAATCTTCCTCCCCATGGCTCCCTGTTTAGAAAGAAGCAGAGGTCTTATTGCTATAGACTCAAAATGCTGGTAAAGGACCACCCCTTTTTGGACTAATTGGTCTTTCAGGTATTCAAAAACAGAATATGAAATAAGGATAAAGTTCACAAAGCTGAAGGACCTGCAAAAGCAGATTAAAAGGCACCAAAGTCTTGCTTGAATAAAACGTCTCTAAGATGTGCCAACAGCAACCAGCTGTCAATATGTGCCATATATCGGAAGGGACTGTGTTCCATCAAGTGGGTACATCCTCTGCTTCATCCCCTCAAGAGGACTCTGACACCAGAGTAGTATGGAAGAAGGTGGTTTCTCAAATAACTAAGTCCTAATTTGTTAAAGGCTTTATATACTCACAAAATAGACGTTTCAGTTTATTTCATCTGCAGACCATAAACATCAAATTCAGTGTAGGGTTATCAAGGGTTATTTTGCTAGCAGTAAACCTTGACCCGATAGCAAATTGGCATCCTTCAGATCCCTCAAAAGGGGTATTACATGCTGATGACTGGATGTCTAATTCAGCTAGCTACAGCTTCCAGAACAGCCCCAAGGTCAGCCCCACAGACTGATTACTGCAGTAATCAGTCTTGCAGTTGCCAGTGCGTGAACCACTATGGCTAAGTAATCCCAATCCAGAAACAGTTGTAGCTGGTTTACGAGCCAACAGTTGTAAAAAGATACTCCAATATTACACAGAAACATGCAACGACCTCCTGATTTTATTTTTTAATTAAAAGCAACCCCATGACAGAACGGTGACCTTATATTGCATTGCAAGTTCAAGGTTCTGGTTTTGATATACAAAGCCCTATGCAGCTCAGGACCAGGATACCTGAAAGATCTTCCTACCCCTTATATACCCAGTAGATCACTGCGCTCTGCAGGAAAGGGCCTCCTGCAGATACCATCTTATCAGGAGGTCCGTTTCGCACAACATAGGAAGCGGACCTTTAGTGTAGTGGCAGCTACCCTTTGGAATCCCCTCCCTTAAATATTAGACAGGCACCATCTCTGTTATCTTTTCAACACCACTTTCAACAAGCCTTTTAAGTGGAGACCTTTAGCGGAGACCTTATTCCAGTCTGTGTCTACGATGGAATTACTTTTTAAAATGTTTTTAAGATGTTTTAGAGTATTTTAAGATGTTTTAGAGTATTTTAGTGTTTTTGTTTGCGGCCCTGGGCTCCTTTGGGGAGGAAGGGTGGGATATAAATTTAATAAATACATTTTGCAAAAATAACAATTGGTGCTGACTTACTGTGCTAACAGCATTGTGAAAGTGCAGGTAATGAGATAAGGTGATCAAACATAATGGTTAGGAATGGGGGAGAAATTTGATTCCCTTCACATTGAAAGGTGAACCTACCTAAGTCACTTTCCAAAACAATATGCCAGCTGAAACACAGACAACCTCCTAAATTTGCACTTATCCGTATATCTCAGTGCACCTGCTATAGTCCCTGGACTGCCTGCAAGGGCAGCCCCATGTAGATCACATTACAATTGAGAGAAAGAGAGAGAGAGAAAGAAAGAAACAAACGAGAACAGCTGCCCTGCATGCATTGGTGCAGCACACCCTCTCCTGCAGATCATGGCCACTGTCTCTAAAATACAGACAAGAGATAGCTATACAGTTGGCATCTCAACAAAATTGTACATTCTGCCAAAACCTGGCTGTGCCATTGTATAATCACATATCTGGATTTGGACTGGTTTCCATTGCACTTTGCTGACTGTGAACCTTTTTGAAGATGTCCATTACTACTGCAGCAACCAACATACTGTGATTTATTAGACTTAACGTTAGAACAGAATGAGACTGGGTAGTTTCCAGAAAACTAATTTAATCTCTTTTGTACTGCATTCACATCTGGAAATCAGCAATGTCTTCCTCGGGATGGGTGCATGGAAGAATGTCCAGAAAACTGATTTTCTTACCATCGTCAAACTGCAGTTTCTTTAAAAGGTGCCTAAGATATGCCAGGTGCTGTACAATGGTCAAATGAACAGGATCCTGCCTGCAGGCTCAGAATCTAAAACAGCATGAGACAAGAAGAGAGGGGCCTTTCAGGAGAAAACTGAAATGAAAATCTGTAAGCACATGATAGATTATGTAGAAGTAAGAGATTAACCAAAGTTCCCAGCAATGTTCTTACACTTTCAATTGCCTGTTTTTTTATGTTTTTGTATTATTATTATTATTTGAAAAAGTAGTCAGAACTGTCAGCTCTGTGACTGCCTCCAATCCCAGAAGCCTTTAGAACCCCAGGTGGTCATTTGTTCTCAGAGAGTTCCCTGTTGGGGACTAGGGATGTGCTAGAATTCTGCCCGATTCATACTGAATTTTCCATCCATTTATTCTCAGTTACTGAGGATCAGATTTTAATGTAGCAAATTTCCAAGCCTATTTTTGAAAAGTGACTTTAAAAAAAAAAAAATCTGCCTCTAAAGCATCAATTGTAAGATGGTAATTAATCGCTATTTCCTTTAAAAATATTGATATTTTCTTCAAAATACCAATATTAATATAATTTTGTTTCCGGTAAACACGGATCGGTAAGAGAAGTGGCTAGTGGACACAGAATGAACTCGAATCAATGTCAGCTCGTTCGGTTGATGGAATGCTTGTGAACCAGCACCAGCTAACAAATCCCATCCCCAGTGGGGACCTTACTCAAAGTGTTTTCATCGCAGGACCTACCACTCCTCCCCCCACTTCCTCTTTCTGAGCCTCTTGTCTTGTACATCTTTTTCCCCCTCTCTTCCTTCATACAGTTTTCTCTCCTGTCTGCCTTTTCACCCTTTTTCCTTTTCCTGGCTCGCTAGTAGGGTCAACAGCCTCAGACTCTTCCCTCCTCCCTCTTTGTTGTCCTCATTGACATGCATTCCTTTTAATATTAATATATGCATTTTTGGTACACATTACTTGGCTGGTGAACTACATTGCATTGCAAAATTTGGAGAAGTGTGAATTTCAAAGGATGAGTATGTATCAGCTTGCATATTGTTTGAGACAGTATGAATCAGGTTGTTTCATGTTAAAAATGTGAACTGGACCAAAAATGTCTCCCCCATCACTACACATGAGTAGCATGTGCATCATTACTGGACAACAAATTGACCCGGATC
Organism: Rhineura floridana; assembly: GCF_030035675.1. Lineage (NCBI taxonomy): Eukaryota > Metazoa > Chordata > Lepidosauria > Squamata > Rhineuridae > Rhineura > Rhineura floridana. The sequence continues at coordinate 12,781,108 of NC_084492.1, read as the reverse complement.
CATTAATGGCGCTCCTGTCAATATTTCAGAATAATAATACATCACTACACTCTAGGGAGTTGCTTGTTATCTCTTTGGTGGCTGCTCGCCTGGTAACTGCATGCAGTTGAAAGCAAAAGAACAAGGATTTTATGGGAGAATGGTATCAGCAGATCTGGAAGAGGCTGAGGAAAGATCTGAGTAAACAAGATACTTTTCATTTAAAATTATCTATGCTTATTAGTTATGTGGCAACACAGGAAAATGATTTCTCTCTACCATCTAATCATGACTCCTGGTGGAGGGATGTTTCTGGATAGTTTTTGTTTCTTTCTATTTACTTTGATGTATTATTGTTTGAAATGAAGGGGGGAGTTGTGCGTTTATCTAGTACTAACACCAGCTTTGTGCATGTTCTTTGCCATTCCATGTTGAGTTTCATTATATAGCCATTTAAATGATGGCTAGTGATGAGTGATTACTGGCTAATTTACAGAGCAATCCAGGTCATGGGAAGCCGGCGGGGGGGGGGGCTGGCTAAGGAGATGCTGGTGAGAAGTTCCACAGCATCCACTTGCCTTTCGGGAGCTGCCTGGCTGGCTGAACACTGGCTCAGTTGGGAACTGTGCACAGTGACTGGGAGCTTCCACCAGCTCTCTGTCCATCAGGCTGGTCTTTCCTGGTAGACCCCTGGCTGAGCTGGCAGGACCCCAGTGGCACCACGGCTCAGCCAGGATGAGGGGCTTTTGCAAGCCGAGCCAGGAACCTACCTGCTCAGCTGGGGATCCACCACATCCAACTCTCCCCAATCCAGCACAAATACAAGTTGGATTTGCACCAACAGAGCTTCTATGTATATTGTATTTTCCTTTGTATGTTTTTTACATTCTCAGCAACTACTTTTGGTTTATTAATTTATTTTTAGGCTTTGTTGTTGTAGTAGTTTTTTTTTTCTTTGCTTCATTGTATGACTGATTGTGCTTGCCTATTGTACAACTTCTAATAAAAAATAAAATAAAATAAAAATAAAAAGTAGCACATGAAGAGGACTTACTGAGAATCCCTTGTGCGAGGATAAAAAGTCCCTACCTTCACAATAAGGCATGTTAACAAAGCAACAGAATGCCCACTGCCAAGTGGAAGGAACTTTCTTTGAATATGATACATTTGTGGTGTGTTTTTAAACTGTGCACTTTTGCCTTTTGAGTTCTGGAGATTTTCTCAAGTTGCTCTGTGAATGCTTCCCTGGTGTTATTGCATTATTGCTGTCTGGAGGGGCACTATAGCGCATCTGAAGTAATACAATGGAACATGTGTAGAATAAAAAGTTATAGGATTCCAGAAGAAAGTGACGGGACATGCACTGATTGGAAATGAAGCAATACGACTGCCCCGAAACCTTTGCAGGAGCAAACAGTATTAAAAGCAGGGCAACGTTTAATTGCCCTGATACCATCATAAGCACAACTAATTGTGAATGCACAATAAAAAGGATGTCTGGAGGGGCCCTAAACCTTGGTAAGCACTGTGCTCAGGAACTTTCTGCCACTCAGGAAGTGGGGAGACCAATAACAGAACAATTCAGTCTCTCTCCCTACCCCATGACTTTTGGTCCTGCAAATTCTGACACTTTCCTTTGAAATACTTTCCTGCCGAGTGCAGACATGCAAAGCCTAAAATCAGCTATGAATTCTGTTGTTGTTATATGCCTTCAAGTTGATATATATATTCATAGGGTTTTCATGGTAAGAGGTATTCAGAGGTGGTTAACCATTGCTTTCCTCTAAGGTAGTATTCCCAGGCAGTCTCCCATCCAAGTACTAACCAGGCCTGACCCTGCTTAGCTTCTGAGATCAGACGAGATCTGGTGTGTTCAGGGTAGTATGGCCGAAGCGCTATGAATTCTAAGATGCATTAAATATTGTGTGCCAAATAGGGTTTCTTTAAAAAATATAAATCTTTTAAATAAAGGTGAGATAAAATCAGGGTGCTCAGCTTTGAACAAATTGTGGATTATGGATTTCAGAGTGCAGATTTTCTTCTGTCAGTGTGGTGCATTGGTTTAGGAATGGAATATTCTTTAAATCTTACTGAACAGTATGTGTGTATGTGGGGGGGTGAACATAAATTCAAGCTGCTTTTGCTGTAATGAGCCTGCCATTACCTTTGCATTGCAGATTGTTACAGTAGCTACAAATATGAATTTGTCATATAGACTGTGTGAACCATATAGACACAATCCATCAAATGACATATAAATCTTCCTTGAATAGCGTGAGGTTCCTTATCCTAAGGAAGCTGTGTTTATGACTCATTTTGTCTGAAACAGCACATTACTGGATATAAAATGATTGTGGATCACATCCTATCATGTTACTTTGTAGGATTTAGGGATGGGGAGAAATTTGATTCAGTTCTCATTTAAAGATGAATTTATCAAATTGACAGTTTCCAAAACAATATGAGAACTGAAATATAGCTACCCTTTGAAATTCGCACATCTCTGAATTTTGCAATGCAATTTTCCAACAAGTGTTTGCAAAAATGCATATAATAGGTAATAGTTTGAACAAAAATAAATATATTGAAAAGACTGTACAAAACATGTCCTATATTTGGTGAAATTGCTTGCAAAAATGTGTATGCTAGTTCCAACAGCATACAAAAATGTGTTCATTAGAAATTCACACTAAAATACTGACAAATTTTCTTTTTTAATTTTTTTTAAAAAATGCAAATTCCTGCAGAAATGTGGATAACTGAATTTCAGGCTGGAAAAATGAGACACAGATATAACTTAAATTGACAGGCCCTTCTATCCCTACTAGGATTCCTCCCTATTACAATTTTCTTGCTTGCAACACACACAACCTCCTGGGATGGTTTTGTCTCGATTTCATTGAGCCAAGAAGGGAGGCCTTGTAGCACTGGAAGTAGATAAAGCATTCCTTCTGATATTTCAGGGATGAAAATAAGGTCACCCTTGTTAAGAGATGGGTGGGTGGAATTAGTTCAGTTTGCATTTGAATGTGAACCTACATCACTCACACTTGCCAAGCCAATATAGGAATTGAAACATAACTATTACTCAAAATTTGCACTTCTCTCAATGGTGTGATACAGCTCTGGAACCCCCCAAAATGTTTATGAAAGAGCATATATTAGGTCAGGGATTCCCAAACTGTGGCTCATGGAACAACAGTGCCCACAAGCTTCATTCAGGTGGTCCATGGAATGTGTGCAGATTTGTGGTCAAAGATAGGAGAGGGCACATCCATCACAGTAAATATCCATATTGATTTTAGTTGTATTTTAATTGCTTCTTTCATTTCTTATATTGTATTTTATTTTATTACAATTTGAATTCTATGGAATTCAGCTGGTAAAACAGCTGCGGCCATTTCTGGACCGGGATAGCCTGACCACTGTTGTCCACGCACTGGTAACCTCTAGGCTGGATTACCGTAATGGGCTCTATGTGGGGCTGCCCCATAGGTTGGTCCGGAAGTTGCAGCTGGTGCAAAATGCGGTGGCAAGACTGCTCACTGGGGCAGGGTATCGCCAACAGGTCACCCTGCAGCTGAAATAATTGCACTGGCTGCCCATTTGCTACTGGGCCAAGTTCAAGGTTCTAGTCTTGGTGTACAAAGCCCTATACAGCTCAGGACCAGGATACCAAAAAGACCGTCTTATCCCTTATATATCCAGTCGATCACTGTGCTCTGCAGGTGAGGGCCTCCTGCAGGTACCATCTTATCAGGAGGTCATTCCACACAACATAGGAGTCAGGTCTTTAGTGTGGCGGCACCTACCCTGTGGAATTCCCTCCGCTTAAATATTAGGCAGGCACCATCTCTGTTACCTTTCCTCTTTCAACAAGCCTTTTAAGTTGAAACCTATCCCTCTCTGTGTCTGTGTTGGAATTAGTTTTAATATATTTTTAAATCTTTTTTTTAAAACCATGTTTTTTAACCTTTTTTTAAGATGTCTTCAAAGCTTTTTAAAAATGTTTTTAAAGTTTTGTTTTAATGTATTTTAAGGTCTGTTTTCATGATGTTTTAGAGTGTTTTTAGTGCTTTTGTTTGCCGCCCTGGGCTCATGTTGGGAGGAAGGGAGGGATATAAATCGAATAATAAATAAATAAAAATAAAATAAAATATGGTGCACCGAAACTAGGAAAGGAGAGAAATTTTGTGGGGGTTTTGCATTTTAATGAGAAACTACCTAATTGATACTTCTTGGACCAATACACAAATTGAAACACAATCATCCTTAGAAATTCAGAGTTCTCCAAAATCTGTGATTCAGTTCTCCAACCAAATTATGTGTACAAAAATGCATATGTTAGGGGAAAGTGTGCATAAAAATGTATAAATGGGTGAAAATAACAAAAATCCATTGTATACATTGTCAATGTGTATATTAGTCAAAACTGCACACAAAAATTTGTGTGTTAGGAGAAATTCCCACTAAAATGCTAATTTTATTACTACTTTTGTAAAAAAAAAACACTCAACTTGTGCAAATGTGGAGAACTGAATTTAAGATTGGAAAGGAGAGAAACCAAAATTGGCAGATTCATCCATCGCTTGCAATGGTGCCAAAGCAAAACTTTTTGAAAAGAAAAAAGGGGGAAAGAAAAGGCGCTTCTGAATAACTTCCATTGGGGAGATGCCACCATGTTCAGCCAGGGCCATCTGTAACTGTGCATCATGGTGAAGCAGCCTGTTTCAGGAGGTATGGCTCAAGGGAAGGGGACAGTGGATAAATGTAGGCAGAAATTAGTTCTGAATAGTTCAGCAAGATCTTTGAAGTACTGGCCCTTGGCGGGGGTGGGAGAGAGATGTGGACTCTGCTTCTAAAGTCATCCCTGTATTCAACTTGGAAGAAAAGTGCTTTGACCTTTGACGCAGCCTTTTTGACCTCATGCAGGGCCGGCACTAATGTTAGACAGAGTGAAATGGCTATCTCAGGGAGCTGGTTTGGGATGTCATGAAAGGGCATCAAATTGCTGGTTATTTGTTTTATTGTCATATTTTACTGCCTTGCGGTGGTGGCTGGTGCCCATTGGGACCAGTAGGGCAAAAGGCAGAGAGACCAGCAGGAGATGAAACCCATGCCAGTGATAGTCAGAGCCAAATAATCCCAGTTTTGTCCCCATCCTCCTCCCTGTTGAGTTTTACAAGAGCAACACTCAGACTAAGTTGGAGGAAGCTGGAAGCTGGTGTCATCCCTTGAACTGGTTGAAGTAGGAACGCAAGGAGGTAGGGATAACTGAGGCCAGGACAAGGTTGCTGAAGCTGAGGGCACAATGAGGTTGGTGGGGCAGTGCCTCATTCGCCCTAAAGGATGAGCCTCTGCTGCTGCCATGGATGGGAAGAGGCACTTGTGGGCCTTTCTGGGCTGCAGAATGTGACCACTGTGTACTGTACGACTCAACTTAGGGTGTAAGATTTGCTGCCCTTTCTCAGGCAGCAAAACGTCTTGGGCCAACCTTGGGCATAAATACATGCAGGGTTGTGACCAAAGTGTGTGTGTGTGTATGTGTACGTGTGTGTGTGTGTGTGTGTGTACGTGTGTGTGTGTTGGGGGGAGAGAAGGATGCCCTAGCTTGCCCATGTTTTTAAGGGGCCTTCTATCCCTCTGCATTGACAGTTTGCACATTTCTGGTTCAACAACAACACCCTCTGTTAGTTACCATGGCAACTGCCACACGGCCACCCTTGCTCTCTCTTTGGTGCAAAGAACAGCGTCTTCGAGATTAAATCGACATGTTGTTGCTCAATCCTGAGACTTTGGGGAACTTGAGGCTGGAGGAGGGGGGAGCAGTTTAATCTTCTTTATATCCAGCGCAACTGTTGTTTTGAGGAACGATAGGTGCTTATTGCTCCCTTGATGGTACATAACTGTGGCAAGGGTAGTTCTTTCTCAAGCAGAGAGAAAACATTTTTGTTGTTAGAAGTGTAGGCCTTAAGGAGGAAACATCGAGAAGTGATGCTTCCAAAAACAGTGGCCAACAGGCATGTGGGCTCTAATCCAGATTAGAAATGTGGCAGAGTCAAAGTGTTAGGACCCCCCCCTTCATGATTCTCAGAGGTTTTCCTCTGCTGGGTTGTTGGTCTATTCAGTGTAGGTCTATTCATTTCAGTGGGTCTACTCTGAGTAAAACATAGATACAAAAATCACAGTTACAAATTGCGTGAATAATAACATGTCTGCTTTGACTCTCGGTGCATCCTTTAAAGGGCACACCCACACTACAAATTTATATCAGTTTTATACCACTTTTACTGTCATGGCATCCCCCAAAGAATCCTGCTGAGGGTGCTGAAAACTTTTTCTGTTACAGATCCCTAATTCTCATCCATCGCAGCCCTCAAGGATCTCATCCAACAAGATTTCATGGCTGTAGAATGCATCCTGCATTTGGGCACACTGGGTGGTGTTCAATGCCGGCCATACTTAGAGTAGACCCATTGAAGTTAATGGACACAACTAACTTATGTTCATTTATTTCAATGGTCTACTATGAGTAGGGCTTAGTTGAATGCAACCCACTATCTCTGCCTGATTTCAAACCATGATGCCCACAAAGTCAGGACACATGGAGTCAACTGTCTGAATTTACCCTATGTAACGAATGCAATGCCTTTTTAATGGACTTTTTAATCCCCCTCTGCTGCTTTCTCTTGCTTTTTGGATGTCCTGTGCAGTAGTGGACGGTGTAGTGGGGCACTGCTGCTCACCTGATCTCCAGTCAGCTGTGTCACTGCTGCTTACAGGGAGGTAGAGGGGAAGGGGCAAGCTGGCAGCATGGGTCAGCAGTGCAAACACACTGGCAGGAGTGCCAGATTGGCTTGGCCAATGCATTTGCATCATGCTGGCCTCATCCCTTCCCCCTCTACCTCCCGGTAAGCAGCAGCAATGCAACTGACTGGGGGTCAGATGACTGGCACTGCCCCACCACACCATCCACTACCGGTCCTGTGTATCCCTTCATTAAATTGGCTGGTGGTGGTATTAATTAGATTTATGAATGTTTTTTGTTTAAGAGGCATTACTAGATCTAATGGGCTTAAGCTACAGGATAGATTTTGGTTTAATGTTAGGATTCAACACCTAGTTGGGTGGTGAGTTCCCTCTTGCTTACAGGTCTTCACACAGAGCTGAACCACCATCTACTGGGAATATTCTAGCTTTGGATTTCATGCATGAAGCAAGAGGTTGGACTACATGGCCTTCAAGATCCTTTCCAACTATGAATCTATGATGGCAAAAATCTCTTTCTTTATTCGTTTTATCACTGATTTAGTTCAAAAATCTCTGAACTACACCTGAAAGTAGTTCCCATAATTACTGGATGAACTGAATGTGAGTTAAGTTCGTTTTGGGGTAGAACTTTGAACAATTTTTCATTCAAGTTCATTCTCTTTTGCATGTGTGTTTTCTCTTTAGACTGTTGGGGCCTTTAAGCTTAAAGATCACAGCTGTCTGGGAAAATAAATGAAACATTCCACATTCCACTGAGTGTGTGTTCTGATGCTTTCTTTGTTTCTTAAGTACATTTTATACTTAAGCAACTTGTAACATTCTGAAGGCTGGATTTTTTTTGCCAAGGACCAATTGGATGAATTTGAATTTACTTGTGAACTGAACGTGAAATGCAATAGTTTGTTTTGTAAACAGATAAATATGAACTGGAATTAGTTACTTTTGGAACATGTTGAATTATGAACTAGAAGCAGTTCCTTTTATAAATGAGCTTTCCAAGCTCTGGTTACAACCAGTGTTCTTTATTGATCCGTTCTAGTTAACCATTATTTTTGCCCACTCCTCATCAGTGGGGGCATGCCTATATTCACATCAAAACACAGGTGTTCAGGAAGTAAACAGCTATTGCAATAAACAAAATGACAGTTTCACAGCTAACTAGGCAACAGATTAATTTTCTGCATCGAATTCAGTTTCAGACTCTTTTTTTAGTTGCTTGAGATGTCTTCTTCATTTACACAGAGCAGCAGCAGCAGCAACATTCCAGATGGTCACCACACTACATATTTTCCAGAAACAGACAAATGAAGGGGGGGGAGAACCTTATAGTTAAACTATCACAATAAGCTTTTGGGAGCTCTGGAATGGAAATGTTAAAGGAAGCTTGATTCCTCCCAGTCAATTAAAATCCCGAGAACTAATTTTACAGGCATTCCTCTACACCCTAGAGCCAAAAACAATAAGGAAAATCTCAAATTCAGGAAAAGATTAATGCAAATCTAGAATCAGTAACAGATTGAATCTATTTCCCTAGGATAACTTATGGGTCATAGTAAGCTTGAAATTCTTGTGAATTCTTGTGAATTGGCATTGTTTAACAATAAGAACATTGCCAGGAAACCATTGATCAACTGTCCATAAGATAATTGAGATCACATCTTTAATTAGACTGGACCATGAGCCTTACCCTTTGGCAGAGCAAGGGCTCTTATCAAGCTATGAATTATTTGGCAGTCCTTGGAAGATAGGATAGGATAGGATAGGAAGACATCAAATACTTATCAGTGCAAAGAGTAATGAAGAACTACAGTCCACTCAGGCGCATGTCATTTCATTTTCCTTACACTTCTATGATCCATAAGACATCCAAGGTAAATAAAATGAATCCCATTTAATGGTTCTCTGTTTTTCAGAGAATGTGAATTCAGATCATTGGAACACAGGAAGGTGCTTTATACCAAGTCAGGCCAATGGTCGATCTAGCTCAGTGTTACCTACACCAGGGCTTGCTATCCTGTTGCCTTCCAGATGCTGGATTACAATTCCTATCATTGTAATACTTAATTAATATCTATAGACTGCTTTAATATACATAATCTCTAAGAAGTTAAACATCCCTGACTATTGACCACGTTGGCTTCAAGCAAGCCTACACCAACATGTAATTTGGCATGTATTTTAATATTTAATTGTATAATGTGTATATTTAAAATATGCATTTTTATTTTAGGTTAATTTGTTTGTCACATTTGATTTTATCAGTATTTTAATGTATATTTTAATGTTTACTTTATGGAAACAGCTTAGAAGTTTTGATGATTAAGCGGTATATGCATCCTGATACATAAAAATAAAATAATAGATTCTGAATGCCTGAAGATAACTCTAAAGTTCCAGACAGGATGCATTTATAGAGCTCCAACTGGTAAGGGACATAGCTCAGCGGCAGGGCATCTGCTTTGCATGCAGAAGGTCCCAGGTTCAATCCCTGGGGTCTTCAGGTGGGGCTGGACATGTTACCTATCTGAAACCCTGGAGAATCACTGCCAGTCAGTGCAAACAATTCAGAGTTATATCGACCAATGGTCTGGCTCAGTAGAAGGCAACTTCCTATGTTCAAAACAGTTGAGGTACAGGTGTGGCATTATCATGGGATATTATAACTTGTGTGTGTGTGTGGCTTTGAAAACAGAATAGTTGGCTGGAATAGCACATCTCAGCAATGCCTTTTCTATCATAGGAACACAGGAAGCTGCATGATACTGAGTCAGACCACTGGTCTATCTAACTCTGTATAGACCTTTATAGCCCCAGTCGATCACTGCGCTCTGCAGGCGAGGGCCTCCTGCGGATATCATCTTATCAGAAGGTCTGTTCCACAAAACACAGGAAGCGGACCTTTAGTGTTGCAGCACCTACCCTTTGAAATTCCCTCCCCTTCAATATTAGACAGACAACAACTTTGTTATCTTTTTGGCACCCACTGAAGACCCTCCTCTTTCAACAAGCCTTTTAAGTAGAGATCTTATCCCAATCTGCATCTGTGTTGGAATTGCTTTTAAGAAGTTTTTTAAAACTTTTTTTTCAAAGAAGTTTTTAAAGATGTTTTGTTTTGATATATTTTAAAGACTGTTTTTAAGATGATTTAGAGTGTTTTTAGCATTTTGTTTTCTGCCTTGGACTCCTTCCGGGAGGAAAGGCAGGATATACATTTAATAAATAAGTAAATAAATTGTCTACACTTTATTTACTCTCCAGGATTTCAGGCAGGATTCTTTCCCAGCCTTACCATGAGATGCCAGAGATTGAACCTGGGATCTTCAGCGAGAAAAGCAGATGATCGGCTGTTGAGCTACAGCCTTTCCAGGTATCATAGCATGTGTGATCACGACTGTGCTGCAATGGACTTCTGCTAGGCCAGAAGGTACACCAGAGCGTGTTAACCAGCCTGGAACAAGACCACAGCAGTAGCTGGAAATAAATATTACTGCTAGTTTACTTGCTCCTCTCCTACAACAGCTATAGCTACATATCCCAAGTGACTAGCTAATTGCATCTCTGCAATGTCCTAGAGAAGAGTATCAAGGTCTTCCATTCTTCCCCCACCCCTATTCATAATAGTAACAGAGCATTAAATAGAATCAAAGGAGAAAAATCAATAAGAGAGGACAGAAAAAGAATGCACTCTGAACCTGCAGAATTACAGAATTAAATAGTGGAATTCCTGATAAATGACATCCTGGCGGCCACTTTTTCTAAGAGCTTAGACACTTAAGTGAATAATGAGAATATCCAGAAAGACTTAATAAACAACTATCCTCTACTGCCTTGGCACTTACTGCTGGTTATTTTTTTTCATATGCATCTTATTTATTGCTTGTCACTTCTACTGCATACCAAAGCAGCTCCTGCACATAATTCTCCACATAATTTCTCATCCTTGCCTGCAATATTGTGGCTGCCTGGTGTCCGTAGTGGCCCACAGGTGGGGTAGCCTGGGTCTCGACCTTTTCCATCTGGCGATGGGCCGGGAGGAGCTGGGCCGCGGCGGCCTGGGTGGGTCTCGCCGCCTGATCTATGACGTGGTTCTTCCACTCGGAGGCCCTTCGTTTGGTGGCTTGTGCACCCTGTTCTCGCTGTTTGGTGATCAACATGGCCTTGGAGACGGGAAAAAACTTCTCGCCCGGCTTCATGCCCGGCTTGGACGGTGTCAACGCTGTTTCTCTCCGCCATTCCTCTCCGCGGCACCAGGTGCAGGAGCGTCGTGTACGCTGCTTGTTGGGGGTGCCCAGGAGCCGTCTGACGAGGTAAAAGGAGATTTCCCACCACCCGCTTTTTCCATCCTGCACGGCGACTCTTCACTCAAGTCAGCGAGAGAAACGCCCCCCCCCACGACTGTCATCGCCTGCTGTTGCCACTACGCCACTTTGGTTTTCCAGCATTGACTATCGCTATGGCCGAGACTGCCGCCCAGTTTGGGACCCATGGGGTGGCGGTATTTTGAGGCATACGGGTAGGAACTGTAGCTGCACTTATAGCATTCTGTCGTTTACCACCAGTGCTCTCTCTGGCTTTACGCTGTGGATGAGGGCAGCGGCCAGGTCACCTCAACAAAGCAGTGAAGAAAGATTGGACTGTCTATTGGATTGGGACATTCTGGTGCCGTTCTAGGGGCTGGGGGCCTGCCTGGCTGGCGGATGAGGAGGGGGTATGTGCAGACCGGAGGGAGCTACCGTGGGGAGGGTGGGAAGCCATGATATTAAAAGGCTAGGCGGCAGATCCTGGATGGGCGTGGGTGGCAGGCCATATCAGTATAGAGGAACAAGGGATAGATGCGTAATATCCATCCCCTGTTCCGGGCCTGTCCATCACCAGATGAAAACTGGGGGACGCAGGACTCCAGCCGACCTTCGACTGCTGTTGTGTAACGCCAGGTCTGTGATGCAAAAGACAACACTCGTCCATGATATGACCCTGGATGAGAATGCAGACCTGGTGTGTATTACAGAGACCTGGCTGGATGAGGCCTCAGCTCCTACGCTTGAGGCCATGTGTCCAGCCGGTTTCTGTTACGCACAGCAGCCAAGGGTTGGTAGTCAGGGAGGGGGTGTGGCAGTCATCTATCGAGGGTCTTTGGTTTTCACCAGACCCCCTCTCCATGAGACCAAGTTTGTTGATTGCATGTACTGGAGGTTGGGCCCAAAGGGCAGTTTAGGGATTCTGCTTATGTACCGCCCACCCCGCTGCACAGCAGATTCCCTGACCGAGGTGCTCGAGGTGGTCTCGGCTGTACGGGTGCTCTCCCCTAACCTAGTGGTTTTGGGGGACTTCAACGTGCATGCTGAGACCGTCCTCACTGGAGTCCCTTGGGATTTCATGGAAACCATGACTTCCTGGGAACTGCACCTTAGTAGTATAGGGCCCACCCATGTAGCCGGTCATGCTCTTGACCTTGTATTTGTCTCGGGAGGGGAGGGAAGTGCTCTGAAAATAGGGGCTATTTCATCTAACCCTGTGTCATGGTCAGATCCCTATCTGGTGAATATAGACCTCTCAATGCCACATACCCTTCGCAGGGGACAAGGACCTATTAGGATGGTCTGCCCCAGGCGCCTGATGGATCCGAATGGATTCCTGAATGCACTGGGAGATTTGGAGCCTGCCGAAGGACGCCTGGTCGAAGCCCTGGTGATGGAGTGGAATAGGGAGCTCACTAGGGCAGTAGACCGGGTGGCTCCAAAACGTCCTCTCCCCCTGAACAGAGCTCAGATAGCACCCTGGTATACACCACAGTTGCGGAGCCTGAGACAGGAGGTGAGACGACTAGAGCGCCGGTGGCGGAAATCCTGCTCTGAAGACGATCGGACACTGGTTAGAGCAGCAATAGCGGCCTACCAGGTGGCAACAAAGGCAACAAAGAAGGAATTCTTTGCTGCCTCTATTGCGTCTGCAGAGTGTTGTCCCAGGAGGTTGTTCCAAGTGGTCCGCAGCCTGGTCGGTCCAGTTGCTCAGGAACCCATGGAGCATTCTAAAGCCTCCTGTGACATATTTGCTAAACGCTTTGCCGATAAAATTGAACGCCTGAAGAGCATGATTCCATACGCCATGGACACAGGAAATGAGCCAGAGGCGGCCAGTTGCATTCCGGTCCGGTGGGATCGGTTTCAGCCCCTCCCTTCTGAGGAAGTGGACAAGGTGCTCTCTACTGTGAAGCCAACCACCTGTCTGTTGGATCCTTGCCCTTCATGGCTCATTATGAGCTGCAAAGAGAGGCTGAGCGAAGGGATCAGGGCAGTGGTAAATGCATCCTTGGAAGAGGGTGCAATGCCAACAGCCCTCAAGGAGGCAGTAATAAAACCCATCTTGAAAAAGCCCTCCTTAGATCCCCAAGAGTTAAACAACTTTCGCCCTGTCTCTAATTTGCCATTTTGGGGCAAGGTGATTGAGCGCGTGGTAGCCAAACAGTTACAGACACACTTGGATGAAGCAGATTATCTAGATCCATTCCAATCGGGCTTCAGGACTGGACATGGAACTGAAACAGCCTTGGTCGCCCTGGTGGATAATATGAGGAGGGCGTTGGATAGAGGAGAATATACCTTCCTCGTCCTCCTGGATCTCTCAGCGGCTTTTGATACCGTCGACCACGGTATCCTTTTAGATCGTCTGGGGGGATTGGGAATTGGGGGACTGTTTTACGATGGCTCCATTCCTATCTCTCAGACAGACATCAACGGGTGGCATTGGGGGATGAGGTTTCAGACCCTTGGCCTCTCAATTGTGGAGTGCCACAGGGATCTATCCTCTCCCCCATGCTATTCAACATCTATGTAAAGCCATTGGGAGCCATCATCAGGAGATTTGGGCTGCAGTGTCACCAATATGTGGATGACACTCAGCTCTATCTCTCGTTCAAGTCCTCACCAGAGTTGGCTGTGGATACCATGTCCAAGTGCCTGGATTCCGTAAGTGAATGGATGGAAAGGAATAGGCTGAAACTGAACCCCGACAAGACCGAGGTGTTGCTCGTGGGAGATAAGAGAAGGTTGGGAGACATAGACCTGGTGTTTAATGGGGTAAGATTACCCCTGAAAGACCAGGTCCGCAGCCTTAGGGTCATTCTTGACTCCCAGCTGTCCATGGAGGCTCAGGTCTCGGCAGTGAGCCGGGCGGCTTGGTATCAATTACATCTGATACGGAGGCTGCAACCCTACCTTCCTGTTCATCTGCTCCCACGGGTGATATATGCCCTGGTCTCCTCTTGCTTAGACTACTGTAATGCGCTCTACGTGGGGTTACCCTTGAAGACGGTCCGGAAATTACAGCTGATACAGAATGCGGCGGCGCGCTTGATTAAGAACAGCCGTCGCCGTGATCATATCACCCCGGTGTTAGTAGATCTACACTGGTTACCAGTTGTCTACCGGGCCCAATTCAAGGTGTTGGTGTTGACCTTTAAAGCCCTATACAGTTCCGGCCCAGTTTATCTGAAGGAGCACCTCCAGCATCACCAATTATGCCGCCTGACAAGATCAGCCACACAAGACCTTCTCTCAGTCCCATCAGCTAAAACAGCTAGGCTGATGCGGACCAGAGAGAGGGCATTTTCTATTGTGGCCCCCACCCCCTGGAATTCCCTGCCTTTCGACCTTCGCCATACCCCCTCCCTGACAGGTTTCCGATGGGCCTTGAAGACCTGGCTATTCAGGCAGGCCTATGGGGTCTCCGGGGGTGGGTCAGTTTTTAATGTTGTTTAGTTTAATGTTGTTTAATTTTAATTATTGTATTTTGGGTTTTATATTGTATTTTATTGTGGCAATGTGCGTCGCCTAGAGTGGCTGTTCAGTCGGTCAGATAGGCGACTCACAAATAAAATTTTATTATTATTATTATTGTGATAACTGCACCAGCTAACCTCTTAGCTTCTGGGCCTAATTTAACATACTTTTGTTTAAAAAAAATATCATGCAGGCCTTCCTAGTCTGGTTTCTATATATCTCAGACAAGAACCTCCTGCTTCAACACTCACTTGGGTTTCTAACCATCGAACCAGATTTTAAAACAAGAACCATGTGTTCTCTTAGGTACCTAGTATTGGCATCTGAAAAGTGAGGTTATCTGCTGCCAGTAATCTCACAGGTCCCAAACACGCTCTTCTCCAGTCTGCTTCATCACTCTCATTCCTTCTAATAGTGAACTCACGCGGCTGAGTGCCTGAAGTGGGGGCACCTAAAAGTAAGGTAGTGGTTTGTTGTACATACTTGGGTGGCTCCTTAGGTACATGGAAGGATGAAAATGAAAAGAAAAGGGATACTCTGAAGGAAAATAAATAAACAAAATGGCCTGACAGTTGGACGTATAAGAAGAGATAATGAGCTTGCTCAGCGTCCTCACAGAAGTTTGGTAAAAGGTTAAAAAAAAAAACAAATCTCTGGTCCTTTCGCTATACAGATATCCTGTATATCTCTGATCCCTGTTTCTGAAACTCTCCTCTCTCCTGTGAGGCCTGAATAGGATTACAATGCTTCACATGTTTGAGGCTGGCTGGAGCACTCCTTTTCTGTGTTGGGAAAAGGGTTGGATGAATCTGTCAGTTTTTGGTTCTCTGCGTTTCTCATTTTTCCAATCTTAAATTCAGTTCTCCACATTTCTGCAGCAACTTGCAACTTTAAAAAAAAAATCCTCATGAAAATTCTTCAGCACTTTTGTGTAATTTCTCATAATAAACCCATTTTGACTCATGTACACATTTTTGCAAGCATTTTCTCGTCATATCATGCATTTTTGCATGTTATTATTAATAATATATACATTTATGATTTATGTGCATACTGTAACCCTAGTATATGCATTTTTGGCTGGGGAATTGCACAGCAAAATTCAGAGAAGTGTGAATTTTGAAGAATGGCTGCATTTTGGTTCTCATATTGTTTCAGAAAGTGTGAATTTGCTGTGTTCTCCATCAACATGAACTGAAGCAAAATTCTCCCCCATCCCTAGCTGGGATACACTGTGACATTTTGTTCCAGGTCTCGCTTGTACTATCCTGATTCCAACCTGAACTCCCAGGTGGCTACACAAGCTTCTGGGAGACTTGGGCATATCTGAACCAGAGCCTATCAGAATATTCGAGGACAATCAAGCCTGCATAAGACTCGCAGAATCAGAAGGGCAAAGTTCTCGCATGAAGCACATTGATGTGAAGTTCCACTACCTAAAGGACATAAGGGAGAAAGGACTTCTAGAGATGACCTACTGTCCAACAGAAGAGATGACAGCTGATGCTTTGAGCAAACCATTGGGCAAAGTCCGACACCAGAAACTACGAGGCAAGATGCACCTTGTAGAATGAACCAAGTTCTCATTGAGAAGGGGTGTTGGAATGTATGAGGTTCAACTCCAACTTGGTGGGTTGAGGCTGCATGGGGTTAATAAGGGTAGCTAGAGAGCTAGACCTCTTGCTGGTTGAGGCTATACCTATCCCTTTGATCCTGCCGTCTCTTCCCTTCCTGCTAGACTGATATGCAAAGGATGTTTGATCCCAATTCCTTCCTGCCTTCTCAGTGTTCTCTTTCTCTCGAGAGGGGAGCAGACATCTTCTCTTTGTCTCTCCTCTCAACCAGGATGAGGGCGAGTACTGGGACCAGTGCTCGCTGCTCCAGCATAGCTAGTTAGCTAGATATAGAACTCTTTCCTATCAAGCATGTACTTCCAGAATAAAGTAATTGTTCCTTATTTTAAAGCTTAAAGTCTCTGTCTAATTTGCAGGGAATGTAGAATCTTAGCAAAGATTCAAACACACACACACACTAAGCTCGCTCAATACTCTCCATTCCGCAGTGCTATGCAACTCTTTTACGCATCTCAATAGAGAAATTTCAACACTTCCTACTGTTTCCTGCACTAACACTCCAGTAAGGTCAGTATTTTGAAATCAGTCATTGGCAACTAATCATCCTGTTTCTTTATGCATCACCATTGCTGGCTCCTGCTCTCTCCTTGCAATCTCCACCAGCTGCTGAGCTGTGATCAAGGTGGAAAGGAAGGAAGAGGACAGAGAAAGTTCAGATGCCTTGCAACTTGCAAGTGACTCCATCTACAAAGGTTGCTGCTAAAGGTGCCAGAGGCCATGTTCATGAGACCTCTTCCCTGTTTTTCTGGCCCATTTTAACCTTACCTGGGAGGGTGGGGCCTCTGACTGTCTTTACAAAGACTGCTTCTGCTGCTCAGGATGTCTAGACACCATCAGAAGGAAGATTGTTCAGGGTTTATGCCTGGGGCAAGGTTTTATTTTGGAAATGCATTCTTTTCTGCTGTTAATCTAGGTTAGGTTCTTGTATTTTTATTGTCAGACCTTATTACAAGGGCTGTTAATGTTCTTGCACATTTGCTAATATGATATGTTTTCATTAGTTCAGTGTTTACATGACTATCTAAATGTTATGTCTTGTGACTGACTTGTGTAAAATGTTTTGATGTTGTGAGCCACCTTGAATGTGGTTTCCTATGGAAAGGCAGCATGCATTTAAATGACAACAGTGATGAAGTTCCAAACCTCAGCAGGTGCCTGTATGAGCCCTACCAAGCATCAGGATGATTGACGGCAAGGGCATATTGCTGGTGAGAAAATAATTCAAAGCATACTTGTCTGAGTAGGCATTTCAGCACATTTTATTATTAGCTTATGCTCTGCCAAATGTCTTCCTAATTATCTGCATGTTTTAAATTGTTTGAAAATATTCTTAACGTTGTTTCAGTCTTCGGATGTTAATCTGTTTGTGTAAACAGATGTGCCTCTTTCAGTAAGGGATATAAGTAGGAATGGGGGAGAAAGTTGATTCATTTAAAGGGAAATCAACCTAATTTGTAGTTTCTGAAACAATGCGGAAACCACAGCAAAGCCATCCCTCAAAATCCACATTTCTTCGAATTTTGCAATGGCGTTTTCCAGCCAAGTAAAGTGTACAAAAATGCATATTCTAGGGTAAAGTGTGCATACGTTATTGACAATAACGTACAACAATGCATTATATTACATAAAATTGTATACAAAAATGTCTGTATTAGGAAAAACTTGTTCTAAAAGGCTGATGAACTTTCATGAGGACTTAAACATTGTAAACTGATGTGGACAACTGAAGAGTGAAAAAAATGAGAGAAACCAATGTTGGCAGATTCGCCCATCCGTACTTGCATGTAAGAAAAACACCTGCATAAATAAAGTATCTTGTGCCTTGCCTGTTTTATTTCACTCAGATAATTTATGAGCCACCCCTCTGTATCAACTCCCAAAGCAGTACACCATTAAAACAGTGTGTTGTTCAGAAAGATTTATATACTGCTTGATAACAAAACTCTCTAAGGGATGTACCCAATAAAATTACAAACTCAAGACAGCTGAAACCCACAAACTATTCAAAACAAGTATATAAAAGAGTAATCAATAAAGCACAGATAAAATGCAGTTTAACTTTTATAACTAAATCATATGTCTGGGTAGGCTTGCTGAAATAACAAAGAATTTCGCAGCAGGTATCTGAAACAACCTAGTGAAGTCACCTGCCTAATATCAATAGGCAGGGATTTTCAAATTATGGGTGCTGCTTTGAAACTCCCTCCCTATTGACATAAATAAATGTGAAACAGCCATACAGCAGCAACAAGCCAGCCTGAAGCCATAAAACAGCAGTGAAAATCACCTATTCAATCAGCTTCTCAGGCAATTAAAAAGCACCAAAAAGCTGTCAAACGTGGTGCTAGGTGAACCTATCTGAACAGCTACAATTCTCAGAGTGGTTTAACATTCAATCCCTCTTCCCAGGGAACTCTGGGAATTGTAGTGAGGGGAACAGGGGTCTAGCCTGCACCCCACTTTCAGTGTTTTACTTCTTCCCTCTTGGAAAATTTTCTGCAAACACCCATTATCATAAGAGCTATAGAGAATTCCTGGCAGGACCGGTCCAAGGATGAGGAGGTCTGGGATCCAGGGGAGCGGCCCAGTGGTCTGGGAGTTAATGAGAATGTTGGGGAAGAACTAAGTGATTGGCCTACTTACAGCTCCTCCTCCAAGATTAGTCCCCCCCCAATTCCCCTCACAGAGCTTCAATTCCTAGAGTTCCCTGGGAAGAGGAATTTATTGTTAAATCACTCAGAATTGTAGCTCTGTGAGGGGAATAGGGGTCTTCTAGCAACTCTCAGCACCCTTAACCAATGACAGTTCCCAAGATTCTTTGCATGAAGCGATCACTATTAAAGTGGTAGAATGAATACTGCTTTAAATGTATGGGACAGATGTGGCCACACACTGTAATTTCTTTTGCTGTACTAGATCTGAGTGTTATTTTATTTGAAAAATCTTTTATAAGCAGGTTTGAGAGCCTCTCAGAGCTATAAAGTGGGTTATAAGTATTCTAAATAATAATTTCTTTACTCAGCCCTTTTGGTCTGCGGTAAGAGTAAGCAGGACATTTCTATATTTGGGATGGAATTTTCTGGAAATCTCAATGTTGAGCTTATCAGCACTTTTTTTTCTTATTCCCTGTCATTGATATCGATGAGAAGCAAGTTATTTCCCCCTGGTTCCATGTAAAATATAAGCAATTCTAGCATATTGTATGGATTATTATTTGTGTTTATTATGTGTACACATCCCGCGCCAAGAAAAATCATCACCGCAAGTGATGGAAAGAAATGGGCAAACTGACAAGTTGTTGTGATTGAAAGACTGCCCCTCTTTAGGGTGAAAATTTGATATGTGAATGGTTTTCGTTCCTCAGTTGAGATGAGAGAAGTGTCATTGCCTAGTATGTTAGAAAAAGTGGTTTCTATATTCCCAGGGTGAGAGCCTGGTAGGGATAGTTTCTGCCCTCTTGAGTGAGAGATGAGGGGGAATGTTTGGTATGAATGTTTTATTTAGAGTGTGTGCGTGCATTATTTATGTATGTAGATTTGAGTGGTTTTCATGGTAGTTCTCATAGTGTGGATATATGAGTGTGCTGCTTTTAAGATGTGAGATTGAATTATGTGAATGCTTGTAGAGTGTGATTTCATGTGTGCTAAAATAGTAAGTTTGAGTGTGTTGGTTTAGAATGTTGATATATACAGACAAGAGTGTGTTGATCTTGTAAGGGTGTGTTTGAGTAAATTAAATGTTATTTATTTTTAACTGTAGTTAGATGAAATTCTGTTACAAAGGGGGCTGGCTGTTTTAATTGTTGTGCTTCGTATTACATTGTGATTAAGAAATGAGCTGATTTATTTTGTTTAATCTACTGTTTAAAAATAAGCTTTTTTTCAACTTGATTTTTTTTCTTGAAGCCTAGGGAATATTTTGTTTAGTCTGCTATGTATGTTGTGATTTTTTTCCTTGTATATCTTGTAAATTTTATAGGCAATGTTTATATTATATATTGATACTATAAAGGATGTTTTGTTCAGTTAACTGCATTTTACCAACTGTGGGTTTTTTGTATTTGCTGTTTTAAGAAGTTTTGACTTATGTTGTACACCGCTTAGAGTTTTATTTAAATATAAGCGGTATATAAATGGTCTAAATAAATAAATAAATGCTCCAGGTTTCCTAAAGAAATCACCACATAAACAGATAGATAAGCAATGCATATCATTGTAGAAAAAAATCTGTATATCAATGCATACAAAATTATGCTGCATAAATACAGTACCCCATGTAGCTTGACTCTTGTTTATATATTGTGCGTATCTGCATATAATATTTCATATAATTAGACTTTTTTTAAAAAAAGTCAACAACACACGAGCAGCTCAGACATCAGTAGGAACTCAGTGCAAGAGGCAGTCCAATGTGGGCAAAGCTCAATCTGATCAGAACCACCAAATTCTGTGTATAAATCTGTTGAGAATGCATTCCTTTTCCATCCTTATTCTCTATAAAGCTTAATCCTTTATGAGGAAAGAACAACACATTTCATCCCCTAATTCAGGGGCAGCCAATGTGGTACTCTCTGTATTTTGTGGGACTCCAGCTCCTATGGTTCCTGACAATTGGCCATGATGCCTGGGGTTGGTGGGAATTGGGAGTCCAATGGCCCTCATACCCTAATTCCTTCCCCTGCTGACAAAACCTATTTCCCAGCCCAGGGAGTTGGTCAACCAAAACCCTATGGATAGCAGGGATGCAATTCATTGGGCAACTTTGAAAGCATTCAGTCAACCTGTTCCTTGTCCACTAGCTGCTTTTACTGATTTTTTTCCCCTCACAAAAAATATTGGTATTAAGATCAACATTTTGAAAGGAGATATCGATAAAATTATTATTATTAACTAAAGATGGGGAAACCTGTCAGTTTCAGTTCTCTGAGTTCCTCATTTTTCCAATCTTAAATTCAGTTCTCCACATTTCTGCAGCAATTTGCAATTTTTTTAAAAAAAATCCTCATGAAAATTCATCATTCATTTTAATGAGAATTTATCCTAATGAACACATTTTTTATGCTGTTTTGACTAACATACACATTTTTGCAAGCCATAAATGTAGGGCATTTTGGTATGTTCTTTTAATTAATATATTCATTTTTTATGAAACTTACCTATTATATGCATTTTGGTTGGAGTTTTGGTTGGTTTGCATTGCGAAATTCTGACACATGAATTTCAAAGGATAGCTGTGTTTCGGTTCTCATATTGTTTTGAAAGTGCAACTTTGAAAGCGCACATTTTGATTCTGCACACTGAATCTTGCCCATCGCTATACTTAATATTTGTATTTTAGATGCTTTTTTTAAAAAAAATGGTTTCCAAAAATAACCATGGAAAATTGCTACATAAAAATCCGATCCACAATGATAGAGAATTAGTGAACTAATGGAATATTTGGTACTAAATCTGAAGTGGGCAGAATTCTGGCACATCCCTAATGGATAGCGATCCCCTTAGGCTCTGACCCAATCCATTTACAGCTGCTCACCTGTGGATACACCAATAGCTTAGCTTTCATCCAACAGCCTCACCAGAGATGTCATGCAAACACATCAGTCATAACAGAATCAAAGATTCATTTTGTTCCTGCTGGAATGGAATGCAACATTCTTTTCAAACATCCATCACTGGGAAACTCATTCTTCAGCATGTTCAGCAGTCCAATTTGTTATTCAGTAGCTGTCTGATCCCACCCAGTATGAGAGCCAGACACTTACTTAGTTCATGGTTTGGAAGAAAAAAGACGAGCTAAACTCTCCGGCAGGCATTGTTTGAAACTCAACTTCCCAAGGGAACCGGAAAGCACTCTTATATGTCTATTTGCGTGTGTGTTTGTTTTAAAGGCTAAGCATGGCTTCCTTGCTATTTTTAAATCATTCTTGATGTTCTTCAGCAATGCTCCTGCTGAAAAATATTAAGGCATGTTTTATTTCCATTCATAGTATCTGGCCCTGTCAACTCTGGCTGGAATTGGAAATTGGTCCCCAGATTGATTTGCTGACCCCAAAAAGAAGAATCAGTCATTTATTTTATACGTATTGCATCTCTCTATATTTGCACCAGAGTTATGTGATGTAATCCACAGAAAATATGGCATGTCTAATTCCTGTTGAGATCAATGGGAATTAAGTGCTTAGCTGTGCCATCAAGGTCTGGCTCATACATCATGGAAGCCAGTCACCAAATCATGAATGGCAAACTAGAGCACCACACAGTTATACATATTCCTATTAATATGTGGGGCTCCCTGAGGTATTTTAAAAACCTTATCCTCTTCTAACTTTTGTTTAGAAATTAAGATAGAAATCTTATCTTAAAAATGGAGCCTGAGTAGGGAATGCTTAATCTAGCCTACTTACTTCTGGCAAGAAGGGTTTAAGTGACCCTAGGCCAGGTCAGTCACCAGAAGGCCATTGTAGGAAGAAAGGAACCTAATGTTGTGGAGATCTTAGATGGGAGCACTGAGGAGTAAAGATGCATGCCTCTGAAGGCTGCAATTTTAAACATACTTACTAAGGGACTAAGCCCCATAGAACGCAATAGGACTTACTTCTAAGTAGATATGGTTTGGATTGTGCTGTTGGTAAAGCTTGACTAGGGATCCTCTGCAAAGATATCCATATCCAACTCCCTGCCTGGAATGCCCTGCCCTTACCTTTTAACATGGCTGCTCCAAACATCTTTACAGATTAGACCCTTCACATCAGAAAGAGGTCTGAGAAATTAGTAAGAGTAGGAAGATTCTCTACCCTTTTCTGTCTAACCTGTGGGCTGCTATAAACACACTTTGACAGCCAACCCAATTCCAGTGAGTAACAACTGACAGAGAGAAAACACATATGGTTTGGTCTACCTTCACAGACAGCAGCTTGGGAACAACAATTGCAGTCACACTTCCTAGCATGTGAATTCTCTTTTACCACTATTGGGCAAGAAACAAACCGTCATGCAACCAACATGGCGCATCATCGGTGGGTTTAAGCAGGTTGAGCTGACCGCATGGAAACACTGTTGTTGCTTCTATGCATGTAAAGAAGCGAGGTTAAAGGTAAATGAAATGCAAATAGAAAAAAAGAAAAAGACAGTGAAGATTTCCTAAATGCAATACCATACCAATCACAAGATTCCTATGAGTGAGGCAGAAAACTCAGCATCCCACAACCAATCAGGATTCCTAACCAAAAACCAAAACTAAAAAAAATCCTAGCAGACAGTCAGCCAAGGTGACAGAAAACCCCATGGAGCACAACCTAACCCCAGGACTGCAGTTAGTGCAGAATGCTGTGGCACGACAGATGACATAAGTGAGACCCTATCAGCACATAATACCTACACTCTGAAATCTGCACTGGTTGCCGATTTACTACCAGACCAAGTTCAAAGTGTGCTTTCCATGTTACGGGTGCCACGCAGTCCTTCTTCTGCTCTTGTAAGAAATCAGTCCTTTAGTGTGGCAGCACCTAAGTTTTGGAACTGCCTGCCTCTTGACATTAGGCAGACACCTTCATTGTATTCTTTTCAGCACCTGCTAAAAACATTTTTGTTTAGGCAAGCCTTACCCAGGCATGTAGAAGCTATTGTGTTTTTTAATCTATTTTTAACTCATTGCTGGTTTTATTATTTTGAATGTTTTTAAATACTTATCTTTAATTGTTTTTGCCAATAATTTTATTGTTTTAATTCCTTCTGTAAACTGCTTTGAGATTTTTTTACAATAAAGAGATATATAAATGTAGTAAATAAAATACATAAATATATTTTGGAGTCACTGTGGTCCTTGGGTCTCTTTCCTCTTTTAGGAACAAAAGAATCTGCCTTATACTGGCTTGGGCCATTTGGTACCATCTAGCTCAGTACCAGAGCTTTGAAAAGTTACTTTTTTGAACTACAACTCCCATCAGCCCAATCCAGTGGCCATGCTGGCTGAGGCTGATGGGAATTATAGTTCAAAAAAGTAACTTTTCCAAGCTCTGCTCAGTACTGATGACATGGACTAGCATTGGCTGTCCAGGATTCCAGGCCATAGTCTTTCCAGAAATTGAATTTTGGATCTTTGAATGCAAAGCTACATGAATGCACTGAGCTACAACCCTTCCTCTGTTTAAAAAAGTATCTTTTAAAATTGTTCTTTCCAATTCATTAATGAATGCACAGCATACCTAGAGCAGATCCACACCTTTCATTTAAAGCACATTCAACACACATTTATTTATTTATTTATTTACATTTACACACCGCTTACTATCTAAAATATCTCAAAGCAGTTTACAATAGAATACACAAGGTACAATAAAAAACATCAAATTAATTTAAAAAGGAAAATACATAAACAATATCCATATACATAAACATTTGAAGCACATGAATCACACCACAGAATCATGGGAACTGTAATTTGTGACGGATGGTGGGAACTGAAACCGTGAGAGGGAAACTACACTTCCCAGGATTCTTTAGGAGAAGTCATGTGCTTTAAATGCAAGTTGGATGTGCTTTAAAGGCATTGTGTGGATCTACTTAATAAGCTTTGCCTGCCTGTAAATTGTTTTAATTAATTTTTTAAAATGGAAATGAGCTATAACGTTTACTGGGTGACTATGGGCTACTCATCACATCTCAGCCTAATCTGCCTCTCAGAATGAAAACAACAGAGGGGAACCATGACCACCCCAAGGAAGAAGGGCACATTTAAAATGTAGAGGAAATAATGTACAGCCATAGTGTGAAATCAGATACTTATTGGGACATAGTATGAAGAAATGTATAGCATGACTGTCAAAGATGTTTATTATTTACACAACCTGTAAAGATATTTATAATGCAATCCTATGTTTGTTTACTCAGAAACAAGTCCCAATGTATTCAATGGTGCTTACTCAAACAGGGAAGCATGTACAGAACTGCAACCTCACGTGATAAGCAACTTCAATCACCCAACCTAAAATTCAGAATCATGCCACTTTAAGCTGTTTTGCAACTTGGTTATTGGATTTTAAAGGGATTTATTTCTTATTGTGAGCTGCCTTGGTTTCCGGTCTGCAGCCCTACCTCACAGGGTTGTGGGAAAGACTCCACACACACACACACACACACACACACACAGGAGATGTAAAAATGCACACACCCCATATAATAGTTTACTGTCAAAAATGATTGGTCATTGCAGAACATTTTTTTAAAAAAAATAAAATCAGTATCAGTTTCCTACATAATAAAAGCAGTGATACCTAAGTAAGCCCTGACTAACTGCTTTAAAAATGGGATTGGAGGGGGAGAGAAAGATTTACAAGACAACCACAATTCTTGATGCGTTCATTCAAAAGTCCCATTAATTTACAGCACAATTCTAACCTTGTCTACTCAAAAGTAAGTCCTATTGAATTCAGTGGGGTTTACTCCAGGTATGTGGGATTAGTATTGCAGCTTTACTCCCAGAAAAGCAAGTATTGGAGTAAAGCTTCGTATTGGGAAGGTTTTCAAACACTGCCTTCTTCAACAGCTCAGGAAAATTTAAACTTGTTTGTCTCCTGCGCACAAGAGAGAAGAAGGCTGCTTTCATACATGGGGCTGATGACATTAGTTTAACAGATTAAAAATGTAGTGCTTCTGTCCCAATTTCTAAAATCCCTTTCACACTGCAGTACCTGTTGCATTAAGGAACAGCAGTTTTTTCAGCCAATATACCAGCATTTTGCGCAACTGTCTTTCACGTGTCTTGTGTCCATCCCTCACCCATTATACACACATGCACTGTTCCCCACTGTGTAGGAGGTCTAAGATCTCATCCCATTGCCATGGAAGCCCTCTCCCTTTAGGATCTGACATTTAAAATGATTTTCATTTTATTGACACAGGGGTGTGTGTAGGAAACACTGCTGCTATCGGCGCTGATGCCAGAATACCGGTACAATTTATATCAGGCAAAAAAAACCCAGCACAACTACAGGGCAGGAACTCACTGCATGCTGAGATGCCTGTCACATGAGTGGCTGTAACTAGCAAAAAACTCCTGCGATCTTCCAGGTTCCCAGCCTTGCTAACGAGTTATTTCTGGGATCATTTATCATGGAAATTTGTGCTAAACTTGCACTACATTCCACTAGAATTCTGGAGCTAGCTTGTATGTCGTGTGAAAGAAATATAATGCGCAAATTACCAGGTAAGAAATCGTCAGAATAAAGTGCAGTGTGAAAGCAGCCAAAGACTGAAAGCAATGCACGTAGTCAATTATAAGATTTTTCAGATAAGCAAGAGAAAACAACAGTTTTCTGAGTTTGCAGTGGGGTCAAGCTACTGCCTGGAGGTCAACAAATCACAACCTTGACTTCACTTATTGGCTACAAACCTGAAAGGGCGGAGTTAGAGCAGCCAGCTATGAGCTCATTTAACAGAAGCTGGGGGAGGCTGACATTTTGGTGTATATCTCATGAACCGGACCACCTAGAAATGTACTCTTTTTTTAAAATGAAAGCTGAGAGTCCAGAGATTAAGGGGACTCACCTGGAGACCTGGAGAGGTCCCCAAAAATCTGGAGTCTCTGGGCAAAAAGCAGAGACCTGACAACCCGAGTCAACTGTGGAATCATGCTCAAGTTTGTGATTGCTTCATCTCTCAGCTTGCCAGCTCAGGTTTACAGTGTCAGCACAAGAACTGCCTTGCCTGCAGTCAGATTGGCCCAAAAGTAGGTCAAAGTATGACAAGCTGTTTTTTTAGTAGCCTGTTTTTCTCTCTGCTCCTCCAAATTTCTCCCATTTGAAAATGAAAGTGGGCTAGATTGATCGTTTCAAAGAACATAAGCCATACAAACAAAGAAAACCAACTTAATAATCAAATGGATTTGGAGATATTTAAATAAACATACTGCAAAAGTAGAGTTTCTCTTACAGGACAGATCAAACTTTCAAGCATAACGGCAAGTGTTTCTTGTATCGATTCTCCAAAACAGGGGTAGCCAATGTGGTATGTTCCAGATGTTGTTGGACTCCAACTCCCATCAGCCCCAGCCAGCATGGCCAATAGCCAGGGATGATGGGACTTTGTAGCCCAAAACATCTAGAGGGCACCAGATTGGCTACCCCTGCTCTAGAACTTTGGTAGGGGGCACTAGTGGGTTCCTGCTGTGCAGCCCACTCCCTGGTCATGTAGCACCCCTTTGGAGCTCCTGCTCCAAAAGTAATAACAAACTGGGAATAGAAAGGAAATTGAGCAAATGAGGAAAGCTGTTATAGGAGGAAGAAGTGCAGGTGCTTCCAGACAACCTGTTTATTGAACATTCAACCTGTTTTGATTTGATTTAATTTGATTGCAGGAAGATTGGATGATGTTGGCTATTTAATGAGCATTCATTCTGAATTGAATACAGAATACAAAAATGCATTATATTTGGGAAAATATGTGGGAAGTTTGGATGACTGTGTCAGACCAAGCCCCCATCTGCACCACACATTTAAAGCAGTGATATAGCACATGCCTTCCCCCAAAGAATCCGGGGAACTCTTGTTTATTAAGGGTGCTGGGAATATTAGCTCTGTGAGGTGTTTTTTTAACTCTCAGCACTCTTAACCAATCCAGTTCCCAGGATTCTTGGGGGAAGCCATGTCTGTTCAAAATGGTATAATACTGGTTTATTATAGATGGGACCCAAGTGTTATCCCACATTTCCCCATCACTTTCCTTATCACAAAAAGTCTGATCTTTTCGGGAAGTGAATTTGTTGTGCAGGACTTCCCAGTCAATTTTCATTGAGCAACCTGAATTTGCTGGTTTGTGATTGAATCCCACTCAAAAATAGTGACAATCTAGAACTGACCTGATGGTAAAAGGTGCAGGGAGAAGGGATTGATGGAATAACAGGAGGAATAAGGTACAATTTAAGTATGAAAGGAAAAGAAGAAGGAGCAGAGAAACTACAGGAGATGAGTCAAAATCCTTTGAGGCATATAGGATACCTCCTGAGCAAGAAATTGTGCCTTAATGGGGACCTTTCCACCAAGCTGGGAGGAGTTGGATGCTGCAGACACCCGGCTGCACTGGCAGGTTCCCAGCGTTGCTGAACTTCACTGGCCTCCACCGGCAGCAACCTTCTGCTGAAGCTGAGCCACAGTGCTGCCAGAAGCCTGCCGGCACCACCAGAAATCTGCTGGGAAATGGGGGGGAGCCGCAAGAGGGGCCTTATGCAAGATCCTTCACTTGTTTGGGACCCTTCCCCAGGTCCCAATATGCCCCTAAACCAGCCAAAAGGTACAGTAAAAAAAATTAATGGGCATCTACAGGGAGTGCTTACTCTCTGTGAGGCCTGTTCATGGGTGCTGGCACTTCCTGGCTGGCTCATGCATGCAACTCCTGACGGAACTGGCATTGAGCCAGGCTAGCGACTCCTGAGCAGGAAGAGGATCCTGCAGAGCTTCCTGCTGGCTCCTCCTCCACTCCCCTCCGCCAGCTCCCCAGCATTTGGATTCCTCTGCCCATCAAGACACCTTCAGAACTAAGTTTGCTTGAGGAAAGCTGAACTATGGAGCTTCCTGCTGCAAGGAAACTGTGGCAAACAGCTTAGATATCCAGAGAAATTATAGAAGTGCCAGTTGATTGTGTCAATCTCTGCCTCCATTTTGTTACTTGAAAAAAAAATATTTTAACTTTAGATATACAACAGATGCATAAATTCTCAAATGCATATGCTCACAATTACATCGTATGGAGCACACCGCTATGGATACCAATTAAATGGCATTAATTTACTGCATAGACATTTTTAGCCCTCTCAGGTGGGTGGAAAATTTAAAAATCTCTGCTCAAGAACAAACTGAAATACTCTGAAGTGCTCCTCCTTCTCCTATATCAGAAAAAAAAATAGGTTTGTCTGCAATACCTGACACACAAGGGCTCAAGTGCATCCCAGCCCCAGTAATATGATGACATGTTGAAACTCTAACCAGTGGAAGCTGGCCCATTAAGGTGCCCCACCAACCTTTGTCTTTCCTCAGCCACCCACACACCTGCCTCCCTTCTTATTTACAACCAGTCCAAGGGGTGTTCCTGCTTGTCATCTTCCTCCTCCTTAGTCTCAGCATTGTCCTTGCAGAACTCAGCAGGGAGGAAGATGGGGACAAAAGTAGACTCAGTTGGCTCAGCAGGTCATTGGCTCAGGCTCCACCTACTGTGGGTCTCCCTGTCTTCTGCCCTATCAGTTCCAATAGGCACTAGCCACAGTGACTTTAACCATCTCCCAGATAAGCTAAGAAGGGACAGATTTGGCACATTTATTCCCTGATCCAGCCAAGGAGACCAACATGTATAACCAAGCTTCCACGGGTATAGCTGAATCAAGAATAGGGGCATATGTGCACATGTCTTTCATGCGCTCCAATTGTGGACACCATATGTCCATATTCATTGGAATGCAAATTTCATTCAACGATCATCACCATCTTCTTCATTCTGATTCAACTAAATGCTTTTTTAAGTACAACTTAAAGCTGGATAGGAGAGTTATAGTTTTTATATAATTGTGTTGAGGAAAACTTACAGGGTTGTATCCAGCTAAGTTCTAATCAGAGTGGACCCACTGAAATTAATGAATCTAAGTTGGTCATATCCATCTTCTGGATAAAACCCAGAGTCAGCTTCCAAAAGCACCAATCTCCTTCAGTGATTCCCAGGGTTCCTCATCTGCTCTTCCTGTGCCTCAGTAGCAGAGCCTCTGCTTGTCATGCAGAGGATCCCAGGTTCAGCCATTCACATCTCCAGTTAGGACTGGGAATGTCTCCTGTCTGAAAACCTGGGGAGCTGCTGCCAGCCAGAGTGGCTCGTGACCTCCTGCAGAAGATGCATCTGCAATGTTTTTGAAAAGACATTTCCTTTTATGATTTGTTTAGCATCTTAAACAAAAAACAAAGCAATACAGAAGATAAAAATCGGACGTGGAGAACCGTATTTTTCTTTGGTATCAAAGAGCCATCTGTTAATTTGCAAAATGCAAACACAGTTACTAGATGTGCATAGACTCCTGGGGTGAAAGCAGGAACAAGCAGGGATTGTCTTACATCCATGATTTTATTTTTGTTTGTTTGTTTATTCTGGAATGCATAATTTCTATGATAGTTTGTTTTATCTTTGATCTCCTTCCCTCTGCTCTTTCACATCACTGATTTATGTTAAACCTAACTGCTTTGGTCCCTAGCTGCAAGAACAGCAGCAATAAAGGCAATATCTGGCTCATATATCTAGCATTTGCTATAACCTATGACATATGGTCGACCCTTTCTGCTAATGACTTCGTAACATGAATACTGCTTCCCAGTTCCTACAAGCAGTACAAAATTCCAAAGCAGCTCGACAGAGTCAACTTCCTGGGGAAGAGAAAGTACTAGAGACATGTTATTGTGTCTGCAATATTCTGTTAAAAATGGGATCTTCAGCAAAAAGTTGCAGTGCTCCTGTTCAGGGTTTCAGCCACCCAGCCATGCCATTTCCCAGGATATTCCATTCAATTTCCATCACCACCAGGTTATAGGGTTGCCAGGTCGGAGCCATCCAAAAACCTGAGAAAATGGGGGCGGGCCCTAGTGACATCACAGGGCGGGCCCTAGTGATGTCACGGGGCGGGCCCTAGTGACATCATGGGGCGGGCCCTAGTGACATCACGGGGCGGGCCCTAGTGATATCATTAAGCATGATACATTGTATCAACCACAGTTGCTTGGAGCATGCCATTCAAAAAAAATTCTCTGGAGATTAAAATAGAAATCTTACCTAAAATAGGGTGTAAAATAAGGTCATTCTTTCTCACAAGCTTAGGGTGATGCAAAATGGAAATGGACTGCCTTCAAGTTAGTCCCAGATAGGGTCTCCATGGTAAGCAGTATTCAGACTGAGGTGGTTTACTATTGCCTTCCTCTGAGTCTGAGAGGCAGTGACTGGCCCAAGGTCACCCAGTGAGCTTCATGGCTGTGTGGGGATTTGAACCCTGGTCTCCAAGTCACAGTTCAACACCTTTAGGGAACATTTAATCTAGCTTCCTTGCTTCTGGCAAGAAGGGTTTACGTGCCCTCAGGCCAGGCCATTATTGGAAGAAAGGAGCCTAGTGTTGCAGAGATGTTAGATGGGAGCACAGATGGATGCTCCTGAAGGCAGCAATTATAAACATGCTTATTAAGGAACTAAGCCCCATAGAACTCAACAGGACTTACTTCTGAGTAGATAGTTTGGATTGTGCTGTTAGTAATGCTTGACTAGGGATCCTCTGCAAAGACATCCATATCCAAGCAGGGTTGACAACCCCCTGCCTGGAATGCCCTGCCCTTATCTTTTAATGTGGCTGCTCCAAACTTCTTTACAGATTTGACCCTTCACTTCAGAAAGAGGTCTGAGAAATGTGTAAGAGAAAGAAGATTCTCTACCCTTTCTGTCTACTCTGTGGGGTGCTATAAACTCACTTGGACAGCCAATCCAATTCCAGTGAGTAATAATTGACAGAGAAAAAACACCCATGGTTTGGTCTACCTTCACAGGCAGCAGCTTGGGAACAACAACTGCAGCCACACTTCCAAATATGTGAATTCTCTTTTACCATTAGTGGGCAAAAAACAAACCATCATGCAACCAACAAGGCACATTTTCAATGGGTTTTAGGGGGTTGAGTTGACCACATGGAACCACTGTTGTTGCTTCTATGGATGTAAGGGAGGAGGGTCAAAGGTACATGAAATGGAAACAGAAAATGAAAAAACAAGACAGTGATGCTTTCCTAAATGCAATACCATACCAACCACAACAAGATTTCAGAGCAGAGGTATCATGTGCTGATAGGATCTCACTCATGTCAGAAACCGTGCTGCAGCATTCTACATTAACTGACAGGGCTCTCCTTATGTTCTTCAAACCCAGCATCCAACCCTGGCTGGTCAAATGCATCCTGTAAGTTCACAACCAGAAAGCAAGGCGATAGACCAAGGATTTGCAAACTCACCACCACCACTACTTGAGCATTACTGAGGGTCTTGGCAGACCACTTAATGACTGCTTTGCCTGCTGAAGCAATTGAATGGTTTTAAATTGCATCAAGATGAAACATCTTATAAAAGATTATACGAAATAAGAATAATCTTTTATAATGCTTGGGAAAATGGCAGGGAGTAGAAAAAGAGGAAGGCGAAACAAGACATGGATTGATTCCATAAATGAAGCCATATGATTCCATAAAGGAATGTTGAAACAAGGGATACTTCATGCATTTTAATGGGTCCCACAGAAACTTGTATCAAGTTGTCTGGTGTAGTTGAGCTGCAAACCTCCAGGGACAAAAGAACATCAGAGCCACAAGTACATATGCTCTGTAAATTGGATTATTAGATAACTTCAAAGAGAATCAGGCTCTCCAAAGAGGATCACATTTCCTGATAGAAATAGTGGTTCAGGTTTTAGTTAGTACAAAGAAAACAGTCTCCACTAGGAAGTAGGGCACCTGGCAAAATAGATATTCAATTTTGAAAGAGGCAGCTTCTCAACAGCCAACATTTTATTTCATTAATAGTTTCCATGCATCCATTCACTTTCACATGCTGCCAGGTTTCTCATATACATGTATATAACGTTTACTGGAGCTAGGATATACTAGTTAGATAACTCTTCCTGCTATTTTGATTTTAAATATTTTTTTATGATTTTAAATGTAACATTGAAAATATTTGTTTGTACTAAATGTATTTCCTGTTTGAGGCCTATGGCCAGACAGTAATAATAAATGATTGATGATTGATATGTTAGTTGGTTTAGATTATTTTATAAAGAAAGGTGGGATGTAATTCTTTTTTTAAAAAAATTACTTTTTGGGATAAGTTTTGGTCTCTTGTTCCTTATTGTTTCAGTAATAAATACTTTTTATTTGCTGTAATGCTATGATAAATGTTTATACAGCAACTTGCAGCTGGTGCCAAGAGATAGGATAGTGTGTTCCTTTACTGAAGCTTCAAATCTTTACTCATATCTTGTCCCTAATGTTTGAAGCTGAATTATACACAGTCAAACTGAGTGTATCTACTCTGACCGGCAGCAACTCTGTTTGGTTTCAGGCAATGGTATTTCCCATCTGAAATCCTGTTAACTGGAAATGAGAAGGGTTGAACCTGAGACATGCTGCATACAAAAAAGGAAGACATCTCTACCTCTGTATGCATTGGGGGGGGCATGATCAACAATCGGGGAGTTGAAGGGTTGCATTCTGCACCATAATCATGTTATACTTTGTTGTGAAGCAGGTGGGTGTCACATTATGAACTGAATGCCAAAATGTACGTGAACTGTCATTCCTGAGTATTAGGGTTGATTTCAAGTACATGTGGCTAGTAGTATGTGTACTCTCATTGTGGATACATGAAAAAAGCAAACAGCTATCACAGAACTATACACCATTTTAAATGCATGGACTTGCAAAGATGGCTTTATTCTGCTTTTGTGGGAGAATATTCCAGAGGAGGTGCTCTTTTCTTGCCTTCGGTTTCCATTCATTAAGGAAAAAATTGCTACTACACCAAAGAAAAGGGTGATGGTGTCAGTGTTGTACTGAGTTGCCAAAATACCTAAGCCCATCATTTGTAGCCACATCATCTTCTGGCTCCTCTTACTCTACCCAAAGCTTCACACTCCCTCACTGCTTGATTAATACATTCTGTCTGCTTTTTAAATACACCTAGGCCAAAACAGGTTTACAGCAGCCTGTTGTCCCAACAGCTGTCATTCAAGTTACACTCTGATATGGCAGCAACTTGTCAATCCTTGTGATTTTTACAACTGAGCTAGTACATGATTTTAATTGTTTAAAGCAGGCTGGGTTTTAACACCAACTAAAAGGTTGGGACAGCTATACGAAGGGAAAAAATACTAGCATAATCATTTAATGGTAAACCTTGGACTGGGGATGCTTCCAGATTGTCATTGTTTTCAGGTGGGATCCAATCACATCAAGGCAAACTCAGATTATGCAGTGCAAATTGTTTTGTAGGTCTTCCACAACAAGCCTGCTTCCCCAAAAGATCAGTCTTTTTGCAGTAAGGAAAGTGGAATAACGCTTGCATGACACATTGTCTAACCTCCCCACAAACAAATCAGAGTGAATAAACAGGGCACCTGCAAACGAACATTGAACGTTTTTCACCACGCCCATGAAACATTCACACATATCATGCTTAGCATGGATGCAGCCATACTCAAACTGGTCTAGGCTGTGGCCAGTATATCACATTGTGGCCTTAGCGTACTACTGGTTCAAAGGACAACTTTTCCTCCAACTTTGCTTTTCTTTTGCAAAAGCAAAGGAAAAGCACCTTTACCTGGTGGCCAACCTGGTGTTGCTCTTGGAATGTGTGAAACAGCTTAGAGGCTGTGCAAACTTGTCCCTGGTGCCTGCATTGTACAGCTTCAGCTACACTTGGGCCAAATTCCCTGAGGGCAAAGTGGACGGGGCTACATACACCACACACTCCAGTTTGTCAGTTTGGATTTCTCACTGTGTGCTGAGAAAATAGCTGTCTGCCAATGCCCAGAAAGGAAATGCAATGCAGAAGAGATTCCCAAATGAGCTAGTGATGGAGGAGCGCTATCTTATTCCATGGCCAGTATGGAAGCCAATCAGGGTGCCGAAGGAGGGACAGAGCACTGTGCTTCATCAACTCCTTATAGCTGACCATGGAAGAAAAGATTGCTCTCTTCTCCCATGGCCAGGTGGTTGCAGAACATGGCAGGTGAGGGGTGCACGAGAGGGGGAAGGGGACATGGCCTGAGTAGAGTTCCAGAGACCGCATTTGGAGACCTGGTGGGTCAGATTAGGACCAGAAGCTCCCTAGCCTGAGTTAAGCTATGAAGAGTAGGGCTCCTGCTGGGAGGAAGGGCGGGATAGAAATCAAATAATAAATAAAAGGAAGACATATCACCATCAGTTTTGTATTTATCAAAACTTCAAATGTTTTGAAAAGCAATTGAATAAAAAAATGTACTTGCCCATTTCTGCAGTCCCATACTAAAATTAGGGGGGAACTGGTGAAGTTGAAGGACATGTGAAAAAGATATACAAGAAAGCTATGTTGTCTTAATGAGTATAATTAGTATTTTCCAAATTCCTTTCCAGTTATCACGGTAGTTCTTAATTGAAACCCTTCTGTGTTCTTAGGGGAACATTTTAGGACAGTTTATAACTTCCCACCTGCCACCCTTCAACTGCAGTTGTATTCAAATTCCCTGATGTGAAGTGTCATTGCTACTGTAGAGAAGTAATTTTAACTAAATAAAATGGGAATGCTGTAAATAAATGCTCCACGTTGTCAATATGATATTCTCTTTCTCTGCCTCTTTGTCAGTTGCCTTTTATTGACGCTCTGCAAAGCTGTAGCTGAAGATTTTGACTTTGTGTGCGTGTGCTGAACTTGTGGCTAAGATGCTCATGAAAGTTAATGACAATAGGTGATTACGTGAAATATGTTTCTGGCTTTAAGATCTTCAGGCTGAGCCTGCAGGCTGCCGCGTCGGCAGCGGTTGCTAGGAGACGGGCATTGCGGCTTGTCAGCCTCAGCAGGAGCCATGGAGGGCAGGCCGGGCCGGCTCCTCCTCCTTAGTCCAGCTGGTTCTCCCTGCTCCGGAAAGGACGGCTGGCCGCTTCACCCCTCCGGCTGTTGGCGCCGCTGGGGGGGCCCATCGCGGCCGCTGCCACCCAGCGGCACCCACAGCAGGAGGGGTGAAGCCAGCGGCCGTCCTTTCCGGAGTCTCCCACAGAGCCTGCAGGCCGCGTCGGCAGCGGTTGCTAGGAGACGGATCCGACGCGGCTTGTCAGCCTCAGCAGGAGCCGTGGAGGGCAGGCCGGGCCGGCTCCTTTTTAGCCCCGGAGCCGGTTCCTCTGCTCTGGAAAGGACGGCCGCCGGCTTCACCCCTCCTGCTGTGAGCGCCCCTGGTCGGCAGCGGCCACGATGCCCCCCCCAGCGGCGCCAACAGCAGGAGGGGTGAAGCGGCTGGCCGTCCCTTTCTGGAGCCGGAGAACTGGCTGGACTAAGGAGGAGGAGCCGCCCCGGCCTGCCCTCCACGGCTCCTGCGCTGAGGCTGCCAGGCAGGCCGCAAGCCGCATGGGCCCCATCTTGGCCGGGGCTAAGAGGGAGCCGGCCCAGCCTGGGCTCCACTGCCACCCCACCACTCGCCTCAGTCCACCCACAGCAGCGGCAGCGGCCGCGATCCCCCCCCAACCAGAGACTTCAGCAGCCTGAGCCCCAGGGTGGGGAACTGGCTCCAGGCCGGCCGGGGCTAAGAAAGATGGAGCCAGGCCGGCCCAGCCTAGCCTCCGCTGCCACCGCTCGCCTCCACCCACCCATGGGCCATCAGATCACCCTCACACGCCCGGGCCCCGGCCTCACTTGTATGTTCTCTCTGTGGGTGGTGGCGGGAGCAGGCAGGGGCTGCTGCTGGAGGAGTCCCTCCCTCACTGTGTTGGCTGCTCAAGTCCTGCCTGCCTGCCTGAAATTGTAAAGAGCGGAAGTCTGCCAGCCGCAGCCCAACGTATGCGTGGTCAATCGCGCATGCGTGGCTGAGGGGGCCAATAAAAAGCCGGAGATCCACCTTTTAAATTGAAGTATAGCCGGAGGCCGGAGACGGCCCCCTTTTGCTGGAGTCTCCGGCAGATTGCCGGAGACCTGGCAAGCCTACCAGGTTACCAATTTTTCCCCCAACACTGAACATTCAGTGCCCACGGAGCATACATTGGGCAATGAATGCTTTTTAAAGAAAACCCTACAAGCATTTTTCAAAATATTTGTTGTGCTTTTAGAAACCTTGGGGGTTCCCCAAAGCCTGCTAAAAGCTCCCTCTTGTGTGTGCATGGCACTATTTTGGCTACATAAGGATCCACACTCACCTCTGAACTTCAGAAATAAAGGGAATTATGTTAGGCCTTCCTTTCTTGAGGACATGTCCCACAGAGTCACTTGGTCTAGCAATAATCTCTGGGCTAGTATTGCTAGTATGAATTTTCTTCTCCACCTCCAAGTCCATAACAGTGTTTTATCAGCCCTCCAAGTTCTAAGTCTCTCTTCTCTCCCCCCCACTTCCCCTCCTTTTCCCAGGAAGACAACTCTCCTCCCTAGGTCAGAGGAACAGATAACAGCAGAAGCTGCAGGGAAATGCAGGCCCAAGTCTCCAGTCTAATACAAAATGACAGATATATAGCTTGAGCAGATAGAAAGTAGCTAACACAGGTGCTATTATATTTTCCCTAATATGATGCATGTTGGGGTGCTATTTTAATGAATATATGCATTTTCATGCACGCTGTCCCCTAATATTTGAATTTTTGTACACATTTTTTGTTGCAGAACTGCATCACAAAATTCTGAGAAATGCAAATTTCAAAGGATAGCTGAATTTCAGTTTGTGTACTTTTCCAGAAAATATAAATTAAGCAGGTAGGTTTGCATTCAAATGCAAACCAAATCGAACGCCTCTCTCATCCCTACTTGGAACATGTCTGTTCCATCATGACAAACAGCCCTTGATAGACATATCTATTCTCGTGCCAAGGCTGTGTTTCAAATGCAGCTTAGTAAAACACTGGTCGGTCCTTGAGGATGAAAGGCAGCACCCATCAGTTTAAAATATGAAAACTATGTTTGCTTTGAATGCCTCTCTCTCTCTCTCTTTCTCTCTCTCTTTTTTAAATAAAACCTCCTGTCACAGCCATGACTGGCTTATTACTTAGTAAATCGCCCAGGATTCTTTCTGGCTTGCTTTGAGTTATATGTTTATCTCACCAAGCACCTGCCAAGAGTTATGTTTATGGCATAGTTTGCACTGATTGTAGAGTTTCCGAAAGCAATAAAACACCGAAGTAGGTTTATTCATTCTCACAAATTACAGCCAGTCATATTAATAGGCCAATATAATTTTGTCATCATGCCTCCCATTCATTTCCTATTTCATATTAGACAGGAAGAGAAGTAAACACTTTTTCGAAGGCAACTTGCTAAAAACGGGACTTGGAAATCTAATGAAAGGGTAAACGTAGGACTCATTCATATGATGCAGAGCTACATTTCTCTAGTGTAAAGCTGTACTTTATAGTGCTGTACTTCATTAATAGTCTTCCTTGCTTTGTGTCATTTTTGTCCTAAACAGCATCTTTCCAGGAATCCTGTAAAGTATCCAGGTTATGCCTTGACTTCACTAGGTATGCATTTCATTCTGCTGTAACATTGTAATTTATTAGATTTGTGGCATTAAAAAAAGCAGATGAGATTTATGGCATATCTACAATACAGTCTAAAACAGTTCCCACTCCAGACCTCCCTCCTCTCTCTTCTCCTCCTCCCCCATGGTCAGTTTTATCTATCCTAAGCATATTGCACAGGAGTAAATCTCATTGAACTCAATAAGCATGCAAACCTGCCAGCCTCCTCCCCTCCCTCTCCCACCTGTTCCCATCCCCCTCCTCCCCTCTGCCCTCCTCCTCTCCTCCATCCCCCTTTCCCTTCTCCTCCCTCCTCCTCCCCTCCCCATCCACTGTGGACAGTTTCACCTATCCTAAGCATGATTGCAGGGAAGTAAATTTTATTTATTTAATTTATTTATTTATTTAAATCCCTCTGAACTCAATAAGCATGCAAATGATCTATTCATTCTCAGCAAACTTGCACAAGATCCCATTTCTTACCTTCTAGATTAAAAAGCAGAGAAATTCACCAATATCAAAAACCATTGCGGTTTAAGAATGTACCTATAGCCCACAGATATTTCTATGAAGCTTTAAAAAACAGAGAAATTGGGCAGCTCTAGTGAACGCACCAAGGGGGCAGGAGACCTGACCTCCTTTCTGAGATATTGTACTGCCCTACAAATTTCTCAAAATGCAAACATCAATTGGGTTGGTCTTTCACAGTCCAATCCACTTCCTGTGTAGCTTGGAAGAATTTGGTAACATGTGCCTCTGAGCATATGGTGAGTGGTGGCAACACCTACAATCAGCCCAAATAACAGAATTGTCTGGCTAGTTCTAGACCACATGTGGAAATTGCTTCAGTTCCATGGGCTGGAATCAAAGTCTCCCCCTGCACAATGGACAAATCTTCCTCTGATAGAAGAACTTCCTCCATCAGAGAAAGGAACTCTTTGGATCTACTCAGTGCTTTTTCTCCCTTTTCCTCAAGGTTCCTTCTCCTTCATAATAATATTCCTTGTGTTATGGGAATATACTAAGGGAATAATACATGGAGGATAAAGCTACCACTGGCTACCAGCCATGATGGCTATACTCTGCCTTCACAATCAGAGGCAGTATGCTTCTGAATACCAGTTTCTGGATACCAAAGGCCTGATCCAACAGGTTCTTCTTATGTTCTCTTGGTCCTAATCAGACAAGATCCTTTGGAATTAATATGGTCAACTTAGGTTCATTACTCTCAACAGGTCTACTCTGAGTAGGGCTTCAGTGAATACAATCCAGCCTTTCCCAACCAGTGTGCCTCCAGATGTTGCTGGACTACAATTCCCATCTTTCCTGACCACTGACAATGCTAGCTGAGGCTGATGGGAGTTGTGGTCCAGCAACATCTGGAGGCACACTGGTTGGGAAAGGCTGCCTTAGACTATTACTGACTTTGCAACCTTCTTTCAGCCACCTTGCCTCTGGGTAGGGATGGAAGGCCCTGCCAGTTTTGGTTCTCTCCGTTTCTTATTTTTCCCAATCTTAAAGTTAGTTCTCCACATTTCTGCAGCAAGGCACAATTAAAAAAAAAATCCTTGTGAACATTAATCAGCATTTTAGTGCAAATTTCTCCTAATAAACATACTTTTGTGTGCAGTTTTGACTAATGTACACATTTTTCAATCACTTTCTGCTAATATTTTATGTTATTTTCACTAATGTATCTAGTTTCATGCTCCTTGACCCCTAATATATGCATTTTTATAAAAACTGCTTGGTTGGAGAACTGCATCGCAAAATTCCAATAAGTGTGAACTTTTGAAGAGTGCCTGTGTTTCAATTCTCGTATTTTTTTAGAAAATGCAAATGTGATAGACTCAGCTTTAAATGCAAACTGAATTGTATTTTCCTCCCATCCATACCTCTGGGCTTTCTGCCCCTTTGTTTCCCTATCCCTTGGGGGCTTCATCAGCCTCACAAACCCATTTCTGTATGAGGTAACAATTCTAGCCAACATTCTCTCCCTTTTACAGAAGCCAGATTTCATGCTTTCTCATGAGTTTGCTCCCAGAGCAGTTGGAATCTTTGTGAACATTCCATACCATCATAATTTCAGTCAGTTGGTGCTAGAGGTTTCACCAGTGCAGGCAAATAAAAATTATAATTCTGAAGTGCTTAACATCTATTAGCATTATACAAATCACAAGCAGGCTCTGCATGCAGGCATGCAAATTTAATAAAACACAGTAGAACTAGGCAAGAAATGGACACAATCCAGCAAAAGAAATTCAAGACTAAATCCCAGTGAGAGCAATGGAACACAACTCAGTGGCAGCTAAGTAAGCGTCATTGCTTTAAATACAAATTAGATGTGACTACATTTTTTTTTTGCTGGATTTTCTACTCCTGTGTTGCTGATTTGCTGTATGTGATGCTATAGACCTTATTACGGCTGCATACATTTTGTATTGCTTGATGCTAGAATCGTTGGTCTACTCTGGCATATTGGCATTCTCAGTACATTTATTTCCTCTACCATTCCAATTTCATGTTCCCCTTTTGCTGACACACCAGAGCTGGTGAAATAATTTTCTATCTAGGAATGCTGGATGAATGGCTGCTTGTGGAGAGGAGCCAATGCAACACTAAGACGAGGAGGCAGGGAACCTGCTGGCTGGGTTCCACTTCTCCTCAAGGAGAAAGAATCGCTCTTTGGACCTCTACCATCTGCAACTTCAGGAATCACTCATGTCCATTCATGACTTTCAGTATTGCCAGGAACAGTATCTTCCAGCCATCACATAGCTTTGGGGGAAGGGCTGTGGCTCAGTGGTAGAGTATCCACCTTGCACGCAGAAAGTCCCAAGTTCAATCCCTGACATCTCCAGGTAGGGCTGGGAGAAACTCTATTTCCAGCTCTATTTCTCTGTAACATCTGAATCAGGAGAGGCCATGCAAGCCCTTGACCGCTGCCTGGTCTCGGTGGTGGGCTGGATGGGGGCCAATAAACTGAGTCTGAATCCTAGCAAGATGGAGGCGCTGTGGGTTGGTGCTTCCCGAGTTCGGATAATTGGTCAGTTGCCTACTTTGGATTGGGTCGTACTCCCTCTGAAAGAGCAGGTCCGTAGCCTGAGGGTGCTCCTGGATCCATCTTTGTCGCTAGAGGCCTGGGTGACCTCAGTGGCTAGGACTGCCTTTTACCAGCTTCGGCTGGTGTGACAGGTGCGGCTGTTTCTGGACTGGGATAGCCTGACCACTGTTGTCCATGTGGTAACCTCTAGGCTGGATTACTGTAATGGGCTCTATGTGAGGCTGCCCTTGAGGTTGGTCCAGAAGCTGCAGCTGGTGCAAAATGCGGCGGCAAGACTGCTCACTGGGGCAGGGTATCGCCAACATGTCACCCTGCTGCTGATACAAATTATATATATAAAGCTCAAGTTATGGGAAGACTATCCCCCCCACACACAATCCAAGTGCCTTTTTGGGGGGTTGTTAGATTTGAAAGCAGTGTATCATGCCACATTATAAGTATTTCACTGTGCTTTAAGCAAGCAAGGCTAAGTCAATAGTGAAAGATGGGGTTGGGCAGTGGTGTTTACTTGACCTCCCAGCTGATGGGCCACTGCTGAATACCAGGAGGATGAGTGGGTAAGGCAAGGCAGAAGAGAGGTTGGCACTGTGCAACTGCATTGGAAGAGCCAAGGCAATGCTCATGCCAATGTGCTTGCATAGCGCCGACCTTCCTGCCACTTTGCCCCTCCCACTCTCCTTCCCGGTAAGCAGCAGCGACCCCACTGCTGGGAGGTCAAGTAAGTGCCACCCACCCCACCTTATCTTCCACTACTGGGCTAAGTTAAAACAAGGCCACATTCACACCATACATTTATTTCACTATCATTCCAGTTTAAACAGTCATGGCTTCCACCAAAGAATCCTGTTAAAGTAGAATAACAGTGGAATAAATGTTTGGTGTGAATGTGGTCCAAGTTAAATATGTGGCTTTATACACACCTTCATATTCACACTTCAAGTTCTTGGGTACATTTCATATTCATTCAAGTCCTGCTCAAAAGGAGCCCTGCAATGAAAAATATATACACATAATTTGCCATAACAGGCAGATTTTCTGAAAAAGGAATCATAATAAATGGAATTTAATTACTGTTAGAGATATTATGAACATTGAAAATTTAGCAACATGATGAGGAATGCATCGTGGTACAAACAGTGGATAATTGAGATGCAAGAAGATATCAAAGCTACATGAGTTGATTTTAATATGCTACTTACACGCTGACCTAAACATTGACATTTTGAAGATAATAGTCCCATTTATAGCCATATTCCCACACCCCTAGGCAATGGTTTCATTTTAGATTTCTGTATTTGTACAAAGCTGAGGTCGCATATGGAAGATTCATAATTACAAAATTCATAATTCTAAGCAAAAGAGCCTTTGAGTGCTACTTTCTCCCTGGAGCGTTGACTGCCGAGTTGATTAAATGGTCATTCATTTAATTAAAGCAAGGCTTTACATTCTGTTTCAGCATATCCTGATGAAACATGCGGCTTGCAAGAAGAAGAAAAACCGGGAGGAGGGAAGAAAGATCAGACTCAGTAGCTGCTCCTTACCACCACTACTCCAGTGCACAGAGGCAGCTGGGGTTTAAAGGCCTGAACATGAGTTGCTTTGGTATGAAGTATCTTTTCACAGCATCCCTTTGAAAAAGAAAGTACACTACATTAGCAGGCAGAGGAACCTTTTTCAATCTGAGGGCTGCATTCCTTGTGGGCAGCCTTCCAAGGGCTGCTTGACAGTGCAGGGTGGGGCCAGAGGCAAAAGTGTGTGGAGCAAAAAGTATAAAAACATTTGAAATGTAATGTTGCATGCCATCCCAACCTCTGAGCAGTGCGAGACTTCCAGGGCTACCAGCGCTTACCCAGGGTTTGTTTGTTTGTTTGATTGATTGATTACATTTATATATTGACCCATAGCCGAAGCTCTCTGGGTGGTTTACAGGGCTCTTTCCTTGGAAAGAGGGTCAGCGGAGACTGTGGTGTCTTATAGGATATATGGTTTATTTACACACATCCACAGCCTAAGCATAAGATGGAGGGGTTCTTGGCATTAGCAGTCCATCAGATCTTGCCCCCCATAGCCCATAGTTTTGGGGGTACAGAGAGAAAGCAAGCCTCTATTTCTGTTTCCAGTTCCCAGCCTTTCCTCAGACTAACCCTAAAACACACACACAAACTACTCCCTTTTTAGAAAGGGGGGGAGACTTCTCTCCTGAAAGGGTTCTTACACTTGTCAATGGGGGCACTTGACAGACTCGGCTAAATCCATTAACCTATGAATGGAACTAGTCTGACCAATAGAGCAGGTTTCTTCCTTTGCAGATCCTAAATCAGAGGCTGGCAAGAGAAACTATTTATTTATTTATTTATTTATTTATTTATTTTATTTATTTATTTATTTATTTATATCCTGCCCTTCCTCCCAGCAGGAGTCCAGTGCGACTATCCATCTCAACCCTCAACCCAATAACAATACAGTGGCCATTTCAAAACACATGACAGCATTAAAACTGCAAATGAAAAATCTTAGACCTATACCTCCTCATTCTCTATCTCTTAGAATGCACTTTGGAATGCACTCAGATTACCCAGAGAAAGTAGGGTGGCCACTTAT
This sequence comes from Rhineura floridana, assembly GCF_030035675.1. Classification (NCBI taxonomy): domain Eukaryota; kingdom Metazoa; phylum Chordata; class Lepidosauria; order Squamata; family Rhineuridae; genus Rhineura; species Rhineura floridana. The sequence goes on along the minus strand of NC_084492.1, from coordinate 12,737,042 downwards.
GGATTACCAAAAGAAAAAAGAAAAAAGAGGAAATGCAGCACCAGACCAGAGGACAAAAGAGGCCACGGATTTGCATAAGACGTGCATGCCCTAATTTATATGTACAGAGAAACATAATGAACACAGTTTAAATAGAAAAAAAAATCTCACCATAGTGGGGAAGGCTGTGACTAGGTAATCTGTGCACTTGCCTACTCAGTCTGATGTCCTGGTGCTATTGGCGGATAACTTCAAGGCCCCTGCTCTCCCTGATTATGATATTTATCTTTTTCTGATGATGATCATTAGACTTGTTACTCACTTGCTACCCAGCGTCTCCAAGTGACTTACAACACATTAAAAATAAAAATGCATAATACTATAAAATTCCAGAACAAACGACCCCCATAATGGCCACAAGAAGTATGGCAGCACACTAACAACAAAACAACATCTCAGTCTATCAAATGCCTGGGAAAAAAGAGGAGTCTTTTACCTGGAGCTGAAATGAAGGCCCCAGATGGACCTCTCTGGGGAGCGCATTCTACAGGCAGGGAGCCACAACTGAAAATGCCCTCTCCCTTGCTACAGGTCTTTATCTTTAAACCAGACTAGGGCAGCCCTCAAACACAAGACCCTTTGAAATTGAGGGTTGTCCTCTGTAAAGTCCTGTAAAGGACTGAGGGTAGGGACTGAGGGTAGAGCCTGACACTGATTTTATGCCTTCTCTGTTAATTCTTACCTCTGTAGTCCCTTCAGTGCCACTCCGTATATATATGTGTGTATATATATATATATATATATATATATATATATATATAGTATTTTATGTATTTTAATTCATTTTAATGTTTTTGTGATTGTTATTGTGTACAATTTTTATTATGTACATGTCCAATTTTATTGTAAACCACCCTGAGTGCCCTATAATAGGGTAGAAGGGCGGGATAGAAATATTTTAAATAAGTAAATAAATAAAATTATGTAAGACATATGGCCATCTTAGGAGAGATTCTGTCCAGGGAGTTTTCTATGGAAGTGAGTTCCATAGAGAGGGTGCCACAACAGAAAAGGCCTTGTTTTGTTACTTAACAACATATCCTCTGATGGTAAAGGATCCAGAGCAAGACCTTTTTGAAAGATCTAATGGTACAGGCAAGTTTAGAAGACAGGGGGCATTGCTTCAGGCCATTATCCTGCTATATAGGCTCTGTTTTCTTTGAGAGACCTGCACTGAATGTTTGCTTTGGGTCAGGTCCAGCCCCCTAAAAGGCTCACCCAATGCCACTGCTGGAAGTATAGCACCCACAAACTTCTCACAATCCATTGGTTGGTTCTAACTCAATCTAACGCAATGACTCAAGTCTTCTTTAAAAGGCAATGGTCTATCAGGTGAGGGGAACCTTTGGCCTCCAAATGTTGCTGAACTACAACTCCAATCATTCCTAGCCATTGTCCATGCTTGCTGGGACTGATGGGAGTTGTAGATCATAAACATCCAGAGGGCCAAAAGTTTGCCACACCTGGACTATCTTGAGGCTTCTATATAGAAGGAAAGCTTGTTTGTACACATCAGTAGAAAAGAAACCTGGTGTCACAGCCTGGGCACATGGCTCAAATACACTTGCTATTCTATAGTTCATTCTGGTTATTAGCAGCTGTCAGTGTCAGCTGGTATATTACCCTGGATCTGTTCAATTCCAGGAATCTTCAAGGGTGAACCAATGAATCACTACAACGAAAGGAAGCGTATTAGGATGTTGAACAAAAATTATGATCCATTGCTTCTCTGCATTTTGGCCAAGATCAGTTAAGACATGCTCTACTATGATCCATCTGCGGCCATAGGACCTATGACATTTCCAGTAATCACAGCATCCATTTCCAGACCAGTGCAATGCATCAAAGCTGGCATGTGATGGATAGGTTCTATTTAGGTAAACCAAGGGATATCATGGTATGCAAATTAAAGTCACTCTGGTTTATGAGTGACCAATAATTTTTGCCTCACCTTTCTGTTAGATGCCTTGATCTTACCCTGAAGCAATGGCACAGGATCCCTCTCATGTATGACAACAAGGCATCCAATGAGGACTTGCAGCAGATTACAAAAAAATATTATCCTTTCCCATTGTCTACCTATTTCATGTTTCCCTTCCCCAACATGTTGCACTCATACTGGATGCTCAGGATTGAGCTTCTGTTACTGCATCAGGGATCCCTGAGATTATTTTGCCTCTTAAACTGTTGTGCAAAAAGGACTCGGCAGAAATCTTTATCAGTCCAAGCAAACTTTTTAAAGGCATGTTCAGTACAAGAAATGAACTGCCTCGTGGGTCATTTTGGCAGATGTGACACACAAATGAACAGCTTCGTCCTAGCCTGTGCTGTCCCCATTGACTCAGACTAGGAAAATCATGGTAGATAGCCATTCCTGAACATCCAATATCCGTTTTCAACTCCACATCTTTCTGTATGAAGCCTGCTATAATGCTTTAGAAAGGAAATCCTGTAGGATTTCTCTGCAGCAAGACTCCCCAAGGACAATGCGGAGGCGTCAAAGCACTAAAGAGAACTAGTTCAGACAGGAACTGTGAATCTGAAACAATGCACCAAAGAGACCCACACAGCAGGAGGTTGGCGGGGAGGGGGAAAGAAAGGAAGACAGACTTCCTTAGCTCCAAATACTGACCCTTCTGACTGTCTTAAGGGCATGAAGCCAACAGGGTTCTGTAGAACATGTTCCAGAAATTCAAGAAGACTATTATACAAAAGGCTATGATTCCTCTGGAGACCTACGTCATTCAGACTGATTTAACAATAGAATTTGAAGAGTACATTCAAAGGAATTGCAAGTTTTCCACTATAGTCATTCAGAAGATTGAAGTCTACAGCGTTTATAGCTCTCTGTTTGATTCAACAGGATCTTTCCAAACAGACAGATCTTTACTTACAGCCCTTTATTTCCAATGTTCTTGAAAACAAGTCTGGCAAGCTTTGCTTTGAAACAACATTTCAAGTTGTTGTACAGCCTTCTTTCCTTTCAAGGAGTGCTTAGGGAATTGCACCCCCTGTTAAAGTGTCGTTCAAAAAGCAGGAATGAGTACAACTCACGCATTAAATAAATAATGCAAACTGGGACATAGTTCCCCAATGCAATTGGTATCCTTTAATTCAACCAATTATGAATAGACTGTCCAGCCATTTATACTATCAGGAGGCAAAATAAATAGGATATCCAAGAACCTATTGAAACCACACTTTATGCAAAAGTACCTAGTAACAGTGTTTTGGTTAAAGATAATATAACTCTGTAAGACTACTCCTACTGAAATATTGTCCTGGCTCTCTCTTTGGCCTTCCTGGATTCTCACTCATTTGGCCACAGAAATGGAGAGGAGAGGCAGCAAGGACTACTTATCAGTAGTGGCTGGTCTGATGGAGAATTTTGTAGTTCTTTGGACTGGGGGTCCTTGAGGGAATTGAAGATACAGGCTTGCAGCAAAAAGGTAGGCCTTTATTGGATGACAAGCATACGCTTGGTCAGTCTCCCTCTGAGTGAGTGGAGAACTGCCACATGGCACTGGTTGCCTGGGTTTTTTATACATTTCAGGACAAAGACTTTAGCATCTACCAATCAGGAGGTTACACATCAGTATGACACAGTATGACGTAGGCATTACAATATTGCATATGCATTGCACAGGTATTGCATAGGCATTGCATAGACACTGTACTTTTCTCCATCATGTTCTGGTGAATTTAGCAATGTTCAGTACTTCACATAAAAGTACATTTTTGCCATAAGCTGAGTACCCCAGCTAATGAGCTAAGCAATTTACATAAGCATTTTAGCTACCACAATTTTTCCTACATTTTGGAGAGTTCCGTTTCTATGCTGTGTTATCTTGTTGAGAGTACCAGTTGTTCCAAACAAACCAGCACAGTCAGGAAAGACAGCTGTAAGAAGAAAAAGGGTTCTGGCTGGCTACTAAACATTAAATGTTAAACTAAACTATTAAAATGTTATAAACCTTTACAAACCTTCATAGCTTTATAAAAGAATATATTTTGCTTATTTTTCACATTCCGCAATGTTAAATTGAAGATACCCCCATGCCATTTCAAAACAAAACCTTACAAAACTTACAGTCCTGAACTCAGAAATGCTTGCTTAACAACCCTCTAAATTTTCATGGCGATACACAAAACAGTCAGAGAGAATAGAGAGTCCAAAGTCCAAAGAGAGAGAGAGAGAGAAACCAGAGCCCTTTTGGACTTTTTTCTGTCAGAGTTCTCATAGTCTGTTGAAATTCATTAAAAATCAGCTGTGTTCACAGAGTACCTGTAATCCTATTACTGACCTTGCCCCATACTCTGACCTTCATCTTCTGCAGTTTAAAAGTTTAAAAAATGCCTGGCTGATTTTTAATTCATTTAAGAAATTTTGGCTTGAACTCAATGATAATGTCGGGCATGCTCAGTAAGAACCAACTGTCAGTGTTCTAAAAGCCAGACTCACAGCTGCTAGGCTTGCCTAATCAGGGGGCCACACCCACACTAGACTTTGATTTCACTTTAGACAGTCATGGCTTCCCCCAAAGAATCCTGGGAAGTGTAATTTGTGAAGGGTGCTGAGAGAAGACTCCTATTCCTCTGACAGAGCTCCAGTAGCCAGACTGGTTTAACAGTCAGCTGCTCTGACTGAAGGTCTGTGAGGGGAACAGGGCATCTCCTAGCAACTCTCAGCACCCTTCACTAACTACACTTCCCAGGATTCTTTGAGAGAAGCCATGGTTTTCCAAAGTGTAATAGAGGCCTAGTGTGGATGTGGCCAGGGACAGCTGTGTTTTAAATTTGGGTGGGAGGCTACATGTGCCTTCTGTAGAATAAAAAGGTGGGGGAAACGCTGAAAAGCAATGATATTATTCACAATGTGTTCCTTCCTCCCCATATGCTCAAAGGCACATTTATTTATTTGTTTTATTATACTTGTATACCGCCCCATAGCTGAAGCTCTCTGGGTGGTTTACAGTAACTAAAAACAATAAAAGAAATACAATTTAAAACAGATCTTATAAAAACAATTTAAAACACAATTTAAAAATTTAAACAGTATAAAACACATGCTAAAATGCCTGGGAGAAGAGGAAAGTCTTGATCTGGTGCCGAAAAGATAACAGTATTGGCGCCAGGCACACCTCATCAAGGAGATCATTCCATAATTTCACCTGTTACCAAATTCTTCCAAGCTACACAGCAAGTGGATTGGACTGTGGAAGACCAACCCAAATTGTGTTTGCACTTTGACAAATTTGTACGGCAGTACAATATCTCAGAAAGGAGGTCAGGTTTCAGGCTCCCCTGGTGCATTCACTATAGCTGCCCAATTTCCCTACTTTTAAAAATTTGGTAGAAATATATGTTGGCTATAGGTATGTTCTTAAACAGCAAGGTTTTTTGCCTATTAGTGTATTGTTTGTATATTTAAATTTTCCCCAACAGGTCCATTAGGGCAAATAGAGTGCTGCCTCACCAACCTCAGTTGGCCCTCAGCCAGCCCCAACCCACCTCCTTTTTTCTTGCAGCCAGTCAAGGAGATGGCATGGCCTATATCCTTCTTCCTCCTTTGTTTCAGCATTGCTGCCCTTGTAGAACTCAACAGGGAGGAGGATATAGGTAAAACTAGAATTGGTTGGCTCTGCCTGTCATTGGCTCTGGCTCCACCTACTGTTGGGCTCCCTGCCTTCCGCCCCACCAGTCCCAATGGGCACCCGCCATCACTGCTGCTTAGCCTCATTTCCCAACCACTGAGCAAAGGCCCAAGCTGTCTCTCATTGGTTCCACCCACACCTACCTTACATAGTGTTGCAACCAGCACAGTCTTGTGTTAAATCCTAGCCCCTTGTGAGATATCACTGGATGACCATCAAGTTCTAGAACTATGAGAGAGAGAAACATCTCCCTATCCACGTTCTAGACACCATTCATAGTTTTATACATCTTCATTGTCTCCCCTTATAGAGGTTTATAAAAGCATGCAAAAAATATCCACTTATTTTTACAGATTGATTCAATTCATTGCCAGCTGATGTCTGACTAGTTTATATTTGGCATTTCCTCCAAGGAGCTCAAGACAGCATATATAGTTTTCCCCAACTCCTAGAGATGGATGACTGTCCATTTTGGTTCTCTTGATTTCTCTCTTTTTTTTCCATTTTAAATTCAGTTCTCCACATTTCCACAACAAGCTTTAAAAAAAAAAAACAATATAAATTAATCCTCATGAGAATTCATTAGCATTTTAATGCAAATTTCTCCTAATAAATATATTTTTGTATGCAGTTTTGACCAATATACAGATTTTCACAAGCACTTTCCCAAGATATAATGCATTTTTGGATGTGATTTTCACTGATATATCTTAGTATATACATTTTTTTTACAGATTGGTTAGAGAACTGCATTGAAAAATTTGGATAAATGTGAATTTTGAAAGATAGGGGTGTTAAGTTTGTGTATTGGTTCGAGGAGTGTGAATTAGGTCATTTCTTATTGAAATGCAAACAAAACTGAATTTCTCTCCCATCTCTATGCCCTTTATTTTCATAAAGATCTAGGCTGTACTCATGCTCTTGACCATGCTCTGAAAACTGGGTTCAAGCAGTTCCTCATCATCATCAGTCCTCAAAGTGGGGGAAACCTTCTTCAGAGGCAGCATCTGGGACAGCTTGTCATAGGATAGCAACTTCACATAGGGTGGACACAAGGAAACACATCTGCATAAAATTTGAATGTGCCAGTTTATACGTATAGATGCAAATCAAGAGGTAATGACCAGTAGTGTAGTGGCAAATTCAGAAGTGCTGGGTCCCTTCATGATAGCCATAGCGATGGCTCCTCCCCCATTTTTACTTATTTTTTATTTTTTTGCTGCTGGGTTGAGAATGCAATCCTTGTTAATGACTTCTCCCACAACAACAGATGTCCCTAGGAGCCAATCAGCATGAAAGGGAAGAGTGCTGGCTCCTGAGAAGAGTGGTTGACTCACCTTCTTTCACTCTGATTGGCTCCAATCAGCAGGAAAGGACAAGGAGACATATTAGAAGACTCTTCTCCATGGCTAACATGCTTCCCTTTCATGCTGATCGGCTCATAGGATGCTGGAGTCATAGGAACCCTGCTGAGACCCTGCTCCCAAAAAAGTAAAGGGTCTAAGACCCCCTGAGACCCTGGACGACTACACCCCTGGTAATGACATCTCACCATAATGGAGAAGAAAATGATCAGGTCACCTGCATGTCTGCCAAGCACTAAGGGTTTTAGTTCAAAAACAGCTGTTTAAACTGTTGTGCTCTTTTAATGGGCTTGTTTTATTATACATTGTAATTGTGGATATTTAATGTTTTGATGAAATTGTTTTACTGTATATTTTAACTATGTATGCTTTATTTTATGTCTGTAATTGGCTTTATACTTGTAAACCCCTTAGAAACATCAATTAATTGACAATTAATTGGTATTCGTTATACGCCTTCAAGTCAATTATGACTTATGGCAACCCTATGAATCTTTTTTGGATATATTCATAGGGTTTTCATGGTAAGAGGTATTCAGAGGTGGTTTACCATTGCTTTCCTCTAAGCCTACGGCAGCCAGTATTCCCAGGTGGTCTCCCATCCAAGTACTAACCAGGCCTGACCCTGCTTAGCTTCCGAGATCAGACGAGACCAGGTATGTTCAGGGTAGCATGGCCGTAGGCTTAAGTGGTATATAAATTAATTATCAATAATAACTGTTGATGGGCAATGTCAAGACTCCTACTTTCCCTTCTTATGTTTTCTTATCTTTAAGCTGGGCTTGGATTGGGCTGCTCTTCAAATAGAGGATGCCTTCAAATAGAGGGCTCTCTTTGATGGCTCTACTCTCCATCTGAAGAGACACAGATAAACTCAAAATCTTTTCCCAGACTGAACAGAGTCACTTCCACATATGATTGTTTATCTCAGTGTTACAGCACCACAGTCGAGTCAACAACAGAACTTTAGCCAACTATCAACAGTTGTTTTAAAAAAACTTTCTTGGGGCTCCACTTTAATGCATTTTAAATAAGAGGAAGCAAGGAACTGACATGAACTTGGCACAAGGCTTCACCTTAAATAGGCTACTGAAGACGAGACTGTCACTGATTATGTATCTATCTGTTTCCATTGCGTTATTCTGAGAGCTCGTGGCTACAGTCCTATGTTCTTTGCCAGACTTCCTCCTTTAAATCTGGCTGTTTTCCAGCAATACAGTGTAGTGCCTTCAGGTTCATCTGCCAGTACTGGTCAAGAGTTATTTCCACGGGCATTGTTTACTTATCAAAGCAACCATTTAGTGGAAGCATTATTTTCATCACTTATATAGCATCTTAGAGTGTTCAAAGTACTTTCATATATATTATTACACAGGAACCTTATCTATTAAGATATCTATTAAGACCCTTCCCTACAGACTCCCTCAGATGTTAAGGTCAGCAGAAGGGACCCTCTTGGTAGCCCCACCACTCTCGGAAGTTCAAGAGTGGCAGCCCAGGTGCATTCTGGTATTGTATTCTGGTATCTGGTATTCTCTGTGGCAGTGCTTAAGCTGTGGACCTCCCTCTCTATAGAGGTGTGTCTGGTACCTTCATTATATTGTTTCCAGTGTTTGCTGAAGAAGACAGACTTCCCATGCTTTTCTTGTTTTAATGTTTGTTTTCCACCCAGGGCTCCTTTGGGAGGAAGGGAGAGATAAAAATTTAATAAATGAAAATAAATTTAATAAATAATACATGTATCTATTTCTGGTTTAAAAGCTGTTGCAGATTATTTTAATTATTCAGATATTTTGTGAAATAATTCTGGCCTTAATTATTTTAAGCTGCTGTTTCAGATTTGTTTTTTAAAACTGTTGTTTATGATAATATTGTTGTTGCAATTTTTTGTGATTGCCCTAAAAGGCACCCATGAAATACCTAAATAAATACATTTCTCTATAAGCTCATTTGTTTGCCCAGAGCCTGCACCCTAACAGCTTGTTTTATTGCTTGTTTTCCATCATGGGCTCCCTTGATGGGAAGGGCGGCATATAAATTTATTAAATTTATTAAATATGTATATTAACTAGTTTTATTTTCTGCAGGTAGGCAGGCAGGTAGGTATTTGATTTATATCCCACCTTTCCTCCCACTAGGAGCCCAGTGGGAGCTTAGTTTTAATGTATTTTGACATTGCTGAAACCCACTGTGGGGCCTTGTGGTGGAGGATGGGAAAGAAATCTTATAAATAAATGGGGTTGCGTCCAACTAAGTTCTATTCAAAGGAGACCCATTGAAATTAATGGGCATGTAGGTTTCATATGGGTTGTAGCCAGTGCTAGGCCTGCTGAGAGTAGGGCCATTAAAATGAATGAACTGAAGTTATCCAGTTTCATTAACTTTAATGGGTCTACTCTGAGTAGAAGACCATTGAATACAACCAGTTGTTGTTGTTCTGGTAGGGGCCATAACTAGGTGGTAGAGACATGCCCAAGGTTTTTCTAATGGAGAATACAGTAATACCTCAGTTAGCAAATCCTCCAGGAAAGAAGCTTCTTTTCACAAAGACTTTTTTGGGTGGGTGGGGTGGGGTGGGCGCACACTCTGACATTGTCAGAATGTGGCTCTTTGTCTACTGGTTTGCACTGGCTGCAGGCAGTTCTCTCACACATGGCTGGAATGGCGCTATTTGCTAATTGGCACAGGCGCCTCTGCAGTAAACAGTGCTTCGGGTGCCTGAAACCACCGTTTACTACAGATGTGTCTGCTCGAGTGTAGGGGAGGATGGCCAAGAGAGAAAGAAAGCAAGCACAGGGTAATGGTGGGGGCTGCCCCTAGTCTGCCTGCTTGAGTGTAGGGACAACAGAACTGTGCTCAGACTTCCTCCTTTAAATCTGGCTGTTGCTACATGATAAAAGAAAAAAACCAGGCAGGCACCCCTCGATGTCTTTTGGAAGAAGTCTTCAGGTGGTCTGCATGCAAGGTTTATCTGGCATGGTTGTTTCATTTCAGAAATGTGTATTGTTAGTTTTGAATAAAAGGTTTGCTGAAATATGTGAAACTGCTCTTTTTTGTGGTATAGGAACCTATCCCTATTCTTTCCATGTTATTCTACCTCTGGTACCAAAGTTTCTGTTAAAGAGGTAATGTCCAGGAACACATCTACTTCATTAACTGAGGTATAACCGTACAGTAAAATGCTCAACATTTACATTCTGTCTGCTGACATCACCTGCACTGTAGTGTCTCATGACGGTAGAAGAGCCATCACTCAAGCAGACCACATACTTTGTACACAGAAAGCCTGCGTTCAGTACCTAGCACCCCCAGCTAACAAGAATCAGGTGGTGATGGGAAAAGCCATTAAATGCATGTGGCCAGCAGGGATGGAGGATTCAGAATTTGGCAACCGTACCAAATTCACAATTCTTGAAACTATATGTGAACCAAAACACAGCCATCCTTTGAAATTTGCACTTCTCTGAATTTTGCAATGCACAGCCAATTAGTGTGTACAAATACAAGCATGCATATACCAGGGTAAAGTGTTCATACAATGGATATATTGCTGAAAATAACATACAAAAATGCATTATGTTAGAAGAAAATTGTCAAATATGTACAAAAAATTGCATGCAAATATATATTTTATTAGGAGAAATTCACTCTAAAATGCTGATGAATTTTTATTTGGATTTTTTTAAAAAAAAAAAATCACAAACCATTGTGGAAATGTGGAGAACTGAAAAATTAGAAACTGAGAGAAACCAAAATTGAGAGATTTGTCCACCCCTAGCTTATACCACAAGGCTGTTGGGATTGGAAAGGCCAGATCCATCTTGACTGTGCTGCTACAATAAGACTCTGCAAGAACTGATTACCTCACATGACAACCGGCTGAGCCGAGAGATTGCCACTTCTCCCAGTGGATGGCATTGCGGCTACCCTGAAACAGTGAACATCCTGTTTTGCAAATTTTAGCCACCTGGCCTGTCACTTTTGACTGTTTAATGAGCAACATCGTATGATGCAGACTCTCCAAATGGCTAAATCTTTTTTATCTTTCCAGTTGCTAATGACAGATGTGTTGGCAGAAAAAAATCTAATCCCGCTAAATCTGTGTTTAGGTGAAGTGTTTACAACCTAACCAGTTGCCATAAAGGATCTGAAAGATTAATAATTAAGATAGTAGAATCATTGCACATGGGGTGGCACCAGTAGAGTTTCTGGGACTTGATCCTTACCCAAACCTCCTGTAAAATTGCATTGTAAAAATGATTGATAACTTTGCTTGTAAAAACAGTGAGACATCACTATGACTTTGTTGTGCAGAGAATTTTCATTCCCTCCTTGAGGAATTGGCTATTATTCAGTCAGTCAGAGCACACATCTCAAAATATTATTCAGGTTAACCAAAACCATTTCCAAAGCTGGAATGTGTTCTTATGCTTCTAAATTTGCATCGTAGCGTTTCCCATGGAATCTGTCTGTGCAGAGGAATGACCTCAGGGTTGGCAGAATCAAGTGAAATGGAGATAGGCAAATCACCATCCCCCTTTCCTGAAATATCCAGTATTGAAAAAAATATATTGTTAGACTGACCTAAATAGATAAGATGTGAAGTTGTCACACAGGGGGTCAAATGAATACTGGCACTGAAATGAAGGGAATGAAGCAATTTTACTTTCACTGGGATAGCAATTGGAGAAGGCTTGAACAGGTCTGTTTGTCCACAGGCCTCAGCCATTATGTGTGCAAAGGAGCCATTTCAAAAAGCAGGTTTGGGCTCTTTCTCTCAGGGCTGAACTGCATGTGATGTTAAACCAGTGGAGGCCAGCATGGCACTCTCCAGATGTTGTTGGACTACAGCTCACGTCATCCTTGACCATTGTCCATGCTGGATGGAACTGCTGGGAGCTGTAGTTCACAACATCTGGAGTGATCCATGTTAGCCACTCCAGTATGAAACAGTTGTTTTGTGTTTCATTTTTGTTTGTAGCTAGAAATAGCAGTCTGGGCTAGACCTTTTCTCTCTGGTTTACTAGGGTGTGCTTTTTTTTAATTTGCAGGGAGTTTTTAAAGGAGGGAATGCTCAAAAATGGTACTTTCCCCCTTCACTCAGTCAGAAGTGGTATACTCCACTCTCCTCTCTACCACCTCTGGATTCATTCTACTGCATGTGTAGCAGAGGAAAACAGACCAATTCAGCTCTAAGCAAATTGGGAAGAATGCATCAAGGCAAAAACAGAAGCCAGATGCAAAACCGCCGGACAAATAAACTGATGGCATTGTACTCTGGCCCTAATGTATTTCAAAATTATTTTAGACATAGAGCCAGCCCTACCATTAGCCCATGTGAGGTGGTCCATCTCTGATGGCAGATTTTGGAGTCGGCAGGAAAATGGCAATAATTTAGTTGTTCTTATGTTTTATATTCGTTCTTATATTTACATCAGAATTTGAATTTCCTCTCCCCAAGCATACTGTACAAACATTTCTTGGGCCATCTCGTTTGAGGCATTATTAACTCCTAGACTTACATCTTTTAAATGGTTAGTATAATGAGACACATTTTAATAGCATTACAAATTAATATTAATAAAAGTACAAAAATTATTTTAAACAGCTATTAGATCTATCTCATTTAAAAACAACATTTATTTATTGTTTGTTTATTTATTTTAGGTCTTATTTATTTATTGCATTAATATCCCAGCTTTTCTCCAAGGAGCTCAATGTGGCATACATGGTTCTTCTCTCTCTTCATTTTATCCTACAACAACCCTGTGAGGTAGGTTAGGCTCAGAGGCAGTGACTGGCCCAAGGGCACCCAGTGAGCTTCATGGCTGAGTAGGGATTCGAACCCTGGCCTCCCAGGTCTTAATGCAACATTCTAACCACCTCACCACACTGTCTCAATATATAAATGAAAGCAAGCAACATTTTGCTGTTATCTATTTATTTATTTGCTATTACCTAAACTTAAATTCATTGAACCCTGCTCCCCTTAGCTATCGAAATAAAATGTTATTGATAGGTTATTATAGCTTTTTAAAAAAATTGTTGGGCCATTTTACACATTTGATATTATTGTATTTGCTTTGGTATGTTATTATTAGGATTGTTCTTTTTGAAAGAAACTAAAGCACCAAAATGAAATGAAATCAAAGTATCAACTACTGGATGTGCATAATCACATTTATTTTAGGTCTTTACCTAAAAATCTTCCAGCTTAGGCTATTTAAATCACTCTGGTTGCAGTATGTCTTCTGATCGTTCGGGGAAAGAAAATCCTTTCCCAGTTTGGGATTCCTTTCCCTTTCCAATTTAGGGATTAAGATCTGGCACAGTTGTTTTCCCTCTCAGCCAGCCCTCCCCTGACTCAGCACAGTGGCGTAATATTTGGACAGAGAACATTCTGTTCTCTGCCACAAACAAAATGTTACAGAACAGGGAACGGGTGCTTGCAGAATGCTGGCAGAACCCCAGCCAAGGACCTTCCTGCTCCCTGCACTACAAAGTCTGCTAAAAGCAACACCTCTACAACAAGCAGAGCCGTTTCTTGTAATGTCAATTGCATATCTCTAAGTAGATTTTTTTTCAGCTGATGGCAATGAGCTTGTAGTCAAGATTAACCCCACCACCACCAGTTTCCAGACCAGGTGAAGTGCCTCTTTTCCCTCTCTCCTATTCTTTCTGTCAGAATTTAGTGTTGAGATGGCCCTAAGGCAGCCTTTCTCAACTAGTGGGCCACCAGATGTTGTTGGACCACAATTCCCATCTTTCCTGACCGTTGGCAATGCTGGCTGAGGCTGATGGGAGTTGTGATCCAACAACATCTGGTGGCCCACTAGTTGGGAAAGGCTGCTCTAAGGAATGGTGTCTACTCAAAATATGTTGGGCTACAACATCTCATGACAATGCAACTTTCCTATTATTATTGTTGTTGTTGTTGTTATTGGTATTGTTATTGTTGTTGTTGTTGTTGTTGTTGTTATTAATAATAATAATAATGAAATGCTTCCCCATGAGGCATCCCAAAGCTATTTACAGTACAATAAAAACATATGTAGAACACACACACAAAACACAATTTAAAACATTGACACCATATATATAAACTCAATTCAAATCTAATACAGATAGCAACCAGGATAAATATTATTATCAATTTCATTTATGAATTGCTTCCCATGGGGCATCCCAAAGCAATTTATACTACTACAAAAATATGTATAGGACAATTGCATTTATAAAAATAATTAAAATATTGGCATATATAAAATTTGTTAAAAAATTATATGCAATTTGAAAAAACACCACACATAAATAAAATCAATACAAATCCAATGCAGATACCAATTGGATGATGACTATGATGTTCATGATTACTGTTATTCATCTCACCCCTTGTACATCACTGTATTCTGCAGGCGAGGGCCTCCTGCAGATACTATTTTATAAGGAGATCCGCTCCATGCAATATAGGAATCAGGTCTTTAGCAATGTGTCACCTACCCTTAAATATGTCAGGCCCCCATCTCTTTTGTCTTTTCGGCCCCTACTGAAGACCTTCCTCTTCCAACAAGCTTTTTAAGTTGAGATATTTCCCAGTCTGCATCTGTACAGGAAATGTTTTAAAGATACTTTTATTGTTTTTTCATTTGTTTGCTGCCCTGGGTGGGATATAAATGTAATAGATAAGTAAATATTATTTATTGCATATATTCATCACTTTATACAAAAAATGTCTCAAAGTGACTTACAGCACCATAAAATACGAAACAGCTAAGATCAGTTAAAAACCAAATAACAAGAAGAAAACAAAATACAATAAGCAAAATTTCCTAAAGCATTCATCTTAAAGTGCTCATCCCCACCAAAAGATAAGCACCACAGCAGAAGCTAGGATCATACCAGGATATTATCAAACATGAAGAACATAAAGGCTGGACAAACAGGAATGTCTTAGCCTAAGAACTGATAATGATGGTGCCAGGCAAGTTTCTCTGGGGACAGCATTGTAAGTAATTGATCTTTCTGCATGGCAGCAACACCTATAGTCTGGAACTCCCTGTCCATTAAAATTAGGGAGGCACCTTCATTATACTCTTTTCAGTGCTCACGTGTAGTTAGGCTATCCTAACCAGATATGTAAAGTCAACATGCATTTTAATATGGCATTTTTATAATGTATATTTTTTTAATGCTGATTGTATTTATATTTTGATATTTTTAAAGGTCAATGTGTTTTCCCAAAAGAACTGGCTTTTATTGATAATATTAATACATATTTTATACTTTATGTAAACTGCTTAGAGGCTTTTACAGTTAAGTGGTATGCAAACCTGTTAAATAAATAAAATAAGTAAATAATGAGCTCGTAGCTGAGAGGATATTTTAACCAGAGACTTCCCAATTTGCAGCTCAGCTTGTTAGCCACTATGCTACACAGTCTGTTTCTTAGCAACTGGTTGAGGTAGGCCCAGATTACGTATATGAAGAGCCCAAGGCTAATACGAGAGAAAGGCCTGGAAGTTTTTTATAAAAGTCGTCAAGCATTTTTTTCTAAAAGTATAAATACATTCAAATGAAAGAGAAAACCTTCAAACAAATAATTCACAGCAGTCATTTCTTCTAACACTTTGCTTCTTCCATCCCCCAGCTTTGGCAAAGCCATGAATTATGTCATTCCTCCAAAGGGCTCAAGATTATATATACGTCACCCAATGAGCCTCATCACTGAGCTGGGAAATTAAGGGCTTAAAAGATATGAGATCCTAAAACCTCGATAGCCAATGGTTAATCTGGCTCTGAGTTGAGGTCCTTTGCTCGCCTGTTTTTATTCCTCTAGGCTTTCCCATCTCTTTTTACTTGGTGATGATACCATTTAAAAAACAACAACAAAGCATGTCTTTAGCACTACAAGAAAAGTTGCATTTCCAAATGGGAAGGGTTCCTCCTTCTTTTGGTAATCCCACTAAAATTCAACTCCCTTTTTTGCTCCTGTTGCCTAGAATCATTATTGCTTAGAATGTCAAACAGGGCTGGATGGTAAATTTACACCTGTATAGCGATGCCTTACAAGTGATCGTCAATTGCCAGCATACAGTTGCCTAAAGTGGAGGCAGTGATCCAATATTCTGGAAAATGAAGAGTGAAAAGGGTTGAGAAGTCTCTTCTGTACCAGCTGACAGGTTGCTGGGGAAAAATAAAGAGCTTGTACATCTCTGGAGAGTTTGCTACAAACTGGATAGTGCACAATTAAGTAAAAATGTTGCTGCTATTGATTGCTTGGGGCCAATTATTCTCTAAGGAGACCAGAAGATTTGTTATTTTATCTGTTCTCTTAGTTTTCACTGCTGTGATAGCTCCTGACATCAGCGGGTTCTTTCCAAAAGATCTCCTGTAAACAGGGGAAGTAGAAATCAGAGTGGCTCCCAGATTACCTGCGCTGACAGCTGGATCACATATATATAATAAACTCTCTTCAGATATTCTTAATCTGAATTTATGGAGGGGCACCGGGGCATGCACACCAGCCCCAATTCCTCTGCCCTGACCTTCCCATATCAAGCAGGAGAGTTTGAAGGGGGATTGGAAGAGTGTTCAGACTTCACCATGATCAGGAATGCTGATTGTACAAGGTTTCTGATTGCAAGGAGAACTGAAAGCACATTAAAGGGTGACTCTAGAGTATCAGTATTTTGCAGGAGGGATTCAAGCACATAGCGGAACTTTAGGTTTGTGTCAGCCTGGCACAACAAATCCACCTTAATTTTTTTTGACTTTTTGCAGTTTAGAGAGTAACAGGAAAAGGCCCTGAAACATGTGGAATGAACATGTGGAAGATGTACTAACATCCCATAAACACATTGGAATTCCTGCTCAATAAAGACCCAATGTAATTTAACCTCTGCATAAGCTTTGTGCAAGCAAATCAGGATGGATGCTCAATTAATAGGTCGTCTGGATAAATAAATAGGTCATCTGGAGAAGCCCTAAATCAAATGTGCTTACAATCCCCCTTCAGACCTTCTTGCTCAATACAGGAAAGTTGGGATGAAGAGGTAAGGTCCAAGACACACAGCTTCTCATCCCTCTAGGGATACAAATTAAGACAGCTGAAGAGAGCTTATATGTGATTACTCAATGCTTGATTACGCAACACTTGTTGGTACACGCAGTGCGATGTATGCATTGATTCCTTTAAACAGTGCCATATTTTAATTTGAAGTGAAAAGCATTGATATCAACATTCTTTTTGGCTGACATCAAGCACGACATTTTAAGATTGATTGAGACCATTTATTCCCACTACTCTGTAAACAAATGTGCATTATTTTTTTCCACCTGTGGGAGAGCTGTGGCCAAACTGGTTCTGCAGGATTTCAAAGTGGTTCAGCTTGAATCGGGAAAGGCCAGCTATGGGAGTTGCCCATCCATGCCAATCCATGCATTGCTAAGTCATGTTCCCCACCTGCCAATCCCCAAAGTAAGGTTCAGCTCTTTAAAAAGAAATGCTTGCAAGTACACAGGGATATTATGGCACACTTCCCACTTACTTCCACAAGCAATGAGCAGTTCCAGAGACTGCACTATTGTGGTTTTGGCTTCTTATTTATTTATTTCCTTATATGAATCGCTTCCTATCAGATATTTTAAAGTGATAACACAAGAAAAATCATCCTCCCAACAATATATAAAACATTTAAAACAATTCCATCCATGTATAATTTTGTATAATGGTCACATCAGCACCATACCTTTACGTACATGACTTTCCCCCAGAGAATCCTAGTTTGTTAAAAGTGCTGGCAATTGTAGCTCCATGAAAGGTAACCTACGCTTCCCAAGATTCTTTGGGGAAAGCCATGTGCTTCAAATGTGTGGGGTAGATGTGATCAATGTCGTGTATAAAAATACAGCTTCAAATCTAATACAGATACAGACTGGGATAAAAATCTCCACTTAAAAAGCTTGTTGAAAATGGAAGGTCTGCAATAGCTGCCTAAAAGACAACAAAGACTGCACCTATCTGGTATGTAACAGGAGGGTGGGTGCTACCACACTAATATCCCAATTCTTACATCATACAGAATGGAGTCCTGATGAGATGGTATAGAACAGACCTGTTTTGGATGAGAGAGTGCTGGAGACTTATTATTATTTATTAAACATCTGTCCTGCTCTTCCTCCCAAAGGAGGCCAGGGCAGCAAACAAAGAACAAAACACTAAAAAATCTTAAAACATCTCCAAAACAAAACATCTTTAAAACATTTTAAAAATAAAACATCTTAAACACATCTTTTTTAAAAAAAAATCTTTAAAAACATCTTAAAAAGCAATTCCACAACAGACGCAGACTGGGATAAGGTCTCTACTTAAAAGGCTTGCTGAAAGAGTAAATAGATGTCAAAAAGATTACAGAGATGGCACCTGTCTAATATTTAAGGGTAGGTGTCACAACACTAAAGGTCTGCTTCCTATTTTGTGCGGAACAGACTTCCTGATAAGATGGTATCTGTAGGATATTTTCACCTGCAGAATGCAGTGATCGACTGGGTATATAAAGGGTAAGACTTGCAGCGTTTTTGCAACATTGTTTACTTACAAACATACTAGGATAGGCTGAAGCAAAGAGCATGTGCTGACTTGTACTAGGTAGCATATCCACTATTCCACCTCAGATCCATCAAACCCAGCTTTCTGGGTTTTCATAGAGAATACTCCCAGTCGTATCTGGAGATGCTGAGGATTGAACTTGGGATCGTCAGCATTCAAAAGCAAATGCTCTACCACTGGAGTATGGTCCTTCCCATTCAGACTCTCTGAGTTAGTTTAGATGTAACACTAAACCTTGGGCTCATGGCCTCCCCCCTCCTTTCCTGGCATGGCTTTTGGTTCATTTTTACATCATCTCTGTTTACCATGTCATAGAATCCTATAGCTGGAAGAGTCAGTTTGCAAACCAGATTGGAAATCTAGAATCAGTATAAATCAGAATTGAGCCCAGGACTGTCAGCCCTTACTGTGATTGTTTATAACGAGCAAGTTATTTCTTTGTGTATTTATCCCTCCCATCAGCCAAGTCGTCTGGGCTACTTACAAAACATTAGCAACAGAAAAATACAAACAATAAGAAAATTAAAAACAATGTCAATACAGTAAATAATACCACCAACTCAATACAATAAATACAGCCAACATAACAAATCAGCACTAATCTACATAAAAATAAGTAAGTAAGTAAGACAGACAGACAGACAGACAGACAGACAGACAGACAGACAGACAGACAGATAGATTCATTCTTCCTGGCTCAAGGAATGAGCCTCTGAGAACAGGATGCTGGACTTAAATACTTATGTCCACTCTCATATTAAAGATGTAGACTTTTCAATCAGAGAAAGCTGCCACCTTTCATTGGCAGTAATTTTATTTATTTATTTATTTATTTTATTACATTTTTAAACCGCCCTATAGCGACAAGCTCTCAGGGCGGTGTACAAAAAGTTAAAACAGGTTAAAATACAAATAAACATGAGAACAATACACTATAAAGAATATATAAACAAAATTAAGACAGAGACAAATTAAAATTAAATTTAAATTTAAAATGCCTGGGCAAAGAGGTAGGTCTTTACCTGGCGCCGAAAAGATAACAAAGAAGGCGCCAGGCGTATCTCATCAGGGAGGGCATTCCATAACTCGGGGGCCACCACTGAGAAGGCCCTAGCTCTAGTTATTACTCTCCGGGCCTCCATATGCGTTGGAACCCGGAGAAGGGCCTTCGACATCAAGTGCAGTGAACAGGCAGGTACATAGCGGGAGAGGCGTTCCACCAGGTATTGCGGTCCAATGCTGTTAAGGGCTTTATAGGTAAGAACCAACACTTTGAATCTGGCCCGGAAACATATTGGTAGCCAGTGCAGCTGGGCCAGGACAGGAGTTATATGATCATATCTTTTAGTCCCAGTAAGGACTCTGGCCGCAGCATTCTGCACCAGCTGAAGTTTCCGAACTGTCATCAGAGGTAACCCTACGTAGAGTGCATTACAGTAGTCCAATCTAGAGGTTACCAGAGCATGGATAACTGTGGCAAGGTTCTCCCTGTCCAGATAGGGTCGTAGTTGGGCTACCAGCCGAAGCTGGTAGAACGCATTCCGTGCCACCGAGGCTACCTGGGCCTCCAATGACAGGAGCGGATCTAATAAGACCCCCAAACTACGGACCTGCTCCTTTAGGGGGAGCGTAACCCCATCTAGAGCAGGTCGGACATCAACCATCTGGGCAGAGAGATCCCCCACCAACAGCATCTCAGTCTTGTCAGGATTGAGTCTCAGTTTATTAGCTCTCATCCAGTCCATTATCGCGGCCAGGCAGTGGTCTAGTACATCAACTGCCTCACCTGAAGAAGATGAAAAGGAGAAGTAGAGCTGCGTATCATCAGCATATTGCTGGAAACGCACTCCAACTCTCCTTATGACCTCATCCAGCGGCTTCATATAGATATTGAAAAGCATGGGGGACAAAACCGAACCCTGCGGGACCCCGTATTGGAGTACCCAGGGACTCGAGCAATGCTCCCCAAGCACCAACTTCTGGAGACGACTCTCGAGGTAGGAGCACAGCCACTGCCAAGCAGTGCCTCCAACTCCCAAATCCGCAAGTCACCCCAGAAGGATACCATGGTCGATGGTATCAAAAGCCGCTGAGAGATCCAGGAGAACCAACAGAGTTACACTCCCTCTGTCTTTCTCCCGACAGAGGTCATCATACAGGGTGACCAAGGCTGTTTCTGTACCAAACCCCGGCCGAAAGCCCGATTGAAATGGATCCAGATAATCAGTTTCATCCAAGAGAGCCTGGAGCTGGCGAGCGACCACGCTCTCTAAAACCTTGCCCAGGAATGGAACATTCGCTACCGGTCTATAGTTGTCAAGATTTTCAGGGTCCAAGGAGGGTTTTTTTAGGAGCGGTTTCACCACCGCCTGTTTCAGACAGAGTGGTACCACTCCCTCTCGTAAAGAGGCATTGATCACCTCCTTGGCCCATCCGGCTGTTCCATTCCTGCTAGCTTTTATTAGCCACGAGGGGCAAGGATCCAGAGTGGACGTGGTCGCCCGCACCTGTCCAAGCACCTTGTCCACATCCTCGAGCTGTACCAACTGAAATTCATCCAATAAAACAGGACAAGACTGTGCTCTGGACACCTCATTAGGATCAACTGCTACAATATTGGAGTCAAGGTCCCGGCGGATGTTCGTGATCTTATCTTGGAAGTGTCTCGCAAACTCTTTACAGCGAGCTGTTGATGATATTATTGCGTTCTGAGGACCAGAATGTAAAAGTCCCCGAACAACTTTATAAAGCTCCGCTGGGTGGTTGGAAGATGACTGAATACTGAGTACTGCTTCTTTGCTGCCCTCACCACCTTCACATAGAGCTTGGTAGAGACCTTCACAAGGGCAAGGTTACAGCCATCGGGAGTTCGTCTCCATTTGCACTCAAGCCATAATGGTGTTGATGGGCAGTCACTTGCAACATGAACAATAAGAAGAGAGATGGAATGTCAACTCTGGAAGGCAACATGCAGAAATGTCAGTTTAGTAGTGCCAAGGGACTGAATCTCAGTGACCCAAAATCAGCATCAGCATATGACACTGTGGCCTCTCTGAACATATAAGCTGCCTTAAACTGAACCAGATAATTGCTCTATCTAGCCCAGTATTGTCCACTCTGACTGGCAGGGTCTCTCCAGGGTCTCAGAGAAGGATCCCTTTCCCAGCACCTGTTTGGAAGTGCTGGTGTTTTGTATGCCTTCTGCATACAAAGCATGAACTCTACCACTGAGGTGTGACCCTACCCCTAAATGCGATTGAAATGTGGTCAGTGCAGAAGTTTCAGCGTCCAACACTTGGCTGCCAAGCCTGTAAATCAATTACACATCCATAGATTCTTCAAGAATTCTAAGTTCCCCACCCCAGGGAACATTCCTTTAATTACCCTATCCATTAAACTCAGTAGTGGCAATTGTATTACTTATAGCTGAACTGCAGGCACAGAATATCATGGAAATTACAGCCAAATGCAATTGGGAGTTATCAGTTTGGCCTTCTGTGTGCTCACACAGAGAAGAGTAAACCCAGGCACACTTGGAGCAGTGACTGACAGGCTTCCAGCAGCTGGCTTCGGCTTCTGTAATTTCTAGGGATGGGGGAGAAATTAAATTTGGATCACATTTATAGGCAAATCTACCTAATTTGCACTTTCCAAAAAATAAAATAATATATGAGAACTGAAATACAACCATCCATTGAAATTCTCTGAATTTTGCACTGGAGGTGTCCACACAAGTAATGTGTAAAAAATGCATATATGGTAATGTGGATACAAATGCATATATTAGTGAAAATAACATACAAAATTACATTCTATTTGGAGAAATTGCTTTGTAAAAATGTGCTTATTAGGCAAAATTGCTTTGCTTGCAAAAATGTGTACGTTAGGAGAAATTCACACTAAAATGCTGATGAATTTTCATGACGACTTTTTTTAAAAAATCAGAAACTGATGTGGACGTGTAGAGAACCGAAATTAAGATTGGAAAAATGACAAACTGACAGAATCTGAAATTAACAGATTCATCCATCCCTAATCAGGGCACATCTGGAGTACTGTGTGTCTAGAGGATGGAGACTAGAATGGTGAAGGTCCTGTGAGTGGTCCTCATAGTCCTATGAGTGGTCATTGTTATTGTTGTTATTATTTTGTGGACCACTTGAAAATTGCTTGGGGTCCTAGCAGACCACTTGTTTTTTTGTTCTACAAATGAAAGCACAAAATCGATGTCTTGATAACATTTTCCTCTTCATTGCCAGAATTATCAAAGCCAGTGCCATACTGAGAACATCGTAGGCCCTCAGCCAAGTTGCTGAAAATGGCCAACTGATCTGTTCAGCTTTGAAGGTACCATTTAGCAAAGTTTAAATTTAGGCTTTAGTGAATCCTAAATTGGGGTCTTCATCGCCTGTTCAATAATGTGGCCCTGGTCAAAGTGGCCTTAATCTCTGTCATTGGATAGAGGGGGATATGGGGCCAAGTACAAATATTCTCAACTGTTCCAAACAAGTGGACCACCTGAATGGAACTCACAGCTCACAATCTGAGAATAGTTTTTTTTTCCCTAATGGAAAAAAAGTGTTTTTGTCATGATGTAGCCACTTTGATGGGGAACTTGTGGCCTTAGATTTATTTATATGTTTAGACTTTATTAACACAGGTATCAGTATTGGGGAAGAGCTGTAGTTCAGTGGTAAACAGGGATGGAAAGATCTGGCAATTTCAGTTCTCTCAGTTTCTCATTTTTCCAATCTTAAATTCAGTTCTCCCCATATCTGCAGCAATTTGCATTTTTTTTAAAAAAATCCTCATGAAAATTCTCCAACATTTTAGTAAGCAGTTTTAACAAAAGTACACATTTTTGCAAGCCATTTCCCGTTATCTAATGCATTTTGCCTGTAATTTTCACTCATAAATTCATTTTTATGCATACTTTCCCCTCACATATGCATTTTTGTAAATATTGTTTAGTTGGCAAACTGCATCCCAAATTTCTAATAAATGCAAATTTCAAAGGATTGCTGTGTTTCAGTTCTCATATTGATTCAGAAAGTGTGAATTTGATAAATTCTGCTTAAAAGGCGAACTGTATTGAAATCCTCACCCATCTCTAGTGGTAGAGCATCCACTCAGAAAGTCCCAGGCTCAATCTGCGGCATCTCCAGGTAGGGCTGGGAAAGGCTCTGTGCCTGAAACCCTGGAGAGCCACTGCTAGTCAGCGTAGACAATACTGGACTAGATGGACCATCCTGTATTCCTAGTATGAGTATCAGTATGAGTAGTGTTAGTATTATCAGTAGCAGTAGCAGCAGCAGCGTTAGTTTCATTATAATTAGCTTCAGCATCAGTATGAGTTTTCTTAATGAATTTATATCCCATCTCTCCTTCAGAAGGATAATAAATATATATAATTATATTTTAATTATATAAATTTATTTATTTATTATTTAGTATCATCAGCAAATGTTGCCACCTCACTGCTCACCCTAGATCATGTAAGAACAAGTTAAAAAGCAGAGGTCCCAGTACTGATCCTTGGGGGATGCCACTTTCTACAGCCCTCCATTGGGAGAACTGTCCATTTATTCTTCCTCTCTGCTTCCTCCTGCTTAACCAATTCCTAATCCACAAGAGGACCTCTTCTCTTATTCAATGACTGCTAAGCTTATTCAGGAAACTTTGGTGAGGTACCTGATCAAAAGCTTTTTGAAAGTTTCAGTACACTATGTCCGCTGGATCACCTCTATCTAATGCTTGTTGACACTCAAAGAATTCTTATAGGTTTGTGGGACAGGACTGTCTCTTGCAGAAGCCATGCTGGCTCTGCTTCAGCAAGGTTTATTCTTCTATACACTTAGTTAATTTGTCTTTAATAAGACTTTCTACTGGTTTTCCCAGGGCAGATGTTAAGCTAACCTGCCTGTAATTTCCAGGATCCCCCCTGTATTCCTTTTTAAAGATTGGTGTTACATTGGCCACTTTCCAGTTCTCAAGTATGGAGACAGATCTGGCGGACAAGTTACATATTTTTGTTACAAGAGCAGCAATTTCATATTTGAGTTCTTTGAGAACACTCGTGTGGATGCCATCTGGACCTAGTGATTTCTCCATTTTTATTTTGTCTGTTAAGCCTAGAACTTCATCTCTGTTCACCACTATCTGCCTCAGTTCCTCAGATTCCCTTCCTGCAAATGTTAGTTCAAGTTCAGGGATCTGCCCTATACTGTGAAGACAGATGCAAAAAAAATCATTTAGCTTCTCTGCAATCTCTTGATCCTGCTTTAGCACACCTTAGACCCCTTGTCATCCAAGGGTCCAACCGCCTCCCTAGATGATGTCCTGCTTTGAATGTATTTAAAGACTTTTTTGTTGTTAGTTTTTATGTGTTTAGCACTGTGCTCCTCAAATCCTTTTTTAGCATCCCTTATTGTCTTCTTGCATTTCTTTTGCCAGAGTATGTTCCTTTTTATTTTCCTCATTCAGACAAGACTTAATTTTTTTGAAGGAAACCTTCTTGCCTCTAATAGCTTCTCTGACTCTGCTCATTAACCATGTTGGCATCCTTTTGGCCCTGGTGGTACCCTTCCTCATCTGCAGTACACACTCCAGTTGAGCTTCTATTATTGTGTTTTTAAACAACTCCCAAGCATTTTGGAGGGATTTGACCCCCTGGACTTTGTCTTTCAACTATCTTTTTACCAATCCCCTCATTTTTGGGAAGTTTCTTCTTTTGAAGTCAAATGTGACCATACTGGATTTTCTTGGCAATTGGCCATTTACATGTATGTTTAATTTAATAGCACTATGGTCACTGTTTTCAATTGGTTTGACAACACTTACATCTTGCACCAGGTCCTGAGTGCCATTTAAATTAAGTCGAGACTCGCCATACCTCTGGTTGGTTCCATGACCAACTGTTCTACAGCATAGTCTTTTAAGTATCTAGAAATTTTGCTTCTTTGTCATGACTGGAATGTAGCCAATCTCTGTCAGGGTAGTTGAAGTCACCCATTACAACAACATTTCCTAGTTTGGATGTTTCCTCAGTTTCATTTCTCATCTCAAGATCTCCGTGAGCATTTTGATCAGGGGGACAATAGAACGTCCCCAGTACTAAGTTTCTCTTGGGGTGTGGTATCACCACCCACAACAATTCTGTGGAGGAGTCTGCCTGTTTTGGGGTTTCTAGCTTGCTGGATTCAATGCCCTCTTTCACGTTTAGAGTGACACCACCTCCAATATGTCCTTCCACTATAGCTTATATCCAGGAAAAACTGCGTCCCATTGGTTTTCTCTATTGAGTCAGGTTTCCGTTACTCTCACTATATCAATGCTGTCCTCTAAGACCAAGCACTCCAGTTCTCCCATCTTGGTTCAGATGTTTCTAGCATGTTCAGATGTTTCTAGCATTAGAAGCATTCGTAGACCCACTGAAGTTAATAGACATGACTAACTTAGGTTCATTAATTTCAGTGGGTTTGAATAGTATTTGTTGAATACAACCTACTACTAATAAGCATCATATGCCGTATGCTTTATACAAAATTGACACCATACAAAAAAAAAGGTTCAAAGTAGGCTTAAAAAAAAGATAAAAGTACAACCTAAAACCAAAACAAATTTACCAGCAGAGCCAACAGCAGTTAGAAACAAGCAGGTTCCGCTTTTGAAAGCAGATGATACAAGAAAAGATTGGGAGTTGTGGAATTCCACTTGCAGTTGGACCTACAGTTCCTATCAGCCAGGGCCAGCATGGTCAATGGACAGGAATTGTCCGTTGTACAATGGAATTATCGATCAGCAGTATCTGCAGGGCCACAGCTTTCCTACTCCTGCTTTATGGGATGGAAAAGCAGAATATATATATATGTTAATAAATATATACAATGAAAGATGTATGCATATATTTAAAGCCAAGAATTTCAGCTTAACAGATTCATGGATTTGGCTGCTAGAAAGTAGCAACATTAAAATAAAGGGAGATAACATTCCCTCGTGTTGCAGTAGGAAGCAAACTCAATTATATAGCATGCTGCCAATCAGTTTTCAAGCATGGTGCAGCTGTGGATCATTGGTTAAGCCTTTGCCAAACAAATGACAGTTTCATATTTCCAATGCCGGGACCTCATCTGTAGAGTACACAGCCAATCTGTAATGCCTCTTAGCTTCTTAAACATCAACTGATCTTTTCAAGCCATCAAAAAAAAAATCAGTAATGAAGTCCTCAGATATTGAGTTAGAACTGGGAAGAAATGAGACATGTTAATTGTTAACGACAGCAGTGGAATGAATTCATATTAATATTGCATTATGCAATGATAAAAGTACTCTGTGTCAAGAGTTTCGTCCTTTGCTAGCAAACCCATCAGGAGACTAAGTGGGAAAGATCAACCAAATGTAACCATTCTCCTGTAGCAGAAAATGGCACTGATAAGAACATGAACCTGCTGGGTTAGACTAATATCAATCTGCTCCCACCATTCTGTTTCCAGCAGTGTCCAATTAGAGGCCTCTGGAAAGCCCACAAGCAGAGTGGTCCTTGGTTGTTGAACTGGGGAGGTATGAAGCTGCAGAACTTTTCTATTCTTTAGCAGAGATGGGCAAATCTGTCAATTTTGGTTTCTCTCAGATTCTCTTTTTTCCAATCTTAAATTCAGTTTGAGATTTTCGCATTTCTGTATCAGTTTGAGATTTTCTTTTTTTAAAAAAAAAAGTCCTCCTGAAAAGCCATTAGCATTTTAGCATGAATTTCTCCTAATACACACGTTAGTATGCAATTTTGCCTAATATGCACATTTTTGCAATGCAATTTACCTTGAAACAATGCATTTTGGCACGTTATTTTCACTAAAATAGTATATGTATTTCGATGCACATTTTACCCTAGTATACGTCTTTTTGTACCCATTACGTCACTGGAGAACTGCATTGCAAAATTTGGAAAATTGTGAATTTTGCGGGACAGTTCTAGTACAATAATACCTCAATTAAGGAATCCTCCAGGAATGAAGCTCCTTTTAACAAAGGCTTTTTAAAAAATGAAACTGAGCAGCTTTGCTTTGCTATGGATAAACTTTCAAGCCTGTGCCTTGGCTTTGCTAGGGTGAAACAGACAAGCCTGTGTGTTTGCTTTGCATTAGAGAGATCTCTTGTTTCTCCCAGGGCTGGGGAGGGAAGGAGGAAGAGGAGGAGATGAGAGGTAAGGAGGGGAGGGGTGGGTGCCAGATAGACATCCTTTAAAGCCCCTGTTGAAGCTGCCCCCACCATTTATGAGCAGGTGTAGGAACCTATCCCTATTCTTTCCATGTTATTCCTACCTCTGGTGCCAACGTTTTCGTTAAAGTAATGTCTAGGAATGCATCTTACTTTGTTAACTGGGGCATTACTGCATTGTTTTGGAAAGGTGCAAATTAGGTAGGTTCACCTCTACATATGAACTGAATCGGAGTTCTCCCCCATCTCTACTCTTTAGAAATCAAATCTTTTTGAAGCCTAAAATTACTGTCACTGCTTCTTTCTGACCGTAGTAGCATAGAGACATATTGACTACACTTGGATAAACAAGCCCTTTGGCCAGACATGATGCCCCTTTGTTCCTCCCTCCATGGGAGCATGCGAACAAGCCAGGAAATCATCTGTTAACTATGGTTTCCTGTTTCATCTGAATTGGGAAACTATGGTTAATGGCTTTGGAACAAGCCAGGATATGAAGCCATGGTTTGAAGTAGGTTTAAAAACTGGCTTGTTCCACAGTGGTGAACCTTAGTTTCCCAGTTTGAACTATGTGAGAAAGTATACTTAAGAGAAGATTTCTGTCTGTTTCCTCATTCGTATGGAGGGAAGAGTTAAGGGTCTTTATGTGGAGCCAAAAGGCTCATTCATGTATCAGCCAAAATGGGATCATCTGAACTCACCCATTGTGAGACACTTTCCATTTTTAAAATGCTCTCATTCATCTCTTGCTTGTGTAATCCACAAATATCTCTACATTAAATAGGAGAAGTGGGCAGGCTCAGTCTTTTCTGACGGTGTGATTCCCATCCATAGCTGCAGAGACAAGGGAAAGAAATGACAAGGATCACACATAAATGTATATTGAAGTAAAAGAAATAGCTCTCATATGTGATCAGAACCGGAAGGTAATAATTATGCTCTTAATACTCTTAACAGTCTGGTTTCTATTGCTTCATAGCAATACAAAAATCACAATTTTTAAAAAGCAATTAACAGGGTGCCCCTCCCCAAAAAACACAACAAGCCTACAGTCCTTGTGTGCTTGCTACTGTATTCTTGTGCAGGAAAAGAATGCTTGTTTCTTCATTGCTTGCACCCTCAAAATAATCAAAGCAGACCTGTGAATAATATAGATTTTGCTGGCCTTCCCATCCTCTCTGGAGCAGCTTCCTCATCTTGAGGTAGGCTGGACTGCTGGAAACTTCTCGGAGAAGCCCGCCCGCCCTGAAGGGCACTTACTGAGCATGCTCCAGTAGCTGGTTCTAGAAAGAGAGGGGAAGGGTAATAGCCACACCCAATGCCAGCAAACACAGTCATGCTGGATTTACCATGCTTTTTAATAACGCTGGCAACAACAACTGGAGCATGGGTTACACTTGTCCCATTACTCCTGTTTCTCTAGTTTTCCTTCCACTCCTTTTGTTGTCCCCCCTCTGTTAAAATAAAAGCACCAAGGGTCACCATAATGAGGCATTTTCCCAAGGTCTACTCCCCTGTAGGGGGCCTCCTGCCAAGCCCTCATCTACTGGAGGCTTGGGGACACCCTCCAGAACAGCCTGGAAAATGTTGCAGAGGATTGCAGAAGGAAGAGAGTGTTGACAAAAATCACCTTCCCCCACTTTTGTTTGTGGTAGCCACACAGGATCCCAGTCCTAGCCTTTAGTGGGTATTCTGTATTATATTTAAACCTGTCTTTAGTTGCTGCTTTTTTTCCTGCTGTTTTTAAAAGCCATTTTTCATTGTTTTTATGTCAGTCACCTGAAAATTCATGTGGAAGGTGATTCATAGATTAATCAAATAAATGCATAATAAATAAAATGCAGTTGTGGTGAATGGCACCTTTGGATCCCCCTGGAGCAAAGGATCATCAGCCTGCCTTCTCCATGTTTTCAGACTCTACAAGTTGTAGATTCTACTACAGTATGGTCTCTGCAACTTTTTTGGTCACCTTTAAAAAATATCCTAGCTAGACGGAGGCACTGTGGGTTGGTGGTTCCCGAGTTTGAATAATTGGTCAATTGCCTGATTTGGATGGTTTGTACTCCCTCTGAAAGAGCAGGTCCATAGTCTGGGAGTGCTCTGGGATCCATCTTTGTAGCTAGAGGCCCAGGTGACTAGGAGTGCCTTTTACCAGCTTCGGCTGGAAAGACAGCTGCAGCTGTTTCTGGACTGGGATAGCCTGATCACTGTTGTCCATGCACTGGTAACCTCCAGGGTGGATTACTGTAATGCACTCTATGTGGGGCTGCCCTTGAGATTGGTCTGGAAGCTGTAGCTGGTGCAAAATGTAGCAGCACAACTGCTCACTGGGACAGGGTATCGCCAACATGTCAACCCGCTTCTTAAAGAATTGCACTGGCTACCTATTAGTTACCGGACTAAGTTCAAGGTTCTACTTTTGGTGTATAAAACCCTACACAGCTTGGGACCAAGATACCTGAAAGACTGTCTTACCCCTTATATACCGAGTCCATCACTGCACTCTGCAGGCGAGGGCCTCCTGCAGATACCATCTTATCAGGAGGTACGTTCTGCACAATAAAGGAAGCTGTTATGGCACCTACTCTTTGGAATTCACTCTTGTTAAATATTACACAGGCACCATCTCTGTTATTATTTTTGGCACCTTCTGAAGACCTTCCTCTTTCAACAAATGCTTTAAGTAGAGACCTTACCCCAGTCTGCTTGTGTTGGAACTGCTTAAGATTTTTTGTTAACTTGTGTTTTAAAGATGTTTTGTCTTAATATGTTTTACAGTCTTTTGTTTTTATGATGTTTTAGAGCACTTTTAGTGTTTTTGTTTGCTGCCCTGGGCTCCTTCTGGGAGGAAGGGCGGGATATAAATGTAATAGATAAATAATCTAGAAATAGTGATTATTTGCTTTGTATTACCAACAACAACAACACTCAAAAGTCCTGCCGTGAAAGGAGAAAGGTAATTCAGCAGCAGCAGAGTAGAAGCAGCAGATGGAGGGCTTTACATTAATACCTGTACTGCTTGGAAATTTTAAGTGAGCCGTGCTCGCGAAAATCCTCCTGAAACTGTTAGCTTCACAATCTGAAATAACTGAAGTGTATTAAATCTACCTTGAGGACTATCTGTAGAAAGAAAAGAATGTTATATTTAACAGTAAGAGCATACCTAATGGTCTAGGCCTATCTCAACTGTACAGTAATGGATCGGTCGATCAATATCTCTGAGTAATATGTCCTTATTACAGCTTCTCCCTGCCCCTAGCCCTGAAGATGTTTTGGACTACGACTCCCATCCCCCCAACCAGTGTGACCAGTGGACAGGGATGATAGGTGCTGTGGTCCAACAAACACATGGAGGGCACCAGGATGGGGCAAACTGCCTTACATCTGACAGGGCAGCAGGGTTACTTCAGACCTGGAGTGGATATCTGTAATATTTTTGTGGGGCAAAAATGGCCAAGTGTACTCAGCTGGAGAACTGCAGCAGAGAAGTGCAAACTTCAATGGATGGTTGTGTTTCAGTCTGTGTATTGGTTCAGAAAGTATAAATTAGGTAGGTTCATCTTTCAGTGTAAACTGGGTCAAGTTTATTCCCCATCCCCAGTCCTGACTAGCCCAGAATAAAATGAAAACATTACTTTCCATGGTCAGGCTAGATGCTGTTAGAAACAGGATGATGGAGTGCATGGACCCCTGGTCTTGTCCAGCAGAGTCATTATTACATTTGTTATTACATTTATATCCCACCTTTCCTCCAAGGAGCTCAAGGAGCGGCAAGTGATTCTCCTCCCTCTCCATTTAATCCTCACAATAACCCTGTGAGGTAGGTTAGACTGAGAGATTGTGACTAACCCAAGGTCACCCAGCGAGCTTCATAGCAGAGTGGGGATTTGAACTGTGATCTCCCAGGTCCTAGTCTAACACTCTAACCACGACACCACACCACACAGAGTTCTTCGGACAATCTCAGAATTTCAGGGAATGTGTCTGTGAGGTGATGCTTTCCAAATTCTGTGCATTTGCCTGTGACCAATAGGAACACAAGCTCTCTGCCACTAGTCTCACGTGTGTCTCACATAGGCCCCTTTCACACTGCACTTTATTCCATTATTCTGACGATTTATTTCCTGTTAATTTGCGCATAAAATTTGAGCTTTCACACGACATAACAGGTAGCTCCGGCATTCTGGTGGAATGTAGTGGAAGTTTAGCACTAATTTTCGTAATAAATGATACCTGAAAAATTCCAATAGCAGGCTGGGAAACTGGAAGATTGCGGGAGTTTTGCGCTAGCTGCCGCTGCTCACGTGACGGCCATCCCAGCATGCAGTGCGTTCCCGCCCATACCAACAACCCTCCCAGCATGCAGCCTTTGTGTGCAGCTGCTCTGCCACCGCACGCCTCCCAGCCAATCCCAGCTGCTCCTGAGCCTCTGCTGCTGCGCTGCCGCGCCTCTCAGCTGATCGTGATCGTGCCTCTTTCAACCCCCCACGCACTGAAAGAATAGGCCTCAAATCAGCTCATCTGGTGTCGCGTGAGGCTGAATGAAGGGGGGGAGAAAAACTGTGCTCTGTGTGTGAAAGACTGTTGCATAAAATGCCGGTATAACAGGTACTGCAGTGTGAAAGGGATTTTTGAAATATGGAACTAAGTGCTACCTTTTTAATCCGGTAAACTAGAGCTATTAGCCCCATGTGTGAAAGCAGCCGTAGTCTCACGCCTGGCATCTCAGTACAACATTCTGCAACATTAGGAGCAAGGGGGCTATAGAACGGGTGGAGAATCAATAAGGACACGGAGAAAGTTATCTGCACACATTAGGGGAAATGGAAAACTACCATGAGAAATGGCACATAGTACTTGCTCAATAATAAAAGCACCCTCCTGGAAATGGAAGGGGAAATGTTTCCTGCAAAGCCTCCTGGTTTTCTAGAGGAAGGTGGGGAACTAAGGGAGGCACCAGCTTATGCAGCAGCTACTCAAAATATTCCAGCAGATATAAAATAGCGCACTTCTAATAACAAAGGAAGACAGAGGAGGGTGGCCATGTGTCCTGCATTTCCTTATTTATTTTATTAATTTACTTGTAGGCTTGTACCTAATGCATTGTATGATATCTTCCAGAATGCATGCATTTTTATAAATGCTTTCACCTAACGTATACATTTTGATACACATTTTTTTGGTTGGATAAACTGCTTCAAAAAATTCTGAGAAGTGTCAATTTCAAAGAGTACCTGTGTTTTTGTTTGCGTATTGATTTGAAGCATGCAAATGAAGTAGATTCACATTAAAACCCTAACCGAGCTGAATTCCTTCCCCATCCCTACAGTGGATACAATCTTACATTTACATCCCACCTTTCCTCCAAGTTCAGAATACATGGTTTGTCCCCTCCATTTTATCCTCACACCAAGCCTGTTAGGTAGGCTAGGCTGAGGGATAGTGGCTAGCCCAAGGTCACACCCAAGGGAGCATCATGGCAGAACGGGCTTTGAACCTTGCTCTCCCAAGTCTTAGTCCACCAGTCTCACCACCTCACATTCCGGCTCTCATTCTATCAGATGTAGATATTTTAAGTGTATGTTTAAATGTTTTAATGTCGTATATAGTTTAATTCAATTTTAAATGCAGGTTTTTGTATGTTTTTATTATATGTATTCATTTTATTTGTAAGCCACCCTGAGTTCCAGCTTTGGAAAAAGGGTGGGGTAAAAATAAAGATAATGATAATGATAATGATGATGATGATGATGATGATGATGATGATGATGATGATGATGATAATAATAATAATAATAATAATAATAATAATAATAATAATAATAATAATAATAATAGATATGCACACTGGTGGTATGGGCTGCACCACATCAGACTAGAGGAGGGGCCTCCGATTAGGGTGGCCACTTACGCATTGCCAAAAAAGGGGGGTGAAAGAGGACACAGATTTGCATAAACTAGGCATGTGCTTAATTTATATGTCTAGATGCAGATTTTAAATATAATTACAATGCATCGCATGCCATAGTGGGGAAAACTATGCCCAGGTGACCTGTGTGTCTGCTCAGCCTACTGACTGCTCATGAGCCACTTCAAAGTCCCTGCTCTTTCATAAGAGCATACGGAGACCCCTGCTGGATTCCAAATGCCTATGGAAAGTACATCATCAGGACCTCGGCACAAGGGCATTCTCCTCTCTTGCAGTTTCCAGCAACTGGCATTCAGAAGCATATTGCCTCCCACAGTGGAGGGAGGGCATCATGGCTAGTGGCCATTAACAGCCTTACCCTCCGTGTATTTGTCTAATCCTCTTGTTAAGCCCTCCAAGTTGGTGGCCATCGCTGCCTTCTGTGGGAGCGAGTTCCATAGTGCACGTTCAGTCTCCTTATGGCTATTTCTCTTAACTGGACATGGACAGGAAAGCCTTTCAAAGAGAGGACTCTCCTCTGTAAATTAGGGCACCCTATCTTCATATAATGGAACACTTCCCCCTACGCCTTGCAATTTAGAAATTCAGAGAGAGGTCTAAGCGAGAACAGTTCCCTCTGACCTTGAATTTACTCTGTTACAGGGAAGGGTGATAGCTGGAGCTCAGTGGGGAGGAGTCATCGCTCAGTGGTGGAGCATCTGCCTTGCATATGGAAGGTCCCAGCTTCAACCTCTAGCATTTCCAGGAAGCTCTGGATAGCCATACCTTGTCACTGTAGATTGACTGATGGTCTAACTTAGTGGGAGGCAGCCTCTCATGTTCTAGCGGTAGAGCACATGTTTTACTTTATTTATTTATGAATCAGGTTTTACATGTGTCTCAAAGCGATTTACAAACACACTATAAAAAGAGCTAAACGATAGTTTTAAAAACAGTACAAAAAACACCGATTTAGTTGTACCTTAACAGGAAGAGTGTTCCACAAAACAGGGGAGTTATTGTGGAGCCAGCTTCTGATATTTTGGGGACTTAAAGGAGAAATTCTCCTGTACAACGCAGTGACCTACTGGCTATATAACTACAAGTAACCTGGTCCTGAGCTGTATAGTTAGTACCAAAACCTTGAACTTGACCCAGTAGCAGATAGGCAGCCAGTGCTAATTCCACAGTTTGCCCCCACAAGCAATCTAGTCATCACATTCTGCAGTAGCTGCAATTTCCAGAGCAGCCTCAAAGGTAGCCCCATATAGAGTGTATTGCAGTATTCCAACCCCCGAGGCCACTAATGTATGGACAACAGCGGTCAAGCTATCCTGATTCAGGAACAGTCATAGTTGTCTTACAAGCCAAAGCTGGTAAAAATGCATTCCTAGCCCTTAAGGAAGGGTGCACCCCATCAAAGACAGGCAACTTACTGACTTACCAAGCATGGGAACCACTTATCCACAGACCCTCCATCTTGCCAGAATTCAGACTTGGTTTCTTAGCCCTCATCCAGCACACCGCTGCATCCTTGAACCTGTCCACAGAGTATGCACAGCCATCCCCAATTCAGATGTTGCCTCCCTGGGCTCCTGCTGGGAAGAAGGGTGGGCTATAAATCAAATAATAAATAAATAAATAAATGTTATGGAGAAATGGACCTGGGTATCATCAATGTACTGACGAAAACTCACTCCACATCTAACAATCGCTGCCAATCATTTCATATAGATGCTTAATAGCACTGGAGACAATATAGTGCCCTATGGCACCCCATACCTCAAGAGCCACAGTGGGCCAACAAACACTCATCCAATGCTATCTTCTGGAGCCATCCCTGGATATAAGACTGGACCCACTGCAGAACAGTGCCCCAGATACTCATTTCCTGTAGATGGGTCAGAGGATGCCATGATCAACTGCATGACAAAGCTGGTGAGAGATCTAGCAGAAGCAGTGGGGTCACACTCACCCTGTCCCTCTCCTGATAAACATCATCCATCAGCCTGCTTCAGAACCAAACCCAGATCTGAACCCAGATTGGAATGGATCTAGATAATCGGTTTCCTCCAAGACCAGCTGCAACTGCACCAGCGCTACCCTTTCGAGTTGCTTGCCCCAAAAGGAGACATTTCAAACTAGATGGTAATTGTTAAATATCATCAGATCCAGGGTAGATTTTGTGTTTTCAGGAGTAGCCACACTACCACCTCCTTCAAGATGCACCTTGATGCATTTACCATTCCCTGCACCCATCCAGTCACACCCCCCAACTAGCTAACATTAATCAGTATATATGGATCTGTTGTTGTTTTATTTTGTTTTTATAGTATATGTGTTTTTGTTCTTAACAGTTTTGTAAGTCGCTTGGAGACCTTCAGGTAACAAATGACTAATTAATTAATTAATTAAACAAACAAAACAAATAATAGGGAGGTCATATTGCTTTCTGTAGGATCCCCTGATAATACATATGAGCCTGTCGGGGCACCATATATTTTTTATGGATGCTACAGATGTGCATATGAGTAGACACACAGTGTGGAGACAGGGCTTGTCACTGTGATCTCACTCCCCCAGATGCATTTTCAGTGTACACATGATGGATTGTGTGAAGGTTCCTACAGGTTTACCTGTGAGAACTAGGCCTTGGTTAGCAGGGAGAGTGCACAGCTACAACATGACTCATCTCTCTCACCAAAGCCATGCCTGTTCCCTGCAAACACTCATTTTGCTAAAAGCTACTTTTTGATCCTGGGTTTGTTCAGCTCCATTCTACTCAGGGACTAGCTGGAGCTATTTTTGTTACTTAATCACCTGCGTTTCTAGTTGCATGATCAATCTGTGTAGACAGAGATTTACTAGACGACTGAACAAATGGAAAGAGTTTAGGGTAGTGTATGGGTTGCAAGCGCAGACCAAGAGCAGGCTTGAATAAGAAAGAAAGAAAGAAAGAAAGAAAGAAAGAAAGAAAGAAAGAAAGAAAGAAAGAAAGAAAGAAAGAAAGAAAGAAAGAAAGAAAGAAAGAAAGAAAGAAAGAAAGAAAAATTTACAATGGTTACTGGGAGGCGGAAACAGCCATGGAGTGAGCTCAGCAAAACGAAAATGGAAATCAAAGGAGTGGTTTTCTTATTCATGTATAGCAGTAAACCAATAAAGAGACCAGGCATCCTTTTTATCCCTTGGCAAGATGCTACAGATGAAAAACACAGCATTCATACATTACACACACACACACACACACAGAATGGGTGGGTAGGATTTGTTCTTTTATAAATATAATAAAAATGGAAGCCCTCATGCTGTCATGACATCATGCAGTGTGACGGTAGGGGTCAGGCATGGTGGCAAAGACCGCTGGATGAACAGGTGGGCTATTTGGTGGCAGAGTGGTGGTGTAGGCCACAGGGGGGGAGGCAGGAGTGGTGGAGGCTGCGCAGGACGCACAGGCAGTGGCTGTGGAGGCCTTGGAGGCAGAGGCTGCAGTGAGTGACAGGGCTGCGGCCTGGGACTAAAAGGGTAGGTGAGAGGCTAGCCTTGGCGATCTGTGGGGGGGCTGGAGGAGCTTTGCTGGCTTGTAGGGGGGAAGCTTAGGAGGCCCAAAGGAGGAGGGGGAGCTTTGGTGACCCAAGGAGGGGAAGGGGAGCTTTGGTGACAGTAGGTGGGGTTAGAGAGCAAAGCAAGCAGGGGTGACAGCCCTTAGTTATAAATATTATTGAGGAGCATGTTTAGGTATTGTGTTTTGTTATTGTTTTATATGGATATTTAATTACTTTTACGCTGTAAGTCACCTTTGGACACTCTTGTCTGTATGAAGAGCAATTAAACGACGACAGCAAGAGCAACAACAACATCTTCATTCAGGATTGTCCAGGGACTGTAGAGCTAAGGGGAAACACAATCAGCCCTGTACCTCAACCAGGAAACTAGAGCACCTCTGGGTTTTCAGAAAGCCTGTCATGGGAAGACCACCTCCTGTATCAAAGACAGTAGGCTTCTGAATACCAATTGCTGGGGATCAGAAGTGGGAGAGGGTTATTGTCCTTAGGTCCTGCTTGCAGGCTTCCCATGGGCATCTGGATGACCATTGCAAGAACAGGATGCTGGACTACATGGGCCTTTGGCCTGATCCAGCAAGGCTCTTCATATGCTCTTAAATTGTCAAGGTGCAAGACAGCCAGCAGAGGTAACATATGACACCGATCATTTCTCTCCCATCTTCTCAATGCTGTGTTAAATTAGATTTATTTAAGCTGATCGGGGGGAGAAGAGCCTGCTGGATCAGGCCAGTGGCCCATCTAGTCCAACATCCTGCTGTCACTGTGGCCAACCAGATGCCTATGGGGACCTCCCAATTAGGACCTGAGTGCAATTGCACTCCTCCCTCCTACAGTTTCCAGCAACTGCTTTTTAGAAGCATATTGCCCAGGTAGAACTCAGGTCCTGAGTAAATTATAATAAATGGTTTATATGAGCAAGTAAATTTAGTCTCCGATTGTGGCTAGTAGCCACTGATGGCCTTATCCTCCATGAATTTGTCTAAACCTCTTTAAAGCCATCCAAGTTGGTGGCCATCACTGCCTCTCGTGGGGACAAATTCCATAGTGTAACTATGCGCTGTCTAAAGGACTTTCTTTTGTCTGTCTTGAGTCCTCCAACATTACGCTTCATTGGATGTCCAACATTTCTCTGTCTACTTTCTCCACATCATGCATACCTTAACACACTTTTGTCATGTCTACTCTCACTCATCTTTTGCCTAAACTCAAGAGGATGTTTTTACCACCTTATCACTGCTGCACTATACCCTCAAAGCCGCTTCCTCAAGTGACACTGTGCCGATTTTGAAAGATGAAGGGGTAGGCAGAAACACGGAGGGTGGCAGCATAGCAGATCTCCCAAACTCAATCAACACAACATGTACATTATATATTTTTCTCCCACCAAAGAGGGCTTGATGTATAAATATGAAACCTTCAATTAAGTGTAATGTGCTAGACCCAGCAATTCAGAAGAGACATAAAATTGTATAGAGCAAATCTAACCTCCCGGGAGAATTCATAAAGCTAATTATCCCTTGTTATTCACAGCCCAGATTTGATCTAAGTGCAAAATATTTATACAGAATTTGCTTGTTTCAGTTAGCACTCTTGATGCTAGCCATCCAATTTTGCCCAACGGGCAGAGCAATCCAACTTAGGGGAAATTGGTGGAAGGGGTGCCAGTGGAAGA
The DNA here is from genome assembly GCF_030035675.1 of Rhineura floridana. NCBI lineage: Eukaryota > Metazoa > Chordata > Lepidosauria > Squamata > Rhineuridae > Rhineura > Rhineura floridana. The sequence continues at coordinate 12,698,021 of NC_084492.1, read as the reverse complement.
GGAGCCATGGTCTGCAGCGTCTAATAGCCATTTGGAAGCCACCGGGCCAGCTGAACATCGGCTCAGCCAGGAGCTGTGCACAGGGACAAGAAAGTAAAAGCCAGCTTTCACGAATACCCCTACCAGATAATAAGCCATCTCCATCGACTTCCATTGCAATTATTTTCTTAGACTGACCTTTTTCCCAGTGTAACTTTTGCCCAGATTGTGACCTGCAGGAGCACTCCAAATACAAATTAGATGTGGCCTAAGCCTCCTCCGCAGTCCGCCCCTGGCATGCCCCCTTTTCAGGCCTTCCACTGGCTTCCGCTGGGCTAGGCTTCTCTGGCAGACCCCCAGCTAAGCCAGCTGGGTCCCAGCTCCACCACGGTTGAGCTGGAACAAGGGATTTCTGCTGGTGTAGCCCAGCTGAGACAGGACACATATCCAACTCCCTTCAGACCAGCATAAATAGCAGTTGGATTGCACCCTTAACCATGTTGATTTTTTTAAAAAAAACCAAAAGGACAGTGTGCGTTTTTTTAAAGTTGGAGCTTCTCTTAAAAAGAGAGAATAGTGATAAAGAAACCAGGGAAATACTTCTGTATGTATTTTCCATTTGAAAAAATAGTTTACAGTGTTATATGATGGCAAAAAGATGATAATTCTGATATCAATCAGCTATGATTGTATTTACATTTTTTTGCCTGTGTGTCAGATATTTTCTGTGAATAATGAATGCAATAGAAGAATCATTGCAACGAACCATGTTGGTGTTTGGAGGTGAGAGGAGTGAAGTGGCAATGGAGTATGGAATCTCAAGGTGAGTGGGAGATGAAGGAAGCATGGGAGGAGCAGGCAAAGGTTGCAGCTCAGTGGCAAGGCATTTGCTTTGCATGCAGAAAGCCCCAGATTCAATCCCCAGCATCTCCAGGTGGGGCTGGGACAGATTCTTATATGAAATCATGCAGAGCTAGATGGACCGATTTGGTGCATGTTCTATGTTCTATTTGGGATGGTGATGCAGATTCAGTCAGTTGTTTGATTATTTATTTGTTACATTTATATACCCACTTTCCTCCAAGGAGCTCAAACTGGTGTTCTCCCCTCTTCATGTTATCCTCACAGCAACCCTGTGAAGTAATCTAGGCTGAGATACTGTGACTGGCCCAAGGTCACCCAGTGAGCTTCATGGCTGACTCTCCCAGGTCATACTCCAACACTCTAACCAGTGTTGAAGGGTAGAGGGGATGTGCTGGGTGGATGAGGGTTTCAGAGAGTACTAGTTCAAATTGCCTTCCTCCTAGACCACAGTTTATTTTGAATTTGTTTCTCAACTTAATACTCTGTCGTTGACCCTGAGTAACTGTCAATGAAACCCATGCTTAAAACATTTGAATGCTTACCCTGAAAGCTACACAGTGCCATTAGAACAGGAAGACTGACACACCTTCTGAAGAGTCAGGGAGGAACTATAGCTCATGTGGCAGAGGATTTACTTTACAGGAGGAAGATTCCTGGCTCAGTCCCTAGGACAAGAGAGCAAATGATGTAAAACACCTCTTCTGGTAAGCCTAGAGTGGGCAATACCGGGCCAGTATAAGTTGGACCCAATATAAAGCAGATTCCTAGGTTCCATATGCACTGCAAACCACCTGCAATTCTTAATGCATTAAATCAGGGGTTGGCAACCTATTTGAGCCAGTGGGCCCATTTGGAATGTCGAGACAGCGCCATGGGCGCCAGTCACAAAATAGCTGCTGTGGGGGTGTGGCATAACACAAAATGGCTAAAATAACAGAAAAAGAGAGGACCACAAAATGGTGTGGGCTTGCCCCATCAGCCTTCCCCCATCAGTGTGGAAAAAGGCACCTACATCAGCCACCAATGAGCTCTCTCATGGAGAGAAACCTTTTGCACCTCCCTTCTGCTTAGAACAGAAGGAGGGTGTCCAGTCCTGGCATCCAATAAAATGTGAGCATGTTTGCAGGGGGTGTTCAAAGTAGGCGAGGCGGAGCACAGGAACTGAGCAGGAAAAGCAAACAGTCTCTTGAGCGTTGTCGATTTTTGAGGGGATATTAATTGAGACCATTCATGGATACCATAAGTGATACCGATGGGCACAGTAGTGCCTGTGGGCGCCATGTTGATATTACGTCCCAACATTAAGTCATGCACTATTTTTTGTTTTAACACATGCCATTCCAAAACACATTGGCCCAATCCAACATGGAATCAGATACGTACAGGCCAAAGGTGATGCCATGTGTGTCTAGGAGGAGAAGAATGAGATGCAATACCCCCAAAAAAATTCTTGCCCCCCTCCTCTCTAGCTACAGACATACACTGAAGACTGCAATTCTCAACCATGTTGTTTGTCTTGGCTGTTGCCTAGAGCTAGGCAACACCAAAGTGCATCAGCAACAAAGAGGACAAAGGGGTGGGGGCAGATCTGCGTTCATTTAGCATATGCTAATATACACGTATTGAGGCCAGTTTGGAAAAGACTATAGTTTAAATAGAAATGCTATACATCTTACTGTGCTACCTCAGGTACAGCTCAGGACCTGAGTAAATTATAATGAATCTTTTATATGAGCAAGTGATTCAGCCTCTCTTGCTGATAATCGTTAGGTAGATTTGCATTTTTGCATTAGCTCCAGCAAGGAAGGAAGACAGAAAGAAGCATGGATGTATTTGGGGCGAAGGGAATGAAAGGACGACAGAAAAGTATCTGCAATGAGCTGGCTGCCTGTGCAATAACCCAAAGAAAGGATTGTGGCCAAGATGACTAACTTTGGTGCATTAATTCTAGTGGGTTTACTTTGAGCAGAACCTAGCTGGCCATAAACCTAAGTTTCCAAGAATAGCTCTCCAGGCCTAATTGGCAGCAGCTCTCCAGCAAAGAAAGGTCTTTCCCATTGCCTTTAACCTAAGATCCTAGGGATTGAACTTGGGACCTTCTGCATGCAAAGCAGGTGCTCTGCCACTGAGTGATGACCTTCATCTGAGCAAACATTCCCCTGTAAACTGAAATCATACAATGTCACCTTCAGAGTACACACACTGCTACATTTGAAATCCATGATCAGGACCGGCACCAGGCATACTTGGACCTGCCCTGGGTCTGCAGCATCACACTCCCCCTCTCCCAATGCAGGCAGCACATGGCTTAAATAGGCCCACCCCACCTACCTCTTGCATCCGTGCATACACACCCCACATGCTGTGCACACATGTCTGCCATCACCCAAGAGGGCAGTGGGGGTGTCAACCCCTTAGGGACATCCCCATCACCATTTTCGATGATGGTAGGCATGTGCACACAGCTCATGGGGCATGCGCACTGATGCAGGAGATAGGCGGGATGAGTGGGCTTATTTAAGTCCTCATTGCTTGTATTGTGTGTGTGTGTGTTGCCCGGGAGCTCCCACTCTGTGATCCACTGCAGCCTCAGGTCTCTGGCAAGGATTGCAGAGTGGGAACTCCACCCTCCCAGCCTAAGGAGGGGCCCTTCCACATGAGCCCTCAGCTAGGGCCCAACCTGGCACCTGCTGGCACCAGACCTATCCATGATGAAAGTTGGTTCCTAAAGTATCTCTTCTTCTCTAGGATCAGTTAGTGGACGAGCACTGCAGACTGCTTTATGGTAGGCCAGACTATTTGTCTAGCAAGCCCAGTATTGCCTACTCTGACTGGCAGCAGCTCTGAGGTCTTCAGCAGGGTTTTCCCCATCACCCGATCCTTTTTAACTGGAGAGGAAATAATCCTGAGACCGTCTGCATCAAAAGCTGGAGCTCTGCCACTGAGCTATTGCCGTTCCCTAAACCTAGCATGGAAATAAGCCCGTGTCCTATATTTGCACCCATTGCAGAGTTATAAAATCAAAATGCCTTCTCAGTTCAAGATCCGTCACCATGTTATAAAAAGAGTGCCATTGCTTTCTCCCATTGTTCATGATGTAACCCAGGGAAATATTGCGTGCAGTCCATTATTTGTTGAACAGCTTGTTCCAAGCCTTTATCTCCGCAATGTCATTTTAAAACAAATCAGTCCTTTCTTCTTCTTCGTATTGTGTATGTATCTCAAAGAAAAGGTTTACTTGGAACCGTAAAAGGCTCTGTCGGATGTTGTGCTAATCTTTCATGTTCTCATTTGCTCTGGTTTTCCCCTCTCCATTATCTCCAAATATTTTTTAAATCACCTGCAAGACAAAGAGAATGCAGTCCTGCTCACAATGTAGCCCAATGATCAATGGGGCTTGTGTGTTGTTATTATTATTTATTAAATTTATATCACACCCTTCCTCCCAGTAGGAGCCTAGGGTGGCAAATAAAAACACTAAAAATATGATAAAACATCATAAGAACAGATATTACAATATATTAAAATAAAACATCTTTAAAAATATCTTTTTTAAAAAGCTTTAAAAACATCTTAAAAAGCAATCCCAGTACAGACGCAGACTGAGATATGGCCTCTACTTAAAGGCTTGTTGAAAGAGGAAAGTCTTCAATAGGCACTGAAAAGATAACAGAGATGGCACCTGTCTAATATTTGAGGGAAGGGAATTCCAAAGGGTAGGTGCCACTGCACTAAAGGTCCATTTCCTATGTTGTACAGAATGCCCCTCCTGATAAGATTATATCTGCAGGAGGCCCTCACGTGCAGAGCACAGTGATCAACTGGGCATATAAGGGATAAGACAGTGTAAAGGGCCAGCTAAAGATCACCCCCACAGTGAGTGGCTCAGGGATTATGTGCCCTGCCACCTGTGTAGCCCTGGGCAAGCTGCAGAGTCCCAAGGAGCCCAGTTGCCCCCCAGCTGGCAGTTGCGGACAAGGAAGGGGCTGGTTTGTGCAGCTGTGGCAAGCCGAGCGGGCCCTAGCCAGCTAGGGAGGACTAGCCTCAGAGGGAGGCAATGGTAAACCCCCTCTGAATACCGCTTACCATGAAATCCCTATTCATAGGGTCGCCATAAGTCGGTATCGACTTGAAGGCAGTTCATTTCCATTTTTTTCAGGTATCCTGTTCCCAAGCTGTATAGGGCTTTGTACACCAAAACCAGCACCTTGAACTTAGCCCAGTAAGTATCCCTCAAATGAGGCCCAGGCATGGATTCAACAAAGCATCTATACTGATTCCATTGTGGATCACGCATCCTCTCTACCCCACTGCTTTATGGGCATGCATCCAGTGCACTGGGGTTGCCAACCTTTGGGGGGGCAGTGGAAACATGGGGAATTTTGAGAAAGACTGTAGCACAAGGTACAAAATGGCTCCAGTGAGGGAAGTGGCATAACACAAAATGGCTGCCACATCTAGAAGAACAGAAAAAGAAACAGGAATACCAACTGCTGCAGCCATGCCGCCATCAATGGTGGAGGGAAGCACCTGCATCATCCCCTGCCATGCTCACTCACAGAGAGAAGCTCTTTGCCTCTCTTTGCTGTAATGCTAATTTCATTTTTCCCCTTTTACTTCCTTAAAAAAATGCTTACAATGACCATTCAAAAAAGGGAAAAAATCAGTCCAAATTTCAATGGAACACCTGCAGAATAGCAATTACAATACCCCTGCAAAGTTCAATGCAAATTCATTCTATTTCAAAAGGCATTGAGCAAAGTGAAAGAGGAAAAAGGCGGAAAGACAAGAGTTTATTTCTAAACCTGCCCCCCACTCCAGTCTACAAAAGAGACCTGCTCACATTTCGTTTCATTTTCTTTATTACATTGATATCTTGCCTCCCCTCCTATGAAAAGGCAGCACACATGGTCCCCACCACTTTAACCCTGTGAGAGAGATGAGGCTGAGAGACAGTGACTGGCCCAACACCACCCTGCGAAGTTCATGGCGAAATGGGGCTTTGAGACTGTGCTCCCTCCGTCGTAGCCCAACACTTTAACCAGCACCTGTCTGAATCTAAATGCACTTATCCATCTACATGCAGTGCAGGCCTCATCACAGCCATATTATTATTATTATTATTATTATTATTATTATTATTATTATTATTATTATTATTATTTACCCACCCTTCACCCAAAGGCCCCAGGGTGGATTACAACAGTTTTAAAATACATCATTAAAAAGAGTTTAAAACAACCTAAACAACAACACAGAAAATAGAGTGGGTCCTAAATATATACATCTCTTTGTCGAAGAGCCAGGATATAAAGGTGCATCTTCAGCATTCACCAAAAGTTGTGCAATGAATGCAGATTCATTCAACAGGAAGTTGCCAGATGCACCTCGGTGGGAAGGGAGTTCCGCAACCTAGGGGCTGCCACAGAGAATGCCCTCTCCTGAGCAGCCACCCCACGAACATCTGAGGGTAGCGGCACAACCGAAAGGCAATATTGTTTATTGTCTTTAGATGCACCCACAGTAAGGACTGCAAGCTGCTATTGTTTTATCAAAATCTACAGCAGGATCAGGGCCACTCTTTTTAGCCTCATTTTTGCAGGGAAAAGCACCCTCCTTCCATCCTTCCTCTGCAGGGGATAGGAGACAGACGTAATAATATCCTTTTTTTTCTCCTTTCAGTAGGGATGGGGAAGAAATTTGATTCAGTTCAAATTTAAAGAACTTGCTTATTTTGTACTTTCCAAAGCAATATGCAAACTGAAAAACAGCCATCCTTCAAAATTTACACTTCTCCGAATTTTGCACTGTTCTCCAGTCAAGTTATGTATAAAAACCCACGTGTTGGTTAAAATAACATAGAAAAATGCATTATATCTGGTGAAATTGCTTACAAAAATGTGTATATATGTATTTATTAGGAGAAATTGCATTAAGATAGTAAAGAATTTTCATAAGGATTTTTTTTTAAAGAAATAGCAGATTGCTGCAGAAATGTGCACTGCATTAAAGTTTGGGAAAAATTAGAAACTGAGAGAACCAAAAGTGACAGTTCTTTCCATTTCTACCCATCAGCAACCCCTCCATGTTCTTTAGATTAACTAGAGACAGTGATTGGCCCACCTCTCAGCCTCACCTCTCTCACAGGGTTAAAGCCCAGAGAGGCCTTTGCACTCAGGAATGCTGAGCTCACATCCTGTACTATCCAGCCTTTTCCAACTGGTGCCCTCCAGATGTTTTGGATGACAACTCCCATCATTTGTATGGCTGACGCTGATGGGAGTTGTCATCCAAAATATCTGGAGGGTGCCAGATTTGCAAAGGCTGGATGTCTAAAAATGTATATGTTGGTTAAAATAACATACAAAAATGCATTATATCTGGTGAAATTGCTTAAAGAAATGTGTATACAGTATATATGTTTATTAGGAGAAATTGCATTAAAAGATTGAAGAATTTTCATAAGGATTTTTTTTTAAGAAAATTGCAAATTGCTGCAGAAATGTGCACTGAATTAAAGATTGGAAAAATTAGAAACTGAGAGAACCAGAACTGACAGTTCTTTCCATCTCTACCCATAAGCGACCCCTCCCTGTTCATTAGATTAACTAGAGACAGTGATTGGCCCATGGTCATTTAGCTAAAGAGGGCTTTGCACTCAGGAATGCTGAGCTCACATCCAATACTATCCAGCCTTTGCCAACTGGTGCCTTCCAGATATTTTGGATGACAACTCCCATCAGTTGTCTGGCTGAAGATGGTGGGAGTTGTCATCCAAAATATCTGGAGGGTGCCAGATTTGCAAAGGCTCCTCTAACCACTGCATCACAACTGGCTGTAGATGTCTATGACCACTGATTAGTCTTGTTTATATTGATTTTGTGCAGTGACTGCACTAATTTGAAAAGAAATCATAATGCATTTTTTCTGTTTACATTTCTGCTGTGTTCTTCCCCACAAAGACATCTGGGTGGCATACATGGCCTCTCCCCACTTCTGCAACTTTAGCTTTGTAAATAACCCAGGTTAGGCTGAGATTTGACACATTAAATATCCTGTGAGACACATATCTTACATTATGTCTGTACTACTGTAATATGCTTTATGTAGTGCTTTGAATAGCATATGGCAGTGTTCTTCAACCATGGGTCCCCAGATGTTCTTGGACTACAACTCCCATCAACCCCAGCCATTTAGCCAATGGTCAGGGACAATGGGAGTTGTAGTCCAGCAACATTTGGGGCCCCAAGTTTGATGAACGCTGGTGCACAGAATTGGTTGAGAATGCGGCGGCTGGGATGTTAATCAGAGGGCACATATAAGGGGACCCTGTGACCCCCCTCTTCTTGAAACAACTACACTTGCTTCCAGTTGCCTCTGTGCCTATTCAAAGTTCTGGTGGTGACCTTCAAAACCCATTATGGACTCTGAAGGACTACCTACTCCCATATAAGCCTGCCTGCCTGCCTGCCATGATATTCATCAGAGGGTCACTTGTGTGTCCCAATATCTCCAGAAATATGCTTAGCTGAGAGCAGGAAGATGACCTTTTCAATGGTTGTGCCCAAGCTGTGGAGCTCCTCCTCTAATTATTTGGAGAAGTCTGATTTTGAAAGATAGCTACATATCTATTTGCGTATTATTTTGGGAAAAGCAAATTAAATAGGTTCACATTAAAATGCAAACTGGACTGAATTTTTCCCCATCTCTACTGCAGACATCTGCTAGTGCATCCTTACCACTTCACTGGTTATTTACAAAGCAGTCCTAAGGAGGGATGCGGGAGAAATTCAATCAGCTTGCGTTTAGCACCAAATTCATCAAATTTGCACTTTCCGAAACAATATGAGAACCGAAACACGGCCATCCTTCAAAATTCACACTGATCTGAATTTTGCGATGCAGCTCTCCAACCAAGCAATATTTACAAAGATACATAGATTAGGGGAAAACTTACATAAAAATGAATATATTCATGAAAATAACATATATAAAATGTATTCTATTAGGAGAGAATGCTTGCAAAAATGTGTACATTAGTCAAAACTTCATCCTACAATGTGTTTATTAGGAGAGATTCATACTAAAATACTGAAGAATACATGGGGATTTTTTTTAAAAAAAACAACCACAAATTGCTGCAGAACTGCGGAGAATCAAATTTAAAGATTGGAAAAATGTGAAACGAGAGAACTGAAATTGACAGATCCTTCCATCCCTAGTCGTAAATACAGGAAGACAGCAGAATATATGCCGTTGAGGTTCACCTGCCAGAAGTTGCCCCTGGTCCAAGCCTGTCAGAGGGGGAACAATCCTTTAAAATCAAATTTGACTGATATCACCCTTTTTGCTGGCATACGTTCCACCAGGTTGCTAGGTCAAGTGACTGAGCTGAAAGAGGTTTGAAGCAGGATAAAGCAGGTCTCTTTGCTTTATCCTGGCCCCACCACACCCTTTTCTTTTCCACTGGCTTGAGTTCCATTGTCTGGTCCTCGAATGAGCAAGCATAGCCCCAGTTCAGCTGGATTGAGGGACTTATACTGTTGCAGCCCTGGTTGAGCCTCATCTAGGACAGCCCAAGATCCTCCCATTCCACACTCACTCATCCCAACAGAACTTGGGTTTGGATTGTGCTGTTAGACTATTTGTCAATTGACATATTGTGGCTTTAATAGTGGACTATTAGAGAATGATACAAAATGCTACTGTTCGACCTCTGAGGTTCTGTTGGATTCATTCTTGCCCTTTCCCATCAGGAGCAATTATTTTTGGGAGGTGCTGCACCTTCATCCACTGCCTGGAACTCCTCACTATGGCACATTAACACCAGCAGATTGGAAAGATAGTGCTGCTTATACACGAGACAGTGAAAGCGAAGAGATTAACACAGCAGCCTAGGTGCAAAGGTCACATCAGCACTGGCACACTGTGGAAACGTGGCAGGGGAGTCACTTCCTAAGGTCTCCGAAGGAGAGAAAAAACACCACCGCAGGAAATTGACTGGGGGCATCATTTTAACTGAGAACAGATAATGATGGGGATTTGTAGCTGCTGATGAGGGAAATGGCAGAGAAAAGGATTTTGAAATGTTCTTGATGGCACTTCTGAATAGTCTGTTGAAATGTACTTCTGAAAAAAGATGATCACATAAAACACTTCTGCCCAAACTCTGCTGCTGCAATCCTGCATGCAGTTAGACGACTTTCGGTCTGTGGAAGGCAGTGAGATTTTAGCATCCTTTGGTTCGCAATGAAAAACAGCTAATGTTCAACCATATCCCTACTTCTTCACTATTCCCTCATGCTTCTCATTCAAATGAATTGGTTGCTTGAACAGGTAAATGTGCCTGCAGGTAACATACCTTTCATCTTCTTGGTGCCAAGCTAAACCAGTTCTATTCAGGCCATGGGTGGAATGTTGGGGATGGTGGGTGGGAAAGGAGGATATCTTATTACTTTGTCATTGCTAATGGTTTTAGATTGTGTTTTAGCTGTATTTATTTTGTTGTCTATGGTAGGTTTAGAAGAGGTCTTTACATTGTTATGTTAACTTTGAGCCAATTCGCAAGGCCACCATTCAGATAGCCATAGCTTGGAAGCAACGCACAAGCAGTCAGAAGTGCTTCAAAACAAATCACTGCAGCCAACCACCTAGATAATGGGCAAGCCAAGGTTTAGGATACTTCAAGGACCATCTCCTTCCATATAAACCTATCCAGGAATCGTGGTGCTGAAGTGGTAGAATGATCTTCCTAAAAAGATGCATCCGGCTTCATTGCTGCTTGCCTTTTGTCAATCAGCTAGGACATGGATTTTTCTAGAAGGCAGGTTGAAAAAATATGTGTAATTCTGCTCCTCTGATACCAGGATATTTGTAGAATTTCTTTCCAGTGGCTTTGTTATGTTATTGTGCTATATATATTACTTCTTATAATGAACAAGACTCTGGCATGCTAACTAGTAATCCAACCCCCAAGCATTATAGCTTAGAAGGTATACTTTTAACTGTTGACTTTATTCATTTTGCTTTTTATAAACTTCTTTTTAATATTGATTTTTATTGACAATCTTAATGTATGTTTTGTATTCTTTGCAAACCGCTTAGAGGTTTTTTATATATAGTTGAGCAGTATACACATGTTGTTTAATTAAAAAAAGAGAAATAAACTATTTTTATTTGTTGTTCATAATGTTTATTGCATTAGCTGCCTTGGGTGTCTTTGGATTGAAAGGCATGACAGAAATCTTTTATCATCAAGATTTGATTTTGATTTTTTACATTTTGATTCTTTTATTTAATATTTCTATGCTCTCTTTTCCAACAACTGAGCTGAACTCACACTGGCTAACAACAATAACTGGAATTCATTCTTGGTGGAGATATAACTTCCCTTCACACTACTGGTCTTCAGATGTCAATAGAGGATGTTGTTATTCCTCCAGCCTTTAAAGGTCATTGAAATGACTGCTGCCTTTTGAATCATTTGCTACTTTATTTCTATCAATGGTTTTTAAAATGCATTTTAATATCATGTGTTGAGTTGTGTTTTAAAGATGTGCCAGCATAAGCTTTTGAGTTGAAGAGTGCTTCAAATATATGATTAATTAATATTTTTTCTAACCCATTCCTGTACTGATGCACTCAATTGTGAAGGAATAGGACTTTCAACCATTTTGTGTTGGAGCTTTGTTTGGAAAATGGTTGTTTTTTGCTTTAAAGGCTATGGTGCATAGGAGAGGCAGAAGTTCAAAGGAAGGTTAAAAGTACAATGGGATCTTTTGCTCACGAAGTTGTTCACAGGAGGGTCCAAAGGTTCAGTTCAGAAACCTAGCAATTAAGGGAAATGGAAACTTAACCAAGACTCTTCTGATTGGCTGAGATTTTGGGCGGAGGAGTGAAAATATTGTGCATGCCAAGCTAGTGGAATAGGCAGAAGATTGTGGAGTCAGGAACTCAAACAACTACAAGAAGCAGAAAAGGGGCTTTAAGAGCTGGAACACTAGAGGACACTGGTGCTTCAGGAGGAAGGAACCAGGAGAGAGCCACAAAGTGACCCAGAAACTAAACTGAGTGAGGCAGATGGATAAATTATTATTATTATTATTATTATTATTATTATTATTATTATTATTATTATTATTATTATTATTATTATTATTATTTTATTCAATTTCTATACCGCCCACAGCCAACGGCTCTCTGGGCGGTGAACAGCATAAATTTAAAATACAATATAATGAAATCACATATCAATACCACGCACATAACAAAATATTAGTTTGGTTAGGGAAACAATCTAGAATAGGTATAACCAGATGTGTTTATCTCTGTTTATTTTTAAAAAAAAGTTCTTAAGGGTAACGAAGTATAAAGTTAACTTTTTTCTAAAACCATTTTCTTGAAAACTATTAACTTGACTTATTAATTCCTTAAGTAAAAGCATAATTTGCTTTTTTTGGAGGGGAGGATTGGTCTGAGGCCTTGTTATTCACCCCACACCTAAGTACCATATCATTGTACCCAGTATTGAGAGTATGTTGGGCCAGTTAAAATCCAGAAGGTTAAATGGCTATTTAATGGAGGCAGCCAGAAAAAAATTAAGCTATCCTCTTGTTGGTAATGGTGAAATTACCAAGAAGGAGGGGTTGGTTTGACTGGTTTGCTTGCCTCCCTTCCCACTTATGATGCAGGCTACAGCTTATGCCATCACAGGAGCAAACAGCACAGACAGAAACAGTAATAATAACATACTCAGCTAATGGGTGTGGATGCATGGAAGGGCATATGCTCCTTTTTCTGCCAAGTGTGTGGAGTCAATTTTCAAAATGCACTTAAACATGAATCACCCAGCAGTCTCTGAAGTAAGAGGTGGCATTAATCATAAATAAACACAATTGTGCAATTAAGAAAAGACAACTATGGTGAGCAGGAGGTGGAATGAGAGCATGAAACAGTTATTTTTGTCAGCAAAAATAGTGCAAATACATGAACTCAAGCTAGCTTCAGCCTACATAGCCAGCAGAGGGGCCCAGGAAAAATGCTTAACATCCTGGAGGGAGGGATTAATAATGAGAAACTTTCAAATGCAAATCTCCCCCTGCCCCTTTGCACAAGGAGGCACTTAGTGCCGTCTGCAATTTAGAATTACTGGGTATATCAAATGGTTTATTCTGCTGGAGTTCAATGACGCTTCTGAGTTTTACTTTTCTATGAGAACTTCTGTTAAGCTTTCAAAATGTAGCCAAATCTTGATTTTAACAGATCAAAATTTGAATAGATTGGCATTAAACCTCTTTACCCTGGCCTTTGACACCTGAGACATATTTTTAGGACCCACCCTATGTTGTGATTGTATGTTGTTTTAAATGCTGTATTTTAAAATTGTTGCAACCCGCCCTGCAACCTTTGGGTGAAGGACGGGTAATAAAAGATGGCGGTGACCTGTTGCTGTGTTCAGGCCACATGAACTGAATCTCAAGCCTGTCCCTTCTAGCATTTGAAACCCAGTGGTCTATGGTTGGACAGTAGGCCCACATATATGAATATCCATTGTGAGAATGGCATAACATGTGATGTGGTACATGTATGATGACACATGTGCATGTACCTGCCCATCCATGTAATCTCACTATTGCTTTTTGAGATGGAAGAATCATGAGATTCATATGATCCATGCATACCTATGTATGTGGACATGTTCCACATAATACTTTGTTGTGCTCCCTCCTATAATGTTACATCCCAGGTAGGTGCTGCCTCTCTTGTCTTTTTGTCACCTTCCTTTTTCAACAAGTCTTTTAAGTGGAGATTTTTATCCCAGTCTGTGTCTGCTTTGGATCTGAAACTGATTTTATCTGTGAAATTGTTTCCATTATTGTTATCCACAGAATTGTTTTTCTTGGGTTGCATCCAATGCTAGTTATACTTAAGAATGGGGAGAACTTTGATTCAATCCACATTTAATTCTGAATCTATCAAATTCACAAAAATTCACAATTCACAATTATCCAAATTTTACAATGCAGTTCTCCAGTCAACCAATGTTTACAAAAATGCATACGTTAAGGGACAGTGTGCATAAACATGAACATCTTAGTGGAATAATATACAAAAATGCATTATATGAGGAGAAATGTCTTGCAAAAAGTCATTAGTCAAACTACATAGAAAAATGTGTTAGGAGAAATTCACGCTAAAATGCTGAAGAATTATCATGAGGATTTTTTAAAAAAACAAACAAACAAACAGCACTCGCTACAGAGACGTGGAGAACTGGTTTGAAGAGTGGAAAAATGAGAAATCGAGAGAACCTAAATTGACAGATCCTTCCATCCCTAGTTATACTCAAGAGTAGACCCATTGAAATGAATGGGTATGACTAATATAGGTTCATTCATTTCAATGAGACTACTCTAAAATGGCCTCGAAGGCCAAATGGGAGGCCTGGCAGACCTAATTAGGTTTGTGGGTCAGAGTTTCCTTACCGTGGCATCATTTGGGCCTGGGTAAACACATGTAGAAGTGACACAGACTGATTTCAGGGTCGGGTCTGGTCAATGCCTGGATGGGAGACCGCCTGGGAACCATATGTAAGCCGCCTTGGGTTTCTATCATGAAAAGAAAGGCGGGGTATAAATGTAATAAATAAAATAAAAAGATGGTGGGTCATGCTTCACCAAGAATCTTTTCAGAGCCTGAGATTATGCAAATACATAGTTGTCTTATGTACTGCAGGGATGGGGAACCTGTAGCCCTGCCAATGCTGCTGAACTACAACTTCCCTCAGCCCACCCTGACTATTGCCTGTGCTGGCTGGAGCTGATGGGAGTTGGAGTCCAACTGGAGGGCCAGAGGCTCCCCAGCCCTGACATACGGCTTTTTAGCCACTCTGTGTAAAATATTCCCCCCTCCCCCCAGCTTTATAGGGGCAATGCAGAGACTGCATTCAATGACTGATTCATTTGTCAGAGCTCCGAATTCAGCTGACCTCTCCAACTCTGATGTATAATGAGGATTTTGCTCCCCAGACATAGCACAGCGAGTTTATTGAGACCTTAACATGTGCTAGAAAACCCCATGAAAACTCCACCCGACTGTGGCTTCTTTTCAAGATCAAGAAAGCCTTTCCTATAATCCTCCCATTTCGCCGCAAAACACAAAATTGCCAAATACAGCTGGGGGCAGGGAGCAACTCCAAAACAAAATAACAATACCTTCTCTGCGGACATTTCACATAAGAGATACAATTTAATTCACATTTGAAATAATAATTTCAATTGCATACATTTTCACCATTGTCCAGCTGCGACCTGCAAATCGATCAGCTAACACAAAGTGACAGTGGGTCATTGCAAGGATAGCCAACCTGATGCCCTCCAGATGTCATTGGACTGGAACTCCCATCAGCCCCACTGGCCGTTGGAGAGGGACAATGGGAGTTGCAATCCGTCAACATCTGGAGGACACCACACTGGCTACTCCCGCACATTCCACTTTGTTGTGGGAACCCCAGGCATCCAAGCCCTGCTCAGATGTGAAGCTCAATCAGAGCCAAATTGGATGTGGCCCTAAGTGGTTGGCTCTAGCATACTGGCTTCTGTTTATTACATATCTGACACATTGGGGCCACAGTGTAAGAGGAGAGGGGATTAAGAACGTTGTCCCTGCCATGGTCCCAATCTGCATCCCAGGGTTGCCATTTTGCCATTTTCCTCTTGGGACAATCCAGTTCAGTACTGTGGCTGGGGTTAAATCCTCTCTCTGTTGTTGCATTCCTGATCCAGGCCACCCTATCTCCATGCCTGCTATTTGTTAAACAAAATCCAGCCAAGTGTGTGTTTCATGCCAGGTCTAATTTGATATTCAGTAGATTTGCAATCAGTAGGATTTCCTACACTATGTTGGGCAAAATCCAGCAAAAGTTAGCTGCAACTAGGGATGAGGAGAAATTCAATATTGTTTGCACTTTAATGAAAAACTACCTAATTTGCACTTCTCAAACCAATTCGGAGACCTAAACACAACTATCCAAATTTTACACCTCTCTAAATTTTGCAATAGAGTTCTCCAACCAACCAATGTGTACAAAAATGCATATATTTGGAAAAAGTGTTCATAAAAATGCATATATTCATAAAAACATACATAAATGCTTTGTATTAGGAAAATTTGCACTAAAATGCTCATGAATTTTCATGAGGACTTTAAAAAAATCACAAATTTCTGTGCAAACATGGAGAACTGAATTTAAGATTGGAAAAATGAGAACCTTAGAAACAGATACTGACAGACTCGGCCATCATCGCCTGCAATTGAGTCCAGGTGAAAGCAGTAGAAAGGGACTCAGCTAGGTCTGATTTAAACATGATGCTGAGTGCACAGTGGGATCCACACAGTTTGCATCATATGCAAAGCAAGTTGCTGGCACCTTTCCGTGCAGTATTAGCATGCCAGGGATCTAAGGGTCAGGCAATTGCTCTGTTTATCTATGCAATTAATATTGCATAAACACAGCAAGCCATTGGCCAAATTAGATGTGTACTTTAATATGTAGTAGACAAGCTACATACCTTGTTTTTCCCTAACTAATTACAGAGGCAGAGAAAGCCGAGCCACACTGTGAATGTAGCACACTGGGAGGGGAGACTTATCTGTTCACTCCTCACTGAGATCAGAATGGAGATTCCCTTCCTCCATATGTCTAGAAGCCTAAGGGCAGGGATAGGAAGGCCCTCCAGCCCTCTCTATCTGGCCCTTGGACTCTACCCAAGCCGTACCCATCACTGGCCCTACTCTGTGCCCACCTCTAGTGGTTGGCATTGGGGAACACTTACAGTATAACATATACATGCCTACTCAGAAACAAGTATTTGTTATTCAATTGGGCTTACTCCCAGGTAAGTGGCAGCCTAGGTTTTGGTTTAGGGTTGGCATTGGGAAAAATAGGCATCTTGTGTCTTTAACAGCTGTACCTCCGCAATCAGGACTAGCAGACATAACTGACTTCCCATGGTAGGCAGGGCCAGCTCCAGCAGTGGGCCAGGTGGGGCACTGACCAAGAGCCCAGGAGCTCAGAGGGGCCCCTCACTGCTCTGAGCCCAATCGCTCCAGCAGATCTAACTTATGGATGTTGATTTAATTTCAAATATTACTTATTTATTTATTTATTTATTAAATTTACATCCTGACCTTCCTCCCAGAAGGAATGTACTTTGCCTGTACAAAAATGTCACATTTTTATCTTCAAAAGAAGAAGTGTGACATGAGATTATAGTAGAGAGACCCAAGGGTGAATTTTAGATGTGTGAGAGTGGTATATCCATTCATTGGTGAAGAAATGACACTCATTTCAAGAGTTCAAAATGTCATAATGTTTTTTCTTTAACAATAGTGGGTCTCCATATTGCTCAAGGTTTGTTTCACTTTAAATAGTTGAGCCAAGAGGGAGGAGGAGTGTGGTTTGAGGAAGAAAGCAAGGGGCCCAAGGGGCCCTAGTAATCTGGAGTCAGCCCTGGTAAGTATGAGGCTTTCCAGAGGGCTGGAGGAGTGATGAAGATCATCCACTCTCTACAATTTTGTGTTATGCCAATCCCCCGCTCCCATGGCATCAATTTTGTGACTGGCACCAACAGCACTCTCTCTACATTCAAAGTATGCCAACTGGGATGAAAAGGTTGGCTACCGCTGTGTTTCACAAAGCAAAGGGTAAGAAGAAATAAAATGGAAATAGATTGCCTTCAAGTCGATCCCAGCTTATGGCGACCCTATGAGTAGGGTTTTCATGGTAAGTGGTATTCAGAGGTGGTTTACCATTGCCTTCCTCTGTGCCTGAGAGGGAGTGACTGGTCCAAGGTCACCCAGTGAGCTTCATGGCTGTGTGGGGATTCGAAGCCTGGTCTCCCAGGACATAGTCCAACAGTACAGAAATTGTTTCAGGCTGATTTCTCTTAAATTAAAATCAAGGTTTTTTAATGCTATGAGTTACATTATTTACTTATTTATTTATATACTGTCCTCTCACAAAATATTTAACAACAATCATTAACATGACTGGCTACTCAAAAACATTTTAAACAGCTGCATAGGTCTGTTGGCACAACAAAGTCTTCAAGAGACATCCAAAAGTCAAAAGTGAGGATGCCTGCCAAGTCTCTGCCAGAAGAGTGTTCCATGGCATGGGACAGGTGACTCTAAACATCTGACTTCTAGCTGAAGCCATTTGGGCCTCTGTAATATGTGAGGCAACTAATAGCACTCCTTCAGATGATCTCAGTGATTGAGCTGGGATATAAAGACTCAGGTGATCCTTAAGGTATCCTGGACCCAAGCTGTTCAGGGCTTGTGTATCAACACAAGAACCTTCAACCAGGTCCGGTAGTATATGGGAAGCCAGTGCAGACATTTTAGCAGAGGTGTCACATGCTGCCAGGCGTCTACCCCCATCAGCAGTAGAGCCACTGCATGGTGCATCAGCTGGAGTTTGCAGACCACACCCATAGGCCACCACACACAGACTGCATTGCAGTAATCCAGTCTCCAGGTGACCAACACATGGACTTCTGGCCACCTCCCTATGGAAGTTCAGTGACTTTTTTTTCCAGAGGCATATTGTTGGAGCAGTTATTCCCTGGCAAAATTATTTTTTGGTCCTGAATTTTGGAAGGCTATAGTGGGAGAGTCAAGCTTGGTTGCTGGTTAACACAGTAATTTAATTTTTTACAAAGCACTGAAACCTCAACACAATCCAAAGTATTCATCAACATTCACTCTACTGATATAGAACATCTACGCTACTATTATAAAGAAACTGAACCTTTTATGGTTTTGTACTATTTATGGACTGCATATTGATTCTGTGTACTCACAGGCTTTACACAGTTTATTATATTATCCAGCTTTGCATTCTTTCTGAATATTGTGTTCTTTGTCATTGTACCTGATTTATATCCACGCACTGTGTTGCCCTTGGTCCACGACTTTGTGATTTTTTTTTGTATGTTATTGAGGGACCACCTCCTTTGGTGTTTTTTTTACTAGTACACAGACTACAGTGGCCAAGTAATCCTGATCTAGATCATTAATGACCTGCTTTAAACTGTTCAGCAATATCTGTTTCTGTGTTGCTGTTTTTATCAATCATGGTAAGAAGGACACAATTCTAAGTCAGGGATGGGAAAACTTGTGCCTCTGCAGATGCTGTTGAACTACAAATCCTACCATCTCTGACCCTTGGCCATGTTGGCTGGGGCTGATGGGAGTTGGTCCAACAACATCTGAGGGGGACCGGTCCTCCAGCCCTGGTTTAGCACTTTCAGAGGGTCATCATCTATGTTCCATTATTTCAAGAGCTTTATCTACTCTAAGGATTTACAGCAGCCTTTACATTGGCTTATTAATTCTGGACTACAAGAGACTGTTAAGAACTGGATGCCTTCCTTTATGTACTGCTACCATCTTCCACAGTGACAAAGCATCAGAGCTGTTTGCCTGCACAGCAAGAAGCCATGATTCCATTAATTATCTTTGCAGCAAGGAAAGCAAACCTTACTTTGCTTAAGAACGCTCAATCAGTTTAAGAGGGAGGCAGTTTATTTGCTGGTCCCAAGTATCGATTGACAGCTTCTATTTATATAGAGGGTTTGTCAGTTAACTGCAATCCACTTCACTTACACCATCCTAGCTTAATCTAGAGGATGGCTCAGTCCATCCAAACATCAGAAACTTGTTTCTATTCGTAATAGCAGTAAATTTGTAAAGCTCCTATTCAAATGAGAACCTGCTACTCTGTAATACAGCCATGTTACATATTGTTGCATTTACATCAGACAAAAGGTAAATGAGGATCTACTGGTAGATCACTGGAGGCACTGCAGTAGATCAGCAAGACAGCTTCTGATTCTCAATTGAGTTCCCCCCCCCCAAAAAAAATTAGTCTGTTTTAATCCTCATCTGCAATAAATGCAGACTTGTACATATAGTTCATCCAAGTGCAGCAGGCAATTGGCTCCACCCCTTTTTGCATCTAGCTCCTCTCCCAAGCCCCTGTGTTGTACCATGCCCTGGCACTAGTTGGTGAATTTTGGGTTATAGTAAACACACACACGATCCTGGAAACTTAAAGTCTGTCCACACCTATTTTAGACCAATGGTGTTCTTTGGAATTCTGTATCTCCTAATCTGGAAAGGGCAGGAAGTTTTGAAAATCATTTCCTTAGGCAATGGTCACCTCTCTATCACTTTCCATATTGTCTACATGCGTTATTGCAAGCTGGTCAGTACAGTCAGATAGAATTCGGAAGGAGTTACAATTACTGGCTATTCATTTGTAGGTTCAATGAACAGCGTTGGTGCCTACCTATTAAAAACCCTAGATGGCTGGCAAACTAGATATCTGAAAGAGCATGTCTCCCTATAGTCTTGGTGTCCCACAGATGTGGCGAAATGTCTATTGGCCTGTGGCAAATTGGTGCGTTACTTCTACCACCTATTTTTTAAATTTTAAATAAAATTATTTTATACATGTACCAGTTCAAAAAGGTGTCCACCCTCTGCCTTTCACAATCATAGACTCATCCTTCGGTCCTATACACTTTTCTGACTTTGAAAAGTAGAGAATTGTTTTTGAATTCATGCAAGATCCAGTTCACTTTGACATCTATAATTCTCAGCTATCTCTTGTGAGGCTTCTTCCTTTGGAGAGGGACATTTTCGAGACGGATATGATTTTACTTCAAAGCACTCTGCATTTGAAAGTTGATTCAGTTATGATGTGGATCCCTATTTAAAATCAAAATGAGTGTGTGGCTCTAAACACAGTTATTCCAGAACTCTTCAATTTTTGGTTCAATGTGGCTGTGTGAATCAACTTTTTCTGTGGTGAAAATGGTGAAATCAAAATAAAGGTCACAGATACTGGACGAATATTTGGAGGTGGAGTTGCGATGTAGTCTAACTGATTTTATGCCTGATTTCCCTGCACTACTTAATGAAAAAGTGTGACAGATTTCTCATTAATTCTATCAATAAATAATTCAAAACACTGGTGTATTTTTCTACCCTCAAAACACAGTTAAAACACAGTTTTTGCCATGTAGCAAAAAAGTTACCACATTCACCACTATTTTGGCAAATGTGAAAAAAACCTATTGGACACTGCTGCCCTACAGCACAGGGGCAGGAAACCTTTTTCAACCCAAGGGCTGCAAGCAACCACCCAGCAACCACATGTCAGTGTTGGGCAGGGCCAGAGGCAAAAATGGGTGGCACAAAAAAAGAATCTAAAATTTATTATTAAATTTATAAACTACCCTTCATCATAAGAACGCAGGGTGGTTCACAGCATAGAAATTAAAGCACTTATATTGAGAAATATATAATAAAATATACAACCTTAGGCACTACTGTAAAAGACTGTACATATATAACAGCCACAACCTACCAAAAAAAAAGAGGGAAAAATCAGGAGCAGGGCACATAAAATACAAAAATGATGTACAGTACATCATCTATTCTCTATACAAAAGTGGTGCTTAATTCCCCGCTCCTGCCCTCACAAAAAAATGACCAATCCTCCAAGCTCTCACCCTGGGAGATCTCCACTTACCTGCCTCTCACACAGAGGCCTTGATCCCTCTGTTTACCTTTGGACAGTAGACTAGTTTCTACACACCTTTCTTTATCCTCCATCCAGGCATGCAAGTATTAGACAGGCACTGTCTCTGTTGTCTTTTTGGTGCCTACTAAAGACCTTCCTCTTTCAACAAGCCTTTTAAGTAGAGACCTTATCCCAATCTGCATCTGTGTTGGAATTGCTTTTTAAGATTTTTTTAAAGCTTTTTTTAAAAGAAGATGTTTATGAAGTTGTTGTGTTTTAATATGTCTTTAAATATATTTCAATATGTTTTCAAGTCTGCATTTAAGATGTTGTAGAGTGTTTTTAGTGTTCTGTTTGCCGCCCTGGGCTCCTTCTGTGAGGAAGGGTGGGATATAAATTTAACAAATAAATATCAGAGTCCAAGGGCACATTGCAGACAGGCAAAAACACTCAAGGAGGGTGTGGAAGAAAACCAGTGAGGGCGTGGCCTGGGGAGATGGGGTGTGGCTGGGAATGTTGTGTGGTCTGGGAAGGGCCAGGCAGAAGCCTGAAGGACTGCATTTGGTCCCAGGCATGTGGTTCCCCACCCCTGCTAGAGCTCCATGTCCATGCTTTAAGATGTTTAGAGCAGATGTTCGGTAAGTGGTGCGGTAAGTGGCAATGCGAAGAAGTGCCTCCTCTGTAGCATCACTCCTGTCGTGGAATGTCATCCTCTTAGAAGGGTACTTGACACCATGGATGATGGAACCAATACATGAACTGAAACACACATGTCAGTCGAAATTCACACTTCTCTGACTTTTGCAATGCAGTTCTCCAGCCAAACAATGTGTAAACATATATATATATATATATATATATATATATATATATATATATATATATATATATTTGTGGGGAGTGTGCATACAAAGGTAAATATCGGTAAAGCTAACGTGCAAAAATGCATTATATCAGGGGAAATTGCTTTGCAAAAATGTTTAACTGGTCAAAAATGCATACAAAAGTACGTTTATTAGGATAAATTCACACTGAAATGCTAACTGTTTTATCTGGATTTCTTAAATAAAATCCACAAATCACTGTGAAAATGTGGAGAATTGAATTTTAGACTGGAAAAATGAGAAACAGAAATAAAAAATTGATAGATGCATCCATCCCTACTGGATGGTAATATTTTTATGATTTTGGTGCCAAGGAAAAACTCCTTTTTCCAGGCATTGTCAATGTGTCAGTGTATCAAATTTGTTAGCGATAGGTTAGTTTCCACAAGCAGTTTCAACACAACCACAACCTTGCCACGTTTTCATCGAGCTTTCCAGCAGGATGGAAAACTCCTTGTGACAAGTTTATTTGTAGAAATGCCTTACATTACTTTTATTACTGTAATGCCTACTATGTCCTTTGTAAATCTACTTCTGTACAGTACAAATCTCGGTGAGGGCGCAATCCAACTCTCATTTAAGCCTAGCTGAGGGGAGTTGGATATGCCGGATCCCTGGCTGAGCCAGTAGCATCCTGGCTCATCCAGGTTCTGCTGGCAGAAGCCCCTTACCCCAGCTCTGATGTGTCAGACCCAAACCCTGCTGGCTCAGCCAGGGGTCCACCGAGGAAGCCCAGCCCAGCAGAAGGGGTGCAGTCAGAAGCTGGCTTAAGGCTCCCAAAAAGGGGCATTCCATGGGTGTGACAGAGAAGAGGCCAAGGGGGGAACTTACGCAACATCCAACTCCCCTCTGGAGCATTCCTGCGGGTCCCGATCCAGGCCAGTTATGCTGAGAAAAATGTTGGTCTTTATTGTTTGTTTGTTTTTGTTTCTTGATTTATTGTATTTATTGTATTTATACACTGTGCTTGTTTTATCTTTTTGTACACCGCCCAGAGAGCCTTCGGGCTTAGGGCGGTATATAAATTAAATTAAATAAATAAAATAAGAAAATAATTACAATGGAGGTCTATGGGAGTAATCACACCCCGGTAGGGGTATTCGTGAGAACCAGCTTTTACTTTCCAGTCCAGGTGCACAGCTCCCCCACATTCCACCGGCCTGGAGCCTCCCGAACCGCAATTGAATACTGCAGACCTGCCTGTTGGCTCTTCTTCCACCGGCTTCCCATGAGTTGGATTGCTCTGCCCACTAGTATGAAATTCAAATTAACATTTAAATAATTTTGGGTGTGTTCATTCACAGTTGTTTACTTTTGTTTGTTTTTAAGTCTCTGTATTAATTCGCACTGCCAAATGACCCACAGCTGAAAGAAAGAAAGAAAGCCATTCCCACTAAAAGTTATGTATCCCTCGTTTAAAATGTCATTAAGATTTGATCATTCTCTTTGTCAATGAAATGGTGCCTATTTTGATGGTTTCAAGAGTAGCAACCAAACATTACTGTTAATAACAGACAGTGATAGGTTAGCTGCTCTGTGCTTTTAACCACTTGCATTACTTGAAAATGGTTTTTATGGTTTACTCTTTTGTTTTCTATGATTTTTCTGTATTTTGTACCCCCACCCACCCTTGGAATCTACCAAGAAAAATAGCAGGCTATGACCATTCTAAATAAAATAAATAAATATGTCTACCTACCTCTTCTAACCATGCTAGAGGCAGCTCAAAGCTTACAATGTAAAAAACCATAAATGAAATGAGCTACATCTAAAATGGACAATAAAAAACAGAAATAGCCACAGCAGTTACAGCAATAAACCAGTGAGGCTAAAACGTAAGTACATTCCAGCACTACAAAGCAATTAATTCCTAGGCAGCGGAAGAGTTGTTTAGTTACATTGTTAAAGCTACCCCCACTGCCTGAGAGCTCCAAACATGGTAAATGCACTAGCACAGAGGTTCCCAAACTATGGTCTGCAGACCACCAGTGCTCCACAAGCTTCATTCAGGTGCTCTCTCTCTGAACAGTGGGCACAGCACATTAAACATTCATACTGATTTGAGTTGTACCTTTATTGCTTCTTTTACTTCTTATGCTGTATTTTATTATTTATTGTTGTAGCTTATATTGTAATCTATGGAGTGCAAATGGTAGTACAATATAAGAGCCAATAAAAATACAATTAAAAACCATGCAGCATTTATTTATTTATTTATTTATTTATTTATTTGATTTATATCCCACCCTTTCTCCCAGTAGGAACCCACATCTAGCACAGTGCGTTATAATTGCTGCAACAGGGAGAGTGGTTTTATGTTTAGGTCCTGTTTGCAGGCTTCAATAGGCATCTGGTTGGCCACTGTGAGAACAGTGCTGGACTACATGACCCACTGGCCTGATCCAGCAGGCTCTTTTTATGTTCTTAACAGGCAGAAGAGCCAAATGGTCCACCAAAACTCCTGGTCATTTTCAAGTGGGAAAAGATGAGGAAACTGCAGCCCTACAAGAATTGCTCAAAACAGCTATCAAGCGAGCTGGTTCACATGATACACTAAACCATACCTAAATGTTGCTCCTTCTTGGTCCTGTAAGGATGAGGACAGATTGGACTCAGTTCACCATTAAAGGCAAATTTACCTAACTTGCACATTCCAAAATATGTAAACTAAACCAGAGCTTGGGAGTAATTAGTTACAAAAATGGATTACTTGTAATTTTTTACTTTTGTCAGGAACAAGGGGGTAATTTCTTTACGTTTTGATTGAACAAGGAGTGATGTTGTTACTTTTGAGAAGTGACTGTAATATTTCCAGCATTACTTTGGGGCATTACTGGTGTGGGGGAGCAGGGGAAGTCTTCTGCTCCTCTGATTCGTGGATGAAAATCATGTGCCTCAAACTGGGCTTCTGTGCAGTGTTGCTCTTCCCTCATGGAATGGAGAAAACAATTGTTAAAAATATGGACAGTGTTGAAGAGTGGAGTGGATGGAGAAAGGAGCCACAGGGCAAGGACATGGATGAAGGAGGCAGCAGTGGAATGAAGATAAAAAAACTGTGGAGGTGATAGATGACAAAGTGTGATTATGTTAATACTGTGTTTGCACTTGGCACATAAAGCAGCCTCCGCCGCCCTCCCTTGCTACTTTGCTGCATTTGCAGTGTTTGAACTTTTTTGCACCATAGGGGAAAATGTTTGTTTGGGTGGGTGTGCTTTAGTTGATGGCAAGGCAGTGGCCAGGAGGTGGTTGAGTAAGAGAGATGCTTGCTGGCTGAGTGTGTGTGGAGGGGGAGGGGTTGTATTTGATTTGATGTGCAAAGATCTGAGTGGTGGCCTCTGCCTCCCTCCCTGAGCAGTGGAGAGACCACCACTGCTATCTTACGGATAAAAATAATCATTATTCTACCTATGTGTTTGTGTGTTTATTTTTAATGTTGTTTTAGGCTACTAGTAGTAGTTTTTTTAAAGGAACAACTGTAGTTGTAGTGATTACTTTTGAGTAATGGTAAAGTAATCAATTCCTTTCAGAACAATTGTAATGGTAATGGTAATGTATTCCTTTCTGGGGCATGTAACAGTAATTGTAATTTATTCCTTTTTAAAGGTATTCTTCCAAGTTCTGAACCAAACCCTGGCAATCAACTCGCACTCCTCTGAATGCACATACTAGGGGCAGACTGTGCATAACAAAGCATACATTAGAGGAAAAAACACAGTGTAGTAGCAGGAAAAATATTAGGCAAAATTGCATACAAATATATGTATATTAGGGGAAATTCCCACTGAAACACTGATGAATTCTCATGAGGACTTTAAGAGGGAAAAGCTTCAAGTGGAAACTGACAGATCTGCCATCCCCAACCCAATGCAAAGCTAAGCTAAGATAACCTATAGGAAAGATCCTGTAGAGAAGACAAGAATGAATATGAAATTAATTATATTGTTAAGCAAATGTAAATATAATGCATTTATGTGAGAAGGACATTTACCTGGAATTAAGAAAATGAAATGTTTATGATAATGCAGTACAATGAAGCTTTGGATTTTATTTTTGGGGGGAGAATTATTTGTTTATTTTGAAAATTAATAAAAAGTGAACTAAAAATATCTTCTAAACAAGTTGTGAATTCCATTAAGGACAAGATGCCAATGTGGGCAACTTGCCCTGAGAGCAACTGACAAAGCAATTGACAAAGTATTTTGACAATGGTATTTCAATAGATAAAGTATCAACATGTTTAAAGGGTGCAGCCTGTCTAATGACCCATGATTAATAATCTGCCTCACAGTGTTACTGTGAGCACCGAAGGAATAATGCTTGCAAAGGGCTTATGACAGGCAATAAAAGTGCTGGATAAATGATGATAGTAAAGACAGATATTAAAATAGTTGAAATAAAAGGGTTACCTCCTTGCAACTTCATTATTTTCACCAAACCTGGGATACAACAGACTCTGATCATTTTAAGTGTTTGTTTAACTGGTTATTTTTCAAACTCCAGGAATTCTGTCTCATTCTTCAGCATGATTGAAATGCACCAGCCAGACAGAATCTAAAGATACAACAGCACTGAGGTGTGCAGTTTTCTTCAGCTGAGCTCCTTTGCCCAAGAAAAGGCATTGTTTTCATACACAATAAAACTTTAGCCCTACTCAGGTGTTCTCCCTCATAAAGGAATGCGGACCCATCTGCACTATACATTGAAAGCAGTATCATACCACTTTAAGCAGTCATGACTTGCCCCAAAGAATCCCGGGAACTGTTGACTGTGTGTGTGTGTGTGTGTGTGTGTGTGTGTGTGTGTGTGTGTGTGTGTGTGTGTGTGTGTGTGTGTGTGAGGTTATAGTGGATATTTTGCTTATAGGGCTCTATCCAACTAAGTCCTACTTGGAGTAGACCTACTAAGTACTATTTATTTCAGGTATTTATATACAGCTTAATATTCAACATTTCTAAGCGGTTTACATAAAGGATCCATGTCCATTAATTTTAGTGGGTCTTCTCTGAGTAGGACCATCACTAGATACAACACTTCATTGTATAGCATTATTGTACTAATGTGTTTAGACTGTTTTTATGTGGATTTTGAGCACTGATGTATTTGTTGGGAAAGTATATAAATAAACTGTGATTGATTATGACTATAACATTTTGAACCCACTTTTCATCATACAGAGCCCTCAAGGCAGTTCGACAATGATAAAAATAGTAAAATAGATCACCTTAAAATATAGCTCTAAAAACTACCGGAAATGCAAAACCTTTTCTAGGCATTTAAGCAAATGCACCAGGGCTTAAAATTGGGAATGTGGATAGGGTAACATACACAATTTGCAGGGTACCTGATGACAGGGATACTTCAAAGTGAGAGGTCTCAGGTGTAGCTAGTGCATGCTGGGATATTGGGAGGGAACATTCATGGATGCCCCATCCTGTTAACCAGTTGAAGCTCTATGAATTCCCACAACTGCCTGAATGGTACTAATAACAATACAGAAACATATAGGGAGTCAATTCTCAGTACAGCTCAGGCTTGGCTTCAGAGGAAGTGTTTCTCCGTGCATGATGAAACTGATAGAAGCGCATACTCATCAGCAATGTTCCATCTCAATTAAAATATAAAGTAAATATACCAATCTCTAAACTACAAATGCTTTCCTACTGAATTATGAGCAGTAAAATATTGTAACAAACTAAAGAGTACAAGATGCACAAATAGTTCCATTAAGTAGTCTCAGTGGTGATATGTAAATAAGATATATATTTTCTCATTTCGCCTCAACATTCTGCCTATTTGAGCCCAACCAATTTGTATCAGCTTGGTAACCGTGGAAATTTAATTAAAGAGATCAGTAAATTATGATTTATTTACTATTTTACTATACAAATTTAATTTAAAGAGCTCATTGTTGTAACCTGACAATCTGAAGATTCTATTATCTGCTGAAGTTGCATGGGAATAGTGTAGACACAATATTATCTTATCAGTTTCAGAACATGTCATAAGAAGATACAGCAAGTAGATGAGAACAACCTGCCTGTAGAAAAATACACGTTCAAGACTGATAGAATAAAAGCAGATAAGTATCGAAATACAAAGAAACATAGCATACCATTTCTACAATATTACCTCTCCATAACTTCTAGCCACATGCATTCAAATTGCAGGAAACAAATTGTAGTCAATAGACCTAAGTTTGTTGTGTCCACTTATTTCAATGGGTGGTATTTAACCTTTATGTAGACCAGGCAAAAAAGTCACACTGGCTGACTTTGGGGTATATTTGTATCCCAATGAGATTTCCAATAGAAGGATGAGGTAACTTTGCCCCCCAGAGACCATTTTTGTCTGCGGTATTGTCAAGCATGGCCTATGGCCATACCACCCTAAACACGCCCAATCTTGTCTGATCTTGGAAGCTAAGCTAAGCAGGGTCAGGCCTGGTTACTACTTGGTTGGGAGACTACCTGGGAATACCAGGTGCCGTAGGCTTAGAGGAAGGCAATGGTAAACCACCTCTGAATACCTCTTACCATGAAAACCCTATGAATATATCCAAAAAAGATTCATAGGGTTGCCATAAATCATAATCGACTTGAAGGCATTTAACAACAACAGTTGTCAAGCAGATTTGTGCTGACAACAAAGGTCACTGAGCCAAAAAAAACCACTTATTCAGAGGAGGTAGAATTTTTCTGAGCTGGCCTTTTCCCCATGGATATTGAGTAAACAACACAATTTGCCACCGGGCTTTTTGCTGGGGTATTTTTGGACTCCAGCGGTTTTTTTGTTTCCAGAAGGAAAACAGTACGTGATGACTGCCTGAAATTTGGGGAAGTTGTGCAGATTAAAATTTGACACAATGTCCTAGAAGGACATCCCTGCAGGTCTACTTTTGTGTAAATTACACAAAGTGCACCTGGGGTTAAAACGTATCCCACAAGTCTGCATGAGGTTAGTCCTCACAGTAGCCCCATTTAAATTAATAGACATGGCTCACTTTGGTGCATTCATTTCAGTGGGTCTACACTGAGTAGGAATTAGCTGACTATAACCCAACAGGTCTGCTCTGAGTATTACTAACACAGGATACAACCCATAGTACTAATACAGGATACAATGCCATCTCTGCTATCTTTTCGGCGCCTTTTGAATACTTTCTTCTTTCAACAAGCCTTTTAAGTTGAAACCTATCCCAGTCTGCGTCTGTGTTGGAATTGCTAATATATATATTTTAATAATACGTTTTTAACTCTTTTTAAAAAGACGTTTTTAAAGCTTTTTTTAAAGAAGTTTTTAACGTTGTTTTGTTTTAATGTATTTTAAGGTCTATTTTTATGAAGATTTAACGTGTTTTTAGCGTTTCTGTTTGCCGCGCTGGGCTCCTGCTGGGAGGAAGTGCGGGATATAAATCAAAGAATAAATAAACAAATAAACAAATAAATAGTAAAGGATTTCATTCCTGTTTAAAGCAAGGTGGGACATCTTTTTCAGCCTGAGGACTGCATTCCCTTCTGTCAACCTTCTGAGGGCCAGTGGTGAGTGGGGCCGGAGACAAAAGCTGGCAGAGCAACAAATGTACATTTTACCTTGCACAGGAGGTTAGTTTCTGCACACTCACTCACACACCCCTCTATCCCCCATCCAGGAAAGCAAGAGGCATGATCAGAGTTGAAGGACGCATTCCCATCAGGCAAAGACACACATGGAGGAGAAGAGGCAGGACCAGCAGGGGTGTGGCTGTGGAGGGCATCTGCCCTGAGGAGAGTTCTGTGGATTAGACAGAGAGGCCTGAAGGGTCATATTGTGGCCTCTGAGCCTGAGGTTCCCCACCCTTGGTTTAAAGATTCATCCAGGGCTAGCTTAGAGTGGAGTTCTCTTGTGTGGGTGCTATCCAGTGGGGCCCCAGTAGCAGCAGTGTGGCCACCCAGGGCCAGCGCCAGATTAAAGGGGCCCTTGAAGGTGGCGGCCCTAACATGCTGACGTGGCACCACAGGAAGTTGCAATGCCAGCCTGTGCTGGCAGTGAGGACGTGTTGCCTGGGAGGGTGGCTGCCGCTCTGCAATCTGTGCCCACATTGTAGTGCGGGGCACACTTCTGTGACCCAATGTTAGCATGAATCATGGAGTGGGAGCTACATCCATCCAGCTCCAGCAGCAGGGGCCCTTCTCAGTGCCAGGGCCCTTGGCCAGTGCCCAACCTGGCCACCCACTTATTTCTCCCTCTCTCCCCAAAATGCCCTAGAAGTTCTATTGTGCCGGTGCATTGTGGGTAAAAAACATGACAGCCCACAGACATTTCTTCTTACCCATAGTGCTCCAGATTGATAGGCCTTTTAGGACATAGCACATGGGGGGGAAGATTGAGGCCACATCCATGACCTCTGGATGCATGTAGCAGAGGTCCAGGCATGTGTCACTAGCAGCAGGAACCAGCAGGTATCTCCATCAGCAATGGGTCCTCAGCTGCATGAGGATACCACAGGGTAACACTGGGCAAATGCTTCTCATTCTGTCTATAATGTCTTATTTTTACAGGAAACATATATATATATATATATATATATATATATGGTGTAGTAGTTAGAGTGTCGGGCTAGGACCTAGAAGATGAAGGTTTAAATCCCCACTCAGCCATGAAGACCTTTCAGTGACCTTGAGCCAGACACACACTCTCTTGCAGTCTAACCTACCTCTCAAGGTTGCTGTGAGGATAAAATGGAGTCTGGAAGAAGTGTGTACACCTTCTTGAGCTCCTTAGAGGAAAGGTGGGATATAAATGCAATAATAAATAAATAAATATCCATTTTGTACCTCTTAAATGCTATTGCTTGCCCCAAAGAATCCTAGGAACTGGTGAGTTGGTGAGAATAGTCTTAGATATAATGAGTATCCTCTCACCACCTCATAGAACTAGAACTTCCATGGTCCCATGGGAAGAGTGAAAAATCTGTAGGGTAGACATACTGTAAGGTTTGGGCAAATGATATCATAGCCATTATCAGTGTCTTCTCTGCAGTAACCTGAATTTCGTCTTGCTTCCCCCATCCTGAAAACAATTGCATTTCATTACTCCTGGTGACACCATTTTTTTCATAACTTGCATCTAAACTGCACCCTAAATTCAGTCCTCCTCATGATCAGAATAGCCATGAGACAACAGTGGTTGCCTGCATTGTCACAGCTAACCAATCACAAGGTGGCTGTTATAGAGGCATAATTCTTGTCTTGCCCTATTGTGATGGATGAATTTCAGTTAGTGAGGCTCAAGGATGTAGATAAGGTGCTTGGTTCAGTCTGGGCAACCATTTGTGCTCTTACCACTCATCCCTCCAGGCTGATAAAAACTAGCAAAGAGGGGACAGCCAGCTGGGCCAGGGAGTTGATTGATGCCTCCTTCTGAGAGGGCAGGCCTGGCACCAGCACACGGCCAGGTTGGGCTCTGGCTGAGGTCCTCTACAGACCACAGGGGCCCCTGAGGAGCTCCTCCTTAGGGAGGGAGGCTGGAGCCCATTCCGCTATCCACAGCAGTGTTGGTACATGCAACCTGACATTGCTGTGAATAGCAGAGCAGGAGCTCCCAGGCACACACAACCAATACAGGATGCTTCAAGAAACCTGCCTATCTCACTTACCTGTCACGTTAGCATGTGCGTGTGCACCCCAAGCAATGTGCACACATTCCTGCTATCACCCAAGGTGGTGGCGAGGGTGTGCCTAAAGGGTTGACGCCTCCACTGCCATCTTGGGTGATGGTAGGCATGTGCACACAGGGTGAAGGGTGTGCTAACTGACACCAGAGGTAGGTGGGGTGGGTGGGCCTATATAAGCCCCATGCCACCTGTATCAGAAGGGGTGTTGGGGCAAACAGCACTGGAGCCTGGGCAGGCTGGTCCCCAGGGGCCCAGTCATGCCTGGTGCCTGTCCCTGGTTGTCTAAAGGAGGCAGTGGTTAGAGCTTTCCTTAAGAAACCCTCCTTGGACCCAGAAAATTTAAATAATGATTGACCTGTTATTAATCTCCCCTTCTTGGGCAAGGTTCTTGAGCACATGATTGTGTACCAGATCCAACTTCTCTTGGATGAAACCAATTTTCTGGATCTATTTCAATCAGGGTTTAGGTCCAGTTTTGGCACAGAAACTGCCATGGTTGCCTTATATGATGACCTATGTCAGGAGAGAGATGGGGGAATGTGGCTCAGTTAATTTTCCTTAATCTCTCAGTGGCTTTTGTTACCATCAACCATGGTGTTCTTCTGGAGCAGATGTCCGAGTCAGGAGTGGGTAGTACTGACTTGGATGGTCGCTCTCAGAAGATGGTGCTTGGGGAGTATTATTCCGCCCCATGGAGCCTTCAATGTGGGGTTCCACAGGGTTCAGTCCTATCCTCTATGCTATTTAATATCTACATGAAACTTTTGAGTGGGGTCATCTGGAGTACATTTGTTAGCAATATGCTGTTGACATACAGCTCTGCTTCTCCTTTACATCTGCAGGTGTGGCAGTGGACGTACTAAATCAGTGCCTTCTCTTGGTAATGGGCTGGATGAGAGCCAATAAACTGAAGCTTAATCCAGACAAGACTGAAGCACTGTTAGTGGGTGATTCTCTAGACCAGATGGATGGGTTGCAGTCTGCTCTGGATGGGATTACACTCCCTCTGAAGTAGCAGGTAGGTAGCTCAGGGGTACTCCTGGTTCCATTACTGTCACTTTAGTCTCAAATGGCCTCTGTGATGAGGAGTGCCCTCCATCAGCTTTGACTGGTGGCCCTGCTATGCCCCTATCTGGACAGGGATAGCCTAACTTCTGTTGTCTAAGCTCTGGTAGCCTCTAGGTTAGACTACTGCAATGTGTTATACGTGGGGCTTCCTTTGAAGATGGTTTGGAAACTGCAGCTGGTGCAGAATTCAGCAGTCAAATTGCTGACCAGGGTAAGTTGGTCCGCACATATAACACCACCTCTGGCATGACTGCACTGCCTACCAGTTAGGCTCAGGGCTCAATTCAAAATGCTTGTGTTGAACTATACAGCCTTATGCAGCTCCGGACCTCAATACCTCAACCATCTCTCTCCCTAAGAACCAACCCGGACCCTGTGTTCATCATCAGAGGCCCTTTTTTCATGTGCCCCCTCCACAGGAGGCTCGGAGGGTGGCTACACAAGAAGAGGTGTTTTTAGTGGTGTCCTCAGCTGTGGAATGCTCTCCCCAGGGAGGCATGCCTGGCACCATCTTTATCCATCTTTAGGTGCCAGGCAAAGGACTTTCTCTTCACCCAGGCCTTTGGCCCTTGATGTGTGGCATCCCAGCTATTCTTTCTGTATTTGATGGGTTTTAAGTTTTCAGTAAGTTCAGTAAGTTCCTACTAATTATTATGCATGTTGTTGTTTGACTTTTAATGCACTGATGAGTTTTAGATATTATTGAGAATGTGCTTTTAATCCAGTTTTGGATTTGAGTCACTTCAATGGGAAAAGCATCTAACAAATGATAAGGATGATGATAATAATAAATTCTGAAGTAGAAAATGTTATCCAAAACAGGTCAGCCCTTGTCTCTAACCTCATGAGCTGTAGCCTCTTGGAAGTTCTCCTAAAATCCATATGTTTTGAACTGGGACTCCCAGCAGGCAGGCTCCAGTTCCGGTCCTTTCCTCCTAAACTACCAGCACTTGATTTCTGCTATAAACCAGGCTTTAGAGTTGTATTGAGCTACTGGGTCAGCCCAGTTACCAACCCCTCTTGAAAATGGATTGATATCTCCATCACAGGATTCTTGCATTTTTAGCCTGAACTTGCAAATGTTTACTCAAAAGAAAGTCCCACTGTGTCCAGTGGGGCTTACCCCTTGATAAATGTGCATAGGAGTGCAGTTTATGCTAGCAGGGTGTGGGTGTTCATGCATTAATCCTGCAAGGCTTTGCATTTTTGATAATAACATTGGCAACACTCCAGATAAAAATGAAACAGTGCCTTTTTAAAAAAAAAATCCCTATTGATGCTCTTTATGGTAACCGAACTGCACACAGCAGTTTTACAGAGTGATGTATTTCCTTTTTATCAGGATAGGCAGCCAAGTTTCATGTGATCTTATTTTCAACTGCAAAATTACTTTCTGTAGTGACTCCAACTGCTAAAAAAAAAAACCTTTGCAAAGAGCCCGGCTCTGCAGGAAACAGTCTTGCCCTATTTAAATATTTTCTCATTATGCAATGTGCTCCCCTCCAGATTTCCCCCCCTTCCTTATCCAAACTCTGAAAACTTTATTCCTAATGGAAAGAAAAAGCTTTCTTTCTTTCTTTCTTTCTTTTTCTTTCTTTCTTTCTTTCTTTCTTTGAAAATGCAATCATTTCAAAGATAAGTTTTATTATAACTGAAAAATGTTTACAATATCTTCTCCAACATCAGCAATAACAAAATGGGGGGGGGGAAGGCAACAACTTCTTGTAGCTTCAGCATATCTAATGAAGTTGAGGTTAATATGAAAATGAAATTTGGATTTTCCACTCTGATAAAGGCCAACTCATTCACTCCAGCGCTTTTATAAAACAAACACTCTATACATGGAGGCTTTTTTCAACTAGAAGCTTTTTATTATTTATTATTATTTATTAGAGCCTTTTTAGCCATGGCCCCCAAGCTCTGGAATACCCTACCCCAAGAAGCCCACTCTGCTCCCTCCCTGGTGGCATTCCAGAGACTTTTGAAAACCATCTTGTTCCAGAGAGCCTTTGGGAGAGACTGAAGGCTGAGCCTGAAACTAATTTTATTTCCCCCTTCCTTTTTAGTTTTACCTCTTTAGTCCCCTTTTAATAGCACTCCCCTATATTTCTCAACTGTATTTTATGTATTTTTATCTATTTTAATGTTTTTTGTGTTTTTATTGTGTAGGGTTTTATCGTGAGCTGCCCTTAGTGCCCTGTTGTAGGGTAGACGGGCGGGATAGAAATATATTCAATAAATAAATAACAGTTGTATTACATATGGGGGGAGGATAGTACATATTTTAATACTAAAAATACTAGAAGGTAAAAATCTCCTAGTATTTCTGTCAGATACAGTCAATTGATATTATTTAGAGAAAGGTTGTGAGAGCCAGTGTGGCTTAGTGGTTAAGGTGTTGGACTACAACCTGGGAGACTAGGGTTCGAATTCCCACATAGCCATGAAGCTCTCTGGGTGACCTTGGTCCAGTCACTGCCTCTCAGCCTCATGAAAACTCTATTCATAGGGTCGCCATAAGTCAGAATCGACTTGGGCAGTACATTTACATTTTTTAGAGAAAGGCTAGGAAGGGGTGAACCTGTCTCTCAGCTCATTTTCCCATTCTTAAGTTCAGTGGTAGGGCAGAAGGCAGAAAGACCAACAGTACCTGGAGCCAGAGCCAATGATAAGTGGCAGGGTTTATCCTAACATACAGCTAGACACATTTTGTGACACTAGACACAGTGACAAAAAAACATTGTGCAGTGTGAAATAAGTTGTTGTGCAGTTAAGCATGTAGGATTTAATAAGGAGCTACAGAAGATAGTTTCTTTACAAAATTGAAAATAAAAGATAAAATGAAATAGAAAATGAAGATAAATACTGGTTCCTTTCAAATCTTCATAACCTTATACTAATAGTCAGTGTTTTTTTGGTTTCAAAATGACGTGCCGGTACTCATACCTTGATAAAACTACTGTGGGTGCTCGCACAAAATGGCTGGCATGGGCAGCCAAAAAACAGGTGCTGGTACTCTGTACTGGGCGAGTATTGTCACAAAAAATCCCTACTGGTAGCATATTATAGGATAAATTATTTGACTAGTTCGGAGGCGGGCACTCTGCTGGCTACTTGTACAGTCAGAAAAAAAGCTTAGAATAAACCCTGGTAAGTGGAGCAGACTCGTTCTAGTTTTTCTCTATGTTCCACACTGCTGGGTTCTAGAAAGGCAACAGTGAGATTAAGGAAGAGGGGGCCGGCAGCCAGTGCCATCCCTATTGCCACCCCCTGGACTGGTTATAAATAAGGAGGTAGGCAGCTAGGGCCTGGCTGAAGGCAGACTGATCTTGGTGGGGCAGTGCCCCACTCGCCCTACAGGATCAGCCTCCATAGCTTAACATCTGTTCTCCACATTTCCACATCAGTTTGTGATTTTTTTTAGAAAAGGCCTCATGAAAATTCATCAGTGTTTTATCGTTAATTTCTCCAAACACACACACACTTTTGTATGCCTAATATACACATCCTGGCAAAGCAATCTTTCCTAATATAATGCATTTTTGTATGTTATTTTCACCAATATGTGATTTTTAATGCACATTTTCTCCCTTTCTACACATTATACGGATGGAGTGCTGCACTGCAAAATCCAAAGAAGTGCCAATTTCAAAGAATGGCTGTGTGTTGTTTTGCATATTGTTCCTGAATGTGCAAATTAGGTAGGTTTTTCCTTTAAATGTGAGCTGAATTGAATTTCTCTCCCATCCCTATGTGTAGGGAGTGGGAGGATGGGAATACATGTTTCAATTCTCTGTAAAATCCACCTAGTATTTTTATCAGATATATTCAGTTGATCTTGTTTAGCAAAAGACGAGAACAAAATGGCATTCAGCATTGCCCTATGCAAACAAATCAGATGCAAGTCCAACAAAAACATTTTCAAGCACAATAGAACATTGGGTCCCCTTAACAACCAAAGTTATATTTAGACTGGATTGACTTTGGAGGCTACCTGCTTGGTAGGCTAGTTCCCACATGAAACTCTGAAGGAAGTAGATGTATTAAAGATTTGTCAACGTGACTTAAATCACTGCCTAATTATAAAGAAAAGGATCACAGCCTTGGCTAACCATTCTGTATTTTATGTCTTCTTCTCCTTTGAAAGTGGGTCTAAAAAAGCTGTGAGGTTTGCAGATCTTGCAGGGAAGATTATCAAGATGTAAAACACATTCATCTGTACTTTAAAAAGATTCGGGATAAGAGATCATAATAACTTGATGAAGAAGGGGAGGGAGGTGTAGGCCACATCTGTACTACATCTTATATTGCTTTAACACTCATGGCTTTCCCCCAAAGAATCCTGAGAATTGTAGTTTGTGAAGGGTACTGAGAGTTGTACAGAGACCCCCTATTCTCCTCATTGAGCTACAACTGACAACTCTTAATGCTCTTAAAATCTGTCTGAAAAATTACTCCAAGGAAGAGATCATTTCTTATTTCTGTGTTCAAAATGCACATATTAAGTACAGTGTAGTTTCTAAAAGTTAGAAGGTGATGCGATATATGAGGAAATGTTTGGGAACAGATGACAGATCCAATCTTTGCATGAAATCTTGATCCAACAAAAACACAACTTTCATTTTCCCCCATATCGTAAGAATTAACACGTACCTTTCACAGTAATTATACATGCAGAAAGAAAACTCATGGGCGAAGACAGTACTATTTAGCATTTTTATATAGCACTGTAGAGAATTAATACTGATTCCCATGCATTCTTTTCTTGTAATCCTTACAACAGGTGGAAAACCTTTTCAATCCAAGGGCCATATTCTCTCACTGGAAATCTTCTGGGGGTAACATGCTAGTGGCAGGCAGGGCCAGAGGCAAAAGTAGGTGTAGCCAGAGGCAAATGTGGGCAGGGCAAAGGACGTGACTTTTACCTTTGTACAGTAGGCTTAATTTCAGCCATGCAAAAGTCAGAGGTTTCTACACAAACACACCATCAGTCTACCTTCCTCCAAGGAAGCAAGAGGCATTCAAGGATGCATTTTATTGGGAATAGACAACTTTGCATGCTACCGTTAGCGGGCAGGACTATGCATGTCATCTCTGAGAGCTAGAATCAGGATAACTCTCTAGTTTGCTATGATGTAGTTTCCTGTTTGTTTCTTGTTTTCTCCTTCTATCCTCTTTCTTTGTCTTTGTGGTTTTGCATTCCCCATTAACCCCACAAGCTGGCAGCCATGAGGCTGCTCTACCAGAACACTCAAAGCATGAACTGAAGTAACCTACTCTTTCTATCTTCCCTCCAAGCTAAGCTTGTGTTCTACTGTACACATGAGAAGGCCTTGAGTAAACTGGTTTTTTATATGTGTACTTTACCAAAGAAGACTGTGTTTACTTTATTTTGCTAGACTGT
This sequence comes from Rhineura floridana, assembly GCF_030035675.1. Lineage (NCBI taxonomy): Eukaryota > Metazoa > Chordata > Lepidosauria > Squamata > Rhineuridae > Rhineura > Rhineura floridana. Next base: position 12,659,577 of record NC_084492.1, on the reverse strand, counting down.
GTGAGGGGGTGGTGGGCTGGTTATTGCTCTACTATTTTTTGCCATTTTTACTGCCATTTTTAATAAAATGTTCATTAATGACCTAGAATTAGGAGTGAGCAGTGAAGTGGCCAAGTTTGCTGACAACACTAAATTGTTCAGGGTTGTTAAAACAAAAAGGGATTGCGAAGAGCTCCAAAAAGATCTCTCCAAACTGAGTGAATGGGCAGAAAAATGGCAAATGCAATTCAATAAACAAGTGTAAAATTATGCATATTGGAGCAAAAAATCTGAATTTCACATATACGCTCATGGGGTCTGAACTGGCGGTGACCGACTAGGAGAGAGACCTCGGGGTTGTAGTGGACAGCACGATGAAAATGTCGACCCAGTGTGCGGCAGCTGTGAAAAAGGCAAATTCCATGCTAGCCATAATTAGGAAAGGTATTGAAAATAAAACAGCCGATATCATAATGCCATTGTATAAATCTATGGTGCGGCCACATTTGGAATACTGTGTACAGTTCTGGTTGCCTCATCTCAAAAAGGATATTATAGAGTTGGAAAAGGTTCAGAAGAGGGCAACCAGAATGATCAAGGGGATGGAGCGACTCCCTTATGACGAAAGGTTGCAGCATTCGGGGCTTTTTATTTTAGAGAAAAGGCAGGTCAGAGGAGACATGATAGAAGTGTATAAAATTATGCATGACATTGAGAAAGTGGATAGAGAAAAGTTCTTCTCCCTCTCTCATAATACTAGAACTCATGGACATTCAAAGAAGCTGAATGTTGGAAGATTCAGGACAGACAAAAGGAAGTACTTCTTTACTCAGCGCATAGTTAAACTATGGAATTTGCTCCCACAAGATGCAGTAATGGCCACCAGCTTGGATGGCTTTAAAAGAAGATTAGACAAATTCATGGAGGACAGGGCTATCAATGGCTACTAGCTGTGATGGCTGTGCTCTGCCACCCTAGTCAGAGGCAGCATGCTTCTGAAAACCGGTTGCCGGAAGCCTCGGGAGGGGAGAGTGTTCTTGCACTCGGGTCCTGCTTGCGGGCTTCCCCCAGGCACCTGGTTGGCCACTGTGAGAACAGGATGCTGGACTAGATGGGCCACTGGCCTGATCCAGCAGGCTCTTCTTATGTTCTTATGTACTGTGCTCGTGATAGAACTGCATAGTTGTTTTATCCCATAAAACCGAACATATTCCAATAGGGCAAAAGATTCCAAAGAGATTGCAATTAGCAGTCTTTGTAGCTCAGTCACTCAAAGCACAACCCTATGCAAGACTATGCAGAAGTCAGTCCTATTATATTCAGTGGGGCTTACTTCCGTCAGTATGTTTAGAATTGCAACTTCCATCTCCAAAATAGAGCATAATTTTCTTTCTTTTGATTAAGTTAATCCTGAAATTACTTCTGTCAAAAAGTGTTGTATTATTAACTGGTTGGAAATATGAACTTTTTCACTGGTGCAGCTAGAAGGAGAGTTCAGCCAGCTCAGTGGGAGAGCACATGGGTTTGCATTCAGAAGCTCAGAGGTTCAATCCCCAGCACCTCCAGTTAAAAGGATCAGGTATTAGGTGTTGGGAAAGTCCACTGCCCGAGACCCTGGAGAGCTGCTGCCAAACAGAGTGGGCAATACTGGGGAGGCAAACAAATATTCTATCCTGGCTAGAGATGGACACAGCAGTCCATTTTGGTTCTCTACATTTCTCGTTTTCCCAATTTTAAATTCATTTGTTCACATTTCTACAGCTATTTGCAAGGTTTTTTTTTAATTTTAAATTTACCTGGTAGGTAAATTTCCTACCAGGCTTATGCCAACCAGGGTGGAAAGTGGGGGGCAGCTTTCCCCCCCTTTTTCCTCCCAATCAAAATTAAGGCTACGGTATGCTTGGGAAGAAGGTATAAGTGCATTAAGAACATAAGAAGGGCCTGCTGGATCAGGCCAATGGCATCTCCTTCTCACAGTGGCCAAGCAGATACCTGTGGGAAGATCACAATCAGGAAGCCTACAACAGCACTCTTCCCTCCTGTAATTTCCAGCAACTGGTATTTGGAAGCACACTGCCTCTGACAGTGGAAGTAGAACACGGCCACCATAATTAATAGCCACTGATAACCTTACCTCCATTAATTTGTCTAAACCTTTTTTAAAACCATCCAAGTTGACAGCCATCAACAGCCATCCCTGCCTCCATTGTTTAACTATGCGCTATGTGAAGTATTTTCTTTTGTCTGTCCTGAGTTCTACACATTTTATACCCCCAAGTTCTGCACATTTTATGTTGGTTATGAGAGAGGGAGAAAATCTTCTGATAATGGGAGTGGCCTGTGCTCAATAGAACAACATATGCTTTGCAAGGAGGGAACACAAGTTCTGTTCTTGGCATCTTTAACAGTAGGATCTCAAGTCTGAAAAAGACTGTTGCCTGAGATCCTATAGAGCCGTTGCCAGTCAGAGTAGAAAATCCTGAGTTGGATGAACCAATGGTCTGGCATACGTTCAAATGGGTGAAAGACACACTACCTGCTACTGGGAATGAATTCATAGCTCTCCAGCACTGCATTTCCATGTGTGTTTTTCAAAATGTCCAACAGTCCAGCCATGGATCTCCCATGTAACATGTAATTTAGCCCACAGATCTTCTATCCAATCTGATTGCCAAGTATCAGAGCCCACGATATTTGAGTCACACTTTCCAAGACACTATGACAAAATTCACACTTCCGTGAATTTTTTGATGCATTTCTCCAGCCAAGTAAGGTGTGCAGAAATGCATATATAAGGGCAAAGTGTGTGTACAAATGCATATGTTAGTGAAAAGAACATATAAAAATGAATTACATTAAGGAAAGTTGTGTATATTACACAAAATTACATTAAAATGTGTCTTAGGAGAAATTCACACCAAAATACTGACAAAATTTGCAAATTAATGTGGAAATGTAAAGAACTGAACTTAAGACTCGAAAAAGGAGAAACAGAGACAAACCCATATTGACAGATTCATCCATCCCTAATCACCAAGGCACACATTATTGTTGGTAGTGAAATATATTCATAGCTTTTTACAAAAACGTCTCAAAGTGATTTAAAATACAAAAATGCCATAAAATAAACAGAGCACAATTGAAAGATGCATAATGTTAGAAGCGTTCGCCCACCAACTATGTAACAAGGTAATATATCTATTATCTGCATCTATAGATATCTCTACCCTATTAAAAGATAAACACTAAAACTAAAAAATCACATTGATTTAAGAACGAGAAACCTCGGGGAACAAAAATGTCTTGGCCTGACATCAAAAAGCTAATAATACCAATGCCATCAGAAACTTCTTGGCCCACAAATAGACCTTTCCTTCTATTGCATTTATGAATCACCTTTCCTCCAGAAGAAGCCCAAGGTGATGTACAATAAAAGATAAAACAAAATAATAATAAATATCTCTAAAATAACAAAATCATTAAAAGACAGGAGACTACTTGGGCCTAGCAGGAAAATTAAGTGATTTGCTTTTTACCTGATGTTGCTTGTTATTGTTGTTTTTTCACTGAATTATGTTAGGATCCATTTTGGAGGGGAAATGCAGAATATAAACTTACTTATAAATAAATAAATAAATAATAATAATAATAATAAACATGTTATCTCCTTACCTGATAGATTTGTATAAGTGCACTAAAATGCTCCCATTAGCAATCATATGAAATATTTGTCTCACAGGCATCTAAAATGCACCTTACTACAATCAAAACACTTGGGACACAAACTATGAACAGCTAATAATTTGCAGAATTATTTTCCCTCCAGTCTATGCAATCCCTTTGGGAGTTTGTGATTCATTTGTGATAGAGAACTGGGAATATGAACAACATGCAAAGTAATCATTTGCATCAAAATAAAAGGAGATAGCTCTAACGCTGGAAGGGGATCATAGTTGAGTTTTCGCTGAAAAAATATGGCAAGTTAAGTATGTATTAGCCATTAATGTCATCATGAATAAAAGATGTTTTGCAATATACCATGAAAGCATAGATTTAAATAGAAGTAGTCTGACATGAAAGGTCTTAAATTAATAAGAGCATTATCATTTCCACAATAAGAGAATGAATGATGTGTTATTTAGTGTGGTGGTTAGAGTGGGAGGTAGCCAACACGGTGCCCTACAAATATTGTTGGACTCCCACTTCCATCATGTCCAATGGTCATGGATGATGGGCGTTGTAGTCCAGTAACATCTGGAAGGCACCGTGCTAGCTTAACCTGGCTTAGAGTTTTGGATTAAGACCTAGGAAACCAGGATTCAGAGGCCCACTCAGCCATGAAGCTTACTGGGTGCCTTTGGGCCAGCCACTGTCTCTCACAGGATCAGACCAATAAAGTAAAGTCATCACTCAGTAGCAGAGCATCTGCTTTGCATGCAGAAGGTCCCAGGTTCAATCCCTGGCATCTCCACGTAGGGCTGTCAGCCAGTGTAGACAATGCTGAGCTAGATGGCCTGATGGCCTGACTCTGTATAAGACAGCTTGCTAGGTTTGTTGCAAGGATAAAATAGGGAGGGGGAGAACCATGCATGCCACCTTGAGCTCCTCAGAGGAAAGGTGGGATATAAATATAATACATAAATAAAATAAAATAAATCCTTCCAGTCTTCATTTATGGTGCATTCAGATATGGGGATTATTGCATTAGCTTTCCTGGTTATCATGCTAGTGCTTCTGTTCTGGATTCTAATGCTCCTTTTCTACTGTATCACCTCTTCTAAAGTCATGTCCACAGTCACAGCGGCTGTTGCAACAGCTCATTGATGGTCTACTAGCTTCTGGCATTGTATATCATAGAACGGAAGAAGGTACCTGAGGACACCATGAGGTGATTACAGAGGCATAGGGATACTGCAGCATCACTGTGGAACAACAAATTGTTATTATTTTCATTTTGCTATCCTCACTGAGTAGCTGAACCACAATTTTTTTTCTCTGTTTTTAACTATGGATGTACCTGAAGAAAGCTTTTTTGTCACTTTTAGCATCCCTCACTGACCTCAGCTCATTCTCAGCTTTAGCCTTCCTGATGCCATCACTGCAATTTCGTGCTACCTGTTTGTATTCTTCCTTTGTGGTCTGACCTTTCTTACACTTCCTGTATGCATCTTTTGTTGTTGTTTTCAGGTAATCTCTAAGGTTTCTATGAAGCCACATTGGCTTCTTCTGCTGTCTTCCCCCTTTTTTCCTTGTCTTTACTCTCCCTTTGTGGCCTGGCCTTCCTTCCACTCCCTATATAGTCCTTTTTTTCTTCTTTTTTTCAGATAACCTCTAAGCTGTTTGTGAAGCTACATTGGCTTCTTCTGCTGTCTTCCATCTGTTTTCTTTGTTGGATTTTTTTCCAGTTGTGTCTTTTGAATTTCCTTTTTTAGAAACTCCCACCTATCTTGCTCCTTTCACATCAGGGTCACTTGCCATGGGACCTTACTTATATTTAAAATGGCTTTCCTCAATTCTAGGGTACATGTATGACCACACTCAGCTTTTGCCTCCTTTAAAATCAAGAACTCAGGTATAGCGTGGTCACTTTCCCCCAGAGTTCCCGTAATTTCCACTTCATTCACTAAGTCATCTCTAATGGTTAGAATTTATTATTATTATTATTATTATTATTTGCTTATTATAAAAAATTGTCTCAAAGCGACTTTCTATTTTAAAAATGCATCAATTACAATTGCATCAAATGCAAGTCAGTGTAAACAAGTCTAAAGTGATCTACATTGGGTTAAAGAAAAAGCCTAATTCCACATGCATGCTGCAGGCTCCTCCTGGGGGAGTGGCACATTGAATGCCCCTTGATTCATGTGTTCCATGGGGAATGGCCCAAGCATAAAACAAAACATCATTAAAGACATATCAAAACAAAACATCTTTAAATACACATCTTAAACAAAAGCTTTAAAAACATTTTCAGAAGCAATTCCAGCAAGACGCAGACTGGGATAAGGTCTCTACTTCTAAGGCACCACTTTTTCCCCATCTGAGTTATGTGAGTCACACATACACACATGCAGATCATGTCCAAACTCACTTCCTACCAGTCACTTGGTTCTAGATTTTTGCTGTGAAACAAGCAGAGAGACACAAATCCATTGTGTGCACAAGTCAGTCAACCCCATATTGACTGCAATGAGGAAGTAATCCCCAGTTTATATTCTTGAGTACAAGATTGTGAAGCAGTTTCTTCCCTGTTAAGTCCCTCACTTTATTTAGCTCCTTCTTTTTCAACAAGTATTTCTGAAAATAGCAATGCAAACTGACGGAGACATTCCATTGCTGTTGTCTTTATACATTCATCTGGTTCAGGATCACAGAAGAAACTAAAGATTTGCAAGTGAAAGCGACACAAAGAATTGGACTATCTGAAAGTGGGTTTGCCCCGTTCACAATTCTTATGGTATGTTCAGTGGATACTGGTCACCAATGTCAGTGGGGCAGTGAATCCACTCTGGGGTTTAGTCTGAACTTTCAAAGAGCTGTCCAAGTCTGAACTTGAAAGTTCAAACTAAAACCTGGAGCAGATTCACTGCCCCACTGACATTGGTGACCAGTGAGCCACCAATCTCCACTGGGTATGTTTATATTTCAGGATCTCTGCCCATCATAAATAGAAACCTTCTTATGGGACTCAGCTTTGAAAATATGAACAATGGAAAAGAGGTGAACATGAAATGAATATGGTAGGGATGATGGTGGCCATGTCGGTTACTGCCCCATCATTGTGCATAATGCTATACAATGAGGGTATGTGACTGTTTTGAAAAACTTTTTTAGAAGTTATTAGTGTTCCTTAACGTTTTAAATAGGTTTTTATTTTATTTTCAACTATATTGTTTTGCTAATTTGTTGTTTCGCTGCTGTGAGCTCCGTTGGGAGGAAGGGTGGGATAGAAATGTAAATTAATTACTTAATTATAATAATAGCATTAGGAGCATAACAGCTTCGGTGTTTATTACTGAAAGAGTTCTGTTTGTGAGGCCAGACTGGCTTGTCTGACCAAATGTCAGACAGTCAGGCAAACACTTTCAAAGCAGCACGTTTAAGGTTTCATGCAAAATATTACACTGTTGTTGGGAGGTGTGATGATGATGATAATGATGGTGACTGTTATTTTGTCCTCACTGTGTAAACAAAATGACTACAATGGATGCTAAGGGGGTGTAATGAGCACAAGGCATTAATGGCCCGCCTTTTATCTCTATATTTAAACATTAACACTTAAAGGCACAGTCCCATGGTCCCTGGGAAAGCATGGGCTCCAGGATATTGCAGGCTTCCCTCTCCATGGGCCAAGAGGGAGGTCTGCAGTCAAAGAAAGTGGTCTGCCCCAGAGGGCCTCTTCATTATGGCCTTTCCTCTTCTACCATTGGTACTTTCATGTTAAGTAGGGATGAGGAGAGATTTGATTTAGTACTCATTTAAAGATGAATTTATCAAATTCACACTTTCCAAAACAATATGAGACCAGAAACACAGCCATCCTTTGAAATTTGCACATATTCAAATTTTGCAATGAAGTTCTCCATCCAAGCAGTGTTTACAAAAACGCATATACTAGATAAAAGTGTGCATAAAAATGGATATGTTAATGTAAACAACATACAAAAATGCACTATATTTAGAGCAATTGCTTCCAAAAATGCATACATTAGTCAAAACAGCATACAAAAATGTGTTTATTAGAAGAAATTCTCATTAAAGTCCTCATGAATTTTCAAGAAGATTTTTTTTACAAAAAACATTGCAAATTGCTTCAGAAATGTAGAGAACTGAATTTAAGACTGGAAATATGAGAGACAGAAAATGTCAGGTCCTTCCATCCCTGCCCTGCATCAATTACACTGGTCACTAAGGCTGCAATCCAGTATACACTTTTCAGGGAGCAAGTTCCATGGAACCCAATGGAGCTTACTTCTGAGAAGACATGTATTGGATTGCTGCCTAACAGAGTAATCCAACCTCCCAATCAGCTGTCCTGGAGGAGGTCTGGATGGGGCTGAAGTGTCCCTTCTACCAGTCCTACCCAGCTCCCCCTGCTTCTATCAGCAGAGGTGGTCCACTGGCTAGGAGAGGCCCAGTGTGCCCATCCAAATGAAGGAAAGACAGAATCTACCTCTTGCAGTATCCCTGCCAGCAGGTGCTAGCAGAAATCCTGAAATGTGTTGTTTTGGGGGGGAGATGTAGGGTGGGAGGGGATTGGCTGGCCAGCACAGAATCCAATGGATCCTGAACCACCACTGCTGCCATGATGTGATGGCAATGGGCGTGATCATGGACTCTTCAATGAACCAGCGTGGAAAATGATGCAGCAAAGCATGATTTTTTTCTTCCTCGGCCATCTTCCCTTCCCAATCCTGCCCTGGCTGGCGTGAGTGTCAGGGCTATGGATATGGCAGTGGCTGCATCATAAAATCAAATGCCGCTGTTGCCAACTAGGTGTTAGGATTACAGCCTCATTTGTATCCAAGCTCATTTAAAGTGCTGGGGTTAACCAGCATTCTGAAATTTATACAAAGTACAGCCGAGAGAGAGATCTGAATGATTCAGTTCACAAGTGCCCTCGCACATAATTCATCACACCACCTCTCCCTTTAATTACTATTTGCTGTTGCTGGTGGCACAAACTGTCTCCACCCCCATGAAGTAATTTGACTCCTTGCATTTCATGTGCTGACGTGTCATTACAAGTGCAAAACTTTCCGTAGGTATTCACAGGAAAGAGGTTATGAAAAAATGTCTCTCAATTCCTAAGGAATGTGAAATCAGTTTTCCTGGGCCAGTAAAGGCCACTGGGCTTATCTCCAGTATCCTGTCTCCAAAAAGTGCACCTACTTTGGCACAGGGTTTCTTCAAATGAAGGAACTGATACCAGGGAGGCATCTGAAATTCTCAGCCAAATTTCTCCCTGGCTTTGGGGGTTCTGAATTAGCTGGTCTTGTTTGTGAAGTGGAGCCAAGTTCATTATGAATCCTCCATTGTGCCAGTTATTATTTCTGAATGTTGTACAAAACACAATGCATTTTTTTGCCAGCAATGTGAATGCTTCCCATTCCTCTCTGCCTTTCCCCCCTGCTGCATTACCCATGCACATGCATGCATTGACAAAGCATGCAAAATGAAACAAAAAGCACTCTCGGTATGGTTGTATGTCTGATTGCATCCAGATTCTTTTTCTGAGTTGATGTCTTATTCGCTGCCAGATTAGTAGATTGGATTTGATCCACTAAACAAGGGCCACTAAAAATACAAAGAAATAATACAAGAAATGTGTTGGTTAAAATTTGGGAGAAACCTCAATGCCTCTTAGCAGCAAGAATTTCTCCTCAGGCTCCAGTACTTAATAAGGAGGGTTTCCAGGCCACACACAAACACACAAAAGGAAGTGTTCTCATTGGTTTAAAGGGGGATTCACAGGATTTTCTTCTGAGTGGGATTGTTTTATTGGCAAGAAATCTTCAAGATGGCAGGAGAAAATATGGGACTTAATAGTGCTGATCAAAACAACGTGATACAAAAAATTATGGGATGGAAGAATTATTTTAATAGAGACATTTCAGAAAAAATGGCTTATATCCAACTAAGTCCCATGCAGAGTAGACACATTGAAATGAATGGCTATGACTAAGTTAGGCCCATTCATTGTAATGGGTCTACTCCATGTAGAACTTCATTGACTACAACCCCTTTATTGAAATCAATGAACCAGTTTTTATGGGTATTCTCAGTATGATATGAACTGTATTTATTTTGTTATCATTGTAATGCTATTAATTTAATTTTTTTATAAAAAAAACATTTTTGTGAAATGTTTTGCTGATTCATCATATGACAAAGCACTTCAAGAAAACAATGTTATGGTGCACACTTGAATGATAATTTGCAATCAGGCAGGAGTGTGCTTGCACATTAGTGCAGCTCTGCACAAACAGAATCTTGGTGCATTTTCAGTTAGCTATAGATGTGAATACAACATTGTTCTCTTTTTTTGCATTGTATTATTTAATGACATGTGCACATTGATGTGACAGGGAAGGGGCGGGGAGAAGTTGCAAATGACCTGAAGAATGCCTCACACTACATATGCTCCAATTCCAGAATTAATTTTACAAGTTCTCATCGTTAAACCACAATTCAAGAGAAGAAGAATGCAAGACTGAGGAAACCACATGGAACAACAAAGGAATGGAGTGAAGGAAATCCTTTCAACCCTAACTGACACCAGTGAGGAGTATGGTATGATTATTACGGACGACAAGAAATTGATAGAATAAGGGGCAATTTTTTGGTTCTCCTAGCATGCCACAAACCTGGCTCAAAGTACATTTGGCATGAACTAGGTTGAGAGCAGCTTTCATTTTCTTGCCAACCCCTAAAAAAGAGTCTTGGCAACAATCAGCAGATATTGCTCCCTGCTTCTAGATAAGAGTACACTTACCCATTTCCAGTCCATAAACAATAAA